>NC_142509.1:35585000-36229375 GCF_057876585.1 Rhinolophus sinicus
AACAAAGTCAAATCGCGGGGTAGGGCAGGGGAGGACTTGACTTTTGAACCTAGCTCTGCCTTCGTGTCCGCTCCTGGGCCCCGAGGCGGCCTGAGCCTTGGGTCCTACGTCGTTGGCCCTTGGAAGGCAGCCTCTTTCCGCTAACGGTTTGGCTGCCTTGTGGGTATGGCTGGAAAGAGCAGAGGTGCGGAGGCAGGAAGGACAGAAGTGAGAACACCTTAGTGAGTCCGCACCCCTGGAGAAGGGAATTAGAAAACTGGCCAACAGCAGCTGCCACATGCTTGGGAAGACCATTTTTTAAAAAATATATTTTAGTAAGGTAAGTTCTCAAAAGGCCAGGATCAACCAGGATCTTTATTTTTATTTTTACTTTTTAAGTTCTTTCTAGAAGGGCACAAGGAAAAATGACAGAAATGCCATGTCATGTGGCAGGAACAGGAGAGAAATCCAGCACAATCAAATAAACAAACAAAAATTAAACTATTAAAACACTGAGAAAGAGACATTTAAAAGAAATATGTAAAAAAGGAATTTTGGGAAGATTTCAGGATCTTTGTCCATCTCCTTTAATGGACAAACTTTCTGGACAAAAAATATCCCAGAGATAGGCCCAGTCCCGAGGAAATCTGCGTGTGCGGAGCAGGTGGCTTGGGGATGGAGGACCCCAGGCTTGAAGTTCCTGTTAACTGTTACTAACCAGGGACTTGGAGCCACACAGGAGTTTCTGCCATTGAATGCCAACCTGAAATTAGCAGGACACATCTTTCTTAAGAAATAATTTATTGAGGTGAAAGTCATAAAACGTAACCATTTTTAAGTTACAATGCGGTGCAACCACCACCCCTGTCGAGTTTCAAAACATTTCCATCCTTGCAAAGTAAAATACCTTCCAAAAAGCATCTGGTAAGTTGTAGGAATAAAGCCTCGTGACCATATCTTAGTTGGGGAAGGAATTGTCTTTTCATGATATGTGCAGAACGATTTAAAAATGCGTTTAGAAATATTTAAAAGAACATGAAAAGGCAGTTCACAGAAAAAGGCCAATAAACCTATGAGCAGATGCTCACTGGTGTATCAAAGATGCAAATGAAAGCAAGACATCATTTTCACAAATCAGATTAGCAAAGATAAAAATGATCGATAGCGCCTCGTGTTGGCAAGGGCGCGAGGAACGGGACCTTTCCCCAGCTGCTGCTGGTGGGGGCTGGAAATGGGGGAGAGCAATTTGTTATCCTCTATTAAATTTTATCGTGTCTCTGACTTCTAGGAATGCAGCCCACAGAAGTACTCATATGGTATGCCAAGACATAAGTAAAAGAATGTCTTGTTTGAAAATATTTTTAAAAATGGAAACAATCCAAATGTCCATTAATAGGGGATTAATTAAATGATGGCTTGTCAGTGCCCTGAAACACAATGCTGCTTTTAGAAAAGAAAGAAAGATGAGCAAGCTCTCTGCATAGAAACATGGAAATATATCCAAGATATAACGAGACAAAGCAAATTGCCAAATTAGCATGAATGCATTTTCATATAAAATTATATTTATAGAATTTTCATATAAAATTATAATTACATAGGTTAGACTATATATAAAAGAAATTCTCACGTCATCTACACCAAGCTATTCCCCCTGATTATTTTGGGCTAAGAGTATGGCCATGGAGAGTCATGGGTGGGTTTTCTACTTTGTCGAAATGTTTGAGATTTTTCATAATGAATATGTAATACTTTTTCAATCTGAAGAAAGATATATTAATTTGTGAAATTGTTGGATATTGTGACAACACTAGGCAATAGTTATGTAGCTCCTACTACGTGCCAGAAACTGTGCTGAGTGCTTATATATGTTAACGTATTTGATGCTCACCTTATCTGATGCTTACTGGGGTAAGTGCTGTCGTTTTCCCTATTTTACCAACGAGGGACCTGAGGCACAGGTTGAATAGCTCGACCTTTTTTGTTTGTTTATAATTTAAATTAAGATATAATTCACAAACCATAAAGTCGACCTTTTTTCCAATGGTTTTTACTATGTTCACAAAGTTCTGCAGCCATCACCACTGTGTAATTTCACCAGATGTCACTCATTTCTGTGTCCTGAGCACTTACCATGGCGCCTGGCACAGAGAGATGTTAAAAAAAGCTGTTGAATGGATTTGCTCCTTATTTATTCAGCATATAGACATGGGGTAGCCACGGTCCCCGCCAGATGTGGGCTGGGTGACACAGAGAACATAGCCCAACAATGAGGGGCACATAATAAGACGAAATGGCCACCAGCCTTCCACGGGCAGATCCGGGTGTTGTGGGGTATGAAGTGTATATGATTTTGTGGGTCCTCTTTTTTTCCTTCTTTCTTTTAAAGATACATGATTAGGAATAAAAAATGGCTAGGGCCCTTCCAGAGCGTCAGAAGGTGCCTGTGCGAATAAGGGGTCCTGACGTTCCAATTTTGCTAGCTTCAGAGAAAATCCAGCTCTGGGCTTAAAGTCATGTCTGGTAACCTCACCTCAGATCCGATTCCTAATTAGTGTGGCGGGGTCTGAATTAAGGACGTCTGCCCGTTGCGGAGATACGACTCTACCATTTGACTCCCAGGTCGTATTTGGGAACCTGTGTGTTGCATATAGACGCCCGTATGTCAGATGTCTGGAGCAATTCACAGCATCTCCCTCTCATCTCTCGGCCTGCCACTGGGGAGGGGGTGTTTGCTTGCATCCTGCCAATGCGAGTCACTTCCTCGCCGCGTTTCTGTCGTCCCTCGTTCATGTACACATTCTCGAGGCATAATGTTCCCTTCACTCAGCTGTCAAGGTGGCAAGTCACAGCCTCCGCCGCTAAAAGCACTCTTCACAATCGGTTTCCCCGGGAGCATTTGCTGTTGGGAGCTGTTGCCCCTTATTTATGGCAGCTGTTAGCAGCGGTCGAGAGAGGTTCTTATGGCTGGGCTTAGCTGAGTGACACGACGGGGAAGTCAGAACTTAAAAATATGTTACGGTGTCATGAAAGGTAGCTAGTCATAAAACCTACATTCCTATTTGTGGAATTAAAAAAAAGGTTTTTTTTTTTTTTTTCTGTTTTCCTCCCACAGAAAGACACTTCTGGGGCCAGTCTATGGTTCCCCCATAGAGCAGATACAAATCCTCCCAGTGAAAACGACTGTCGAGCTGCAGAAACGCTACTTGGTGTTTATTAATACAGACAAGGTATTCCTCTCTGCTCTCCACCTCTGTAAGATGGCTCTGTGCATTTTGAGCATGAGACTCAAGGATGCTTGGTTTCCTAGCCAAGCCCAACTGCTTCTGTCCCAGTCTCAGGGATACTGAGAACCGCCATAGATAAGTGGGGATGACTCAGGAGGCATTTCTGAGCAGTCACCTCCCATCTTTTCTGTACCTCCAATGAAGACACATGGTCCACCAAAGGATTTTTTCTTTCTGATTTCTTTATAGGGAGAAAATAATATAAAGGCATACAGATTAGTTACACTTACTTGTACATTTTATGCTTTTCAGTATAGGATGCCAGACTTATTCTGGAAAACCGTGGGCCCCTGACTATGAAAACAGAAGGAAACCTTCCCTCCTGTGTCCCTGCTGGAACCTGCTATCTCTCTCCTAAGGGACCATCTTGCAGGGGTCAGTGTGTGCAAACCCTCAGCCACGTGAAACGTGACTCTCACACACTGAGACGGTTCCTGACACAGGTCCTTCCAGTAAACAGATCTGCAGGTCACACGTGACCTTGCCAGGCCTTGCCTGGGGCCCAGTTATCTGAGTCTGAATATCCAATTACATATTCCTTTCCAGGTTGGACTTCAGATCTTACCAATTGATGGCAATCCCCATAAGACATCTGCTATTATATGCCACCCAAACGGAGTGGCTGGACTGGCCCTTGCCTATGACGGCCACTATGCCTTCACAGCAGGTGGACCGGACCGATCGGTGTTACAGTGGGAAATCAACTTAAGGTACATGATGGGGTGAGAAGTGTGGCCCCGGGAGGAAGTTGTCAAGGGTAGACCCCTTGTTTTCATTCAGCACCAGCAGGCAGGTATTAAACCCCGACTGTGTGCCAGGCGCTGTGCCAGGCCTACGGCTACAGAGATGACCAAGACTCGGGCCTTGTCATGTCGCTCCCTGTGACATCTGCTCATATTGACGTGGAGACAGAAGGTGGCTGTTCTGTCTCAGTGACCGATGACATTTACAGTCAAGGCCGTGTGATCCCGCCTTGTCCACCTGTGGCCCCTGAAATACTTCTCGCTCTGTCGTCTGTAGATCCACACCAGCTAGACAGACGCAGCCCGAATCTTCCCAAGTGTGTGCCACAGAAACAGTAAGAGGTTATTTGAAATATGTATGTTCGGTCTACTCTTCTTCTCCCGCATCTGCCTTGAGCTGAGAATCTCTTCCTGGGGCGGCGAGTCTGGAGAATTCCGTGGTTGAGCATTGGAGAATATATGACATTGAGGTCAAACTGACATGGGTTTGAATCTGGAGCCCACCGTCTGCTGGCTGTGGAACCCAGGGCAGGTTTCCTACCGTCTCTGATCCTTAGATTCCTTGTCTGTGAAAAGAGGGTGATGATAGGGACTTTTATAGGGTCCCTGGAAGGACCGGGTAGATTACTATGTGTAAAGCACCCAGCACAGAGGGAAGGCCTCAGTAAATGAACCACTTCCTTTCTCCTCTTCTTCCTTAGGAAGGCATTTGCTTATGAGCTCAGGATCTCTCTGACTAAAAGAGGGGGCAAACATTGTGGCGATCCTCTTATCTCCCCAAACTCAGTGAGCCACCGCAGGGTGGAGCCGTTCCCTACCCCTGACCACCTCCTTCATGCCCCTGCCCCTCAGATGACCCCCTGCCTGGCATGTCCCATTGAGGAGCCGGTAAAAACAGCTCGGAGGCCCCTGCCTTTCTGAAAGAACAAACCAATTCATGGTCCCGGTAAACTGTGCCATGCCATCTGCCAAGTGCACTTCTTGCCTTCACGGCAGACATCGAAGCTTGTTCTTTTACGCTGAATATGAGCAAATGTATGGCCAGGTAAAGCTTTACTTTGGAGCCCCATGGTTTCAGATTGTATTGCAACTCTGACCTTCACCTCTGACCTTCACTGAGAAAGCAGATCTTAGGAATTTGGGGATTTAGAAGCTGGACACGAGCTCTCCCATTGGTGAGCTGCTTGATTCCTTTACCCCTAGCCTGTTACCTGGAACCAAGGGGGGCAAGCGACACCCTGATGGGAGAACAGTATCTTCCCTTTTTCAATTTTGCCCTCTTCTCAGTCACCTTGGGATCTGGAATGGTAGAGTTAAAAAAAAAAAAAAAGAAAAAGGCATCCGCTTTCCAGTAGCTTTCCTGTGCCTGGCCAGAGTCCAGGCTTCTGAGAATTTCAATTTAATCTGTTGTGGGGACAAAGGATCATTATAAACTAATTAGCACTTCATTGCTGCTTCTGGTGTCTTAATATGTTCAGCGCTTCACTAATGGGAAGAAATGTAAAAACCCTAAAGAAGTAAACAAACAGAAATCCCTACTAGACCTGCTGATGGTGAGTTGTAGGGTGGAATGAAGATGAGAAGTCCTCTCACGTTCCAGTCATTTTAATCAGTGCACTCCCGAGCCCACAGACTGTCATCACGCATATCGAACCTGCCCCCCGGAGACCCCTTCCCTTCATTTTCCGCCCAGAGTTCACTCCAACATACCCTCCCTTCTCCCCGTCTTTGCTAGCTTGCCACCCCTTTTCTCTCCTTGTCTGGCATCTGTTTTAAAAAACCCCATTACTTTTTTATGCTCAACCTCACACCTACCTATAAATCGTGCTGCCCTGCTCAGACAAGAGCAGAAAGACCAGGATTCAAATCCCATCTTCCCTGCCTACTTGCTATGTGACCTCAGGCAAGTCCCTTAACTTCTCTGAGTCTCTGTTTCTCCATCTGTTAAATGGGACTATACCACCTGGTTCATTTGTTTTGAGGGTAATGATTACTACCATCACTATTGCATGCCCTCCTCTTCTTCCCCCAGGGAGCATTTGCTGAGCACTTACTATGTGCCAGTTACAGTGCTCTCTGCTTCTCGAGCTCATGTTCCTTCCCCAGAAGTACTGTATGTATTTCCAGGCACATAGTAGGTGTTCAAAAAATGTACTTCCCTTTTGTGCCGCAGTGACCTCTTTTTTTTGTGTTGCAAAAATGGGAATTTATGAGACGGCCGTGGGGACTTCAGGAGGCGCAGGGACAGGGCACACTCAGGTGCCCTCAGTGTCTTCTTGGCTCTGCTATTGGCTTCATTCTCTGCAGGACTGGATTTCATCACCAGGTGGGAACAGGACTGCTGACAGTTCCCAAACTTCATAAACTGCCACTCCCACCAGAGAGAATAAGTCTCTTTCCCCAGCTCTGGTTGGATAAACCTCAGCCCCATCCTTCTGGCTCTCTCGGGTCAGTGGGCAGTGGTTGGGAAGCAGTATAGTCCTGACCACTGGAGGGCTGTTCCCAGAGAATCTGGAGCTCTTGTGAGCCTGTCCCCTCAGACATTCCTGGTGGTGACAGGCTCCTCCATGTCACTTCTGGCATTTACCTGGCCCTGCTCCTGAACCACAAGGCTAAAAGTGGCCTCAGAGCCCATTGGGATTGGGTTTGGGCCTGGCCTGGAGGTCACAGAAAGGGAGCTCTCTCCACCAGACACCTACCTCGATGGCTAACATTGGAGCCAAGAGCTGGGTGAAGATGGGGCTACCAGGACCCCAGGCCCAGCTGGAGAACACGCCAGCTCCCCAGAACCTACTGCAGCCTGCTTGTGTAGAGCTTGTGCTGGGTCCCCAAGGGACGACAGCTTTGTGGCTGACTCTCAAGAGAGCTGTACCCAGTCAGCGGTAACAATCTCACCCCCAGGTACTGAGCCTTCTCTCGCCAGGCCCTGAGCTGAATGTTCTCCATCACTGTCTGATATCACCCTCACCCCCCTGCACGCCCCCCCCCCCCACTGAGGCAGGGACTGTTGGCATCCCCGTGGTTTCGATCTGGAAATTAGCTGCGAGGGGTTAAGTGACCTGCCCAAGGAATGGAGTAAATGGTGAGGGTTTGATTCATGCCCGGTCTTTGTGATTCAAACCCACACCTCAGCAAACATTCATCACAGGAGAAAAATAAAGGGCCTCACATCATCAGATCCTTTATTATATTCACTTATTTAATTGTCACAGCAACCCGTGAGGCAGATCCTGTAATGATTCCCATTTTACAGAAGAGGAAACTGAGGTCAAGGGAAGTGACTTGCCCACGATCACACTGCTTGCCAGTGGCCGAGCCAGGACTCACACGCACGTCCCTTTGACTCCAGATTCTGGGTACCAAACCACTTCCCTGCTGTGGTCTATACCGAAGCGTGTTTTCATAACCCACAAAGAAGCGAACGGCCTGATTAGCAAAATCCAGTGAGTGGATTATTACAAGATTTCATATTATTAGCATTTTGTATGAGGCAAAGTTGATGTCATACAAAAAGTAGGTTTTCTTACCATCAAAAGGCCTATTTTTAGAAAACCTGACCCCATGTTAGAGAGCAGAGGGTTATTTTTATCTGACTGGCATGGGTCCCTTGTGGCCTCCCGAGTTTTTATGGAAGCAATTCATTTTGGCAGTCCACCTGTACTACCGGTTCTTTTGGCTCCGGTCATGTGCAGGCCTAACGTTACAGGCAAAGCCACCCTCCGGGAGGCCCGTGGTACCAGCGCCCAGGAGCCGCCTCTCCCTCCCATCCCCACCTCCCTCAAGGGAGCCGGTTCCCCAAAGGTTGCAGACAAATTGCCAAGCACCTGCTCTGTCATCAGCAAGCGAATATCACCGTCATTATGGTGGGTGCCCTGTACCACCCGGGGCCGTGCTTGAAATTCAATTTTCCATTTTCAGCATCATCTTGGAGGGCATTTGCTTAACAAGTTTACAGAGACCCAAATTGTACGTGCGCTGGAATAGCCTTCAGAGGTCCGCAGCGCCGCGGCCTCCCGGCTGAGGCTGTTTCGCACCCGAGAGCTTTCTAACAGCCATGTTTCTGTTCCTGTTGTAGCGCCCTGGAGGCAGCGGTTTCTCTCGGGGGCGAAGACTTGACTCCGTTCTATGCTCTGGTGTCTGGTGGCAGGGAAGGAAAATTCTACAGGGTAATTGTCCTCCGAGTAAACACTGCCTGGTAACGCCTAGTTACGTTTGTAACACACATGTGTCCGGGGTTAAAACCCTCCTGCTTTTTTCCAAAGCTCTTTTCCCCCCACTGAGCTCAGAATGTACTTTCTAGAAAATGTCCTTGAAGTCTTAATGGATGCTTCAGACTTAAGCCAAAATGCGTGTGGTGTTTCCATTTTATTTCCACGTAGGAGCTGGAAGACTATTTTTACTATTCTCAGCTCCGTAGTCAAGGCATCAACACAATGGAGACCAGAAAAGTGTCGGAACACATTTGCCTGTCGGAGCTCCCTTTTGTCATGAGAGCAATTGGCTTTTACCCATCGGAGGAGAAGGTAGGTAGCACGAAAACAAGAACAGCAGTGGGATGCGTTATTTATGAAAACCACCTCTGGGAGCACTAATTATAGGTCAAAGTAAAAATTTAACATTATTCTCGCATAAGTGGATCAGAAAGAAGGTTCTGGGCATAGCAGACACACTCCTTAGAAACAGACTTCCCATAAAGACGTCCTAAAAGCCATGTTTCTTACCAAAGTTTGATGTCGATAAGAGCATGAGTTTTGGAATTAGCCGGAGTGTCCCTCGCAGGCACACAGGAAGGGTTCAGTAAATGCTCCTTGTTACGATTATTTCCTGCATAGTTGCTGTTAACGAGGCATGTGTGGATGGGGTGCCCCTGGGTGGTGGGTGTTCGTCCTGGGCCGTGGGCTCAGAGGATGCAGTCTCTCCAGCTGCCAAGGGCCCCACATGAGGACCAGCAGTGCCCCAGGGAAAAATGTTCCTCAGAGAAACTGCTTTCAAATGCAACTGACGGGGCCTTTGTTCTGACTTTAAGTGTTAACATTCTCATTGTAGAAAGTTTGGGAAAGACACTTAAGTGGAACGAAGTAAATAATCACTTATAATCCCGCGACACAGACTCAACATTCATTAGTATCTTCCTGGTGTTTTGTGGGTTTTTTTTGTATATATGTATATATGGATAATTTTAAAAAACTGGTACCATATTTGAATATATATATTTCATCCTATATTTTCACGTGATATTATACCATAAGCATTTTCCATTTTCCTATCAATTCTCTTTAAAGGCTATATCTTAATTTTATAACCTGTTTTGATTTAAAAGGTAGAACTATAAAGAAGAAAATAGAAATTACTCAGAGATAATCACTGTTAACATTTGGTGGATTTCTTTCTATCGCTTTATATATGGATACAGATATATCTATATTTTTAAACAAAGAATTGGCATTATATGTTATATATAGGTATATATCAGTGTATATATCAATACTTTACAGAGTATATGTGTATATACATGTATACATGTATATATGTGTGTATATGTCTATCAACTTGTGTGTATATGTGTGTATATGTATATGTGTATATATGTCTGTATATCAACATCCTCCGTTAACCATATATATATATATATACACACACACATATACACACACACAAACCCCACATTTGCTTTGTCCATTTCTACCATCAGTGCACGAGGGGTCCCTTTTCTCCACATCCTCACCAATACTTGTTATCGCTTGTCTTTTTGACGACAGCCCTTCTAACAGGTGTGAGGTGGTATCTCATTGTGGCTTTGATTTGCATTTCCCTGATGATACATGATGTTGAACATCTTTTCACATGCTTATTGGCCATTTGAATATCTTCTTTAGAAAAATGTCTATTCGGGCCGTTTGCCCATTTTTTAAATGAGTTATTTGTTTTCTTGCTGTTGAAGTCGTAGGAGTTCCTTATATATTTTGCATATTAACCCCTCATCAGATGTGTGGTTTGCAGGTATTTTCTCCCATTCCATAGGTTGCTTTTTCATTGTGTTGATCATTTCTTTTCCTGTGCAGAGGCATATCAGTTTAGTATAGACCACATGTTCTTTAAAGGCGGTGTACTTAATTGCACCATTCCCCAGTAGACGGACACGTGTGTTGTCTGAAGTATTTTGGCCATCACAGACATGGCTGTGACGAGTGAGCATTTCTGTGTTCGGTTTTATGTACTTCTCTGATTATTTTCCTGGGTCAGAGTCCTAGAACTAAAATTACTGGGACAGGGAATATGAACTTTAAGGCCCTGTCGCCGAACAGCTTTTCATAAATGTAGCATTTTATGGCTCCGCATGAGGCAGACGTAACTCCTGACACCCAGCTAAGGCTTGACGATCACATTTGGTGACTGCACATTTTAAGTGACATAAACTGTGGCCCCAGTCACTTCTCTTGGCCTCAGTGCCTACTCAGAATCACCTGTTTGTGTACTCCAGGTACAACTAGCTGACTTGTATTGTCCAACTAGCATCTGGGAAATTGAGCCCTCAGAGCCCATTAACCCATGCTGAGTCCTGAATGAGTTCCTTCAAACACTGGGGATTCCTTTAAGCTCCTCCAAAGGTCTTTCAACCAGTGTGCATTTCGTAAAAGTATGTGGCCAGAAATGGAAGCAACTACCAAGAAAATCTGTGTAGCCCACATAAAAGTGTTCCTTACCGGTGTATTTCCCGAGCACGTTCCTTAGAACATTGTTTCCCAAACTGGCAAGCCGCCTCAGAATGACCTGGAGCATTTACTACAAAAACCAGATTCCTCGGCCCCATCCCAGATCTAGACAATCAGAATCTCCAGGGATGGGGCCTGGGAGTCTGCATTTCCCCTTGCCCCAGCGTTCCAATGTGCAGCCTTAGAACACGGGCCCCACGGGGTATTTACTGGGGCCACTCGCGTTCAGGGAACAAAGATTCGGGAATGCTGACTAGGATTGTTAGTCAGGACTCTCTTTGGTTACAAGTCACAGAAACCCAAGTCAAACCATTTTTTGGTTCACAGAATTCAAGCCCAGAGGTAGAGGTAATGTCTTGTGCCACCTAATCCAGACCCTCAAACTATGTCGCCAGGAAGCATCCCCCACCGTGGGCCTTACTTGTCTCCATGTTGCCTTCCTTCTCAGTGGGTCCCCCAGCATGATGTTCAAGGGTCACAGCCACAGAGACAGGAGCTGCCTCCTCAGAGCCCCAGCCACTGGCCCCAGCCTCCTTGTTACTGTCACTGGGGCGTGTGCTGCTCAGGTTGGCCAGGCCAGGACACCCCCCACCCTTGCAGTCTGAGGGGGGTCAGCCATATTGAGCCTGAGGACTCTGAGCTGGAAGCGTGGTCTCCAAATGAAACTCTGCAGAGGAAAAGAGTGGGTCCACTCTTCAGAGACTTTAAAATGTCACTGGATATTAGGGACCTGGAAGTGAGGTATGTGACATACGATATAGCATTCCCCAGACTGGACTGACCTGGCAACTTATTTCATTTTAGAAATGTCACCGTAGACCCCTCACTCGGTTTCCACTCCCACTGCATTTGGTCTTCATTATTGTGTCTATGGTTCATCTTCTCCTTTTTGTAGCCAGACATTCATGCTAAACTAATACCCATCTTCTCTGGGTGATTGGCTGGCATAACGCCTCGCACTCCCAGACGGAAGAAGGGGCAAAGCATCTGTTGGTGGGAAGTGCAGGCGCTCGGAAGCTGGATGACCTGGGGGTAATGCCAGCAGCTCACTTGGTGAGTCATTTCCACTGTAGTCTGAGTTCCTGTGTCCTCATCCCTAAGACGAGGCTGGAAAGAGCCCCAACCTCACAGAGTTGTCACGAGGACTAAAGGACAAAGGTCTGTGGAGTCCAGTGTCACGCAAAAACAAAAACAAAAACACATTTACTCTTGGGAGATGTTTTCTGAAGGCCCTGTGATCCACATGTGGCCACATCTGTGTGCAGCCGTCGTTAGTTGATGAGTTAGTTTATATCCGAAGCAGGACATGTAAACGGGAAGCACTTTTTGATCTCTTGTTTTCATGTCAGATTTATAGCGATTTTAATAAAAATGTTTTCAGGGCTGTGAAACTTTTAAACCCAGGCATGGTTAATGAAACATTTCCTATTATGATGCAGTTGTTCCCCCTCCCCCAAGAAGTTGCATAGAGTGTATATAAAACTAGCTAATAGAGTATTTTGACACTTGGTTACATAAAAGACTCAGACACAGAGATTCAAACCAGCCCCCCAAAGGCTATACATTGTTTATGGTTTTCTTACATCATTTTAACTGGCGTGGGATTGAGTCTAGTCAGTGTAGTAAACTGAAGCCAAGTTATACAAGAATATAACGCTCCCCAAAGAATCCCTAACGGCTCCCATCTTTCGCAGAGCACTGCACTTAGCCAGACCACAGCCAAAGTATAATCAGGTGGGCTGCTCTTCTAAATCTTCATTTTTTTTTAATGAAAGATTTGCAATGTTTATAATGTTGTAGAAGGAACGAATGTTGTAGTGTCATCGTCTCTATAGCTGTTTCGCACAGGAGAAAGTTTAATCGTCCAGCTTTATGAATGTTTTTCATCCGGGACTTTGGAATATCATGCTGGGGCAGGGCCTGTGTGTCACATGTGTTCCCAGGTCACGGGGGACTACATTTCTACTTAGCTTGCAGAGCATCATATGATCGTGGCACATTTTTGCAGCAAATTAACTGTAGTGCATTCACTTGGTTCTGTAAATGTAAGGTTTGTTCTGGCAGAGTGGTTTGGAGTCACAGTGGACTCCGCAAATGCTGGTAGAATTAGTGAGTGAGTGAGTGAGTGATGGAATGAATGAGTGAATGAATGATGCTCTTTGGTCATATTTGACTGCAAAGACAAGGAGGAATGTAGAATCCCTGATCTCAGAGTAAGTAGTAATAGCCCTCAAGGATTTGCTGTATTCAGGAGCTTTGGCATTGGTGACTAATGCTCAGCCAGGAAATAAACAATTGCTGAACTTTTTAAATGTGCGTATCTTTGGACACGGCAAATCTCCTTTTAGGAGTGTATTCTACAGAAAAACTCGCACGAATGGGCAGTGATGTACCTATGGAAGGGTCAAGCACTGCACTGCAGCACAGTTTATATCGTGATTCCCCGAAAATAAGACCTAGCCCAATCAGCTCTAATGCGTCTTTTGGAGGGAAAATTTAATATAAGGGCGTATATTAATTTTTTGCTTAAGGTCTTATATTAATTTTTGCTCCAAAAGACGCATTAGAGCTGATTGTCCAGCTAGGTCTTATTTTCGGGGGAAAAACAGTAATAATGCATAAACTATGTCTGTGCTCTCCAGCGTACACACCCACCCCCACGTCATTCCAGACCTGACACTCAGCCCCTTCTTCAGTTTCCACAAAAACAAAAATCACCCTCACATAAGACAGTTTTCTTGACAGTTTGGGAATCGTCAGAAAGGGTCCCACATAACCTCATTTCACAGCAATTTACCTAAAATTTATCCAGGAATGTCGTGTTCTTCTCCCTCTGCTAAGGGTGGCAGTTTGGCTCTTAGCTTCTCTTTCCTAACCTGCAATATTAGCCCATCTTGAGGGTCTACTGATGAAAATACGTCCCATTTAGTGGCATCCACCCTCCTTAGAAGACAGTTGTGGTTATGAATTGGGGGCGTAGGGAGACTCATATGTGCATTTCTGTAGTATTTAATTTTTCTTAACTACAAGCCTGGAGCTTGTATTGCTTTTGTATTCAGAACAAAACCCAGGAAGATAAACTAGCAAGTCCTCCCCAAGCCCTGTATGCTCATCTTTGTGGCTAAACCGTGGTCCCAGCTGGGATGGAGGGACCACGGCCAAATGGCACGGCCTCCCCCATACGAGGAGGAGAAATTGGAGCCGAGGGTTGTGGGCACAGTTTCTGCTCTGATAAAGACCCCACGGGAATTTGGAAATTTGCGCTTTGAAAAGAAGCCCTTGGTGTGTTGGGTTTGCTCTGACACACAAATAACAGGAGGTATTTCCATCCTGGAGGGAAGAGAAATGGCCCACTGTTCTAGGGAGGCTTTCCTGGTCACCTGAGAGCGCTGCACCGCCCTGCACAGAGGTCAGGGCAAGAGAAAACGATTTCTGTTTTTCACACGTAAAGCATTTAAAGAAAAAACTCCGGACATGCCGGGCAGCCACTAAAAAAGAAGGTAGGTGGTGCTCATCCTGTAATAACACCACCCACAGCAACAACGAAATGGCCCTTCCGAGCTTCCGCTGTGTGCCAAGAACTGTGCCAGCGTCCTCCGTCCTGGGCCTTACAGCACAGTGATGATGTCTCCACTTTACAGATGGGGAAAATGAGGCTCAGGGCGAGGAGGACGCTCGCACAGTCACTCAGCTACCGAGGGCGGAGCCGGGGTCTGCGCCCCAGCTGGCTGGCCCTGGACCCCATGTTCTGTTTGGACGTGTGCGTGAGTCCAAACATGGAAGAAACCCCAGAAGCCAAGACATCGAACGCTGGTTATTGCCGAGGGATGGGGAATTACAGGGTGTTTTTACTTATTTATTTCGCCATTGTTTGTATTGTTTATAGCAAGCATGTGTTCATCTTTACCGGTTTTGTGATTACAAAAAGATGGATCATAGTGATGGTGGGAAGAAATATTTTAAAAAATACTGTTATTTGCTTTGTGACTTGCCTTTGTCCTGGCTTCACCCCAACATGATTTTCCTTTCTTTTTAACAACTTTACGGATGTTGTTAAATAGATACCATACATTCACCCATGAAAAGTGTACACTTCAGTGGCTTTTAGTTTGCTCACAGCGTTGTGCAAGCATCCCCACTGTCTAATCCCACTAAAAGAAACCCCGTACCCATTAGCAATTACTCCCCTTTCCTCGCCCCCCCCCCCCCCCCAGCCCCTGGCACCCACTAACCCACGTCCTGTCTCTGTGGCTTTGCCTGTCCTGGACATTTCCTCTACTCGACTCATGCGATATGTGGCCTTTTGTGCCTGGCTTCTTTCGTTGTTTTCAAGGTGCATCTCTGTTGTAGCGGGAGTCAGCGCTCCATTCCTTTTTATAGCTAAATAATACTCTCCTTCATTCCTACGGATAGGCCGTGTTTCATTTTTCTGTTCATCAACTGATGGGCGTTTGGGTTGTTTCCACAGTTTGGCTGTTATGGATAGCACTGCCATGAATATTTGTGTACAAGTTTTTGTGTAGAGGTGTGTTTGTTTCTCTTGCGCATGTACCTAGGAGTAGAATTCCTATGTCGGGGATAACTCCATGTTGAGGTGTTTGATGAACCGTCACTGTTTTTTTATCCGTATTTTTTCTGGGTGCTGCGGCCAGGCAGGACCAGGGTTTCAAAGAGCTGTGGGCCCTTAACTAAAAAGCCCTTGATTGTGGGTTTCGGAAAAGATGAAGGATTTGTTATTCCGATTTTAAAACCTTTTAAAACATTCACCTGGGGTAGAGAAGCATCCCTGGGGGTGTCTGAGGCTTGGGCTCTGATGAGGGGCTAGGTGCAAGTCACCAGAAAGGGCCCTGTGGACGAGTGGTGGTTTCATTCCTGCGTCACCCACCACAGACAGCGGGGGGAGAGCATTGTGGCTGAGCACTAAAGGCTGGCTGTCCCCTGTGACTGTGCCCAGCGGGCAGGACCTGACCGTGGTGTGTCCCATTCCTGGGGAAAGAGGCAGCTGTCACCCAGATATAGTTACTGGAGGAAGCAGGGGACAGTTGTGAGTCACAGAGCGACACATAAATAGCAGAGGTGTCTCTAGATGTGACCATGCAGTGAAGCTGCCCGGCCCTGAAACCTGCCCCTCAGCCCCCCTCTCCTGCCCAGGTCAGGGCAGAAACACCGGAATGGCTACCAGGAGAGGGTGGGATGGGAAGGTGACACGCTGTGACAAAACACCGCTCCTCATCTGTGGAGGATGTTCCAGAGAGCTCTCTGTGCTGGGAGGTGGGCGTCAGGAGGAGGGAGCACCTTCCCAGCCTGCAAGTCTGTGGAACTGTTACAAAAGAGCCCGACCCACTCCAGGAGCCTGTTTATAAAAACGAGGAATGGCCTCAGTTCAAATGTATCACGTTCCCCTCTTTTTAACAGAGAGGCTATAAAACTTAATTATAAAACATAATTCGAAGGCCATCACTGGCTCCCTGTGGCTGACAGCAGGACCCCAAATCCAAAGGCCGATGGAGGGGAATGACAGAGGCGGAAGTGAAATAATCCTGGGCAAGGGGACTGCAGCCCAGCAGGAGCAGGCCACTGTCACGTCATGGGGCCTGGGTGGCCGTGCCAGCAGAGGTCCGGGTGCCGTATGTCGAAATCTTTGAAAGTGATAAATCAAGCCACAGCTGTTGAATAACTACCTACCCTGACAGTTCTGCCTTTTATACGGGCTGGTTCAAATGGAGAATCTGGGCTCCGAGTTTCGCACTTGGATGGATGGGCGACCTGGGGAGAGCCAGGCGGCGAGGACCTACTTGTCTTTTCACCCCTGGCTCCATCCTTGGCCACCCTTCAGGCCTGTGGGTGGGCACACCAGGGGCACAGGTCACTCTCAGAAAGGTGGCTTCTGGAAGAGACCCCCACTGGCCCTAGAAGTGGGCTTGGGTTATCTGGGGCGGAGAGCCTGGGGTACACGGTTCCCAGAGTGTGGTCTACAATGGGAAAGCATGGGATCTAGATGGGCACCTCCCCATGGCCCTACAGACCCCTCTGAGGATGGGGTAGCAAGAGGGGGCCCTCGAAAGTCCCTGGCCCAGGGCAGGGACCCTCCCCTTTTGCCTGGCTGTCATGCCGTCACTGCCAGAAAACACATTTCCCTGAAGGGGACAGTTTTTCTCAGCTCCACCCAACTCTTACCATGTGGAAGCACAGGGCTACCATCACCAGACTCCTCTGATGTTTTCAAGAGCGTTTGAAATCCAGATTTCTATAGGAAATCTCCTAATTTTTAAAGCACCCCATGAACCAAACAGAGCACGTCTGCAGAATTAGCCCTGGGACTCCAGTTTGCATCCTCTGACCTGCATACAGTACCAAAGCCCTCAATGCTTGGCCAAACCCTAACCCTTCAGCTCTCCTGAGGACTTTTTAACACAAATGGGGGTTGCAGCCGGCCAAAGATGTCTGCGTTCTGTGAAATGCAGCCTGTGAAATGCATTACCTTAGAGAGCAAAAGGGACTTTGCAAGTATGCTTAAATTAAGGCTCTTGAGATGGGAGATTATCCTGGATTAGCCAGTGGGCCCAGTGTCATCTCAAGGGGCTTTATAACAGGGAGGCAGGAGGGTCAGAGTTGGAGAAGGGGACATGAAGAGGGAAGAAGAGGTCAGAGTGAGTGACCAGACTGCTGCTTGGAAGATGGAAGGAGCCGTGAGCCAAGAAGTGATGGCAGCCTCTGGAAGCTGGGAAAGGAAAGAAAGTGGATTCTCCACTAGAGCTTCCAGAAGGAACCCGGCCCCACTGACACCTTGATTTTAGCCCTTGAGACCCGTCATGGACCTCTGACCTTGAGAACTGTAAGACCGATTTGTGTGCTTTGTGCCACTAACGTGTGTAGTCATTTGTTCCAGCAGTGATAGGAGACATACAGAAGGTGCTTTGGAAGAGTTTTACAGACACCCCTCCTTCACACCCCACTTCTCACACTTGTTTCCCATCCTGGAGTGTGGCGCCTCACCGCACACAGGCTGCATCCTTGGTGGGTGGCCTCCAGGCCCGCCTCTTCCAGGAAGCCTTCCAGGCCCATCTAGCTGAGAGCTCCCCCAGCCTTGATGTTGATTTCCCGCATTTTGGCACCGACTCTTTTGGAGCCACGGTATCCAACCATGTTAAAATCACTTGAGGGCACTAAGGAACACTGATGCCGTGGCCCCACCCCCATCAATCAAACTGAGGGATGGAGCCTGGGCAGAAGTAGTTTTCAAAAGTTCCCAGGTGTTTCTCAGGGGAAACCAGGGCTGAGAACAGCGGTGATGGAGACCTCCTGTTAGCTCCCTCTCTCCGTGTGTGTATATTGTTTCTTGAGTGTCTCTTCGCAGAGCCCAGACCGGTGCCTGGCACTTAGTAGGTGTTTAACACATTTTTGCTGACTGAGTGTGACCATGAACTCCTAAACCGGGGGGCTGTTCTAGTAATAATTAAGTGACTTGCCTTTCATTTGCCCAGCACTAAACATAGTAACTACTAGTAAATTGAACTAAATTAACTGGGGCAGTAAGTGGTTATTCCAAATAAGCCTTTTGTGAGTTTTCAGAAAGATTCTTCCATGGTCTCACTTGTGCCCATGGTGTTTATTTACTTCATTCATTCCACATTTCTCTGTGCCCTTACAATGTGCCAGGCTCCGAACTGAGCTGCTGAGGAAATACAGATGAAAGCGGTCGCTCCAGCTGAATGGAGGAGACAGACGCGGTCCAAAGAAGTGGAGCGTGTGCCACAGCTGCCACCCGTCATTACTCTTCTAATGAAAATCACAGGCCTGGTGTAGATTCTTTTTGGCACGAGTATCACCTCCGCGAACACCTGTGGTCTAAGAGCTGTGGCCCCAGCCCTGCACCTGGGGACATATAAGAAATGTGGCTTCTCAGGCTCCAGCCAGACGCACTGAATGAGAAACTGGGGGTGTTTTCACAGCCCTCCTGGTCATTTTGATACCCCTGCCTTAAAGCCATGCTTCTCAGCCTTGGCCTTATAGTCAATCACCTGGGGAGCTTTTAAACACATAAGACTGCTCAGATGCCACCCCACACCCATTAAATCAAGATCTCTGGGAGTAGTGGGGACTGGGCGTCAAAAGATTTAAAGCTCCCTGGGTGAATGGAAGGAACCCACTGCCTTACCATTGGACGGGCCAGTGTGAGAATGCCAACAAATGCCAGCCTGAGCGCTCTGGGCAGGACAGCAGCGTCACACTGGGGCACTGGGAAGGCTCTCGGCGTTCCAGTTCCATCTCCGAGGTTCCTCTCCAAGCATGACCTTTGTTTAGACATGTAGCAGAACCTGCCTGTTCAACTAACACTTGCAGAGTAGGCTCGGGAAAGAAATGTCAGTGATGCTGGCACTGCCAGCTCTGCTTGTTGAGCAGTGATTCTTGATCAGTCATACAGGAAAGGAGCAAGCGGTGAGTCAGCTAAGGAGGGGACCGTGCTCAGAGCCTTCCCTGAGTAACTCCAGGCACTTTGGGATTCCTTTTTGTCACCTTTGGGTTAGCCTCCTATTTCTCAACTGCGTTAAATCATGTATTACATTTATAATTTACATGTATCATTTAGATCATAATTTATGCAATCATAATGTATATTAAAATTACATGCAGTTAACAAGGACATACAAAGCATAATCATCACAAGAATAGTTAATCCCTGTTGAGTGCTTACTACTGTGTTTCCCCAAAAATAAGACCGGGTCTTATATTAATTTTTGCTCCAAAAGATGCATTAGGGCTTATGTTCAGGGGATGTCATCCTGAAAAATCATGCTAGGACTTATTTTCCGGTAAGGTCTTATTTTTGGGGAAACAGTAGGTTAGGCATTATATTTTGCACTTTACATACATTGTCACAATGACTTTTAAAACAGTCCAATGCATATATTTTACCACATTACACCCTTTTTCAGGATGAGGAAACTGAGGGTGAGGAATGTTAAAGTTATTCACCCAAGGTCACATAGAAAATGGTGGACCCAGGGTTTAAACCTAGGCCTGTCATCACAGATCATACTTTCAGTAATTGAAAAAAATTTTATTTAAATTTTGTTTTAAATCATACTTTTAGCCCCAGTCTCCACTGGCTCATAGTAAGCAGTAGCACATGAATATAATACTATTAAAATTACCTAGTACAATATGTAAAGAATATGCTACTGGATAGAGTGTTACAGGTATGCATAAAAGTATACATAATTTAACATGCAGTTGTACATAATATAACCTCAATAAATGCTATATATGAAACAGTGTTACCATTTAAATCTACTTATATAGTATGGATTATAGTTCATTTGTATCCTAACCGGTGATGTTATTTCAAAAGAGCATTGCTGGAATGTTGCATTGAGAATATGTGGCTTCTTTGAAAATACTGAGTGATTACTAAGACACAGTATTAAAAGAAAAAAACAGGAGATATATATATATATATATATATATATATATATATATATATATATATGGCAAAATTAGACACATATATTTTATTTGCATGGAAAAAAATGGAAAGAAAGTACCCCAGATCTTTCACAGAAATTATGATTGGATGGTTGGACAGTAAGAGGTTTTTATTTTCTTCGTGATATTTGAGGCTAGACCAAAACACTAGGGTGCCCCAGACAGTCTGGTTTTGGTGTTGTTTCAAACTGGTGCACGAATTTCAACTTTTCTGCATTTATTTAGTGGACAGGGAGAAACTGGTAATAAATAATTGATAAATAGTGTATACAAATATAGATTCCTTTCCTGATTCATTCCTACAGACCAAAGTAGAGTTCATGTTCTGGGGGAAAAAAGTATTCCTCACTTTTCTGTGGCTTTTATTCTTTCTCTTTGTAAATTTCCAACTCCCACAATTTATTGGCAGACATATTCGTTTAAATGTGGACACTAGAATAAATTACTCATTCCTAGCCCTTTGCGAGGCGTAATTCGGGTTTCCGTGCATGGTAAAAAAAGACACCACGGACACGGGCTGACGGCAGTGAGGAGTGGTGGTGTTTGTTTGTTTTTATATTATACTTCTCTCTTTCTTGTGTTTTGCCAGTTACAGAAGGAGTCTCATTTGGAGACCTGCATTAACCGGCGTCACATTTCTAGCTGGATCCACACACGTCAGCACCCTTTGCTCAATTCTAGAGAATTTGGAAAATACACAAAGAACGACTTTCCAAATCAGGAAGTAGGCTCCTCAGAATGAATTGTGAAGCGTTCCATTTTCTTCTGTTTTAGGGAGAGTTTGTGTAGAATTGGTATTTTTCTTTAAATATTTGGTAGAATTCGTCAGTGAAGCCATCCTGTCCTTGGCTTTTCTTTGTGGACGTTTTAAATGACTGATTCAATCTCTTTATTTATTATGGGTCTATTCAGATTTTGTTTCTTCTTGGGTCAGTTTTGGTCATTTGTATGTTTCTGGACATTTCATCTAAGTGATTTGATTTGTTGGCATATAGTTGTTCATACTCCTTTTTATTTCTGTAAGGTTGGTACCGGTGTCCCCATCTCCATTCCTGATTTTAGTATTAGGTTGGTGCAAAAGTAATTGCAGTTTAAAAGGTTAAAAATAATTGTAAAAACTGCAATTACTTTTGCACCAACCTAATAATTTGAGTCTTTTCTCTTTTTTCTTGGTTAGTCTGGCTAAAGATTTGTCAATTTTGTTGATCTGTTCAATGAATGATGGCTTTTTTAGGTGTTCATTTAAAAAATTATACCACATAAGTTACACAGTTGTCACATACAATCTTTTTGTGTGTATAAAATATTGCAGAATAAAAATGGAAAAGAAAGGAAAAAGGAATCGTGGTGTAGTTAATTGTCTTACATAGAAAACTTGCGAGGGTCATAGGTCTTATATTTGAGTTCCACACTAAATTATTTGCTTATTCATATAAGCTAATGTCTAAATTCTTATATTCTTTAGATGAAACTAATCCTTAGATTCTTTAGATGAAACTTCTTTAGGTGAAACTAATATCTGCTTCACAAAGAGATAGTTGATACAATGTGAGAGACAAACAGTGTTCATGCCATTGCTAATAGTCCTGACAAAACGGACACTGTATTACGGCTGCCGTAAAAGGCACCACAGACTGGGTGACTTAAAACAACAGAAATGTATTCTCTCATAGAAGTCCGAAATCAAGGTATCAGCAGGGTCATGCTTTCTGTGAAACCCATACGGGAGAATCCTTCCTTTTTCTAGCTTCTGGTGGTCGCTCAATCCTTTGGCAGCTACATAAGAAAATTGGCTTACACCGTATCACTCTATTCTCCGCCTCCGTCATCACAGGGCCATCTTCTCCCCATGTGTCTGTCTTTTCTTAAAGGACAGCAGTTACATTGGATTAAAGGAGGCCCACCTACTGAAGTATGACCTCATCTTAACTAATTACATCTGTCATGATGCTATTTCTAAATAACGTCACATTCTGAGGTCCTAGGGGTTAGGAATTCAACATATCTTTCTTGGGGGACACAGTCAACCCGTAGCAGATATTTTCTAAGATAACTATGAACATTTGTCTGTTACTCTCCAATGTTTAGAAGTATATCATATAGTGTCGTTTCTGCTTACCATGGTTTTTTGTTTCTGTTTTTTTTCAAACCTCTTCCCTAGATTGAAGATATGTTCAACGAAATCAGGTTTAGTGAATATGTAGACACTGGAGAAATAATTGACAAAATCAACTTACCAGATTTCCTCAAAATTTACCTGAATCACCGGCCACCTTTTGGGAACACCATGCGTAACATCCAGAAGAGTTTTGACATCCTTGGCTATACCAATTCAAAAGGGGAGAAGGTTATTCAAAGAGAAGATTTCCTGAAGCTGCTTCTAACTAAAGGTAAATCCATAAAGAGGGAAATCTTGTAACATCCTTGGGCCATGCCCACTGGAGAGAGCTGAGTGTGGCATCTTTAATTTGATGGGGTTTCAGCCTGGGGGATGTCCCTGCTGATCTGTGTGGGGTCACCGGAAGGACACTGACCTGGGGACCAGAAAAATGCCGGCTATGTTCCCACTTTCTGAAATTTCAGGACTCAGGGTCCTCACTTGTAAAATGGGAATACAAGCGCCAGCCCTCAATGTCACAGGGCTATTAGGAGATTCGGCTATTATGGGATGCGTTTGTGGAAAAAAACCCACACCAAAGTCAAAATTTCCCCTTTTACCTACTCTTTTCCTTATCATTTTATGTGAGGAAGTCAAGCAGGCATTTTCCCTGGGTGATTGTTTCATCTTAGTCAAACTGGTGGTTCTAATGTGGGGGGACTTGAGATAAAGCCATTGGAGCCTTTATCAGAAAGTTGTCCGATTTCGCCATACAAGCCCCAAAGTATCTCCCCTGTTGGAGTCCCATTCCTAAGACCATACAAGGAAGTCTATGCAACGGTTACATGGCACTCTCTAGATTGTCATTGTGTCTCAAGAAGGAAAGCGTGGACTGATTCTCTTGCAGACCTCAGAACAGTGGTACTCGGACATCGTGCTGAGTCCGGAGAGCTGACCGGCCATCTTTTTCCTTTACAATACCCAGGTGAGCATATGACGGAGGAGGAGATGTCTGACTGCTTTGCTTCGCTGCTGGGACTGAATCCTGAGGGCTGGAAATCCGAGCCTGCAGCCTCCTCTGTCAAAGGTACTGGGGCTGGCTCTGTCCGGGCATGCAGCCGCGCTCGCAGGTCTGCTGTAGACTTACCTGCATTTATGTCTCCTGGCTGCGCAAGTCTCTCTCCTTAATACTCCTACACAACAGAGCAAGTCTGTCGGGAAGCCCACGTGAATAAGTTACGCAAAGGCCAGTGAGCGGTGGTCACATCTAAGAGAGGAAAGAAAGCTTTTTGTTCCCTTGCTTGTCTGTCTTTTGTGTCGTCTGGCCTTGCTTTTCCCTGTAGTCCCCTGACCCGGTCTTCATCTTCCCGGCTTGGGCCACTGGCAGAGGATTCAGTTTGGAAGCTGTTTCAGAAGAAGAGGAATTGTTCAGAGGGACTTGATAAGGAGAGGGTGATGGCTTGGTAGGCGGCACGAGCCCCACTTCAAGCTGACAGAATTTTGAGGTTTTTAAAGATCAGGCTCTCCTTTTCTGCCTGAGGATTTCCTACCTCCTTCTCCTAGTCCCCTCGAGGGAGGAAAATGGCCCTGAAGTGAGGGTTGTGAATTTGAATTCAGCAGGAATCAATCCAGACCCTTCTCCTGGGCCTGCCTGTGTGGAAATGACTCCAGGGACAGCCCAGGACGCTGGCCTGTTGACCCAGTGCTGGTCAGAGCCACCACTGTTACTGCCACTGGAGCCGGGAGCAGAGATTCCCCACCAGGCCACCTCCTCCCTCTTCTTGTAAAGTCTGTTCCCAATTGCAAATGAAACAGAGTCCCTCAACTCAGACAGTACCAGACTTCAGTATCTGCCCCCCTTTCTGGTGTACTTGGGGTCTCAGAATGTACCTTTCCCAATGGTTATGTATTTATATTGTGGTCCTAGGTGTCTCAAAACAGTAACATCAAGGACACAGGGCACTTAAGCCTTTCCAGTGAAGTTTGCAGAGACCCAAGTAACAAGTGCTCCAAACCGCAAAGGAAGGATTTTAACCATTTTCCACCCAGGGTTTTTTTTTCTTCTTCAAGGAATCAAAGCCAAACCACCACACAAAGCACCTCTCACTTTTTAGTATCATTTCCTTGTATTTTTGGAAAACGCTTCTGTGTTAGAAACCTCATCATTATGAAAACACGGGTTTTCTTGTTTGCCCAGGTTCAGAAGTGTGCTATGAAGAAGAACTTCCAGACGAAATCACGGCAGAAATATTTGCGACTGAAATTCTTGGCTTCACCATCTCACCCGACTCCAGACAAGATCCTACGGTTAGTGAAGTTGTAAGGAATGTGTGAAGCACAAAGGACTTTGTGTGTGAGAGCTTTTGTTTTTTCCCTAAGAAGCACTAAGCTTTCTGCATTTCCCTACCCCCACTCTACATCTTGAGAACGTTTAGACATTAAAAGCAAATTTCTGGTAAGCAATGGAATTCACAAAGTTGGGCATTCCACCGTTTCTGAAATAGACAAGTGGGTGGAGGCAAGAAAAGCACGAGCAGCTGGGTGTAAATGGTAGCTAGACACCCTGGCCTGTCTTTGTGCCTAAACTAAGGCAGTGCTGCCTGGAGGGGGCGTTTGAAGGGAAGCGAAGGTGGTGTGGTCCCTGCCTGCTGTTAGGCTGGGGAGGGGTGCTGGGATCTCTGGTCTCCTGAGAATCCTTTGCTTATGGCTTCTCGTCAGCAAAACACCGCGTCAGCGTTGTGTGGTCGTTATGAAGAGCATCACCGGCCATGCTTAACTCCGGTGGCAACGGTCAGAGAGAATGCAAAACACACCCTAGAACACCGTGTGTGCTGCACCGGGGCCAGAAACCACACAGCCAGCCCGCCGAGCAGAACTCACCCACTAGAGTGTGTGAGCCCCTCCCCCCCACCAGGAACCAGCGTGGCTGACTGACTGCCTCACACTTGCTGGGCTTCAAAACCCCGAGTAGGCAAAAACGGGCCAATTCCCCAGCTCAGGGAGGTTTAGGGACCATGACTAGGTTTCCAGCGGTGTTTTGACCTTGAAAATAGAATCCCATCATCGTGTAAACAGATGAAAGCTATGGTCTATGTTGTGAGGTCTCCTTTACGCAGATGTGCCTGGTGTTAACCTTCATGCACGCTCAGTCCAACACAGCCTCCCACCCAAACCAGGTCCTTCCAGGAGAATTAGCATTTGAGGTAGCATTTCTGATCCCCGTCAAGGTACTCTGTGCTCAGGGGCTGAGGTCTGTGTGAGAGAAATGATAGCAGCAGCCTCCCCCGTGCACAGAGCCCTCCCCACGGCGTAGCGTCCACCTGGAAGGTCGGCACGGGGAGTCTTTGGAACACCCTGGAACATCGAATGGAACCATCTACTCCGAACCAGGCTGTGTCACTGCGACCTTGGGACAGACGGCATGGGCCATGGTTCCACAGGCTGATCACGTTGTGTCACCAGGGCTTTGCAACCTAGTTTACATTTTGTTCTTTTTAAAAAACACAAAAAGGAAAACATGCTTTATGAATCAATTTTGCAGCTGCTAAGGGCTTCAGAGATATATTACCAAGCCATTTAAAAAGTTCCTGGGGACATTTTAGGGAACAGGAAATTCTCAAATGACTTGTTCTCTTCGAAAAATAACTCAGAATTGGATGCAGTCTGGACACCAACCAGAGACTTCTTTCATTAAAGCTGGCACACTGATTTTGTTCTTAGCGGCTACATGTATTGGAATCCTTGTCTGCAGCAGAATGGACTAACGACCAGGTGGGCCCTCTATGGCTGGGCCACGGTCCGATTGGGGTTGAGATGCTCCCTGTGTGCAGAGCCAGCTTCCGGCATCTCTTTAAGTCATGATGGTTATGACATTCATCCAGGAAGGCCAAAATAGCAAGGGACAGCAGGTCCTGTGTCAGTGGCATTCCCGCCCCAGCCTGGTCTGTGGGACCCCTTCTTACCTTCAGGACCCCTCTCTGCAGGTGCTTTTGTTTTGGTGTCTTTCAGTTACTTTGACCAAGGCAGAGAGTAGCACGTTCACCTTTTCAACCCCAGGAAGGCCTCTCCACCTTCCATCCTGGCCAGGTAGGCCCAGCCTGTGGCCACACAGGTAGTGGGGAGGAAGGCCATCCATCCAAGGCCGGCCTTTCTGCCCTGTGAGCAGAGAACTTAGGCTGTCCAATAGTGTGGGTGGCAGAGCAGTGACGCCAGAAAGGGAGGAAGGAGGGCCTGAAGACGGGCTCGTGGGCTCGTACATCCATCCAGCCTCAGGGACAAAACACAGAACCCCAAAGAGCACACTGGCGTGTTCCTTTGAAGAAAGAACACCATTGATGGGGCCTCTGGCTGCTGACGTCCACATCCTGGGTTGTTGCCTGCAGAGTTCAGGAGCATGTAGAATAGCAGTGGTCTTCCAGGAACCACCAAGAGCCTCCCCCCAAAGCCCACTCTCTGCTGCAGACCCCCAAGCCTCTCTGGCCTATGCTTCAGCTCAGAAAGCCTGGGCTGCGTTCGTTTTCTGCTTCTGCTATTTAATAGCTCTCTGGCTGCCCTTGGGTGTGGCTAATCTCTTAAACCTCAGTTTCCTCCTGGAAACTGAGGAGCACCTGGGGTGCTCATGAGGATTAAAAGAGATGGCGCAAGTCAAGCGTCACAGGGCGTGAGAGCTCAAAATTGGACAGCAGCTATTATGACTACAGGCGGAAACTGTGCCTGAGACTTGGGAAGACGTTTGATGAGAACTAACCTCTCCCAGTTTGAGTTTTAGCACCAGTTAACACTTGTTCAAAGAGGGGTCTCTGCGGGTTTTGACAGTGGGCCCTCAATAAACATTTGTGGGTGGATGGAATGAATGAACCTGAAGCTTCAGTGCAGTTTTCATAGCTGACTTAGCTTGTGACTACAAGTGCATGCCGGTCCTCACAGGCCCTCTCCATCTTGGTCGGCAGACTTCCCCTGGAAAGGGCTAGAGAGTAAATACTGAGGTTCTGCGGGCCCAGCCCCCACTCCACCCCCACTGCATGTGTGGAGCACAAAAGGAAAGCAGCCAGAGACAATCCAGAAAAGAATGATGGTGGCTGTGTTTCGAACACATATCGTGATGGACACGGAAACCTGGATTGTGTGTCATTTCCACGTGTCATGAAACCGTCATCTTCTTCTGATTCTTTTCAACTATTAAAAAATGTGGAAACCATTCTTCGCTTGTGGTCCACACAGGACTAGCCGCCCGGATGTGTCCCATAGGCTGGAGTTTGCTCTCCCTCATAGGCCAGGATTACCCCTCCCAACAGATTTTTACAAATGCAGTGAATCTGTGCAACATACCTGACTGGCACTCTTCAAAAACGCTGAGGTCGGGACCAATAAGAAAAGACTGAGAAGCTGTCACAGATCGGAGGTGACTAAAGGAGACCCAATGACGAAATGCAAAGTGGGATCCTGGATTTCTGGAACAGACAGTGGACCTTAGGAGGAACTGGTGAGACTGACATGAGGTCTGTAGTTTAGTCAATGGCATGGTACCAGTGTTAGTTTCTGTTTCGATGACTGTCATGGTTCGATGTGCACACTAGGGAGGCTGGGTGATGGGTCTGTGGGAACTCTCGGTTCTGCCTTGGCAACTCTCCTGTAAATCTAACATTATTTCAAAATTAAAAAAACAAAGCAAAACAAAAAGAGAGAAAGAAAAGAAGAAGAAATCTACCACCTTTCCGACTCAGTCACCCTGAGTTGTTTCCATGACCTGCCCTAGGCCTCGGGTCTTAAGCAGACACTCCTAGAGCCAGTCGGCCCACTGCTCCCGGGTCACCTCACTGGCTTTCTGTCTTCTGTGAACACCTCGAGGCAGTGCAGACGGGTCTTGTTCTAAAGATCTGTGTCCTTAGGCCATGGCTAGACGCCTGTATGTGCAGCCTGAGCATGTTCCTTTGGGGCTTGGTCAGCATTTCCCTACAGGCGGCTACCTCAAAATGGACGGTAATAAATAGATAGGGGACAGGGGATCTACAGCAACTTGCCACCCTACTCAGATGTCATATAAGAACCCTCTGCAAGCTTAGCGTAAAGGAATATTTTTAAAACCACACACAAAAAACCAGGTTGATGCAACATTCTTCAATGGCAGTGCAATACTGAGTGTAGGGACCGACCTCACGAGACAGTTAATATCAGGGTCCCTGTGCCCTTCAGCTCGTGTGTTCCTGAGCTGCTGAAAGGCCTCTTGCCTTCCTAGGTAACAGTGGGTATTTATCAACGCCCAGGTGAGAGGTGTCAGGCCCCAGAAGGTCGCTGTCCCCTCTGGCCCCACCACCTCTCTTGATAGTTTGAAATCACTGGTGGTGCAATGGGGGGTGTTCAACACCAAAGTCGCCCCACTGAAAGGGGCTGAACCGTTGTGTTCCACCGGCACCCCTTCTGTTCTTTTATTTTCTTGACTGGAAGTCACCAAGGTATCTATTTTTGT
This sequence comes from Rhinolophus sinicus, assembly GCF_057876585.1. Lineage (NCBI taxonomy): Eukaryota > Metazoa > Chordata > Mammalia > Chiroptera > Rhinolophidae > Rhinolophus > Rhinolophus sinicus. The sequence continues at coordinate 35,613,773 of NC_142509.1, forward strand.
ATATCGTGCTCTTTCAAGCAAGTGGGGCTGTTTTCTTTGGGAGGAGCACGAGTTTTGGCCAGCACGTCTGCCCTGGTGAGGGGAGCAGCGGGTGGGATTGTGAAGCACAGGTCTGAAGCACAGAAAAGTGGAAAGCCAATCATGGAAAGAGATGGGGAGACCATTCCAGACAGAGGGGACAGTGTGCATCTAAGCCAGAGGCATTCAGTGAACAAAAGGTTCGTGAGGTCAGACCATAGCGGGGGATGTAGGCTCAAGACGAGGTCTGTAGGGGTCTAGAAGGATCTCCGGCGTTCCTTCAGCACTGCCATTGATGGTTCTTCCTCTCGGGTCTGAATAGGAATGCCTTCGTGTGGGCACTTGGCAGGAGCAATGGAGGCTGGCCCAGTCTCCCAAGGGGAAGATCTGGTCATTGGGATAGGCTCTCACTCAGAGGAAAGACCAAACGGAAGTCATATGTGCAGCCAGCCCTGAAGTTGTGTTCATTCACGGGACACTTGCCAACAGTGGAAACACTCACAGTGGGTTTCAGCCCCATACACCCGAAGTCCTGAGTTGGTACCTCTTCTTCCTTCTGAGTTTTAAAGGGATTTCAATGTTTTTTTTTGTTTTTTAAATGTGACCACAATTTTCTCAGTGATCCTGTAGTCCCTTCACGCATGGTCACGTTTACACACTTGCCTGAGTCTCTGGTGATCGCCAGAAGGCAGCCTGGCCTACAGCAAAGCTTCAGCAAATGCTTGCCACTTACCCTTTCCTCAGGGTCGAGTCGGTCACCTCTAACTTTTCCACTTTTCTGGGCTAAATGCCAGGTGGCAGTAACTTGTGGCCTACAGATCCTCTTACTAATAGTGACCTCAGTGCCAACACAGTGTGTTAAGCCGAGATACAATGTGGCACGAAGCATGGAGGTTGCCCTTAAGATGGTCATGTTGTAGTGAGGGAAACGTCACTAATTACAGTACCTTGTGATCTCATATAGGGGCATCCAGAGAAGATGGGGTGGGAAGGAGGAGGCGGCGGGGGACAGTAGAGGAGAAATGACATAAGCGAGGCACTCTGAGCCAATCTGAGAGGTGCCTGGGGGCGGTGGCCAGAGAAGGCAGTGGTTACGTTCTGGATGGCCTTGTCTACTGAATCGAGGATGTTTAACCCGATTAAAGTGAAGGGAGAAGTGGATTAAATTGGCATCTTAGAGGCCTAGAACCGGGTAATGGGCAGGAGGGGGTGTCTGGGGAAAGGGACAACAGTGAGGAGACTCTTACAATAGTTTGGGAGGAGTGTAGGGTTGCAACAAGAGATGAGGCATCCCGGAAGTGTAACTAAGGCGCAGCTTGAAGATGGTATCAATCACGATCTTTGGTTTGTAGCAACAGAAATGGGCTCTGGTTAGCTTAAGTGGAAAGGGACTTTATTTGAAGACTATTGGGTAACTCACAGAATCAATGGAGAGACTAGAGAAGCAAGGTCTGGAAATGAGCAGGAACCAAAGGCAGCTGGGATGCCAGTGGTAGTGCCACCACTGGGAGCTCAGTGCCTCCAATCCTCTTAGTTCTCCAGTGGCCACTTCTGCTGGAAGTTATTTCTCCACTGCCCCTCCTGTCCCACAAAAAAATCAGTCAAAATCAAAGCCACAACGAGATACCACTTCACCTCCACTAGGATGGCTAAAATAAAAATGACAGATAATAACAAGTATTAGTGAGGCTGTGGGGAAGTTGGAATCCTCATTCACTGGTGGTAAGAATGTAAAATGGTGCAGCCACCTTGGAAAACAGTCAGGTAGTTCCTCAAAAATGTTAAACAGAGTCCCCCTATGACCCAGCAATTCCACTCCTAGGTACGCTGGTGAGAGAAATGAAAACACACATCTTCATAAAAACCTATATGCTAATGTTCATAGCAACATTATTCATAACAGCCAAAAAGTGGAAACCACCCAGATGTCAATGAATGAATGAATGAATGAATGAATGAACAAAATGTGGGAAATCCATAATAGAATACTATTCAGTCATAAAAAAGAATGAAGTATTAATACACACTACAACATGGATGAACCTTGAAATTATGCTAAGCAAAAGAAGCCAGAAAGAAAATGACTCATATTGTATGATTTTCTTTATGTGAAATGTCCAGAATAGGCAAATCCATAGAGACAAAAAGTAGATGTGTGGTTGCCAGGGGCTGGGGGAAGGGGAGAGGAAGAGTGATTGCTAATAAGTAAAAGGTTTCTTTCTTGGATGACAAAAATGTTCTAAAATTGTGGTGATGGTTTCACCACTCGGCGAATATACTAAACACCACTTTGAAAGGGTGAATTTTTATGGTATTTTAATTATATTTCCATAAAGCTATTATTTTAAAAATTCGACTGGCTAGACCATCCACCACCTGGTTAAGTTGGGCCCCAGGCCCAGGACCTAACTCCCTGGGTGAAGAGAGCTTCCGTAATGGGGTGGGGGTGGCTTCACCCCCAAAGGCTCACCCAGAACTAGGAAGGGTATTCAGATGCTGGGCAGCCAAAATGACTGCACCCATGGGAGTGAAGCTGCAGACACTTGGGCAACCTTGAGATTCCTGACCTGAGAATTCGCCAAGCCTCTTTATGGACAGATTCCAGCCTTGCTCCAGGTCACTGGGTCATGACCAAACAGCCTGCGTTTAATTATTCATTGTTAGAAGAGTGTCTGGATTACACGTCTCACCTTTGAACACATTAGTTTCTCAAAGCACTTTATATATATACTATCTCTTTATTTTTATATGACCCCAAGTGGCCCAACTTTTAGGCAAGCCAATGGCTGCACGGATGGGGATGCAAATTGCCGATCCACTGGTGTCTTGAGCTGGTGAGTTTTTATAGTTGTGGTTATAGTACTGCGAGGCAAATGGCAGTGTTTGGTTTAACAGAAAACTTTTTCTTTTTTTTCAAGCCCTCCCCGGTCTATTTGAAACTCACCATAAAGCTCACACGTTGGGGGAGACCTTCCCCACAACAATTGGGGGTCCCATTAGGCTCCATCAGTGGTATGCTGGTAAATGTTTACCAACCAGCTCCGAGTCGCCTTAGGGAAAGGGTCCTGATGTGTAGCATTTGCTGATTTCCATAGTGTAAAAGCTCCCGTTGTAGCTGATTTCAGATTATCAATGTGAGGTGACTGAACACAAAGTAAAGAAGTGCAGGTCTGTCAGCCAGCTGCCCCATCACTGACCCATCCTCAGGGTACAGCAAACAAAGCAGTCTTACTCAATTGGGCAGCCTGCATTGGCATCACCTGGGTGGTCCAGGTACCCACAAGCTCAGAACTCGGTGGAGGTCTCCCTGGACCAGCAGTGCCCTCAGGAGCCTGGCAGAGCAAATGTAAAACGTCTCTCAAAGAAGGTAACTTCATCCTCAACCTCAAATTATCCCTATAAATACATGTTCAAACACAGTGTTCAGCATGGTCAGGGAGAACCAGGCAGATCACAAGGAAATAGGACACCATGAGCAAGAACTAGCAGAAACAGACCCTCAGACACTTCAAATATTAGAATGATCAGACACAGATGATAAAATAACTGTGCTTTGTTGAGAGAAAGAAGTTTTAAAATCTCTGCAGTGGTCAGGAAACCATAAAAAGCGACATGCCAGATTTATAAAAAACATTTGTAGAAAGCTTTACAGTTTAATCAGAAATCAGAAACACAAATTCCTTCAGGGGCCATCTGGTAATAAATGAGTAAAAAGACGGGGTGACACACTGGTGATCTGGAGAGCTTTGTCTGAGGGACACAGAAGTTCTCAGCTACAGCCGATTGTTGCCATGTGGTACTGGGGACCCAGTTTGTAGATATCTGCTGGATATCTGGATTTCTTTTCATTGTGGTAAAATACCTATAACATAAAATTAAGCATTGTAAGCATTTTAAAGTGTACAATTCAGTGGCATTATGTATATCCACCATGTTGTGCAACCATCACCTCTTTAGTTCCAGAATTTTTTCATCACCCCAAAAGGAGACCCCATGTACCCATTAGCAGTGATTCCCCATTCGTACCCCCCTTCCCGGCAACCACCAATCCATTTTCTATCTCTCTGGATTTGCCTGGCCTAAAGATCTCATCTAAGAGGAATCATATTTGTCCTTTCGTGAGTGGCTCCTTTCACTTAGTGTTTTCAAAGTTCATCCATGTTGTGGCAAGTGTCAGGACGTCATTCCTGCTTAACAGATACACGCATTTATCCATTCATCAGTCGATACTTGGATTTCTGATGTATCTTCCTATGTTAAATTCAAATATATATTTTTAAAAGTTCTGTGTGGCCCCCAAGCACATGTCTGCTGACCTGACCCGGGCAGTGTGAGACCTGACCCCCCCCCCGGCAGTGTGTTTTAGGGCCTGCTGTTACATATTTTCCCTTGTCCTCCTCAGAATGATTCTCTCAGTGTACCTTTATTTTTCACATTAGTAACTTGTGGTTCAGAATGGTAACAAGACATGACTAGGAAACGGTCTGCAGTGCAATCTCCCACTCCATTACCCTCATAGCTTCTCTACCCAAAACCAAAACCTCTGGGTAAGCTGCTTGGTTCTAGAGTGGGAGTCAGAGTTCTAGTAGCTGTGGCTGTGACCTTGAACTTCCTGCCATTCCGTTTCCCCACGTGTAAGATGCCTGGTGTTGGGCTAGTTTATCTCCAATGCCCCAGGCTTGCTGACAGGGTCACTCCCACTTTCCCCAGCATCCATCTGGGTGTGAATTAGCTCTGGTCAAGTCTGGGTAGCTGCACCTGAACACAAACATGGAGTACCCGAGTTGTCCTGATAACTGTGGGTTCCTCTACAGAGCTGTCCTGGGGCTGGACGGGGAAGAAACCGTGCAGAGTCGTCCCTGTAGGCCGGCCAGTCCGTTTTACCTGCGCCAGGGTCATTTGTGCGGTCGCGGCATCTGCTCTGAGACTGGGACTTAAGTCGGGAGGGCCTTACATTTAAATCGTGGTTCTCCGACAAACCCAGCGCGGGCCCTTTATTTATGGTGAGGGCCACGATCTCCAGGGGCAAGCAGAGCCCGGGTTAAAATGCTGATCATTCTTGAACTTTCCCTGCCGAATGCTACTTAGTAAGCAAGGTCGCGAGTGGCACCTTTCCTCCGACCCCCGTTTTCCAAAGGATTCGGGAAAGGGAAGCGACGTCCTAGCTCGGGTGTCTACACGGGGCAGAGGGCCAGCCGAGATCCGTGTTTCTCAACTGTCTCCAAGAGCACTCGCGTCCCGAACCGTCGCCTTCAACTCCGCGAAGTCAAGAGCCCCGCAGGAAACTTGCATTACCGCACCGGCTGCCGCAAACCCGGGGCGGCGGACCGGCCGCCGGGCTGGCTCCCAAGGAACGCGCTCCCTCCGCGGCCGGCCCTTCCTCCCCGGGGGACCCCGCGGCACCTGCGGCCTTCGGGTGAGTGTCCGTGCGCTCGCCCGCCGGCTGTCCCCTCCGCGTGCCGGGTCCGGGTCTCCGGGCGCCCCTGGTCGCGTCCCCGGGGTGGGTGGCAGGCTCGCGGCGCAGCCAGGCGGCGCCCGGAGGCCGCACTGCTGGCGGCTGCGGCGGCGCTGCTCCCCCTGCTCCGAGCAGCTGCCGCCCGGCGCTTGCGCACTGGGCCCGGGCGCGCGGCGGCCCCGGCTTTGTGTGTGTGTGTGTGTGTGTGTGTGTGTGTGTGTATGTGTGTGTGTGTGTGTGAGTGTGTGTGTGTGTATGTGTGTGTGTGTGCGTGTGTGTGTGTGAGCGTCTGTGTGTGTGAGTCTGTGTGTGTGAGTGAGCGGCGGGCGGGCGCGAGTGTGGCCGCCGCGGAGCGCGAGCAGGACCCGGCGGCGCGCTCGCAGCCTCTCTCTCCCCGCCAGAACCATGTCGGGCAGGTCGGTTCGAGCCGAGACCAGGAGCCGGGCCAAAGATGATATCAAGAGGGTCATGGCGGCTATTGAGAAAGTGCGCAAATGGTAAGCGGAGGCGCAGCTCGCCCCCTCGGTGCCGCGGCCGCCCGACCCCAGACCACATACAAAAAGCCGGCGGGCGCAGCGTCCCGGCCGCCCGCGGGCCCGGGAGTTGGAGAGGGCGGGCGGCGCGCGAGCCGGGTCACCTGCGCGAGGCGGGGGCCGCGGCCGCTGCCCAGGTGCGCTCGCGCCTGTCGCCCACCTGGCGCGGCGGCGGTGGCAGCCTGGAGGCGGGGGCGCCCCGAGCCGGGCGGCTGAGCGGCGGGCAGTCCCTGCCGCGGCGCTCGGCTCCCGGGAAGGGGGGTTCGGGGCCGGCCCCAGAAGCCATTTCGTTTTGTGCAAGTCACATGAAAGCGGCTTCCCGCGCGCCGGGGCCGCGATGCCGGCGGCGGAGGGGAGAGCGCGAGCTCCATTGTGCAGCGCGGAGCGGGCCGCCGCGGTCTCCGTCTCCTCCCCGCGCGCCCCGGGCGGCGCAGCGCCGGCCCCCGCGCCCTTGCCCGCGCCGGGCCTCCCTCCCTCGCTCCCTCCCCAGCCGGCTCGCTCGCTCGCTCCCCGCCTCCCAGGCCCGGCGCCCTCGAGTCTGCGGAGTTTGCAGAGCGCGAGCCGTTTAAATTTAGCGCTTTGGGCTGCCTGGAGCGAGGGCTGTTGGCGGGGAAGCAAGATGGGGGCGAGCGCGAGGAGGGGCGCCGCGGGGCCCAGGGCGCCGGGCACCCCCTGCACCCGCTCCACCCGGCACCCGGGCGCGGGACTCGGGCGAGCCAATGTTTTTGCTCAGAAACTGGTCCTGGGCCGCGCGTCTGCCTTTCCCAAACCAGCAGCTCGTGTTTGTTTTGCGGAGGGAGCCGTTGTTTTTGTTCTCTGCACGGGGGGGAAAGGGAGACTCCGGGTTGGCCGCGCGTGTTTCTCGAGCTCGAGCTAGTGTCCGGCGTGGCCTTATTGTAATTAATAGGACTGAATGTTTGCTCGGCCCCGGCGGGGTCTGACTCGGAATCGCCCCAGAGCCAGGCCCGAGACGCAGCACATCGCCAGGTTGGGGCAGACTTGTTGAAAACTCCCAGCTCCCTGATTTCAACTTTATTATTTTTTTTCCCCCACGGCTTCACCAGGGTCAGGGAGGGAGAGGAGCAGCCGCGACGTTCTGGAGTGTCAGTGCCGGCGGGCTCGTCCTGACCCTTTATTTAAAGCCTGAAAACTGGGCAGGCCCCCCGTGGAGGACTATGTTTATGTTTAGGGGTGTCATTTCTTGAGTAACGCCTTGGTCTCTAAAAACCACAGGGGGCCAGGATCCAGTCTAGCCGTGTCACAAGTTAGTTGTCCTTTCTGAGTCAAACCCAACAAAAAAGGCAAGAGGAAAATCAATAAAGTCCACGTGCTCCCAGGCCTCCTATGGAAAGGGCTGTCTGCAGATGGCCGGATGCCCGGCCGAGGGCTGGGTTTGGCTCCAATGGGACAAAGAATTTTCAGAACCGTGAGAAGGGGAGACTTTCCAAAGTTGAAATCCAAGTCTTCCGTGCTGTGGGAGCTCCGCTAGTGCTCAGGGCACCCCGATTGGGACTGGACCCATTTAAAAATGGCAGAAACAGCTGCAGGCCAAAACACACACCGGAAAACAAGTCCACAGCCCCCTCTCCTGTGGGATTTCCAGAGGGAAGGCTGGAGTTGTCCCCTATCTTAGCGCCTTTGTAAAGAGAAAAACTGGTGTCTGGGCCTAAGTCCCTTTTATCACAGGCCTGGAGGTGAGAAAGAGGCTGGGGACAAGCTGCCTTTTTCTGTTCCAGGAGGCGTGGTGGGGCCTTCTGCCCCAGGTTCCCAGCCAGGCAGAGGCTCCTATACCCTGACAGCTGCTCCTGTAGGGCCTGCCTGCCAGCTGCTCTGCAGGGAGGGCAGATGGAACTATGGGGTTTTCCACCCTGTGGGCCCCAGAGCAGCCGGCCTGGAGGCTTTGGATGCTGCTGAGCCCACTGCAGGCCCAGCCTGTGTTTAGGGGAGGGGAGGAGAGCTTATGTCCCTCCCTGCTTGTGTTTTGGGGAACAACCTGTCAAGTCCTCTAAAGACCTCAGGCTTGGGATCTCAAGGCTGGACTGGGCTTCCAGGTAACTTCCTGGCCGTGACCTTGGGCAAACCATGGTACTTCTCCAACCATGGCAGCAAAGGGGTTCTGTGGGGCTTCCTTCCCCACTCCCCCACTAGAATAAGATCGGGTCTCTAACAGCCCTCACCCCTGTACACTGGAGCAGTCATTAAATGTCTTCATTATAAGGTGGGCTCTGTAGAAACTTGTATTTTGCTGATGTTTTTTTCTTTTTTTCCTGCCTCTTCTAGGCAAAAAAAAACAACCCAAAAACTGCCTTATATCTTGGGTTTCTCCGGCCTCCAGAAGCCAAATCTCACCTTCACTGTGCGTTTAGAAGGGGTCTTCCAGTCAGTCCTCCAGACGTTGGGTTGTTTATTAACTGCGTGGCCACCAACCGTGCAGTTCACCGTTGGCTGGGATGTTGGGTTGCCAGATTTAGCAAATAAAATGACAGGACACCTAGTTAAATTTGAATTTTAGGTAAACAACAAAATAATTTTTAAAATAGGCTTTTTTTTTTTTTTTTTTTTTTAATATAAGTATGTCCCATGCAATATTTGGGACATGCTTATACCGAAAAAAAATTACTCATTGTTTATCTGAAATTCAAATTTATTTCAGCATCCTATATTGTACCCAGAGGAGAAAGAAGGTGTCTGGCATGTCATTCAGCCTGGAAGCCTAGGGTGGTATTTCTCGCCAGCCCCAGTGACCCCCTGACAAACCTCTGCCAGCCCTACCCTTCCCCTGCCCCTGGAAAGAGCCAGCAGCCCGCGGTAGCCACTGTGTCCACAGCTGCTGGCCGCTCCTCTTCTCCTTTCTGTCTGATGTCCCAGCAGGGCAAGCTGGTGAGTGTGAGGCAGCCAGAAGATGGCTGAAGGAAGGACAAAATGGTGGGCCCCTTTTTAGGAAACCCGCCAGGGTTAGGCGGGCCAGTGTGAGTGGAGAACAGCAGGGTGGGAGACGCATTAGGTGGGAGGCAATGGCTTGAGCTGAGAAATAGGACTGGGCTGGGGGCCCCGGGCCTTTGGTCTGAAAGATCCCTCAGTGAGACTTTCCAAGGACTTCCCACCTGTCCCTGGCGGTGGGGGAGGTTTGTGCCTAGGGTCCCCCCTCAGTACCTTTGGGGGTACCCTCCTACCAGGCACCGGGCAGCTCATGTGGGCCTGGGCCTAGTTAGGATAAGGCCAGCCATTGACCAGGCCTCGGAGGTGTCAAGGACTAGCCCTGGGAAGTGAATACAAAGGAAGGGATGTAGAGCTCTCTTTGAGGGAGCCAGGTGACCCCAGGATGGTCTTGGCCTTGGACCTGGCCTTGGGAGAACGTTGGAAATTGGCCTTGGCCTGGAGAACCTGCGCTGGGTGCTTGTAGTTGACATAGGAGCCTTGCTCAGGAGGAGCATTCGGAGCTCTGTCCCCACAGCGGGGACCTCACGTCCTCCTTTCGTCCTGGAGTCCAGGCCTGATGGGAAGAGAGCGATGCCGAAGCCTGGCTGGTTACCAGGGGCCATGAAGCAGGAGGGCTTAGGGCACGCCCAGGGGCAGCTTCCTGGCGAGGTTGGGGTGGGGCCTGGTGGTCGTGAATCCGGGCCCAGTGCCTACAGGTGGGGAGAGCTGGAGGATCTGAGGGAACCGCAGAGCCCCATCTGGCGAGTGCCGTTGCTCCTCTCGGGGGGCCTGTGGGCCCCTCGTGGTCAGGTCATGTTTTTGAAAGTAGCCAGGAATCTGGATTTTTATACTGTCTGACTTTTTTTAAGTTTGGAAATTGATTCAAAATTTTAAAAGCACCATGCAGGCCAGACAAAAACACGTCTGTGGGCCACTTGTTTGCCAGACGCAAGGTAATAGCTACCGCTTACTACCCTTGTGGGGGGTGGGGGCTATGTGCTCTGGGTGATGGGTTTGGGGGCGGCTCTGGGAACTCAGCTGTTCCTCTAAGCCCATGTGGTGTTTCCCAGGGCGCTGCCAAGCCGCCAGCTTGATGAGACGCTCTGAGCTCACGCGACACGTCTGTGAAATCCCTTCTCATCTTCCCTGGTGCTTGCTCAGCGACTTAACACCTGAGCTCCGGGGCCCTGGCTCTTCCTGGGTGGCTGCTGACCGAATGGCAGGCCTGAGGTGGGCTCCTTGACACTCTGGCCCCTGTCTGATAGCCCCTCAGTGTCCGCAGCTAGGAATGCAGCTGAAGCACGGTGAGCGGGGGACATGGGCCAAGGGTCTCCAGCCAGGACGAAGGGATGACCTGGTTGTATTGAGCTCATAACCTGCAGGCCCCCTAACCTCTCTGGGAAGCACCTGCGACTGCAAACATTCATCCTGACTCGTGTGTGGCCGCAAACCCAGATCTGGTACTTTCTGCCCTGAAAGGTGTCTTGTGTATTTGCAAGTCAATTGCTTTTTTTGTTTGTTTACACAATCAAACTGTGGATTTCCTGGTATACTGGGGCCCAGGGCGAGGAAGCCAGTCAAGGGCTTCTGAGTAGTAAGTGCCTTTGGTCACTTCTGCAGGATTTAAGCAGTTTGCACATTTGTCCAGCTTCTGTTCACAGCACGCTCTGTGGAACGGATGCTTAGTTTTCACAAGAGACAGAATAGCAGAAGGTGGGTGCTGGGCTCAGAGCCTGTGTCTAGTCCTGGTTCTGCCATTGACTAGCTGTGTGACCCTGAACTAGTGGTATAACCTCTCTGGGCCTCCAATCCCCCATCTATAAAGTGGGGTGATAGTAGTCTCCCTTACATAGGCCTAGTGGCAATCTCTGGGAGCGAGGGCGTGTAAATTAAGCACTTGGCACGAAGCCTGGCACACAATGGCTATTATGATTGTCGCTTTGTCACTGAGACTGTTTCTTGGACTGCCTCTGTCCCTTCCTGGCACGTTCTGATTATTCAGAATGGAGGTAGGGAAAGACTGGGATTGTGGCTTGTCCATTCTGCCTCCAGCACGAAGGAGGTGGGTGGGTGGTGACTTCGATACCTGCCTTTACTTCTTTCTTTCTGGGCTAAAAGAGGCAGGGATGAGGCGGGAGAGGCTGCTCCAAACAGCAGTGCAGCAAGGAGGATTTGATGACTTCACCTCCCCGTGCCTCAGTTTCTTCATCCGTCAAATGGGGAGGGTAACAATTCCTGCCACACAAGGTTATGGGAAGATTAGAGCAAGTGTGGACAATGCTTAGCACATAGAACACACTAGAAATGGTCATAATAATATATTATCATATATAAAAATAAAAGCGAGGTCCTATCTTCCTCTAGCAGGGAACATGTGGGACCCGAGCAGGCACAATTTTGGGAGTAGAGGTGTCTGTGGTTTTGGTTAGGTGGTTTGGAGTGTGCTCGGGTGCTCAGAACCCCGTGTAGTGAAGGGGTGCCAGGTGGCTGTAATACCACCTGGGCCTCCCCATCCACAGAGGAGAGGACCCAAGGCTGAGATCGGGGCGGGGAGACTGGAGGAAGTGCCAGACAGCTCACGAAGAGAGGCACTCATGTCACGTGTAGTTCTGGGTTCTGGTGGAACCTTGTCGCTAAAATTGCTGAGGGCTCCTGGCAGCTACACCACCTGTACCAGGCGTGCGTCTGGCCTTGACCTCCCACTTCTCCCAGGATGGCAGAGCCTGCTGCTAGGAGCGTGGACCCAAGAGCCTGCACTGCCCGGGGTTCAAATCCCAGCTCCCCCTACAGTGAGTTCTCCCCGAGCCCACGTGCCCTCAGTCCCAGTGTTTGGGGCAGGAAGTGACATGACCTGGCTTGTAGGATACAGGGGGTCAAGGATAGAAGTTCTGGAGCTGTGACAATAATCTAGAGAAGGACAGTGGCTTGGAGCATAGCGGTGTGGAGGAGAGGGCGGTCATTTTTATCCTGAATGAAAACCAGTCACCTCTTTGCCTTCTCATGGCTTGTGACTTTCTCCTCATCCATAAACCTGCCTCTGGCAGCCAAGGGCCCTGGATGCTGTCCCCCAGGAATTTAGGACAGGCTGGGGGTGGGGGCAGCCGTGCAGACATGGGCTTCTCTGCTGCCCAGAGGGGCTGGGGTGGCCCCACTTGGGAGCGATGTGGGACAAAAGCTAGAGGACTCTGGGGCCGGGTTCCCCTCATCCAGATGAGTCACCCCAATGGCAGCCCTTCTCCCCCCAGTCTTACCGAGCACTTCCTTCCAGGCACTGGGGGGACCTTAACACACGTGGTGTCATGTACTCCTCACAGCATCTCAGAGAGCTGGACGACTCTGTGGTCTAACAGAGGGGGATACTGACGCTCAGACGGATGAAGTGACTTGCCCAGGGGCCCCAGCTGATGAGCATCTCAGCTGGGATTAGAACCTCGTCTATGGGACCTGGAGCTCGTCCTCTTAACTCCAAGCAGTCACTGCATCACAGCTGCCCCAAGGGAGTAGGGCTGGTGCCCCCACAGGCGTGAGCAGGGCCCTGCCCCCCAAGCCTCTGGTAACAGGCTCTTCCTCTTCCTCCGCAGGGAGAAGAAGTGGGTGACCGTGGGTGACACATCCCTGCGAATCTACAAGTGGGTCCCTGTGACAGAGCCAAAGGTTGACGATGTGAGTATTAGGGGCCTTCCCCCTGGGGTGGGGCTGTCCATCCATGTCCCTCCCACCAGGAGGACAGGGGCTTTTGACTGCCACCATGGTGGGACGCTGGGCCCAAGGCTACCTGGGAAGCAGAGGCACCCAGCTTAGGGATGGACAGGCTGCTGGACCTGTGTCCTCCTCCCCACTCACGGTCCAGCCCCAGAGTTTGGTCCTCAGAGAGGTGGGGAGTGTCCCCTGCAGGTCATCTCTTCTGGGCCAAGAGCTCCACATTTTGCCAGTGGGGACACACCTTAGTGCAGAGGTGTCCCCTCCCCTGGGCCCTGGGCACCATGGTTTGGGAGACGCGTGTAGTGGTGCCCACAGATAGGCAGATCCTCTCCCGTCCTGAACACCTGACTATCTGCCTGGCATTACCTCATTTATTTCTCATACTGAGTGTGTGGAGTTGATCTCTAGCCTCTCTGTACACGTGAGGACGCAGGCTCAGAGAGGTAAAGCCATTTCCCCAGAGTCACACAGCAAGTGTCAGGTCTGTCTGACTCTAAAGCACGTTCTCTCCACTGTTGGAGAACCTTCTGGTGGTTGGAGCTGCTGGTGACAGGTGACCCCAGAGTGAGAGAGTTTGGTGCAGGAAGCATGGACCACTGTGGGGAGCTCCCAGAGAGATTGTGACTGTGGCCACCGGAGGGCGCCCCAGGGGCTGTGCTTGAGTTTAAGGAGGGATTGATGGCAGCTCCCCATGGCAGTTTTTCAGCTTCCTGGCTCCCAGGTCAGTTACTCCCAAAGGCTCCAGGTCAGCTACTCTCATTTCCAGGCAGAATCCAGAATGGTCCCCCTCCAGGCCTTTGCATGGGCTGTTCCCCCCACCTGGAGTGCCTTTCCTAAGCGTACACAGTTCTCTCCTACAGGACAACGGCTCACACAGAGCCGCAAGGCCCCATTTGCTCCTGGGGGTGACGTGGTTGTGATTGGTAGGTTTCGGGGGTGGGGGGAGCTAAGTAAAGGCGGGCTAAGCCTCCCTCCGTCGTCTTTGGTTACCTGTCTTGGGTTCCAGGCAAGGCTGAGGCTGCATTCTTGACCCTGTGGTCACATGCTTGCCCCTGCCTGGGTCGGTGCTGCGTTGAGAATGTGGCTGTTTGTAGTCCCTTCTGGTTCTGGCCTGGGCTCATGGAGCCACCAGGGCTGCCCTCCCCGGACGCCCTGAGACCTGGACCCTCACGGTACTGGGTGTCGGCCGTTCCCCGGGGAGAGCAGAGTATGGCCAGGCTCCTCGAAGGCAGCGCCTGGCTCTGGCCCCGTCTGTGCCTTGCACATCATTAGGTGGTGTAGAAACGCTGTTGCATTTCAGAAGACGTGGTCCCTGCTCTCAAGGAATGTATAATCTCATTGGGAGAAGACAATTATAGAATAGCATGAACAGACATCGGGGAAGTGCCAAATGGATCCTGATCAAGGAGAAAACCTAATATATGGGCTGTCGGCAAGTTCAGGCAGCCCCAGGCTGGGCCGAGGGCACTAGATTTGGAGTGGGACAGACCACCCCTGATGAACTTGTGATGTTGGACAGGTGACCCCCATCTCCATGGGCCTTAGTTCCCTTTTTCGTGCCATGAAGCAGTAGAATCCAGGTCCTGGGGTTTCTGCAACAAAGCAGAGGTGAGATATGTCACACGGGGAGAACATAGCCCAGCGCAGCTATAGAGGTGGTGCTCAAGAAATGCTGGTTTGCTGTGATTTCTGAGGTGGGATGTAGAAGACGCCATTTCCCCACCCCCGCTCCCTCTAGGGTGATGGGTCTCCCAACTGGCTGAGCATCTGATCCCCTGGGACTCTTGAAGAAATGGCAGGTTCCTGGGCCCCGCCCCAGACAGCTGAATCCAAATCCCGGATGGTTTTGTCCAGGAATCTGCATTGTGGGGGATAGCTAGCTTTTTAAAAAAAAAACAAAAAAAAACAACACCACCCAATTATGACACGGTTACACCTGTTGTTTTTTTTCTTTAGAACTCTGGAAAATTTTATTGTTTTACATAGATAAAACGTGTTACGAAATTCAAACATTACTTTAAAAACTTCCTTTAAACAGAGACAATTCACCTGCCATAAAATCCACTCTTTTAAAGTGTACAAGTCAGTGTTAGTATATTCACAGAGTTGTGTAACCATCACCGCTGTAATTCCAGAACTGTCTCATCACTCCGAAAAGAAAACTTAGCAGTTCCTCCCTGCAACCCAAGATCCTGGAAACCACCAATCTACATTCCGCTTTTCTAGGTTTACGTATTCTTCAAATGTTAGCTTTTTTTTTTTTTTTTTACTGTATACTATTTTATAAATCTGCTTCCCATCCCTGTGCACGCCGTCCCCCCCATCACCCGACCGCATCCAGCTCCTTTCCTTGGAGGCACCCAGTGTTTTTTCTTCCACAGAGAGCAGGTGCCTGCAAACATGTAAATACACGTTTGTCCTTTCTGTTACCATTAATGGCGGCATTCCATTCTGCACCTTCATACATCTTGGAGAAATTGAAACGTGTTTAATGTTGACATTTTTGTAGATCATTCCCCATTATTAAAGGAAGGGCTGCCTTATTCTCCGTAATTGTTACATCACATTACATCGAATGAATGAACCATCATTTATTTAATGAGTCTCTTACCAGTGGACACAGGTTGTTTCTAACATGACTCTATTCCAGTTGTAAAAAATAGAACCACGTGCAAAACTTCTCCCTCCCTCTTCCCTTGGTCTTCCCCTGTGGTGCTGGAGACAGGCAGCCCTGGGGCTTAACCAGCGTGGGAATGTGTGACTCCGTTTTTCCATGGCTCACCTGGCATCACTGTACCAGCTCTGGGCCCGTGACCATGGCCTTTTCCCCAGATGCTCTCCCTGAAGGAGGAGGAGACTCCCGCCAACCAGGGTGTTTGCAGGCCTGCAGGTGCCGGCCCTACAAACGCCGTGGGTTTATCTGCAGCCCCAGAGGCCTCCCTCCGCTGAGCTCTTTGATGAGACCCCTAGTGGGATGTGTTCAGATGAAGCCCAAGGAGAGCCCTCCAGGGATTTGGGGGGTTCCAAGACGAGTCCGTGGAATAAAATATTCCTACCACCCCCCAGGGTCCCGCTCCTGTGTGCGCACATGTGATTGGTAACTCGGGTTCTGCTCCATTTTCTCCTCCAGAAAAACAAGAACAAGAAAAAGGGCAAAGATGAGAAGTGTGGCTCGGAGGTGACCACGCCGGAGAACAGCTCGTCCCCGGGGATGATGGATATGCATGGTGAGCTCCCCCGCCCCGCGTGCTCGGCCCTCCTGCCAGGCCCCTGGGCCGAGCAGAGCGCTCAGTTGTGTTTTGTTTCAGCAGCAGGTTTGTTCACATTCCAGGTGAGGGGTAGGAGGGCTGGGCAGGAGCAGGAGGCCTCTGTGCCAAGGAGAAGGCCCCGTGGAGGAGAAGGAACTGCCTTTCCCAGCCCGACAAGCCAAGAAACATAAAATGAGACCTTCTTCTCACCCAGGGACAAAAATCTCACAGACGTTCTGTCAGCCCTGGGTGCCCAGTAGGTTTTTGGGGCACACATTTCTCTCTCTCCCTCCTAGGCCTGACATACCATATAAATGACTCTATGTTCCATTTTCAAATGTTGCTTTGGCCGCTGGGAAGCTCCAACCTGGATTTCTGACGTCACCTTAATTACCCTGGGACTCTGGTTCCACAGCGCCAGCCTCACCGCCTTTGCTGTCTTATTTCAAAAGTTGTAACCAGTGTCCCACCGATCAAATCCAGGCTGGGGGCGTGCTTCAGCCAATCTGCAGTTGTCTTGATGTTACTGGTGTTTATTTTTCTTTTTTACCTTTTTATCTGAGAGGAAGGCCCAGACCCTAAGCGTATGGCTGCATGCAGTGTTGACAGATGACGCACACCCAGGCCACACTAGCCCAGGTGTCCCCTACTGGTCGTTCCCACTCCTCCGAGGAAAACCACCACCTGACTTCTGACCTTGGAGACTCACATGTGAAGTCTCTAAAACATTGACTTTCTGATACATGTAAATCAGGAAATCTGCTTTTCTGCCATCCTTGGAGAAATCCGAACCTGAAAGCCCAGGCACGCGTTCCCTCTCGAGGCCGCAACCTGCCTGGGCAGGAGCACTGTCCCTTAGGGAGGGCGCGGCCTCTCCAGGCCCCTCTGGCTCACCTCCTTCTGTCACCTGCCTGGCCTGCTGGTATAAGAGCTGGCAGCACTGGCCTCTTTCCATCTCTTGATCCCAAGTTCAGTGTCTTCGTACTTTTGACCACTCCAAGCCTTTGGCACAAGGTGGTATTAAGATAAATGAGTAAGTACATCCAAAAGGAATTGTGGTTTGATTGAGTTCTAACCCTCCAGACCCAGGGCTGTCTTGTACTAGGGAGACTGACGCGCCTGGAGAATAGTCACAGGTTCTGCGGACAGAGTCTTGCTTGTTGCTGAAAGAAACACAGGAGGGAAGGGAGGGGAGGAGAAAGCGCAGGGATTTGGCAGGCAGCGTGTGGAGAAAGCTCCCGCTGGCCGAGCAATCATAGCTGGGATGCGTTTCCTTTTCGGAAGCAGGGCATTTGGGCTGGGACGTAATACCTGTCTCCTTGGCACCGGCTAGCGCCCCTGCTCTCTAGGGGTCAAGAAGACTCCAGGCCTGGCTCCTGGTTTGGATTGAAGCATAGAATTACAGGTGGAGCCTTTTAGGTCAGAGCTCCATAGACCTGGGTTCAAGCCTGACTCTCCTCGAATCTCCCCGCAACTGCATCATCCCAGACTAGTTACTTAACTTGTAGCCTTTGGGTTTGTCTGTTTTAATCTGTCAAATGGGGGTGGTAACGCCTACTTTATAAGGTCATTGTGAGTATTTTTTACCCCCTCCTTCTCCCCCCTCAAGCCGTTGTTTTCAGTCTAGTTGTGTAGGACGCAGCTCCCTGGCCCACGCTGGTATTATGAGCCTTGCGCTCCCCCCAGCTGAGGCTGTTGGTCACCGGTTGTCGGTCGGCCACTCACAGCAGCTCCTGGCAGCTCTCGCGGGCTGCCGGCCACTCATGGTGGCACACCGTAGCCCGCAGCAGTACTCAGCAGTCCATGGCAGCTCACGGCAGCTTATGCCAACCTCTGGCTGCTCACAGCAGCCCAGCTCCAGGGAGAGCTGTTGTTCACAGTCTTAGCTATAGAGGGTGCAGCTCACTGGCCCACGTGAGAATCGAACCGGCGACCTCAGCGTTAGGAGCACGGAGCTCCAACCACCCAAGCCACCCGGCTGGGGCCCATTGTATTAAATAAGTATTAAATAAGATAATTTTTTAAAGCCTTAGCATGTTGGTAGCTACCATTTAAGAAGCCATCACAATGTGCCAAGCGTTTTGCTAAGCCTGCTTCATGCATTACCTAAAAACAAGCCCCATTGTTCAGATGAGGAAAGTAAGGCTCAGAGAATGCTGTAACTTGCCTAGAGTCAGAAATGCCCGTGCTGGCATGCAAGGTCCTTTGGAGGCAGAATCTAAGTTTGTGGCCACTAGAAAAATCTAGACTAGCATTCCAGAAAAAATCTAGAATGCTGAACACACCAGGAGCCATGCTCACCTTCTCAGTGTCATTTGCATTTTAGTACCTGTGCTGCCAAGACCAAGTCCAACCACAGAGCATGTCAGTGAAAGTTCAGGGCAAGATGTGGGGGCCCCGCTGGATTTGCCTGGCAGGCTCCGGGTGGGAGGATGGGGTATGAGGCGGTGAAGTGAGGGCCTCTGCATCCAGCTCTGTAGTCTCCAGGATCCAGCTGAGGTTAGCCCCCGTATCAGGGTCACGCTGTCACTGGGCCACCAGGCTCGGCTCGGGCAGCTAACTTGCTAAACATTAGTGCTTATTGTCACTCATTAACATAACCTCACGCTGGGACCCATGGGTCCAGCCTCTCTGCCTTCCGTGCTTCCTACACACATGCATGCGTATCCTGCCATAGAACGGAGGGTTAGATTTTCTCAAAAGGTAGATCAGGAGAGTGCACATTTTTTTCTTTTTTTTAAGTCCCAGAATTCACTCCTAACTAACCCCCAGAGCACGCTTAAGATGCAATTTACCCAGCAGGGGCTGCGTGACTGCCTGGCGCTTCCTCGGCAGGTTGAGGTAGAAGAAAGACTGGGGGTTCGGAGCTGGGAAGACCAGCCTGAGCAAGGGACTCTGCCACTCGGAGCCTCAGTTTCCCTCTCTGTAAAGTGAGGGTGGTAACCTACCTGGTAGGTTGTTGAGAGCATTACACAAGGTGACTAAATGCTCTTCCCTTCCCTTCCCCTCTTCTTCCCTCCGCTCCCCTCCCCACAAAAATGTCCTTGGTCTCAGGTGTACAGCATGGCCCAGAAAAGCAGCCAGTTTTAGTGTTATTTTATAGTATTATAAAGTTTATAGTAGTAATTTTGAAATTTGCTACTTGAGTATCCATAGTTTAAGATGACTGTCTGTGCCCAAGAATGGGGGTCCAAGGTAAGGGGGTATGTGCCCTGGGACCCCAGTTCTGCCTCCAGCTTAACCACTAATGCAATTGCCCAATTAGCTTTATTTCCTTTTTTCTTTTCATTATGAAAAATTTCATAAGAGAGACCAGTAGAATGAATACTATGGTGAACCACCCCATATACCTACCACCTAGATTTCCAGTAACATCATGCCGTATTTGCCTCATCTATTTATTAACTGTGTTGTTTTTAAATTGAATTACAATTTACATATAAAAAATGCACAGCTCTTGAGTATAAAGTTCAGGAAATTCTGACAATTGTGTGGAGCCTGTGCTAGAGAATTTTAAAATAAATTTTCCTGCATCACGATAGTTAAGTCTGTATCTAAACACTTACGCATACGTCACTAATAAATGACATTTCTACATACCCACTGTACCATGGTCACTCCCAGCAAAATTAACAATTCTTCAATATCTTTTAAACTCCAGGCTATGTTCAAATTCACCGATTGTCCCAAAACATCTCTTACAGCTGCCGTGTTCAAAATAGGATCCAAATCATTTTCTCACATCATGTTAGTTCTCTTCATTTTCTTTCATCTACAATCATCTTCCCTACTTCTCCTTTTTTAAAATTTTTTTAATGGCCTTGACTTGAAGAACCTGGGTCAATTGTCCTGTGGAATATCCCACTTTGTGCTGTGAACTTGTTCTTCCCTCCCTTTTATTTTGTGTCAAGTGGAAGTTTGATCTGGAGGCTTGATGAGATCAGACGAAACCTCTTGGCAGCGCTGCATCGGGATGTGATTCGGCCTTGGTATCACTTCAGAGCCAAGTACACAAGATGTCTGGTTTCCTCACCCAGAAGGAGACCTCAAATGTCCCCCAAAAAGTCAGACTGTGCCAGGCCACTGTGTGTGGCTGGCTGCCTCCAAACACAGACTTGTCCTCAGGGGCCCCTGTGGGGGCAGGTCAGGCCCAACTCCCAGAACCTTTTGCCGCACAGGTCATAGGTCGTGAAGGCCGGCGCTGGATGTGTCAGTCCAGAGGTTGGGGGGAGGAAGTATCTCCTTTCCTGGGAGACTGTCCTGCTGCAGGCACGGAGGTGTGGATAGGCCGAGACTTCAACCCGGTTTTTCTCAGCAGCTGCCCAATTTCACCTGTCGTCGTGTTCCCCACACAGATGATAACAGCAACCAGAGCTCCATAGCAGACGCCTCCCCCATCAAACAGGAGAACAGCAGCAACTCAAGCCCTGCTCCGGAGCCCAACTCGTCCGTGCCCGGCGATGCCGCCGACACCAAGGCTGACGAGGCCCAGGCCGAGGGAAAGGAGCTCCCTGGGGCTGAAGGTATGTGCCCTGGAGCGCTGGGTTCAGAGGGGCTTCTCTCCATCCAGCCTTCAGTCGGGCAGGCAGTTGACAGGTCTCTAAGGAGGCCCTGCCGTGTGCCGGCCCCAGGAAGGTGAGGGCAGAAGAAAGGTAACACCTGGAGTTCATATTCTTGGTGGGGGGTGCGGTGCAATTTAAAAATCACACGATTTAGTGTTTGGAAAATAAGTGTTGTGGAGAATTATAAAGTAAGAAAACGGAATGAGGAGTCTTGCCACATGATAGGGTCAGGGAAAGCCTCATTGTGCAAATGAGGCTCAAATGCGGCGAGGGAGCAAGCCACGTGGATAACGGAGAAGCGCATTGTGGGGAGAGGGAGCCCATGCGAGGGCCTGAGGTGGGAACATGCTCAGTGTGGCTCGGGGCTCAGACAGTGAGATGAGGCTGGAGAGGAGGCGGGCCTCCAGTGTGGGGGGCTCGTAAGGCCACGTAGCAGACCCCGGCTTCTGTGCTGAGTGAGCTGAGAGCCACTGGGAGTTTGCGTGTTGTGACCTGAAGGCTCACTTGGGTTGCTGTGATTGAGAACAAATCATGGGGGGCCAGGGTGGAGGCAGGAGGACAGTGAGGGGCTAGTGCAGTCGTTCCGGTGGGAGAGCACGGCGGCTGCACCATAGTGGGAGTGGAAGGTGCCGTGAGAAGTGGTCTGATTGTGGAGGACGTGTGTGTACACATGTATATGCTCATTTATTTTGAGGTCTCTGGACTGCCACTAAATGAAAATTTTCAAATATATATGGTCCCTGACTTACAATGGTTTGACTTAATGATTTTTCAACTTAAGGATGGTAAGAAAGCCATATATATGCATTCAATACAAACCGTATTCTGAATTTTGATCTTTTCCCACGGTAGTGATACGTGGTCTGCTTCTCTCGTGATGCTGGACAGTGAGCCGCAGCTCCCAGCCTGCCGTGCAGTCACAGGCCAGGGGGCTGTGGACACAGGAAGCACTGGTCACATTTAGGCTGACTCTTCCCAGCCGTGTGGCCTTGAGCGGCAGCATCACCTCCTACGCACCTTCCTGTTTCCTTGTTTATGAAATGAGATAAAGAAAAGTTGCCTCTTGTCAGGTCACTGAAAGGGGTAAGTGAGGCAGGAAAGTCAGTGACATGCTCGGCTGAGCCTGGCGCGTAGGAAGGGCCTGGTGAGCTGTGTGTGTGGCGGGGGGTAGGGGGGTGACCCAGGGTGCTGGGGGCAGGGGCCCTGCAGGACCAGGTGTGGGCCACGTCCTGCTTTCTTTCCGGCAGTGGCCTTGTTTCTCCCATGTTTGGTGTCTGTGTCTCCTTTGTCCTAAAGGGCCAGTTCAAGCTCAGCTGCAGGAATCATATCTCGGTTTAATGCTTCCTTCCATAACTACCACATTTTGGTAACCACCAGCCCCATGCACCACCACCCCACAAGCTTCACAGCTCTTGGTGGGGACCACACCAGGGTCCTCTTCCGGCCATTGCAGGTCACTAGGCCTGCACAATTGCCCAGCATTGCTCAGGCAGGACCACCACAGCGGGCCAGGCCCACCTGCCCACTGCCAGGGGCCACCTGAACTCCTGTGGAAAGGACACAGAGGCAGACCCCTCCCACACAGCCTTCCCAGGTGGGCGCACGCTGCCTGCCTGCCTGTGGGACAGGGTGAATTGGTCACCAGCTGTTGACCTTGCTTTGAACTTGTTTACTGCTGAGTGAGTTCAGGGAATGACATAATGTTCAAACTCCCTGGACTAAATTTAGGCCCCAGGAAAATAATTTCCCCTGGGTGAGTTCCAGTACCGTTCTGCTAAGAGAATCAGGCCACTGCACGGAGCCCTTGAACACTCCGTGAGCTCCAGGGCCACTGAGCATCAGGCAGGGCAAGCGGGCAGTGTGGTTCTTCAGGTGACCAGCCACCTTCGTGATTTCTCCGCCTGCGTCTGGGGCCCCACCTCCCACGCCACTCTGCAGAACGCATTGTGTAGGGCAGGAAGGGAACTGTGGTCAGAGAGAAGGAGGACAATCACGATCGAAAATGTTTGTTTAAGCAAACACATTATGAAATAGACGGTAACATTAATGTGGATTTTTTTTAATTGAGATAAAATTCACATAACATAAAAGTAACCAGGTTAAAGTACACAAGCCAGTGGCATTTAGGGCAGACAATCCACAATGTTGTGTAATCACCACCTCTGTCTAGTTCCAGAACATTTCCATCACCCCAGTGGAAATCCTGTCCCCATTAGCAATCGCTCCCTTCCCATCCCCCAGCCCCTGGCACCTACCACTCTGCTTTCTGTCTCTATGGATTTGCCCTTTCTGGACATTTCCTATAAATGGAATCACGTACTGTGTGGCCTTTTGTGTCTACCTGATTTCACTCACCATCATGTCTTCGAGGTTCATCCACACTGTAATATGTCAATGCTTCATTCCTTTTTATGGCTGCATAACATTCCATCGTGTGCACAGACGACGTTCTCTTTATCCTTGCATCTGTTCATTTACATTTGGGCTGTTTCCATCTTTTGGCCATTGTAAGCAGTGCTGCTCTGAACATTTGTGTGCCAGTATTGGAGGGCCTACTTTCAGTTCTTTTAGGTCTATACCTTGGAGTGGAGTTGGTAGGTCGTGAGGTAATTCCGTATTTAACTTTCTGAAGAATTGCCATTAACGTGGGTTTTAAATGTAAAACTGAAAATATCAAAGAAATGTCAGGTTTATGGGGAGTTTGGTTCTGTGCCCTAGGTAATCCCTCCTTTACTCCCACTTGGGGTTATTTTGCTGCTTGGTCCTTTTCCTGTCATTCCACTTAATCCTCACAGGGACTCATCAGGGTGACTGTTGTCAACCTTGATTTTTACGGGGATGGGGGGATCTGAGACTGAGAGCCCGGGTCCCACAGAAAACAAGTGACTGAGGCAGCATTTGAACCCAGGTCTGTCTGTAAACCCCATGTCCTCCCAGATACCAGCTTGTAGGTGGCGCCCAGCCCTAGTGAGGATGGAACCCTGACTCTACCCTTGGCAGCAGGATACCCCAGCTCAGACCCTGGCAGAATGTCAGGTCTCCGGGCACTGCCCACAAGAGATCAGTGGCTGCTGGTTTGGGGAGTGAGAGAATGTTAAGAGCAGCTCACCTGGGCCGGATGGGCTGTGAGGCCGGCCCCTTGGGAGGAGGGTCGTGCAGCCCTTGCCTGCCCTGCTTCCCAGCCCTCTGATCCCCTCCCGACTCAGGCTCTGGAGTGCTGCTGACTTTTCCCCAGTTCTCCATATTGCTTCCTTGCTTTAAAATGTAAGCCTGCATTTTTTTCCCCCTTTGTCACTCTTCTGCCTCTGTAATCCCAGAAAGTAAGGCATTCTTGAGTATTTTAGTGCACTTTTAGAAAATCAGGGTGACATACGTTGTTGGGGCCCCGGGTGGGGTGTCACTGCTTGTTCCATGAATGCTCTGGTTCTGTGCCCTAAAAAAGCTGCAGGTACGACCACAGGTGCCTCTTCTTCCAAAGCCACACCACCTCATACAACCTGCTATGCCCTGCACATTCCTGCTGCTAAAGGAATGTGGGGGCCGGGCTGGGGGGGAGCAGGGAGCTGAAACAGGATTCACTAAATAAGTGATTGTTTGATAGAATGCCGTGCAGCCATTTTGTATGCTCCTGTATTTAGAGAATTTTAAAAGACATGAACAAGCCTTCCAAAATACTGTGCGATCCCTATTTGGGGAGAGAGGAGAATTATGTGCGTGTAAGGGGAAAACATCTGGAGAGATGGGACTAAATCCTCTACAATGTTAGTGGGATGGTAGCTGTGGGTGGCGTGAGATAATTGGCGATTTTAACTTACTTGTTTCTGTAGTTTTTGTTTCTTGCAATGACCCGTCATTGTTCTGATGGTCAGAAAAATACCCATATTATTAAGAGAAATGTTTACAAGGGGGCAGTTACCTCTGTGGTTCCCCAATGGAGGAGAATGCAGGCTTTGTGATGAAGAGGGAGGAGTCGGCAGCCATGATGGTTGGAACGTGCTTTGTCCACCAGAGGGCGCCGGGTGCACGCGGCACAGAGCCTGTGGCATCCTTTTGGATGCCCTCTAGGGGCAGTTGGCAGATAAAGGGGTGTGCAGGAAAGAGTTGGAGGCCACAGGGCCAGCGCATGGCCTGGCTGCTTAAAATGACATCATTAAAAAATAAGCAAGAGGTTTCCCAAGCCCCCCAGCTCATTGCAGCTTTGACAGACCGCCTGGCCACAAAACTACCCAGTTCCAGGTATTTTTAGTAATTGGTCCATCTGGCCCTGCATCTCACGTGTCTGAAAACAGCTTCTGTCGTCTTCTTCTCCCTCAGATGCCTCTGATGAGCAGAATTCACAGTCATCACTGGAAAACTCGATGAACAGTTCAGAGAAGGTCGAGCGGCAGCCATCTGGAGACACGGGTCTAGCTGCAGAGATGTCCTCAATCTCTCAGGTACCTCGATCGAGGTCTCAGAGGGGCAGCCAGATCAGCCAGGAGCCCGTTGGGGTGTCGGGGGTACGTTGAAGGTGTTTTGTAATTTTGTTTTGTTGTTTTCTCATTAGATGGTTAGAACTTTTGTGTATTCATTGAGTAAGATTCGTGAGCAGCCTTCTGTGTCCCGTCCTGGGCGCTGGGGCACGATGCAGGACAGGACACCGGGCCCGGCCCTTGGGATGGGTGGAGGAAGACGAAGGGTCTTTTTTTCCTAGCCTCAGCTTTGTAACTTTGTTTATTTGCATCCATAAAAGCGTTGCCTGCTCTCAGTGACCCAAAGTCAACTTCCTTTAGAGCTGGGAAGATAAGTCTTCAGAATCCTCAAGGCTGGATGAAATAGTCTTTGGATATATTTTGCAACTGACCGTGCTCCCCCCGCTCGGACCCCTTTCTGGGTCATCACCATTTGTCAGAATCTGGTCTGAATCAAACAGTGCAGAAGCAGGTAGCCCAGTGGATAGGAGCAGATGTCCCGGGTTCAAATCACAGGTCTGTCACTTGGCATGCACTGAGCTGCAGTGTCTCCAGCAGCCAAAATGGGATGTCAGGGCTGTCTTGGGGCCAGGGTATGGGAAGATGAGAGAAGGTGGGTAACATGCTTACAGCAGAGCTGGACACAGGAGATCCTCGGTGTTGCCACGGGCACCGTGAAGACTCATTGTCAACCCTGTGTGCTCATCCGAGAGGAGTGGAGTCTCAGAGTTATCAAAACGTCAACTAAAAAATCTGTTTCCTCTTTGCTGAGTAGTTTCCGGTACCTCGGGAGATGTTGACAGTAAGTAGCAGCCGAAAGAAAGGAGAGGGCAGTATGCAGCCAAACTTGGTCTGCACGTTATGGAGCCTTGAACCAGGCCTTCCCCAGGGGACGCGCCTCTCAGACTTTCGCATCTCTATACCTTTGCATCTGCACCTTCCTTTCATTCTATGGAACACTCTCCAAATGCCCAGAGCCACAGAGGGAGGGTTGATGGAAGATGTGTTTGCAGTGGCAGGAAGTTTGTCGAAAGGGACCTGGCTAAGTGAATCTGGGGTTGTGTATAAAACAGTCTCGTATGCAGCCGTTAGAAGGAGTACGGTTGACTTAGGTAAGATAAAGAATGAAGAAATATTCTCGCAATGTGAAATGAGAAAAGCAAGTCACAGAGCCTCAAGCATAGCATGAGCCCATTTGATTAAAAATAAAAATCAAAGCCTCATGTATAGTTTGTAAAACCAAGGTGTGAGCTGGGGTCTCATGGCCTCTTGAACTCAGTGGAGGAAAGCTCAACTTGAAACTTAGATCCACACCCCTGGGGGCATCTAGTGCTTCCCCCCTGACATCTGGAAAAGTCTAGGGGTCTTCCATTCTAACTCCACTCCCATTCCAGGGGGCGCAGACCTGAAATTGGGCCCCCTCCACTGCTTTCACACACACAGAGACGCCCACACTCACTTGCAGAGCTGCTAGGTCTGTGAGCAAGATGGAGGGTGCATTGCAGTAAAACGAACAACTTGGCATTGAAGCCCGGCCATTCCTGCTTGTCTGTCGGCCAAGCCCACGTGTCTCTTCGCTCTTTCATTTCACCTCCCCCACCCTCTACCTCCTGCTCTTTCCAGGTTCCATTCCTAAACTCACACATTTCACCCCCCACACACACACGCTCCCATCCAAGTGGTCTGCAGAACCCTGGGACCTTCTGAGCAAGACCCACCTTCCTCAGAAGGGACCATGCAGCCCACTGGCTCCTGTTACATCTGGATTGAACTTTGATCGCTTTCATAGTAAGAAAAGCAGAGAGGAAAGACAGCGGCCTCTTCTCGTCTCCGTGCCATACCTGCTCTCAGGGTCGGCTACAAGAAGCTCATACACATCCTACATCAAGGCCCCAGGGTCTCTACTTAACATTAATCAGGCACCCCCTGTACCAGGGACTATGCCAGATAGAGACCCAGGGGGAACCAGCAGACACAGCGGATTACAGAGCCACAGTATGTGCCGTGGGAGAACCGGCACAGGCTGATGCAAACAAGCCTGACAGGAGTGGGGCGTTCTTCCAGGATAGTGGAGGCGGAGAGGCGTGGGCTGGGGGCGGGACTTTGAAGGACAGGAATTAGGGCTGGGAAGGCATGCTTTCTAGGCAGAGGGAACCACAGGTGTACAGGCCTGGAGACAGGCGCGAGCCTGAGGACAGTGGGGAGGCCAGGGCGGCTGGAGCCTAGCTGGCGAGACAAGGCACAAAGGGACAACAGGCTAGGTCCCTGGGCCTTCCCAGCCTGGTAAGGAGTTGGGATTTTGTTGTGAAGTCAGTGGGAAAGTCTCGGTGGGTTTTAGATTCTATGTATGATTTCTATTTGGAGGAGATCGCCTAGGCTATGTTGGAGGCTGTGTAGGGAGGTGGCAGAGCAAGCTGCTGTGTCATCCGGGCCAGAGGTGGTGGCAGCTGAGGGGCAGACGGGGCGCTGGGCGGAGGGAGCGCAGGGTGGGCTGGGGGCTTTGGAGATGGAGCTGAAGGACTTGCTGTTAGGCTCGGCGTGGGGGTGTGGAGACAGGGGGAGGCCTCCCGCGCACCGCACGCCTTTATCCCAGGCAGATGGGGGCACCCCTGATGGACTTGGGAGCCCCGGCTGGGACGTGTGAAGTCTAGAGTGGGGCTTGGGTGACAGGTCAGGATGGCGATGCCAGAGATGGTTGAGTGGGACAGTCCAGGCAGAGGTGGTGAGCGAGTGTTTGACCTTTCTTTGAGTCAAGGGACTTCTTGGGAATTTGGTGACCACTACGCACCCTTTCCCCAGAATAATGTACGTGTGCACGTTCAACGACTGCCAAGCGTTCGCCCCAGGCCAGCCACCAGTGCTGGGCCCTGGAGGAGCAGTTGTCAGCGTGGCCAGGTTGGTCTAGGGCTTTGAACTTAGAGAGGTAAACTTGAACCTTGTGTGTAAATAATGACCCTGGCAGTTAATTATAGATTGGAGGATGGATAATAGGGTACCCCCTCCAGGCTGTGCAGGGGGAAGGGGAGGGGGTGCTTCGAGGCACAGAGGGAAGACCCGGAGGGAAGCCAGTGTGACAGGGACAGGCGGGGCCCAGGTGACGCGGGGTTTGGGGGAGATAGGAGGAGTTTGGGTTTGAAGTTCTCCACGGGTCCATGAACCTCCTAAAGTCCACGCTCAGCTGGCCGTGGGGTCCTGCCCTCAGTCCCATCCTGGGCTCCCCTTCAACCTCACAGCTTGTTGACCTGTGACCTTTTCTCCCTCTTTTCCCAGGACTTGGAAGGAGGGCCGCCCTCTAAAAAGATGAAACTGGAGGCTTCGCAACAAAACTCCGAAGAGATGTAGACACTGGGTCCCGTCTCCGGACCACATTTCACGGGAGGTCCATCAGCAGACTTAACTCTACAACAGCTTCCCCCGAGCAAGCCCTCGGGTTAGAACTGCTAACTTTCCAAGTTTACCAAGTGCAAATCCAAGAAAACCTAGAATGGCATGACTTCTCAGACACTGAAGAACTTTCTGCTGTGAAGCAAAACACTCGAATCTTGAAGTGACTGTCCTTGTGGAGGCGGGTCGACAGCTCAGGAGTGTCTGCACACTGTCTCTGCAGCCAAGTTCACATTTGCGTTGCTGCTGTATTGTCCCCCCCCCCACTTCTCTATTTAACGATATAAGCTATTTGAGGGTGGTACCCATCAGGAATTTGCTTTTTGTCGGGGCTTTTCACTGTTCCACCGATTCCTCCTGCTTTCTTTTTTTGTGCCTTGTGCCCTTGAGGTGACCTCTGGCATGTTTTCCTGGTTGTTTTGCATCTCCCTTTGCAAAGTGCCCTCTTGGCTTTATTGAGGCGGCCATTGCCATTGCTCCAGCCCTCGCATCTCGCTCCTCCCTGCCCTGGGACTTCGATGGGAACAGAGCAGGCAGGGAGGAAAAGAGCCAGAGGTTGCAGAAGAGCAAAACCTCCTCAGATGCCTGATTTTTAGGTGTGGGGTGCTTGGGCACTCCCTGGGCCTTTGCTGGGGGGTGGGGGGGAACAGCACCAGCGTCTAGGGTCCGAGGAGTCTCAGACGTTGGCACTGTCCCCAAGCGCTGGCCACTCAATATGCTCTTACTTCTTCGGGGCGTCTGAGCCTGGTGTTTCTGAGCAGCCCAGACGGACATGCAGAGCCCTTAGATTGTTCTGGCACTTCCATCCTCTGCCCCCACCAAATGGCTTTCTCCCATTCCCCCCAAGATGAAATGGCTTCTGTGGCTGACTGCACGATTGTCTCCTTAAGACGATAAAAGGGCTGAGGAAGCTGGGAGCAGAGGCAGGAATAGCTGGTGCTGAACTTTCGTAGGACTGGATGTCGCTTGGATTTCAAATCCACAGTAACCTGCTTCCCTCTGCCTCCCCAGGTCCCCCGGCCCCACCCCGGGGGACACAGGATTGCAGTTTGGGAAATTCGCTGGCTTCTGCAGAATGTTCCTGACTTGCTGAGCCAACTGTTGGATCTCGTCTCATTGCCAGGATGCACCACCGTGGGTCCCCACCAGGGAGCGGATCTTTGATGGTTGGGCCTCGAAGGCCAGAAAGGAGGCACCAAGGAGTTGGAAAGCTCCGCACTCCTCCAGGAAGGGGTGATTGAATCCCGCCTCCAACCCCGCCTGCCTGGGGCAACTTCCTCTCACCAAAATGGAGATGCCCCCTTGGACCAACTGCCTAATTGTTTGGTTCTGAGGCCTGGTTGCTCTTAGTTCCTAAATGGACTCCTCAGACCTTAACCCTTTTCCTGAGCTTTCTTTACTGCACTGGAGTTCCAACTCCCTTTGAGTTGTGTGTGGTGGGGTGGGGAGGGTTGTGGGTTTTGTTGGTTGTTTTTGGGGATTTGTTTTGTTTTGTTTGTTTTTGCTAATTGGTGCATATTCAGGTACCACCTTTGACATGTGGATCTCTCTCCTGACCACCATAGGAAGTGTCTGCCAGGTTCAATTTTCTAAGAGTTTCTGAGGGTGAGGCTCTTAATTTTCTTTTTTTTTTAAGGGAGCCAATCTAGTTCCTGCACTTCAAGAAGAAATCAAAATGTTCCTGAATTTCAAATACCTCATGCAAAAATGTGTCCTGAAATAAGGGAAAACAAACAAACAAACTTTGGAAATCTTAATGTTGAAGTTAACGATGCCGAAAAGTTTCTGTCTTAAAAAAAAAAAAAAGAAAAGAAAAAACCCTATCAGTTTTGCCCTCACTCAGGCAGGCAGGCGGTTCCGCAGAGAACTGTGCTCTGCGTTACCTCTTAGCAAATCTCAAGGCGGCTTTACCTCCAGCTCCTATAGAGTTAACGTTTTCCTTTGCAGCAAAACTCCGTTTTGACAAAAGATGAATTTGGATGTTTGTTTCCTGCTCTTTTGAGGAAATGAGAGGTGGCAACCAAGATAACTGAAGGAGAATCTCTCTCTCTCTCTCTGTCACACACACACACACACACACACACACACACACACACACACACACACACACACGGAAACAGCAGTTGGCCAGGGTCCCCTGCGCCCCTTCTGTTTGCAGTGGCCTCTGGACAGGCAAGGGGAGTCGACACGGTTGATGAAGACACCATCCACCGCACCGAGGCTGTCATTAGTTTTTCTCTGAAGTGCCTGAAGGTAGGAATGGGCCGGTGGTTGGGACCGACTGGGCCCCCCACACTGCCCCCCGCCCCGCCACGGCCACGCCAGGCAGAGCTGGCCAGGAAGGCCTTCCACGCCGAACAATGAGACTGCAAAAATCCAGACGTGCTTCCTTCCCCACAGCCCGCTCCTTGGAGCTGCTGTCCCCACCCACCCTGCGCCCCTCATGCTCTCCCCCCACAGAATCTAAGACCTTCCAGCCGAGCAAGCCAGGGCGGGGGTCCTAAGCGAATGCCTTCCGCGGACACTAGGCCCCATGGCCTAAAGGGCTCCCAGGGCAAACTAATTCCCCGAAAAAACTTGAAGTTGGGGAAGCTGCGGCTACACATTCCACAAAGTGCTGGCACTTAACACCCATAACCCGGAAGGCAGTTGACCGACTCATAGGGTGGTGACCTCCCATTACAAACGATGTCACGGTTTGGAATGCTCATTACCGCCAAGGACCTGGGTAGAGGTATAAAGACCTTTTTTCACGTTATCTAAATTTTTTTTCCTCTTACGATTTTTTTTTTTTTGGTGTGTTGTACAGCAGTATAATTTTTCACTTATTTATTCCATCAGTAGATATGGTTTGTACAATGTACAATGGTTCCATTTCAGAAAATAAAAATAAAAAATTTCAAATCATGAGCACCCTGTGATTTTGTAGCGTTATAATAAAGAGTAAAATCTGATCGATGGTGAGAATGCCCCTCACCGGCTCCTCTGACCTGCATGGCTGTGTGGCCCTGACTTTGTGCAGGTCACCATATGGCCCTTGTCTGCAGGGATTGGCACCTCCCACCATCGTGCTAGCTGCCATCATTCAGCCCCAGTGGGTGCTGTGGGTGGGTGTTGGCCACCGTGGGTGGGTGAGGCAACAGCAGGAGTGTCTCTTGCCTGAGTCATGTAGCCAATCAGAGCCCCAGTTTGAAAGCCACATCTGGCCCCCCAACCTGGGTCCTGACCGAGGACACCAGTTTGCCATGACCCTGGCTTTGGGAGGTTGTGGTCCATGGCAGGGACTCTGAGAGGTCAGCCCACATCACAGGTGGATTGCAGCTTTGTTCTGACCTGTCTTAACTCACCATCTGGTGACTTGTGATCAAGCCAGGACCAGAACCTTCCCAGGGGCCTTTCCCCTCCCAGCCACTCACGCGCTCTCTCTCTGTCAGCTCAGACACAGTTGACTTTTTTCTCTGTCCAGTCTCATTTCCTCCTCTTCCACCTGAAACCCGTCGCTGGGGCAGCAGGGAGTGGGGAAGGGGTGGGAATATTGTTTTAGTGAGGTCTGTGCCAAGTCTCACTGTTGACCGACCTGGAGGCAAATGTTCTCTCCTTGTTTTTCTGCCTCTCCTCCCCACCCTGTTCCTTTTTAACTGTTCCAGTGTTTTTACCAGGACCGGCTGCTCAGTGAAATAAACTCCTGATATGGAAAGTTCAGCTTGACAGAACACAGATCACAGGGGCCTTGTTTGCTTAAAAAAAAAAAAAAAAAAAAGCTTTAGCTGGCACTCATTTGCTGCCCCCTTTTCTGTCTTCACTGTGTGTCTGTTCTCTGGATCTGTCCTGGATGAATGAAGTTCCCTTCCTTCCAGACGCGTCTCTATGGTCCTCCTCTCCTCTCTCTGCCATTCATTGTCTCCACTCCTCCTGGGTCTGTGTTTCTCAGTCATTCTGTTTCACATTCTCTGTCTCTCTTGACTTCTCTGTTTCTCTCAGCTCCCTGTCTATCTCTGTGGAGCTGACTTCCTCTCATCTCCACCGAGAAGCAGCTGTGCACACGGCTTTACTGCCATTTGTGGAGGACCATCTGTGTGCTGGGCCCTGGGCAGCAATACTCAAACTTGACCCTTTCCTTCTGGGCAGAGAAGTGAGCCAGTGCTGTAGGGTGGCTGACACAGTTTGGAATTAGGGGAGTGGTGCATTTTGATAGCGGTGTCAGGGAGGCTTCTAGGATAGTGGAGGAAGCCCAGAGACGGAGCTAAGAAGCTTGTTTTTCTTTGTGGATGAGAAAGAGTGGCTGTAGGTTTCTGAGTGAGGGCTCTGCTGGACTGGGGATGGAGTTGCCAGTGAGTGGCATGGATTGGAAAAGGCCAGACTAGAGGTGGGGCAGGACAGCTAGGGACCTGGGACAGTAGGCCAAGCAGGAGGCTGGGAGGTGACTGGAGGGCCTGTTTGTCCCCAGGTGTTGTGAGGCAATGGGTACTGCAGATAGGTACCCCAGCTGGGCTGGGGGAGCAGACACAGAAAGCTCTGGCCCAGGTCTGAGTCTGAACCAAGTCAACAAGTGTCATGGAAATCGGTGGTCTGTCTGAGGCGAGACTGCAACCCCTAAAGGCCAAGTCTACCCACCACACATCTAGGTGAGGAACGCATATTTTCCTCCCGAGGCTGCTAGGTTGCCTTTGCCAATTGCATTCCCTTCTTTTTCCAGTAGGGGTCGCCCTTGCCTACTCCCAGTCCCAAGGGTGGCCATGTAGCTCAGGTCCCGCCCTCTGGCGACAGCAATGAGTTCAGGGGTGATCACATGACCTGGTGGCCCAATGAGAGTCCGCCCTGGGATTTTTGCAGGAACTGCTGGGAAAGCGTGCTACTAGAGTGTTTGCTGGAATTGTGAAATGGAGCTGCTGGAGCCACCTTGCTCCAAGGTGGAGAGAAGCCTGCCTGAGAATGAAGCCAACACAGGAGAGAGTTGAAAGATGGTGAGTGTGAGCTTCCAGAGAGCAGCATTTAAGCACTTAGGCCCAGTAAGCCCTGAAACCAGCCCTCCTGAACTTTTCAACTTTTGGGCCAATAAATGCCCTTTATAGTTTAGGTCAATTTTTACTGGGCCTTTCCCTTGTGAGCTCCCAGCTCTCTATTCAAGGGCTTGGAGTGTCTCCTGGACAAATCCAGGAGAGGTGGTTGCTGAGATGGTAGCTCTGACTCCTAACTGAGTGTCTCTCTTCCCCTCCAAACTGTTCCCCTTTCAATGCTCCCATGTGACAAGGACTTGGAAGTTTCACAGCTGATGACAAGGAAGTAAACAGGATATCATGGACCCATTTTGGACTTCTGGAGCAGCCTCTTCTATAATCCTCAGAGCTCCAGCACTTTAGAGCTGTGGGATCTCAGGTAACTGTTTTAACCTCTGTGGGCCCCAGTTTCCTCATCTGGAAAGTGGGGAGAATAATAGTGCCTAGTTGGGTTCTTGTGAGGATTCAATGAATGAACCCATGTAAAGTGCTTGGGATGAGCCTTGGCACGTAGTCTCTCAATCAATGGTAGCTGCTATTGTTATTACTATTATAATTATCACCCTCAAGCATGTCTAGACTCCAAAAGTCCAGCTCTTAGAAAATGAGACACAGAGAAAGGCAACAACTGCTCACCCGCAGCTTCCCTGGGCTTGTCCTCTGAGTTTCACCTTGCTCTCTGAAGACTCACCTCTTCCCCAGATGATTGACACGAGTTATCCAGCCAGTGGGTCCCAGGTGATCCAAGCCCGAGCCACGCGTGGGGGATGAGAAGGAGCCCACCAGGAAACAGGCAGAAGGGGAAGCATTCTGGCTGAGGGAAGGGCGTGAGCAAAGATGGAGGTTTGAGGACACGTCCTCATCGCAGGCGGTGGCCATTCAGGAAAGCCGGCTGGAGCAGGGAGCTCAGGCCCTGGGTCTCAAAGGGACAGTCCACTGGGGACGCATTTTTCCAGTCTCTCTCTTTCCCATTGTTGTCCTGCCACAGGCTCTTGGAAAGGCCTCTCAGAGACAAGGATCAAGATGTGGTGGCAGGTCTGTGGGTCCTGTCTCCCTCTGGGATACCCCTAGACACTGGTACCCATGGCTGTCCTTGGTGACTTGGGGATAATGTCTTTCTCTCTTCAGACTTTGGCAGGAATAACATCTGCCCTTATCTCCTTCAGGGATCTCTCAGTTATGAGCTCCCTTGACCTCCTTGCAACACCTAAACGGTGGTTTAGAGCAGGGACCTGCCTCCCCATTATACAGATAGGAAAACCGAGGCAGGGAAGTGACCGAACAGGGTCCTGCAGGCAGGCACTCAGTGAAGGAGGCTTTGGAGCACAGCCTGTCTTCCACCAGACCAGGGGTCAGCAAATCCGGCCTGCCACTCGTCTCCGTAAATAAAGTATTATGGGAATACAGCCACACTTACTCATTTACATATTGTTCGAGATACAACAGCAGAGTTGAGTAGTTGCTACAGATACTGTATGGCTCGCGAAGTTGAAAATATTTATCATTTGGCCCTCTACAGAAAAAGCTGGCCAACCCTTGCACTTGATCACACTTTCCTGTTGAAACACGGCGTAGTTGAAAAATAATAATTACCTACTATGTGCCAAGGCACAAAGCAAGACTTTTCTGAATTTGTTCTCCACATATAAGGGTGTACTGTGCTTCCTCAAAAATAAGACCTAGCCGGATAATCAGTTCGAATGCATCTTTTGGAGCAAAAATTAATATAAGACTATAAGACCCGGTCTTATGTTATAGTAAAATAAGACCAGGTCTTATATAAATTTTTGCTCCAAAAGATGCATTAGAGCTGATGGTCCAGCTAGGTCTTATTTTCAGGGAAACACGGTAGCTCAGTGAGTTCCCCCACACTGAATACACCTGCCTAACCAGCACTGAGATCAAGAAACAGCAAATTATTAGCCCCCAGATGTCTCCCTCCTGTGCCTTCCAGTCCCTGCCCTCGACTTCTCTTTGCACAGGTGAATTTTGCCTGTTTTTGGACTTTATATTCATGGACTTGTACAGTATGTGCTCTTTTGTGTCTGGCTCCTTTCAGTCAATGTGACGTTGGTGACATTCATCTATATTGTTTCATGCCATTGGAAGCCATTCATTGTCATTGCTGGAGAATCTTCCATGGGGTGAGGACATGACAACGTCCGTACTTACCCATCCTTCAGCTGCTGGGTGTCGGGTCTGCTTCCAGTTTCTATGGAGTAGTATGAATATGCAAGATGTTAGAACTCCATCACCTCATTTCACCTTCGCTTCAACCCTGAGAGTGGGATCAATTTGTAGCCCCATCTTAAAATGTGAAGATTGAAGTTCAGAGACAACGGTGCCCGCAGGTGACACGGCAGGCAGGCAGGGGAGGCCCTCGGTGCACGTGTGCTTGCTGACCTGGCGCTCTGGCGTCCTTGTTAGATTCTGACTTGAAATCCCACTGTGATCACAGGCTGTATGATCGCATTTATGTGACATTTCTGGAAAAAGTAAAACTATGGAGACAGAAGGTAGAGCCTGGGTTGTCTTGGGCTGGGAACAAGGACTGAATGCATAGATGTGGGAGGAAATGCTTATGAATTGTACACTTAAAGTGGGTGAATTTCATGGGATGTACATTATACCTCTATAAAGCTCAAAAAAAAAAAAAAAATCCCAAACCCACATGCCTGTATTTCTTCACTACCACTCCCCATGTGCCTCAATTTCCCTTCAAAGGCTGTTCAGCCATGAAAGTCTGCCAGCTCCCACCACGGTTAGATGTTCCCCAGCAGCGTGACCCCTCCCTGCAGAGGTGTCTGTCAGAGGGTCTCCCTGGCCAGAGGTGACACCTGAAGCAATCGGGATCCTGTTGGCTTCCCTGTGTCCGACCTGCCGTGTGGCCAGGGCGGCACAGCCACGCGCTGCGGATGCTCCAGCCGCAAACTGTTTCTCCTAGTAGGTCCCCAGAGATAGCCGCTGCCTTTCAGTTTCTGCACTTGTTTATTTTCAAAGGGACGTTGCCAGACCGCTAGGCCACCCCTGCCCTTTCACGGTTTGTTTTATGTAAGAGATTTCAGGAAGAGAGAGAGGAGGAGGTAAAGCGACCTGAAACCAATTCTTCTGCCAGCAAAGAACTGCAACAGGCCCCAGCTGTTAGGTTTGAGGAAGGTGAGGGGCCAGGATGTCCCCTTGTGGGCCCTCAGCCCCCAGAACAGCAGGGTGTCATGACAGTGATAACAAACATTGCAAATAGTCAACAATTCATGCTGGAACCATTGGATATCCCTGTGCAAAATGAATGACCCTCAGCCTGTATCTTGCACCTAATAGCAAAATTCACTCAACATGGATGGGCCAAACGTAGCTAAAAATTCTAGAGGATAGCAGGAGAAAGTCTTTGTGACCATGGGTTAGGCAAAGCACTTTTAGACATCAATGCATTAACTATAAAAGAAAAAAACTGACAAATTGGACTGCATCAAAATCCCAAGCTTCTGCTCTGCTAAAGGCGCTGTTAAGAGAATGAAGAGACAAGCCACGAATGCACAGATGAGTCCTGCAAAACATGTGTCTGATAAAGGACTGGTGTCTAGAATATAAAAAGAACTCTCAAAACTCAATAGTAAGGAAGTTAACACCCCCGCCCTCCAAGAAAAACTAGCAAAATATTTGCATAGACACTTCATCAAAGAAAATATACAGGAAGCAAATAAGCATATGAAAAGTTCAGCATCATTAGCTGTTAGGGAAACACAAACTGAAATCACAAGGATATGTCACTACACTCGCATGACAACAGAGCATACGAAGTGCTGGTGAGGACGCAGAGCGACTAGAAAACTACATGCTGGTGGGAAGGGAAAATGGGACAGCCATTGAGAAAAGAGTTTGGCAGGTCCTTATGAAGTTAAACATAAACTTACCGTACAACCTGGCAAATCCCACTCCTAGGTATTTATCTAGGAGAAATCAAAATGTACAGAAGCCTGTATGTAAATGTTTACAGTGGCCTCATTCGTAATCACCCAAAACTGGAAACAACTGAAATGGCCTTGAACTGGTGAATAAAGCGACAAACTGTGGTACCTTCATAAAATAAAATCTTACTCAGAAATAAGAAGAAATAAACTCCAGATACATGCAATAATAGAGAAGAATCTCGGATGCGTTATGCTAAGTGAAAAGAAGCCAGGCTCAAGGCTGCTACTTCCCAAATGATTCCATTTATATGACATTCTGGAAAGGGCAAAACAATAGGGAGAAGAAGCGATTTAAAAAAAAGTTCAGTGGCTGCGGGGGGACGGGAGTGGAGAGAGGGGTTGACAGCAAAAGGGACAGGGAATTGTGTGCGTGCATTGGAACTATTCCGTATCACGATTGAGGTGGGATTACGTGACTGTATATGTTTGTCAAAACTTGTGGAACTGCACACTAAAAAGAGAGAACGTTCCTGTATGTAATTTATACCCCGATAAAACAAAACAGAAATAATAATAGCCAACATAGCACCGCATATTACGTGCCAGGCACTGTTTGAAGTACTTCACATATATTAACTCCCTCAGTCCTCACAACAGCCCTAAGAAGGAGGTTAATTATCCCCAGATTGTGAAAGTTTTGTCCCCAGAACCCTCTCACCTTCTTCGGTTCCCAACCGCCTGGGTCTGATTCCCGGTGCCCCCTTCCTTCTGTAACCCTCACCTCTCCTATGGCTCACCACTCAGGGGCACAGCTAATAATGTGGCTGCACAGGGATTTCAAACTCAGGTAATGTAAATAAGCAAAACACGTGGGGACAATAGGGCGTGGTGGGGACTGTGGAAAGCTGAAGAGCACATGCTGTGTCTACAAAGGATAGCTGCTCCGTAGCTCCACCTGCTGCCATGTGGAACCAGTAAGGGCCCAGTGTTCTTCTGATAGTTCAAGAAAATCCTAACGTTCTCGTGTTTACATGAAATGTCATGATTTTAAAAATGTTAGCAACTAAGTCAATTAAAAAAAACCTGTTTAGATATTGGTTTTTACTATTGTAAAGGCATGGTCACCCCTATCTTTTTCTCAAAAATCACCGCCAAAGTACAGGAAAATGAGAAGCAGAAGCAGAAAATTGGTATTTAGTGAAATTAAGCAACATCTGTAGCCCCAAACCGCAGTATATGAAAAAGGAAAGGAGGATGGAGGGAGAACAGACCCAAGTGGTACAGAAGTAGATCCCACCGAACAGACCAGTGGTCCCCGGAATCCTAGAAAATCTCAGGAATAGGAGGCATTAGGGACTGCAAAAAGCAAAGGATTAAAAAGCAGGGATTGAAAAAAAATCCCAATAAACTTTTTTTTTCTTTTTCTTTAAAGCAGGGATCGGTTGAAAGGTCTGCATATGAAACAGACCTCCAGGTAAACACCCCCAATGCTGCACAATCTTGATTGACTGCCCCACTCTCTCTTCCGCTGGAGACAAGAGATTTAGTGTCTGGAGAAATTAAATCAGGGAGGCTTGCGAAATCAGACAGTAGGCACAGAGGAGTGCAGGGAGTGGGGTGCCAGAGGCTGCAAGAATGGGTGGCAATTTAGTGGCAATGGACAGAACGAACGGCACGACTGTAGACCCTTCCTTGGCCTTGCTCCAGAGATTCAGTAGCCAGGCTTAACACTCCCAGAAGGCAACTGGAGGTCATCTGTGCAATCTGAACCACCCAGAGAAAAGACCTCCAGGTTCAGAGTTAGGAGTCTCCAACCTTAAAGCTGCCTGGCCCCAGACGGACTCACAAGTTGATGAGCTACGTTCCTGCCATACACACTGATGCTGTGTCATCCTACTGGGCATCAGGCTTTGGAGGAAAACTTCCCACCTAAAGAGAGAGTTCAAAGCAAACTAATGGAGGAGAGAAGGAGAAGGCGGAGAGAAAGAAATGTAAACAATGCGGGGAGCAAAAGATAACTTCAAATAAACTCAAAATAATATTGTTGCATCGATGGGACAATACTGCATCCTTGAAATAAGAAAACGATGCCTCTACATGAAGCAGTAACACTCAGAAAGTGAGAAAGACTTCTAAGAAAAAAAATTTAAGTGTGACATGAACTTTTCGTAAAATTTCCCTAAAACTAAGTCAAAGAGAGACAAATCAGAATTTATAATACAATTAGAGAGTTGATTCAGCAAGTTCAACATCTAATGGAAGTTCCAGAGACAAGAAAAAAATGAAAGGGAGAAAACAATCATTTGAAGAATATAACAAAATATCCCTCCCTCACCTGACGACATGAACCTCCAGGTTAAATGCTCACAAAAGTGCCTAACCTCATGAAGTTTAAGAGGACCCACACCAAAGCACATAATAATGAAATTCAGAACACCAAGGATAGAAGATTCTAAACACTCCCAGAGAGAAAAACAGGTCACGGAAAAAGGGTCCAGTATAAGAATGACATTGGATGTCTCAAACGTAACATCAAGAAGCTCCAACAGGGTGGCTGGTTAGCTCAGTTGGTTAGAGCGAGGTGCTAATAACACCAAGGTTGCTGGTTCGATGTCTGTGAAAATTATGTTGAGAGGTATTTAACAAAGCTATTGGATGGTGTGGAAAGACTTAAACCATAGTTTCAAAGAAAGCTAAGCAAATGGGAAAATAGTGAGGCAATTGTTAACTCCAGGAAAAACAAAAA
Source organism: Rhinolophus sinicus (assembly GCF_057876585.1). Taxonomy (NCBI): domain Eukaryota; kingdom Metazoa; phylum Chordata; class Mammalia; order Chiroptera; family Rhinolophidae; genus Rhinolophus; species Rhinolophus sinicus. Next base: position 35,653,696 of record NC_142509.1, read on the forward strand.
TTTGGACAATAAAGGAAAATAAATCATAGTGCACAACTTGGCTGAAGAACACACACTATTTTGTGGTCAAAAGTCATAAAAACATTGAATATAAATTTAACAAAATATGACTTAACTATATTGGTAGAATGGGTGAGGAAAGAGGTGCATAATAAAGTAAAATCATTCATCTGAAATTGATGATTCTAGAATATATGAGTATTTTTTTAATGTGGAGATAAATACTGGAAGTAATAACTAAAAAATTTGAAGGTGATTACGTTTAGGGAAGAGGTGGATATGACTGAACAACCAGTTCTGGACAGGCAGTAAACAGCATGGGTGAGTGGGCCAGATAGGGGACTACTGTTTTTTTGTGTGTTTTTTTTTTAATCTAATACACGAAACCACTCAGCCTGCGTTCTCTCCCTCTCACTCTTCCAAAGGAAGAGAAGAAGAGAAGAACGATCATCAATGGCTAATGACAGTTGCAAACACAACACCAAGAGCCGGCTTCACGCTCAGGAGAGAACACTGCAACTCCTCGTGGTTTCGGGTGCTCTACACGATCAGAGAAACTTCTCTAGTAACGAACTATAGAAATGACCCCTGAAAGTATAGTCTTGGGGACTACTGTTTTTAATGATAAGCCTTCTAACATGATTTGATTTTTTAAAAAACTGTATATTTTATAAAAGTCTTTAAAATCATAATTTTTAAAATTCAATTTTAAGTTTTAGTTTAGTTTTGTTTTGTTTTTAAAGATTTTTATTGGGGAAGGGGAACAGGACTTGTTTGGGGAACAGTGTGCACATACTTCCAGGACTTCTTTCCAAGTCAAGTTGTTGTCCTTCCAATCTTAGTTGTGGAGGGTGCCGTTCAGCTTCAAGTTGTTGTTCTTTCAGTCTTAGTTGTGGAGGGCGCAGCTCAGCTCCAGGTCCAGTTGCCATTGCTAGTTGCAGGGGGCGCTGCCCACCATCCATCCCTTGCGGGACTTGAGGAATTGAACTGGCAACCTTGTGGTTGAGAGCCCACTGGCCCATGTGGGAATCGAACCGGCAGCCTTCAGAGTTAGGAGCATGGAGCTCTAACCGCCTGAGCCACTGGGCTGGCCCTTAAGTTTTAGTTTTTGCTTTACACTGTTTCTTGTGTCCTATATCTTTCTCTTACTTGAATTTTTGTTTTACGGGAGAACAATTTCTAGTAATTCTTTCAAATATGGCCTACGGATGAAAAGGCCATTTAACCTTTTATCTTACAAGATTTATTGAGGTATAATTTATATATAGTGAAATTCACCCTTTCCAGGTATACATTTCTCTGAGTTTTGAGAAGTTTACACAGTCCTGTAACCACCACCCTAAGTAGTTCCCTCGTTCCTTTCCTGGCAACCACTGATCTGCTTTCTGTCCCTATCATTTTGCTTTTTCCAGATGTCATAAAAGATCATATATTGGAATCAAACAACATATGATCTTTTAAGTCTGGCTTCTTTTACTTATCGTAATGTTTTGAGAGTCCTCTGTGGTATTGCACGCATGGGAACCTTTGAAATCCAAAGGAATAGTTGTCACCAGTCATCAGTGCTGGTCACCAACTATTTCTGGCTGTCTGTTTTCCCGTCATATTATCAGATTATTGTACTTCCTGGCTCCCTTGAGGTTGGGTGTGGCCATGTGATTGGTTCTGGCCAATGAGTTGTGAGTACATTTCACTTCTGGGCCAGACCATGTGATTGACAATGCAAGGGTCTAGTGAGCTCTCTCTTCTGCCTGCCACAGTGATGGGCACACATTTCCATGGTGGCTGCTCTGTCAGCATGAATCTTGAAGTGACTACAATCAGCAGAGCCCACTGCCAACCTGTGATGGACAGGTAGCCAATAGATAGGTTATTTGAACCAGAAGCACAGGATTGTGGGTTTAAGCCATTGAGATCTGGGCGGGATTCAGCACAGCCTATATTGAAGCATATCGAACGAAGGCTTGTATTTTCAGCACTGGGAAATTTTCTTTTATTGCTTTCATTTTTTCTTTTCTCCACTTTTCCTCTCTGTCTCTCTCTGTCTCTCTGTCTCTCTCTCACACACGCACACACACTTTCCTCTTTCTTTCTAGAACTATTAGGCAGGTGTTGGAACTTTTGGGTGTATCTTCCATGTCACTTAACTTCCTTTTGTCCTTTTGGAAGTTTTCTGGGAGAAATTGTCAGATTAATCTTTTAGCTTACTATTGTGTTTTCCAACCATATTCATTTTGATATTCAACTCAGCTTTTTTTTTTTAACTCATAATTTTGTATTTCTATTTATTTTCCAAGACCTTTATTTGCTTCTTTTCCATAATGGGTTGCTGCTTAACGCATGCAGAATCTTCCATATTCTTTTTAGGGCTATTAATTATTTTAATTCTTCTGTTTGTTCTGTTAACTTTTTCTCTTGTTGGTTCTCAGGTAGCTTTCTTCCAGAGCACTGGCTTTCCTTAATTTTTTGCTGGTCTTTAATGGTTTGTATTTAGGAATTCTTATTTGCCCAATTGCTGATTTGATTACCATGGAGTGATTACAATGCTTCTGATTTTTGGAGAGGAGATGGCTGGCTGTGTTCTTATGGTTTGTTGGGTATGGGAGCTCTTTGTCCTTCATGAGAGTTGTCGGCTCCCTGGCGCACTGCCCTGCGTGTCCTTCTGTGCACTTGCAGTCACTGCCCACTACTCAGTAGGAAGGGAGGTGGGGGCCATCAGCCTAGATCCTTTGCAAGCATCTCCACAATTCCCTGAACCTCCTTCTCGCTGCTGATTGTGAGCTTGGAGCACTCTCCACATCTCACTCTTGGTGGTCCTCTGCTTCCTTCATTTTTAACTGTGATTTTCCTCAAGTCTTATTTCTTCTCTGATACAACCTTTAGGAACTTATAGTGAGGATTAAACAAAGCGTGTTTGTGCACTGAACATGGCCCACAGATTGCTAGTTTTTAACATTAGCCTTAAGAGGCCATCTCCTTCTAGGAAATTGATATTTATTTTGTTTTTGAATTAAAAAAAGTGTACATCCTCCCTCATGAATGTCATTTGTGTTGAGAAACCAAACAGAAATAAAGAGTAAACTCCAAAAAAAAGTATACTAGTAATAATTGTTTCTTTTGGAAATTAGAAAATATAAACATAAAGAAGAAAATAAAAATCACCCCACCCAGAGATAACCAGAGAGCAAAAGTTAACATTATGGTGCACTTTCTGACATACACACATAAATATGTGAATTTACTTAGTTTTGAAATTGTTATCAAACTACTGATAACTTTTTAAAAGTCATTTTTTCCATCCAACAATATATCATGGACTTCTTTCCATATCAATTAATATACATTTGCATTATTTAATATGTAGTGTTCTGTTATATTTGGGGCTATAATATATCAACAAATTCCCTTGTTAGAAATTATATTGTTTCTGTTCACTCTTTATAAATAATGTTACAATCATCCTTGTACACATGTCCTTAGGATAAAACTCTAGAAGTGGAATTGCTGTGTCAAATGTAGTTGGGCATTTAAGAGTTTACCAAGAAGAAAATTTTTCAGATAAAGGAAGGCAACTCAAAGGGCGGACTTTCAGATATTTGCAACATGAGTTCAGAATGGTGGTTTGGGGAAAGAGGGGGGCAGATCTCAAACTCACACTGGAAGCTGCCAGTCCCTTGTGACCTACCCCTCCTTGGAGACATCCAGGAAAGGAGTTAGTGCAGCCAATTTGGTGAGCCTTTGTCCCTTCCATTCCCAACACCCTACCCTTTAGGAGGAGGGTGGGGCTGGGCAATCAGCCTCCACCCAAATCTGGAAGCAAAACTGACTTCAAAGTAGTGCACGGCAGCCACTGTGGAGGACTTGGTGGCCCTGCTGGTGCTAGGATGAGTGCTCAGGGACCAAGGTGGCCTCACTGGCCCTCTTGATGACCTGCCACTCCCACCCTCCCCACACCGTCCCCCATCCCAGGCTGGCTTTGAGTCGCTGAAACCTTGACAGGTTTCTAGAAATGTTAACTATTAGGTTGAATCACATGAAACAGCTTTTTCTGTTTGAGTATTGGCTTTATTCTGTCCGTCTGGTCTGGTTGGTTCAATTCTTTCACTCCCTAGTACGTTTATTTAGCGCTTATTCTGTGCTAGGTGCTGTGTTAAGTAAGCATTTTATAGTCATGTTTTAAACTGTCACAACTTTCTGAGGCATAGGAATTTTTGTTCCCCACTTGACAGGAAACAAAACTATGGCTCAGAATTTCCCCTTTTGGAATTGTTTAGAGGCCGGTTTGCCCTCCAAACTTAAGAACTTAGTAAGAATGACAGTATTTTCAGTTGTAGTTAAAGGTGCTGGTGGCTCTGCCACCTACTAACTGTGATGCCTCAGGAAAGTGCCTTAACTTGGCAGAACCAGTTTCCATCTCTGTGGATGTAAGGTCTCAGTGAGAAGAGTTCTTGATCTTGTTTTCCCGTTAGAAAAATCCCTTTGGTATTCAACGACTCAGTCTTCTCATCAATAAAATGGGGACAACCACCATAGCGCCCAGCCACATCAGGGATGAGCTGTTAGGACCCAGTTCCGGGCCCTGCAGGAGAAGCCGGGCTTGGGAGGAGGAAGGAGCCCCACCCCCACTCACCACGTGGAGGGCCCGCCCCGCCCCGCCCGTTGCCGGGCTGTAGGGAGATTCCCCGGAGCGCCAGGCGGGGTCAGCACGGCCTCCTCGGTCAACGCCTCTTCTAGGCCACCACACTGGCGAGTGGCACAACCTGGCCACCGCGTCCCACTGCACCCCGGCTACCCGGAGGGAAGGGGGAGGCTAGGGGCGGGGCTTGGAGGCGTGGCCTCCGGCTCCCCCTTGTTTTTTTCTTTTTGTCCGCCTAGACGCGGAAAGGCTCCCCTGCGCCTTTAAGAGGCCGAGGCGGGCCGCCGATTGGCCGAGAGGAGCCGGTGTCGTCACTCCGGGGCCGGCGCCCAGGCGCCCCCGTCAGCCTGCGCCGTCCCCCTCCCGCCCCGCCGCGCGCTCGCGGGCAGTCCCCGCGCGGGCCGGGCCGGCGTCCCCTCACCCTCGCTCGCCCGCGTCGCGCCGGGCCCCCGGGGGATGCCCCCGGCGGGGTCTCCCCATGGCCGCCGACGTCTTCATGTGCTCCCCGCGCCGGCCCAGCAGCCGGGACCGCCCGGCGCTGCTCAAGCCCCCGGTGCCTGAGGACGACGACGATTCCGACACGGATGAGCCGTCCCCACCGCCCGCCTCCGGAGCGTCCACCCCGGCCCGGGCCCACGCGAGCGCCGCGCCGCCGCCGTCCCGGGCCGGGCCGGGCCGCGAAGAGCCTCCGCGCCGCCAGCAGATCATTCACAGCGGCCACTTCATGGTGTCGTCGCCGCACCGCGAGCACCCGCCCAAGAAGGGCTACGATTTCGACACCGTCAACAAGCAGACGTGCCAGACCTACAGCTTCGGCAAGACCAGCTCCTGCCACCTGTCCATCGACGCCTCGCTCACCAAGCTCTTCGAGTGCATGACCCTGGCCTACAGGTAGGGACCCGGCGACCCCCGGGCGGCGCCACCTGCCCAGCCGCACGCCCTTCTTTGACAGAACGAGGGTTGTGGGGCTCGGTCGCCTGGGGACCCCTTGACTTAACGCATCCCCTTTGGGTCTTTCCCCCTTTGGGAGGCTTTATGGGTCCGGGGTCCGCAACGGGAGCGAGAGGGGCTGGGGTCCTGGTCTCTGCCCTTGTCAGCGGTGCTGAGGCTCTTCCGGCTTCACGGTCCCTATCCAGGCCTTCGCCTTCAGTGTCCCGAGGCCACCGGTTTTGGACAAGAAAAGGTGTAAATACTGGCAGCACCTTGTGTCACTGGACTCCAGCCACCGTTTCCCCCAAACACTTTGTGTTTCCAGCAATATCGAGTCATGGTTAAGACGACCTGTCCGGGGAGGGGGGGCTTAAGCGCTGGTCCCAGCCTTGAATGGCTGTGTAAAATCTCTGTTGGAGCCTGTTTCCTCCTTTATAAAGAGGGGATGACGGTCGTACCTGCCTCCGTTGGCTGTTGGGGGGATGGAAGCAGATACCATGCTTATTTCGGTGTCTGGCTCCTAGTGAGATGCTCCGTAAATGTTAGCTGCTTGTCCCAGTAGAGGGAGGCTAGGTCTCCTCACATCCCCTTTATTGGGAAGCCCTCCCCCAACTTGGGAGGGGCCCTGGGTGCCTCGTAGGAAGACTTTTGGAGCCACAGCTGTTGGAGGTGCAGGCTGTCCTCCTGGCAAGTTGGAGGCTTCTCTGGCCCTGAAACATTATATGGAGATGTGAGTGCTCAGGGCACGCATCCCAGACACCATCCTGACCTGCGGATGGCTCTGGGTGGGGGTCTCTTTTTAGGTCACAGAAAGGCCTGGCCCTCACAGGGTAAAACACCTTTCCACTCCCTTCCTCCTGCGTGTGTTAGGTATTCGCTTCAGGTAGCCTGTGCTTCAGCAACAGAAAGCTCATGATAGGATCTCTGCTGAGGGGAGGTCATTGCTTCAGTAACTGGACTGGCTGGTGCTGTCTTAGGTCCACTCTGCAGGCAGCACAGGAAACGTTTCCTGGGAGATTCCAGAAACGTTGTAAAGAAGCATAGGAACCCCTCCCTACCCCGTATTTTTTTTTTTTTTTTTTTGAGAGCTATGAACCCAGAATAAGTCCAAGTTAAAACATTACACATTTACCTGAAGTTGAAACACTAGATACACACTCTGGGTGGCATTTTCCTCCTTTGGAATAAATGATTAGTCAACTTGTTCCTTTGTTATGTTCCTGAAATGCTCCCCCCAGCCCCCCACCCGACCCATTTCCTCTCTTGAAGGTTTCCCTGATGGTTTGTTTGCCACTTGGCTGCAGGAGGTTACCCATGGCACTCCCCCCACCCTCTTAGTGGCACGCTGGGCAGTTCTGCTCTGCTTCTCTGGTCTTGCCAGTCTGAGCTGGCATTGAGCCTGTGAAGATGTTCTGTTTTTTTTGTTTGTTTTTTTTCAAACAAATGGTATTGCGATTCCAGCCCTCCGCCTTCTTTCAGCCCTGCTTACTCCATCTCAAATTTTGAGCACTTCCATGGGAATCAAACCCAACCAGATTGTAGCATGTGTTCCAGTGTGAGAGAGCCCTTTCACGCAAAAGTAGAGGTGAAAGACAGGAATGTGTTTTATTAAGAGAACTTAATCCTGTTCTTTATTTTAATATAAACTTCTCCATGTAAGGGAGAGAATGGATGACTGAGGAGCAGGAGGCCTGGGCTAGAAAGCTCTCACCTATGCTCTGCTACGGAAAAATAAGCTCATCTCCCCTTTGCACTCTGTTTGGATAACCTAAAAGGCTTATTATTGGATAACCTAAAAGGCGTCTTATTAAATAACACCAAGGAATTTTAGTAATGGCATCCCCCCCCCCCCCTGTTTTCAGAACTGTTTTGGCATTGGCCATTGCTCAATTAACTTTCTTGATTGCAAAATGCACCCTTCCTTTGGTTGGAGACTTACCCTGCTGTTCAACACCTCCGGGCTGGCTCCTGCTTTCCTGCTAGTCCCCGTGCAGAAGTCCTGCCACTGCTGGTCCCCAGTGGGTATCTGCTGAGTAATTTCTCGTGAAGATGCTGTTTGTCTCTGTGTGTGAGGCCGGTTTGGACGGCCCTCAGGTTGAGTCGGCAGTGCGGACCTTTGGTACAGCTAGACAGAGGAATGACTCAAAAACCAGTGGCCTGGGCTGTCGCCTCTGACACGGAAAGCAGCACGAGAACAGAAGGGAGTTTCTGACCTGAGCTGTCCTGTCATGACCACTAGCTGGCTTTCAGAGAAGTAGGGTCGAGACGGGAGATCGAGGGAAGGAGACTTCATCTCTGAGGTGGGCTGACTTCCCGGTCAGTGGGGTCTGCGCCTTCACCTCTGTTTCCAGGTTTTCTCCTCCTCGGCCCCAGAGGAAAGCGAGCTGGGCCTCCTCGTATGTGTGGCTTTCTGGCCTGGGCGCTTTCTAACTTCAGCTTCCTGTCTGTCCCCTGGCCTCTTCATTCTAGCTGCCTAACTGTCCCTGGCACCCTCTGTGCTAATTTTTTTTTTTTTTGGTTTGGTTTCCTGTTAACTGCTGCCTCCCAGCTGTTTCCAGATGAGGTTCAACAGTTCTTTGGGGGAGGAACTGAGTGCAGGGGAAGTTGTGGTTATTTTTTCCCCAGTCCTGCAAAGTGGTATAGGGATTCTGAATATGATCTGTTCCTAAACATGCAAAGGCTTGGACTCCTGGAGGGTCTTTGGCAAGACTGACTTGGGCTGGGAAATAGGGTGTTTGAGGAGTAGGGACTATGTGAGTGCCCAGTGGCCCACCTGGGGAAGGAACGGTGCTGATGGGATTCCTGCCAGCTTCCTGCCGCGGCCTCCAAACCCATGTCCTTCCCACTGGGGGACGCCAAATAGCCCTATTGCGGAACGTCTTGATTTGGTCCTGCTACACGTGCTCAGTGAGTGGGATGTTTTGGAGGGGAAGAAATTGCCTTTCCCCAAGGCAAAATTTAGATGACAGAAGCCTGCCTTTTCTAAACCTTTCTGTCTGCCACAGTAAAATAGGGAGGATAAAACTTCCCTGCAGGGTGAATATGGGGATTAACTAAGATCATGTCTGTGGATGAGTCTAGTACCTGGCAAGTAAGAGGCAAGAGGAGGTTTAACAGGCGGAATCCAGCTCTGCGTCCTCATTCAACTGACGTTTATTAGGAGCCTAAGTTTCTCGTCTGTAAACCAAAGGAAATCACGGATCTAGCTGACTGGGATCTTTTAGTGTGTCTTTGAAATGTCTGCTTGACAAATACTAAATAGACGCATTCTTGGCGGGCCCATGCTTTCTGAGGCTGCACAATGGAGTTATGTACCCTACAACACAGTTCATGGTTCTTGCCCTCTTAGCATTTTAAGGAATGCCACACATGTAAATCACTCACACAGATTCTGGACACATCTGTATCTAGCTTTCTGTGGTTAGTTTTGGTTTCACTTCTCTACCTTTTTATTAGGGAGCCTTGGTGTGTGTGTCGGGGGGTAAGAGATGGTCTTTTTATGTATTTAGAGATAAGCGGTAGCTTTCTGCACCATGGGTTTCTGCTGAAGTGGAGATTTGAAGAGACCTTTTAATTCGGACCTGTGAGATCGCCTTAGGATACAAGTTTCTAAGACTCTGGCCTTGTCTATGTGGCCACATAGTAACCCTCTGTTCCAGACCCAAGGCAGGAGTCTGCCAGCCTAAAGAAACTGCAGGGATTAAAGTGTCAGAGTGCTGTGCCTTCCAAACTTGAAGTTTTCAGTCAAGGAACTTTCTAATGCCAGGCCTGATAACTAGCTGTAAATGAAAACCATTCACACAAATGACTAAATTAGTTTTACTTTTCCACATGCTAAAGACAAGCAGTTTTTCTTGTACTTTCTTTAGTCTTTGATCGTTATATCGTGTGCTGTTGAAAACATGCCCTGACATGGGAGTGACGGCTACAGAGATGAGAAAGACAGGCTCTGTCCTCGAGGAGCTTACAAACCTGGGGTGGGGGACAGATAAACAGACGATTGTAAAACAGTTAGCAAGGGCTGTGATAAAAGACGTGAGTCAGGTCTATGCAGTACGGAGGAAAAGTGCCGAAACCAGATTGAGTGTGTGTTTACATAACCGGTATCCGTGTGGGCATTTCCCCCTCACATCAGGGTTTAATAAGTACGCTCTCTTCCCCATGTGAACTGTCAAAAGTGATGAATCACATCCCCTAGAAGGAAGCCCCGGTGTTCCTTTTACCTATCTTCTCCCCTTTAGGAGTTCCAGGACCAAATTTCCTATTTATGTAGAGGCCGATTGGCTAATTGCCATTCTGATGGAAGGGCTAAGAAGGGTGAAGAAATTTGGGAGAGCCTGGGAAAAGAGGTTAGAGGAGACGGTGGCGGCAGTTTATTTGCTAGGGTCGGAGAAGAGAAGAGAATAGATGCAAAGCCACACTAACTGAGCCACTACTATGCCCTAGATTCTCTATGAATCTTAAACACTTCTCACAGTAACCCCCAGGTAGGTTCTGGTAGAGTTCTTATTTTTCACATTAAAAAAAAGAAAACGAAAACCCGAGCTTAAAAGTTAATTTGCACTGTTACCGAGAGGTTTGGCAACTTGTCCAAGGAGGTGTCTGGAGCTGAAAAGTTGCCTCCCTTATCTGCTCACGAAAGCCTGTAGTTTTGTTAGAGAAGAGATGAAAGTGCCAGTTCCTCTCCCAATGTAACGCATGGGCGTGGGGAGTGCAGGATGGGAAATGAATGCCTTTAGGCTGCTCCATGCCTTCCAGGGCTGCCCTTCCCACTGGTGAAATCCTACTCTTCCTTTGCGACTCCGCGCCGGTTGCCCTAGTAAACCTTCCCCAAGGGAGGGAACCAAGGTCCTCTGTAAATCCACGACCCTACTGATTCTGCCGCGTGTCATTACATAGACCTGACCTACCAGGATTCCTGCTGTCTTCACCTTTGATTTTCCTACAGAGCCCAGCATTGTCTGGCTCATAACTGGGTGATTAAGAAATATGTATATGGAATTGAAAAGGGAAGCTCTGGCAGCTGGGCTTGCCTCTGGCGAACGTTATCTTCAGCTGTGCAGAGACAAACAACCTCTGTGGATCAGTGCTGTAGGGGGATATTGGTGTGCGGTGGGACGACAGGCTAGGTGCCTTTGCTAGGTGGCGTTTGTATTGTGGTCAGGTGGCCTGGTGTGCTAGGCAGATTAATGCCCCCCACCCCAAGATGTCCCCGCCCTAACCCCCAGAACCTGTGAGTATGTTAGGTTACATAGCAGAGAGGGATTAAGTTTGTTGATTAGCTGCCTTTAAAATGGGGAGATTATTTTGGGTTGTCTGGGTGGGCCCAATGTAATCTCAAGGGTCCCTAAAAGTAGAATTGGAAATCAAAAGTGAGAACCAGCGGGAAGACTTGGCCTGATGTTGCTGCTTTAAAGCTGGAGGAAGGAGCCACGAGCTGCGGAGTGCGGGCCGCCTCTGGAAGCTGGAAAAGGCCAGGAACAGATTCTCCCTTAGCGCTTCAGAAGGAACCCAGCCCTGCTGACAGGGTCATGGTAGCCAGCGAGACCCATTTCAGGCTTCTGTCCTCCAGGGCTGTAAGATAATACATCTGTGTTGTTCTCAGCCATTGGTGGCCATTTGTTATAGCAGCAGAAGGAAATGAACAGACGGGGTTCCAACGTTTTTGAGGTAATGTTTTTAAGCATATAACCCAGGTATAAAAACGTCTTCCTTATCTCTTTGTCCACCACAGGAAGCATAGCAGCCCACCCTGGAGTTACGCCAAGTCCTGCCGAGTGTATCAGGCGCCAGTTCAGGGGACCTCGTGACAGGAGGGCCCTCGTTATAAAAGGAAAAGTCTGTAAAGTGGGTCTTATCCTAGAGTAGGAAAGTTAATTTTCCTTATTTTTAAGGATTCATATAATGCTGATGACAGATTCAGTTGTGCTCCCAATTCCCCGGAATTGAATGACCTCTTGGGTACAATATAGGATGTGCAGTCCAGACAGCAAATACCTAGCTTAGCTGGGCTTTTCCCTCGTTTGTTCGAATTCTGTCTGCAGTTAGAATTCTGTGTTGTGGTCAGTTCTTGTGGCCGCGTGGCTCCGGGACCCTCTAGCCCAGGTCATGCGGGTTTATTGCAAGCGTCAGGGACGTGCTGATCATCTCACGCTATGTCCAGGGCTCCCGGGATTGCCCGACTTCAGTGGAGGCTGCAGCCGGGGTCCGGGCAGCTCTGGGTCCTCGGCGGGAGGAGTTGGCCCTTCTTTACTGATACACCGCCCATAGGTGACTGGGCGCCTCTCTCGGGCTCTGCCTCTTTGTGGTCTTACGTCTCCTGCGGCCGGCGGGCTCTCACTTGCTGTCCTGCTCTTCTCTGCTTCGGAGCTTCTGCACTGGCCTGGCTTGTGTTTCACGTGCAGACCTTGCTTAGCGCTTCCTGTTACTCTCAGTGCCCCTTGCCAGTGGTCTCATTCAGTTACCCCACGGCCTCGCATTCGGATGTTTGAGGGAGCCTAGCTGGCCCCTCCTCTCTGAGCAGAACCTCGGCAGCCATGAACGTGCGTCTGGCCATGGTCTTTGGGCGGGCTGCTCTTGGCACAGTGCTCGTTCCTTCCAGAAATATTAATCAGGCCTCTGTTGTGTGCCAGACACTGCTCTAACCCCTGGGGATACAGTGGCAAACGGGATGGATGCGTCATCCCCCCTCACGGCACTTATATTCTAGGAGGGGAATCAGTAAGCAAATTAGATTTATATTGTTCATGCATCAAAGAACACTAAGCAAGAGGGAAGATGGCATGTGACGGGGTGGGGGTGGGCAGGGAAGTCCTCTGAGGAGGTGACATTTCAGGTTAAACCAAAACCTGAGTGGATGGTCATTCCCGGCCATGAAAGAGCCCAAGGCAGAGGCCTAAGGTGGATGAACTTGGCACAGTCCAGGGCTGGACAGAAGGCCAGCAAAGCATGGCTACAATGTTGAGGGCAGCGGAGAGTGGAGGAAAGCCTGAGGAGGGCAGGGCCCTGGTCGGCCATGGGGCCACGTTAGGAGACTACGCTCATTGCCCTGGGGAAGACGGCTGGTTAAGGCTGCTCGGTGGAGCCTCATCGATAGGAGGCCGAGAGCGGAAGCTGGGGGACCCCTTGACGAGCATGGTCGCGGGAGGTGATGAGAAGTGGGTGGTTCAGGGGGTTTTTGAACGTGCTGATGGATTGGACATGCGGGGTGAAAAAAGAAAAGGAACTAAGGATGGCTGAGGTACTGGCCTGAGCCCTGGGCCCGTTGCTGAAATGAGGAAGCTGAGAAGACGATTGCGCTGAGGACCCCGCTGGGTGCATTAAGCTTGGCTGCTCTGGGTGCCCTGTCCGCAGAGTGGGGGGTGGGCCAGCTTCCTCAGAAGGGGCCGCGGGGGGGGGGGCGTCCGTGTGGGGGGCACCTCTGCGGCCCCGGGAGGTCCTCACTGTCGCCAGAGCAATTCTCCACTTAGCTCTGTCCTTCCTGCCTCCCTAACCTGTTTGCCTCCTGAGGGGCCAATGGGGGAGGGAGGTTGGAGTGCTGAGCTGGCATTTGGAATGTACTGTTGTGTCTGGTGACATATATTCTATCATATATCCCGAGTGATGTTTTAACTCAGTGGGGGCTGGTTGTGGTGGAGAAATACTGCCTGGTCTCGTATGGCCTCAGGAAACTTCTCCAAATCAAGCCTTCTTGGTGAATTTGGGGTTGGACCGCACCATCAGAAAAATCTTCTAGAAGGAGGCAGTGTGGAAGGAGTTACAGCTCCAGAAGGGTGTCCGAGATCTGGAAAAATAATTCCAGAAACAGAGTTCCTTGTTAGCTTTTGAGCCTCAGAAGTGAACATAAAGAATCCGACTGAGTAACAGGGAAGAGTAAAGCCCAGGGGAGGTAAGAGCTCGTGCGGGGCCCACAGAGAGAACCAGGCTGTGGGAGAAGCAGAGGTTTAGGCGCGTTGGGTGTCCCCGAGACCGGAAGCTCTGGGGCCTGGGCAGCGGTCACTGCGGAGGAATAGTCACTGGGTGGGAGAACTCAGTTACCATGCGTCCGTCTGTGGCTCGCAGGAGGGGAAGACAGTGGCCTCTTTCTGTCAGTCACTGGGAGACAGACGCGGCCATCATCACAAAAAGCAGTTTCTTGTGTCGAAAGTAGGGGGATTAACTTCGTTTCCAGATATTTACCCAATATTCTAGCTTGAAAAAAACACAACAACCTAAAGAACCGCTCCCTCCATATGCTCACGTGATAACTGGCCCGTTGGCAAGTGGACGGCCTGCTCTTAGGGGACCGGCCCAGATAGCTTGATACTGAGCTTTGCAGAAAGTTAATTTATAAATCCCTTTCTTTATTAAAATCAGACACTTGACATGAATTCTTAAAAACAGTCTATGATTATATTAGTTTGCTGGGGTTTTGTTGTTGTTGTTTTTTACATATTTTATTGGGGAAGGGGAACAGTGTGTACTTCCAGGACTTTTTTTTTTTCTCCAAGTCAAGTTGTTGTCCTTTCAGTCTTAGTTGTGGAGGGTGCAGCTCAGCTCCAGGTCCAGTTGCCGTTGCTATTGCTAGTTGCCCCAGGGGGCGCAGCCCACCATCCGTTGCGGGACTTGAGGAACTGAACAGGCAACCTTGTGGTTGAGAGTCCACTGACCCATGTGGGAATCAAACCGGCAGCCTTCGGAGTTAGGAGCATGGAGCTCTAACTGCCTGAGCCACCCGGCTGGCCGGCCCTAGTTTGCTGTTTTAAACAACTATTTTCTAGTTGAGTAGCAGGGTCTTTTAAATTGCCTCCTTTGTTCTTTAAATTATTAAACAGGTCTTTCTTCTGCCTTGGCGCAGGACTCTTTCATCCTCTTGCACGGACAAGTTGTTGTTTAGCAACTTTATTGAGGTATAATTTACATACTATCAAATGCACTCGTTTTAAGTGTGCAGTTCGTTGAGTTTTTACTTGTGCAATCAGTGATCACAATCCAGTTTTAGAACTGATTCCCTCGCCCCACTGAGATCCCTCAGGCCCTTTACCGTTTAACCACGATTCTGCTTTCTGTGTCTATGGATTTGCCTTTTCTAGACATCTAATAGAAATGGGACATACTATATGTGGCCTTTTATGTCTGGCTTTTTTCACTTAGCGTCATGTTTTCAGGGTTCACCCACGTTGTAGTACATATCAGTATTTATTCCTCTTTATTGCTGAATAGTATTCCATTGGATTTAGTCTACCACGTTTTGTTTATTCATTCATTTACAGACATGTTTCTGAGGGAGTTCTCTTACAGATTCAGACAGGGACTTCCTTACAAGGTGAGAGCAGGAAACGGCAGAGAATCTGGTAGAAAGATCATTGGATTGGATGACACAGGACAGTTGTGCTTTTTGTATAGTTAAGGCCACCATGACTTAGAGGGGCTAAGTGATACGCTGTCAGATCAGTGGATTGACAGTGTATCACTTAGCCTTTCTCAGTCATGGTGGCCTTAACTATAAAGAAAAGCAAGAGGGACAGCGGTAGGGAGGGGGTTTGACTAGAATTGTGGTTACCAACCTTATTTTTCTTTTATGGACCCTATGTTTTTGAGAAATATTGGCTTAGAAACAAATTGCTTTAAGCAGTAAGAAAGGAGAGACTGTTGATATGTGCACCAATAAGGATCGCAGGGGTCTCTAAATACTTTCGGAGAACTGCTTAAAAATATCAGATGGATCAAAGAATTTGTGATAAAGTAAATACACCGAAGCGTTAATTGTAGCATCCAGGGGTGGGTACATGGGTGTTCACTGTACAATTCATTCAACTTCTCTGTGTTTGAAACTTTTCATAATGTTAGAAACATGAGGAAGATTGTATTTATTTACAGAATGACCATTGTGGGTTTATCATGGGCAAATAAATGCTTTTAAAAATATTGACAATAACTTTTGGAAAGAAGTACCGGTGCATGTAAAACCCTCGATGAACCTTGACAGCTTCATGCTGAGTGAAAGAAGCTACACACAAGGGACCACCTGTTACCCACTGATACGAAACGCCCAGAATAGGCAAACCCGCAAAACAGAGAGTAGAGTGGTGGTTGCCGGGGGAGGGAAGACTGCAAACTGGTGGTCGTGGGGTGTGGGGCTTTTTTGAGGGAGTGATGAAAATGTCCTAAAATTAGAGAACGGTGGTGGTTGCACAGCTCTGTGAATATACTAAAACCAATGTACACTTTAAAGGGTGAGTTTCATGGTGTGTAAATTATGCCTCAGTAAAGCTGTCATTTAAAAAAATATGCAAGGCAGTTCCGGTTTTCAACATTTTCTTTAGGGAAGCTGACTTGGGAAGCCCTGGACCACATGATCTTAAAGGTCTTACATAGGTCAGTGTCCAGAAGTTCCATGTTTCTCTATCTTCCATCTCTTCTGTGTACAGTAAATGAGAGTGGTTGGGAAGGTGACCTGCTCTGAGCATTTCCCTAGATTAAAATCAGCTCAGGAATTGGCCTGATTTGCCCCTGGGTTGCCAGATCGCCTCTATAAGGTTGTCCTCTTAAGACTTCCTTTTTTTCTCTTAACATTGTCTGTCAGGGTCACAAACAAATGCCCACAAGGACCAGGAAATAAAGTGGGTCATCTGTAAGGTTAAGAGGACCTTTGCGATCTTTCATTTTCTACCTTTTGATAAAGGCATGGTTGCAGGGAAACGTTTCTTTGGTATGAAAACCATACGAGCGTACACTGAAATGGACGTGGTCTCAGTGACGGGAGGGCAGTTTGGCAGTGGTGGGGTCTGTGGTGAACGAGAGGGACACCTGCTCCTGGTGGATAGTTGGTTGCTCCCAGTGATGAGGAACTGGGGCAGTTATTTAAACAATCTTGTCTTGGGAGGTGGAGGAGGGTTGATGCTCCATTTTGTGAAATTCTTGGACCACAGGTTACTCTTAACTTTCCCTTCCATTTCTGTTACCCCTTCACTTACTTCACCACGCTTCACTGGAATGGGGCTGTTACAGTAGGGTGATTCTGGGGTGAAGGAAAGGGATAATAATTAGATTTAACTCCAGACAGTTGACTTGGTTATAGTTGAAACAAAATTACAACTTTGTTAGACTGAGGAGGCCTCTCTCTTGGCTCTTGTTTCAAGTTTCTAACCTACACATTTGACCTTGCATTGCAGACCTCTATCTGCTTCCCCAGTGTGTGTGTGCATGTGTGTTCGTTTGAGGTGGTTAAGAAAGGAATGGAGGGCTGGTCCAGTGGCTCAGGCGGTTGGAGCTCCGTGCTCCTAATGCCGCCAGTTCGATTCCCACATGGGCCAGTGGGCTCTCAACCACAAGGTTGCCTGTTCGACTCCCCGAGTCCCGCAAAGGATGGTGGGCTCCGCCCCCTGCAACTAAGATTGAACACGGCACCTTGAACTGAGCTGCCTCCCGGATGGCTCAGTTGGTTGGAGCGCGTCCTCTCAACCATAAGGTTGCAGGTTCGACTCCCGCAGGGGATGGTGGGCTGTGCCCCCTGCAACTAGCAACAGCGACTGGACCTGGAGCTGAGCTGCGCCCTCCATAACTAAGACTGAAAGGACAACAACTTGAAGCTGAACGGCACCTTCCACAACTAAGACTGAAAGGTCAACAACAGGACTTGGAAAAAGTCCTGGAAGTACACACTGTTCCCCAATAAAAAAAGTCCTGTTCCCCTCCCCCCCAAGAAAAGGTTTAATCAAGTAACAGCTAAATAAATTCCATTTAAATATGAATTTTTTTTTTAAGAAAAAGGAATGGACACGTCTACTTTAGAACCCTACCCCAATGCGCACGTTCACACACAAGTATAGCTTGTGCAGACACCTGGCACATGTTCCTTACACTTTCTAGCTCTCGGATTTTCTCTCCATATTTGATCTGATCTATAAATTAGGTGCTGCATGGTTCTTTAATGCCGTAGCTTCTGCTTCCAAGCCAAATTGAAATAGAACTTGGATTTATCAGAGGTGCAGTGTTTCCTCTGCCGAGACATGTTCACTGAAAATTTGGGGAATTCGTTTTCTAAGCTGAAGACTTACTTTTTGGAATTTGACTGTATTTCCAGGCCTCCTTCCAGGAAAAAAAATTTCCAACACCCAGAAATAACCATTGTCAATTCCCTAGTGTTTATCCTTCCAGACCTTGTGGGTTTTTTGTTTGTTTTTCATTTTTCTTTTTCTTTCTTCTTTTGCATAGTGAGTGTATTTTTTCCACTTCATAGGTGGTGCATACCTTTCCAAGCCCCCAAATATTTATCTGCAATATTTTTTAGTAACTGAAGAGTATTTCATTGTGTGGCTATACTGTTTTTTTATTTAATCCCTCTCTGAGGGTCACTGAGAATTATTGTGTAACCTTAAGGTGTTTCTGGGTCCCTGTTCTATTAATCTCTGTTACCATACTCCAGGTTGGCTATTTTCTCTGCAAACGTCCCTCGGCTTCCTCATTCTTCCTGGCAGAAATAACCCTTTGCCCTGAGAACTTTTCGATAGGACTCTTGAAAACAGGCGGCGGTTGCCATATTAGGCCCCGACCTGCCTTGTTCCACCTCCCACCCTGTGCTCGATGAGGTGTGTGGAGGAAGGTGGTGAGCAGGTACGCAGCTGAAAAGCAGCCTTTGTTCTGGGCCCTGGGCTGTGCATAGGAAAGCTCCCTGCATTTGCCGTGTGTCCCTACAACCTGCAGAGGGGCAGGGACATGGCGGGTGGTGTTGGACACACACAGGTCGGCAGCGCGCACACCTGGGCTGAGCTCCCAGCTTGCATGCCCATGTTGTGCCCTGCTGGCTGACAGACAGACCCCCGAGGCCAAGGCTTCGCAGGGATGTGGGCAGGTGGGGGCAGCCTCTTGTTGTCCACAGGCGGGCAGAGCGCGGAGCTTCTGAAAGGTGATTCCAGCTGGGAGCCCGCACAGCTGTGCCGAGTGCACACGTGACGTGACGGGGAGCGCGTGAATGCGTGTTCCTGCGAGTTACAAAACAAAACGCGAGGGTGCCTTGGTACGGAAGGACGCGCTGCCCCGACCTTCTGGAAGACAATTAAAATACTCCCTGTCACATCGAGTCTGGAGGTGCTTATCTCTGGCCTAGCCACCTGACAGCTGCGGGCGGCTGGGGTCCCACCCACCCCACCGTGGCACTGCTGGCAGAGTGTGTGCTGGAGGGGCGGCTAAAGACCTCAGGACTCGTCGTGTTTTCGAGGCTGGATCCGGTCCTCTGATGCCCGAGGCCCGGGGCGGTCAGGCTGCCCCTGTGGCCTCACGTCCAGCGGCTTCCTTCTAGCTCAGAACTCCTTACTGAGGGCTCCATTTCTGGCCTAGCAGAGGCCGCCGGCCTCCTAGCTCTGTCCCAGGCTGGTTACCTCTTTATTGGACTGGTCTCTATTCCCTTTAGCTTTGGAATTCATGATTTTTCCCCCCAAGAGAAACCTTGGTAGAAGGCTTTGTCCCATGGAAAAACAGCCTTCTCATGGAAGCAAAGAACCTAGTTATCAGCTTCGCCTCTGGCTTGTCCTTGGCTGTGTCCTTGGCTGTGTCCTTGTGCCGCTCCTGAGAGCCAGCAGGCAGGTGGTGCCGCGGAACCTCACCTGCGGCTGGAACCTCACCTGTGGCCGCCGCCTGCTCAGAGCCGCCTAGAGACCTGCTGGGCTCAGTTGAGCTGGGCTGGCCTGCATGTAGCCAGCTGCTCTTTAAGGATAACTTCGCTTGCTTATCTCTGTTTTTGTTCCTGTTGCTGGCTCCTTGGAGCTATGGGTGTGTTTGTGTAGTGCTTGGAGATGATTGCCACTGATTTGTGAAATATGGATGAGGTGAGCAGGGCAGGGTGTGGTGTGAGAACTGCTGTAATCTCCTGGTGCCCCCCACCCCCCAGTTCTTCCCTCCAGAGATAATTTCTTTCCATTTCTTGCCCTTGAGGGCCTTGGGGTGGCAGCTTTCAGGCTCTTGTGAAGCTGGGAGCAGCCGCCCTGCTTGGTGGCTCTAACTGAGGTCTTGGGTTTGCTGCACCCCTGAAGTGACTGCAACGTTGACCCACGAGCAAGGGAGAAAACCTTGCCGTTTTGGTCCTTGTTCTTTGTTGGCTAAGATCACTACATATATTAGTAAGTGAGGTTCGACTATGTCCCGGGAGCTCAGCCCCTGGGTGGGAGACCCACGGCTGTGAAACAGCCAGCCCCATGGTGTCTTCTCTGAACGGCAGCTGGCCGGCCCCTGCTGTGTCACATCAGTTGGCAGATGTTGGTTTATGTGTGTAACTTTTTTTCCTTCTTTTTAATGTGATGTCTCAAACTCATGGGGACCAGGGGCTAGAAATGAGGAGAAGAGGGCAGATTTTTCAGTCTCTTTGGGGCTGCTGCAGTCTCCTGACAAAGCCATCATTGTGTTGAATAAAGCCCCAGTTGGTTTGGTTTGAATCGCTCTGGTGCTCTGAAACTGGCTGCTTTTCCTCCACCTCAGCTGCATTCCTGGGGGGGCACAGGCCATAAGAGGACTGCCCCGGCCAGAAGGGACAACCTGCTTTCCCTTGTTCTCTGTGCTTAGCAGCGCCTGAGGCGATTAGCTGACCATTCCAGAACAGACAGCTGTCTCCTGGTCAGTGGGCATCCCAGGCCACTCCTGGCCCCCAGCTGGGTGGCAGCCATCGTGGCCTCGTGGCACGGAGCCTGCAGGAATCGGGCTGTTTGCTTGTGCCCTTAGCCTCACTTGGCACTCGCCTGCCCTGTCCAGGAGACCACCTGCTCTGGCCAGGTTCCCTACCTCCTGTCACGGCTGACCTTCCCGCCAACCTTTTGGCCTGGCGTCTGCCCTTATCATGTGTATGATGCTTCAAGCTCCAGCGTTCATCTGTGGAGCGAATAATTCCTCTGGCCAGACTCCCAGATGCAGTCCCTCCAGACTGGAAGCAGAAACTCAGTGTTTGGCTTCTTTCTGCTGCTGACTTAGGTCGCCGTGTCTCACCTCTGCCCCTCGTTCAGTTTCGTATTTGTAGGGTCAGATCAGTCATTATCAGCTGTCTTTGTGGAAACGCCAGGCTCACAGGTGAGGACAGCAGGAACTCACATGGGAGGGAGCGAGCTCTCGCTGTGGTGAGAAGATCCAGACTCCATTTCCTGCCAGTCAGGAACTTGTTTTCTCTGCATTTGATTGGATAGCTCTCCAAATGCAGTGTGGTTGCAGAATCCATTTAAAGAGCTTAGGAGCAAAAGACCCAAGCCCTAGACAGCCAAGTTAAAATGCTTTTTCTCCACAGTGCAAGGCAGGAGGAGATTGTGAGGTGGCCAGAGCCGGGGCGGGGGGAGGACGGTGAAATAGAATCACCTTATCCACACTGTTAGTTCTGACTCAGGGACAGTCACATTGGTAGAAACACCTTATTTATCAGTCCCTCTCTTAATGAATAGAGCTTTTTGCTATAAGCCAGTTTCCCAGATCACTGTTATTTCTTTCGTGAGCTGTCTTTTATGAACTTAGTCATTTTTAATGGAAAGTGGAAATCTCCCTCAAATGCATAATAATCTTCACTGCTTCTTGGACATATTGACTGTAATATAACTTCTGATTCTTTAGAAACCCATTTCTGAATATTACGTATTATTATAGTAACCTCTTGATAGTCTTGCAGCATTAAGGTAATATTTGCTTCTCCACCTAACTTTCTCAGGCTCTTTGGGAGCTGGGCTTTTAAATCTTTAATGATTGTGCCCTCCAGGCTGTTGGCTGCCACTTGCTCTGCTCTGTTTGCCACTTACCCTCCCCTTTTGTCTGGTGCCTCCTACTTTCTGGTAGTTTGCATAACTTGTTAAATTGAGCGTAAAATAAGGGTAATTAACTTAGGGAGGGTTTAGAGACTCTCTGAATCAAGTGCATAGACCTTTATTATCTAACTTGAATTATTTTTACCTAAGTCTATCACTAAATGAAGCTCCAGCTACCTGTGAGGTGATGCTGTACATGTAAACTTTTCTTACAGAATAACCTTAAGCCCTTATGTAGCCAATTACATCACTGAAATTTGTTGACCATATTAACTTATATGTATGATAGAAATTATCTGCAAATCATGCGAAAGAGGAAAGACATTAAACTCTTAAGAAAATTACGGTGTATTCTTATTTCTGGGATGTGGCAAATAGTAGTAACTACAAATCAACATGGTAAACTGTGTCTCCTGGGTAATTGAACATTACTTTCTGTTAATAATGAGGTGGAAATTCACTTTTCCCTTTTTCAAAATGGAAATAGTTTTGTGGAGGGTCCCTCTCGAACCCTCCTCAGTATACAGAAGTGCTGCTCATTGTCAAATGGCGAATTTAGACATTTTAGAAAGATGGAAAAGAGCAGAATCCTCTGAAACACTCTTCCTGGAGTTATATACCCTATTATTTTGCTACTGTGTCCTTTTTACTTTTTTCTGTGCCTATGTAGGTAAAAACAGGCCTGCACTATCATTTTCAGTTGCGTTTTGGAGAGCAAAAGTTTTTGATTTTGGTGAAGTCCAGTGTGTCTTTTTTTTTTTTTTTTGTAGTCTTGATTTTTGTGTCCTAGTTAAGAAATCTTTACCAGACCCAAGCTCTGTAAGACTTCTTCCTGTTTTCTTCATGAAGTTTTATAGTTTTGTGGTTACGTTTAGGACTATGATCCATTTGGAGTCAATTTTTATATATGGTGTGAGGTAAGGAGATTCAGTTTAAATAGTATTTTGTGAATGTTCTTTCTTGTAGGTCTTCTCATTCCACTTCTCTGATCATTTTCTTAGGATAAATTCTTTAAAGCAAAACTGTAAGATCAAAGGGTATTCACACTGAAATCTTTGATATATGTTGCTAGCCTGTTTTTTACAAGTTGTACTAATTAGAAAAGACAACTCCCAGAATGGGAGAAAATATTTGCAAAGCGTATATCTAAAAAGGGATATGTATCTAGAATATATAAAAAACTATATACAACTCAAACATAAAAAGACAAACAGCCCAGTTAAAAAAGCTGGCAAACGATTTGAACAGACATTTCTCCAAAGATATACAGATGACCAATAAACACATGAAAAGATGTTCAATATCATTAATCATGGGGGAAATGAAAATCAAAACCACTGAGATACTGCTTCCTACCCACTAGCACGTGATAAGTGTTGGCAAGGATGGAACCCTCCTACACTGCTGGTGGCAATGAAATGGTGCAGGTGGTGTGGAAAACAGCCTGGCAGTTCCTTAAAAAGTTAAACATAGAGGTTCCATTTGCCCCAGCAATTGCACTTCTAGGTATATACTCAAGGGAATGAAAGTGTATGTCCACAGAAAAACTTGTACACCAGTGTTCTTAGCAGCATTACTTATAAGAGCCAAAAGATGGAAATAATTCAAAATGCCTACCAACTAATGGATAAATAAACAAAATGTGATATATCCAAGCGATGAACTATTATTCAGCCATAAAAAAGGAATGGAATATTTGCTACAACATGGATTGAACCTTGAAAGCATTAAATGAAAGAAGCCAGTCACAAAAAAATCCACCTATTAATTATATGATTCCAGTTACATGCGATCTCCAGAGTGGGCGTACACACAGAGACGAGAGGTGGATTAGCAGTTGCTTAGGATGGGGAGGTGATGAGTAAGGGGTACGGCATGTCTTTTTGAGGGAGTGGAAATGTTCTACCATGGATTGTGGTTGTAGTTGCACAACTCTGTGACTATACCAGAAACCACTGAGCTGTACACGGTAAGTGGGTGAATTGTGTGGCATGTAAATGATATCCCAAAGATGCTGTTGCCAAAAAAGGGAAAGTTCTACCGATTACCGTTCCCACTAGCGGTGCACAGCAGAGCCCATTCCCCCACCCCCTGCCCAACTCTGGGCATCTTTACTGTAATTTTACATTTTAAATCAATCCTATTGAGGTTTACTGTAGAAACAAGAAAATTCACCTTTTAAATGTACAGTTCTATCATCTTGACAAATGCACACACGTTCGACTGTGGCAGCCACTACAGCCAAGATAGAGAACATGTCCATCACCCCACAAGGTTCCCTTGTACCCTTCCCACACGTGCCTCCCCTCCCCCACCTGTTCTCACTCTATGTTGCATTTGTCTTGCCTTCTGTTGTGTATACGTGGACCCATACAGTGTGCACTCTGTTTGCCTGGCTTGTTTTGCTCAGCATGTTTTTAAGACTCATCTGTGTTGCTACATGTATCAGTAGTTAATATTCTGCTGCATGGATGTCCCACAGTTTGTTTTAACCATTCATCTGTTGATGGGCATTTGGCTTGCCTGCACGTTATTGATCAAAGCTGCTATGAATGTTCACGTACAAGTCTTGGTATGGACATATGTTTTCATTTCTCTTGGGTAAACGTGGGGTCATGTGTAAGTACATGTTTAACTTTATAAGAAACTGTCAAACTGGTTTCCAAAATGGCTGTACCTTTAAGAAACAAGTTGGTACTATTTATTACTGTGTTTTTGTATATCTTTGTTAATCTGACAGGCAAAAAAAACCCGGTATCTCTGGTGTTTTAATTTGCGTTTCTTTGATCGCTAGTGAATTTTTTATTCCCTGAATTTGACCGTTTATTTCATATTTGTGAATTTCCTTTGGATTCTTCAGTTGTGTTCTCTTTTAAGTTGGGATGTCGGTCTTTCCTCTTCCAGTACTTTTTGAACTTTTTATTATAAAAAAAAAAATCTTAGAGAAAAGTTGAAATAACGGTGCGGCCATCACCTTTATAGCCACGACCTGTGACCCGCATTTGTTAACTTTTGCCATACTTGCTTTCTGTATCTGTCTCTGACTTTCAGATGGTTCAGGAAAAAAGTTGGAGATAGCGTGACATTTATCCCTAAAAATAAAGATACTCCCTTTCACTGTCATTTTCATGCCAAAGAAAACAGTAATTCATATAACATACAGTCTATATTAACGTTTCTCCAGTTTTCCTCAGAATGTCTTTTGTTCTTAGTTTTTATGAATCAGGACTCAGTTGGGGCTTATATTTTGCATTTGGTTTTCATCCCTTTAGTCTCTTTAGAATAATCCTTCTACCTTTTCCCCCTTGGCATTGGCTTTTTGGAACAACCAGTCCAGTTGTCTTGAAGAATGACCCACATTTTGCCTTTGTTTTCATGTTGGGGTGTTTGACATGTCCCTCTGCCCTCTGTATTTCCTGTAAACCCCATGTCAGGCTTGATTGCATTTAGGTTCAATGTTTTTTGGTGAGTGTGCTTCAGAGACAGTCATATAAAAGGTACATAATGTCAGGTTGTCCCATTCTTGGTGCTAAATTTGATCAT
The DNA here is from genome assembly GCF_057876585.1 of Rhinolophus sinicus. Taxonomy (NCBI): domain Eukaryota; kingdom Metazoa; phylum Chordata; class Mammalia; order Chiroptera; family Rhinolophidae; genus Rhinolophus; species Rhinolophus sinicus. The sequence continues at coordinate 35,678,554 of NC_142509.1, forward strand.
TTTGGTTAAGTTCGCTGCCAGATCTCTCTTCATTGTAAAGGTACCGTGTTTTGCCGTGTATGATGCACACTTAATTGCCCAAATTTGTGAGGGAAAAATAATTATGTACATTATACACGGGTGGTACTAATTCCGTATCTATATAAATGTTTTTAATTCTTTTATTTATGTTTACGAGTTAAAAGTGTAATTCTAGAAATCAATAACCATATCCGTATGCAAAATAATACCTGGGAATACGACAATCAGTTTTGTTGAATTTACGACGAACGTGCAACCAGGAAGAGTTCTTGGCCTTCTATGAGGTGTAAATATCGTAAATTTGTTACCGGTACATAAAATTTCTTGTAACTTGTATCTGTTCCTGTATTTTGTAATTATTTGTTACATAAAATTTCTTGTGCCATAATGTTAAAAAACAAATGCTAAAATTCCTTTACAATACAAAAAACAAGTATCTAAGTACAAAAACCAAGTATAATACAAAAAACAAAAATTTGAATTAAAAAATTAAAACGAAAGATTTTTCCCTGAAAGTTTGAGCCAGAAACGTGGGTGCGCATTATATACGGCAAAATACAGTATGTTTTTCTCTCTGCAATTAGTAATTTGGGGAACTTGACTGATTTTGTAGAACTCCTTAGACAGTAATGTTTTTTTCTTTTTCACCATCCCCCTCAGTTTGGCACTTATCCTCTCACTGTGCTGACTGATTTTTTGATTTAGAAGAGATTTTCACTTTTATATGGTCAAACTACCCGTAGGACCGGAGGTGTCTTTCCCAAGCTTCCCGTCCCTAACCCCTGCTCTCCCCCTTCTTTCCTTCGTGTCTCTCGCCCCTTTCTTGTTCTGCTTTACTTCAAAAGCTGGTGTGACGGGCTGGCTCTTCCTCCTTAACTCCATCATCTTTGTGGACTACGGAGTCAGAAAATGACACTAACCCTAAACGCGAGGTACGGACGACCTGAGGGTCCCATCGCTTTCTTTTCTTTTCCCCAGGACTTGGCTGCTGCTGCTGAACCCCTTACACGGGCAAGGCTGAGACTTTGATCCTTACGGCTCGAACAGTCAGCTCTTATCTTCTCTTATCAAAGCTGGGGGGGGGGGGGGAGGGCCCTGAAGCCAAACAGCTGATACTTTGAACAAGACCTTTTCCTTCCTTCTGCTTGAAACCCTTTTCCCCACATTCCCTCTCCTGGCTGACTCCTGCCCGTCTCCGCTCAGGCCTCCTCCTGGAGGAAGGCGTCCTGCACCCACGCACCGTCGCCTGCCTCCCCCGTTCCCACACACTCCTGCGACCCAGACATTTGCGTCTTTCTCCTTGGCCTGTGCGGTGCTGAGGACAAGAGCTAGTGACGGGCGTTGTCACCAGTGGTTAGCGCAGAGCCTGACAGGGACGCTGCTGGGATGTTTCACCCCCGGCCTACAGGTCACGTCTTCCACGTGGCATGGATGCACTTGCTTCCTGGTTGGGAAAGCAAAGTGTAATTGCAGGCTGTTGGGTTTTTCTTGTCCAAACACAGATGTATCTGTGCCTTATAAAGAACTGAGGAACTGAAACTCGTTGGTCTTTCCCTTTTTCATTGTTCTAGCTGCCGCAAAGCTGGCTTCTCCACATTCTAGGGTAACCATTTCCCATTTGTTAGCTTTCATTATTCTTTACTCTTACAGCACCATAGAATTATGGATTTTGAGCTGAAAGAGGTGTAGCAGTCAGCGCCACTACCCAATACGTGGACCCACAGGCCGGTTCGCTCCCTCCCGGAGCCCCCGCGGTGCTCAGGACACCAGCTCACCTCCTTGCGTCTCCCTCGCCCACCTTCTTCAGGTTTTCCACTCTGTAGCCTGACTAAGTGTGCTTGATAAGGGACATTCCTGAGACGTGTGCCCAAGAGCTGACTTTGAAGGCAGTCACCCGTCCCTCAGCCGCGTTTTCCTGCTCAGGGAGCTTCGGGGGTGAGGGGGCTGGGGTGCAGGTGATGGGCGTCTGTGAAACGCCCCAACTGCAATTCCTGTTGAGGAGCTATTAGGCTTTTCTGCTATGTAGATACTCCTCTGTGCTGGAGAGTGAAATGTGCTACTAAAAAGAAAGACAGTTGTCTCTGTGCCCAGACAGTGGTGGGATGCCACTGCATTGTCATTGAAGAACGTGTCCCTTCTGTGAATGGAATTCTGTGCTGCTCTCAAGGCCCTTTGCTTGTCACCACCCCTCACGGTCACTGGGACGCTGGCTGCTGTGGCCTGGAGGTCTGTGATTGTGCTTTGTGACAGCACAGAGCCCGAACAGTTCTGAAGGCCATGGGAATGGCCACTGAGCGTAGAAATCCATTTTACTCAGAACCTCCTGTGTCCCAGATGCTGAGTCCTTCTCAGCACCTGGCTGCATTGAATTCTTACCACAGCTCTGTGACATCGTTTATTTTTCCCCAAAGAAAATGAAGTTCAGAAAGGCCAATGTCTGCCCGAGGCCGCGTGGTAGGCAGGTGGGGACACCGTCGTCGCTTCCCGTCCGGTGGCCAACAGCAGCTCACAGGGTGATTATGAAAGCGTCCTCTAATGAGAAAGTTGCTGCTGTACCTCAGAGTCTGCCCTTATTGGAAGGCACTCTGTGTTTCCACCCGTGAAGGGTGGCCTGGCCTGAGATGCTGTAGATAGATGAATTTTTATGACATCAATGGCCAGGATCAGATTTCCTCAGTAAAACCTGGGATTTTGACCTGAGAGCAATCAGATATAGCAGGAACGCAGAGTTGGTCCTCGCAATAACACGAAGACTCAAGTTGCACATTTAAAAAATCAGTTTAAATGGTTGGCTTCAAGTTTCCTTCATAAATACCTCTGTCCCTACTCCCCCCGGCCCCCAAAATGTATCCTGGTCCCCAAAGGTCTGTGGGGTAAGACAGCACAAAATCTCCTAGCCATTTGGTTCGTTCTTTTGATTATATACCACAAGCTCTTGCCCGGCTCATTTGTTGTGCATGTGGGAAAAATCAGCATATTAGGGACTTGAGTTTTGAGAAAATAAATGTCCATCACTTTCCGTGTTGGCTTTTGTTCCTGCTCTGCAGTTTGTTAAATTATTTGTGCCTTAGGTATTCTCAATGTATTTTTGTCTATTTTTGCAGGAGGCCTTGAAGCAGGGGTGATGAATGAGATATAAGTTACCTGACCTTGATTTTTACAGCACTGTGGTAACTAAGGGTGTGTTTACCCTCTCCTGGAGCTTTAGGATGGAAACAGCAAGTAGGATGGGAATGACCTATGCAGCAGAGGTAATAAGGCCTGAGGTTAACACTGGTGCATGATGATAAACTGAAACTTCATCTCCCACCACTGTTTTTAAGCTTGATTTTATGAATAACCCATTGTTGTTTTGGACAGAAGTGATACAGTGAAAATGAGTACATCACAAAGAGAAAAATGTAGGAGTTTTGAATCTGGTAGCGATGTAATATGTTCATATGTCTCGGGAGACAGTGTCAGCCGAAGGGGGTTGATCTCGGTTGGAGCCATGCAGAGACTCCCAGTGTTTCTGAAATCGCCACGGATCTGACCGAGATGGTCTAGCGAGCCTCTGATTTAGTGGGTTAGTCTCCGTCCCAAACTCCTCCGCCACTTGGAAGGTTCACAAGCATGCATGGCAGGAGCATGAAAAGAGGGAGAGATTTAGGGTGACAGCTGATTCTCAGTAGCAGAGAGGAGACATGATCTTTAGCAGGCGAGGGTAAAACAGACTTTATTTTGGAATTTGTTATGTGAGGAGGGCTGTACAAAGTTTTGTGTTGGTTTGTATGCTTTTTAAAATCCCCCTCCTCAGAGACAAGCTAGACATCTGTGGTTAAGGTGGGGGTGTTACAGATCCTTCTGTTCTTTCTTTTGCTTAGTAGCAGCTGGTGTTACCGCAACACTCCCCTACTTTGGGTTCCACTCATTTGTGTTCTTTAGGGCCAGCATCTCCCTTTCTGGGGTGGGAGGACTATAGTTCTAGACCCTTAGAACTGGAAAGAGTTGGGATAAGCTAATTCAGTTCTCTCTCATCTAAAAAAAGGAAAGCAGGGCCAGGGAGAAGAAATGACGTGGCAAGCAGACATGGTACCCCATTTAAAGTCACATTGCCACTTAGCATCCAAAGGGGGGGCTGCAGTACTGGATGCCGACTCCTGGGTTCGTCTTGTTCTGTTTGTAATACTCAGTTCCTCTTCGCCTGTGCTATTCCTTTGTGTTCTCTAAAGTGAAGCAAACCTGGAAAAAGTGATAATCAGTTAATTTACTAAGATGTGTTACCTGATTTTAAATGGGGGGGAAATGCAAACTAAGACCAAATGGGCAAGAACCCATCCACTTGAGTCTCTGGGGTTCAGGCAAAGAACTGAGGTGTGGTCTGACACAGGGCCTCTTAGAAGACGGGGCACAGTGCAGAGCCTGGAGGGCAGAGTGCGGGAGGCGTGGGCAGGCCAGGGAGCAGGGGCCGTTTAGTCCACAGTGGGGCTGTGGGCTGTAGGAAGACAGTGGAGTTTCATTCTGGAGTTCATTCTGCACATACTGTGGTGCTTCTGTGCTGAGCAGGAGCAGGGGCAGGCATCGGTAAACAGAACAGGCGTGGTCACTGCCCCGTGGCAAATACAGTCTGTTTGTGGAGACAGACAGTCAACAGACATAAAAATAGGTAAGCGCAGATTCTGGTAGGTACAGGACATGGTGAGCGGGCCTAGCTAACTATTATACCTTGTGAGTGATCCAGGGGGACTCCTGCAGGAAGCTAGTATGCGGAAGATGAAGGAATTAGACGGCTGAATGAGGTTCTTGTTAAAACCAGATGTGTGCAGCTGGAGGAGACGCCACCTTGGTGAATAGGGATTCCGTTCTATAAGCAGGGGAACCTCTGAAGGGGTTCCACCTGGGGAGCGATGTGAGCAGATGTGCGTCGTCAAGGGCATTCTGGCTTGCTGGGTGGGACAGAGGCAAGAGGGGAGCAGCCCAGAGAGGAATCGGGGCAGTTCGTGTATGAACCTGGAAGACACACGTGGAAGGGAGCAGAGGGAGAGAGTGTGGCATACAAAGAGCCCAGGACCAGCCCCGAGGACATCAGAGTTAGAGGCTGAGGGAAGGTGGAGGACCAGCTGGCGAAGGAGAGACCCGGGAGAAGGCCGGGAGTGGGGTGACGCATGGGGACCAGAAAGGCGCCACACGCTGCCTGGGAGGCCTGAAAGTGACTGTTGGGTTTGATCGTGTGAATGTTGTCAGCATCCGGGGCAAGGGCGGTCTTGGTGGCTTGTTGGAGCAGAAGCCAGAATCCATCCAGGGTCTGTGCTGCTCACCTTTTACTTTCACATCCACTCCCACATCACCTTCGCAGAACACCTGCATAAATAGCCTCTCCCAGCTCCCTCCCCACCCGGCTGTTGCTGCATACATACCACTGGGTACTCCAGGCAAGGCACATGTTGGGTTGTCTGCCTGTCTTTCCCTTTAGAATATAAGCTCCATGAGGCTGGAAATTTGGTTTTGCTCACTGCTCTATTCTTAGCACCAAGAACAATACCAAATAAATGAATTGAGTGGTGAATCAGGGTGGTGCCAGGAAGACAGTGGTGTATCAGCCAGATTAATCTGGCCACAGTACTTATGCGTGTGTATAGCCCACACGCAACCTGAAAAGGTTCCACTTCTTTGTATCATCCACCCATTTCTTTTGTTAAGCACCATTGTACACAGGGCATCATCATAGATGCTGCATAGAGCTAACTTCTAGCTCCAGCTCCGGGCCCCAGAAAGATCAGAATTTGATAGATGTACCCATACTGATTTCAGTTAACTTACTGTAATGTCACTGTGACCCTAGTTCCTGTCAAAGGCAAGGTTTGGGGTTTCAGACTCAGTAGAGAGCAGATTTTACGGGTTTTCTTTAATACTTAAAGCTGACTTTTAGAATAGAAACCAATGCTTTTAAAGCCTATTTATAGGTCTTGGCTACCTGGAGAGTGTTACCTTATCCTTTGAAATGCATCAGACAGTTTCAGGTTTCTTTGCCTTTTAAGTAGGTTATGTAGCTGGCAGTGCCTTGAAAATGACTAATAATGGTGATAATAACAAACTTGTTTCCTGCCAGTCGTCTTAGGAACTCATTTTTGCAAACACGGTGTATTTCTAGTACATCTCTGGTAGCTGGTTTCTAGAGTCCTGACTCCAGGTGTGTATTCTGGCCCAAGACCTCTGTTAATTTACTTCCTCTTTAAGCCAGATGTCTGCAGTGGGGTGGAGGTTTTTATTCTTTACGTAAAAATCTCAACCTTGGTGAATACTTGAACCTATTAACTACCTTTTCCCGTAGGTGGTTGAAAAGGCTAGAGAAAGACTGTGTTCTTTGAGGGTAGTGTTCCTGGTACTGAATGGGATAGAAACCCCTCAGCTGTATCTGTGGCTTAGCCACCTGGGCCAGGTGAGGGGGCAGGTCCCGTATCAGCTGGGCTGGGCTGTGCTGACTATAATAACATGGATAGCGCTTGTGTCTGGGCGTGTAACTATGTGACTGTGTTTGTCTCGCCGGTTTCTCTATGTTTTCTTTTTGCTTATTTATTTATTTATTTTTATTGGGAATATTGGGGAACAGTGTGTTTTTTCCAGGACCCATCAGCTCCAAGTCAAGTTGTTTTCAGTCTAATTGTGGAGGGTGCACCTCAGCTCCATGTCAAGTCTTTGTTTTCACTCCAGTCGTTTCACTCTAGTGGACTTTTCACTCAAGTTGTTGTTTCCACGCCAGCTCACGGGCCCATGTGGGAATCGAACCGGCGACGTTGGTGTTATGAGCACTGTGCTCTAACCACCTGAGCCAACCAGCCGCTCCTCTTTTTGCTTTTTTAAATGTTTATAAAAGTATTACGATTAGAAATGTGAAGACCATATGTGAAGAAATTTAAAGAATATCAGACAGCTTCAGATTTCTTTGACTTTTTAAGTAAGTTAAGTAGCTTGAGTAAGTGGAGAAACATATGCCGACTTAGGATGGCGATGACCCGGTTGGACTGGCCAGTGCTGCCCACATTAATTTCCTTATTAAGTGCAACTCCCATCTAGATAGTTTTCTTTTGAGAACTGACAACATGATTGTAAAGTTCACATGGAAGAATAAATAGGCAAGACTTCTAAAATTTGTTTTTAAAAATGATGGGACTAACCTTACCTAGATAGTAAAGTATATCACAATTTGTAATTATAAATCAGTGTAATACCAGCACAGAATTGGACACGAGTCAGTGATAGCTGAGGCTCCAGAACAGACCCCCGTCTGTATTATAAGTTAATATATGTGAATGAAAGTGTCAAATTAGTGGGGGACAGTGACAATCAGATAGCTAGTTTGAATTTATTTTGGTGAGCTATGTAAAGAACTAGATTGATTTTTTTTTTCCTTCCAGATGCATCAGAGTTAAATATAAAAAGTGAAACCATTAAAACATATACACAAAACACCAAAAGAAGGGGGGCATTGAGAAGTGGTGCCAAGTATATATATGGGAACGTGGTATATGATGAAGATTGTATTTTAGTCCATCAGGGGAAAGGTGGGTTATTTAGTAAATAGGTGGGAACCACTAACTAAAGTGGGACCCCAGTATCATGCATTACACCAAATAACTTCAGGTGGAGCAAAGAGTTGAAAGTAAAAAGTGAAACTGAAAATATGGAAGAAATATATAAAAGTGAAACTGTGAATATACTAGAAGAAAATACACATAAGTGTTTTCACAATCTTGGGGTGGAAAAAACCTTTTTAAGTATGATGCAAAAAATAGAAACAAATAAAGACTTTAAAATTTTGACTATGTGAATGAAATAATTCTACTAAAAATAACAACAAACCCACCTTACATTAAAGAGTTAAGTAGAGCAAAAACCAAAACAAAACACACCATAAATAGTCAAGGAAAAGATACATAGTCAAAACAGCCCTGTTAACTCTGTCATGTGTGCTGCAGACATTTCCACCAAATTAAGGCTCCCACAGAAAATGAGCAGAAGATATGCAGACAATTAACAACAACAATAACAACAACATCAATTGGCTAATAAACATAAAAAGACACTAATGAGTGGGAACCAAAAATATCAGGTGAACTAAATTTTTGCTTGTCAGGTTAGCAAACAATAATAACTAATATGAGTAGCGGTTTGGGGAGATAGACACAATTTGCTGCTATTGGGAGGGTAACTTAGTATAAACTTTGAACGACTCTTTGACTATAAAATAATTATAAATGTATGCATACCCTCTGATTTAGCTTTCCAATTTCTAAGACTGTATCTCACTGAAAGGGTCATGTAATTGCACAAAATGTTGAAGTAGCAGCATGTTCACCATAGCATTGTTTATAATAGTGAAAAATAGAAACAACGTGTGTCCGTTACTATAAACAAATGTCTATAGAGAAATGGTTAAGGAGGTTGGGTAAATATATATAGTATAGTATTTTATAGCTAATAAAAGCAATATAAAACTATTTATTGGCATAATAAGATACCTATGACACATAAGTGAAAAATGGGTTGTTAAACAAAATTACGATCCCATATATTTTAATTTTATGTTTACTCATATTTATCTGAATGTATATAATTAGATACATATATATTACAAGGTCTTAGGGGCCAACTACAAAGTTAAAGAGAATAGTCCACAAGGCAGCTTTTAACATCAGTTGTAAGTCGGGGGAGTTCCCCAAACCATCAGTGTCAGTAATACTCCAGAGGGACTCAGAACTCACTGAAAGCTGATATATTCATGGTTATGGCTTATTACAGGGAAGAGATTCAAATGGGATCAGCCTAGGGAAGGACGCGGAGGGCAGAGAGGTTCCAAGAGGGTCCTAAGGCGGTGCTCGGTTGTCCTCCGCCAGTGGGTCCTGGACGGCGTTACCTTTTGGGCCACGATGTGTGACAGTGTGCAGAGTATTGCCAACCAGGAAGTTCATCTGAGTCTGTAGTGTCCAGTGTGTACGGGGCTCACGCTCTGGGAGGGGCTGAAGAGGGAAACATTTGCAGAAACATCACAAAGGGTTAATAGCATTAATCTTATAGAATCACCAACATAAAATAGCAACAAAAAACTGCTAACGTTTCAACAGATGGTGGAAACAGGCTAAGAGCTGGACTCCAGAGCCAGTGTCCTGGTCCTCAAATTGTGCTGCAACTGCAAACGATGTCCCCTCTGGGGGAGGGGCTGCATGGGGCTCTGTGCTTTTTGCCATTTCCTGTGAGTCTATCATTATTTCAAAATAAAACATTAAAAAGATGAGGGGCACGGACAGTTTGTAAAGGAAGAGACATGGCTAATACACAGATTTTTTTTTTTTAAGTATTAAAATTTATGAACAAATGATGCAAGTCGAAGTGACACACCACCTTTTTCCTGTTGGAAGTCTGGTCCTGTCCCCTGTCCAGGGGGAGCAGGAACACCCTGGGCTCCGGATTCAAGTTTGTAATGAACATACGAATATGGCCTAATGGTGCCCGGCCCAGCGTCCCTGCTCTTGCCTGGAAGGTATGGCTGGAATCTGACAGGAAACTCCAGGCTTTCAAACTCAGGAACGTGCCCCAGGTTTGACGGGCACTCACTCTGCCAGGCCTGGGTCTTTGACGCCTCCCAGCTCCCTTGTCAGGCAGACGTGTCACCATTTCACTGAAGGCGGGGCTCGGGTCACTCGTCCAGAAACGGAAACCGCTCTCTTTCCTCATTTGCTTGGAAATGGCATGAGCATGGCCGTGTTGGTCGCCGGGTGGAAGGCCAGCACACACGAGGGAGTGCTCCCAGCAAGGAGGGTCACCAGTGTCCACAGCAGGCAAAGCCACCATGGAGCGAGGCCGACTTTGCCTGGTTTCAACTCCATCAAGTTACTCTAATTTTTGATGGTCACAGAGATGATTAGTCCCTGCTTTTTACACAAAACAGACAAACGCAAGCCCTCATAAACAGGCTCACACATGTGGGCCAGTGCATAGCTAGACACACTAGCAAACCCACATGCACAAATGTGCTGCCACACCTACCACACACACACACCGCATATAACATATAACCACATACACTTCACCCCCACACCTACACCCCACACACACCACACGTACCACATACACATGCATACGTACCACACCTATACATACCACACATACCACACACACACCCCACGGACACTCGCTCACCTTGTCAGTAGGACAGACCTGAGAGTGGACCTCAGGAGCCCATATTCCTGCTTTGCTGCCATCACCCTCAGCCTGCTTCTCCAACAGGACTTTCCTTTGAAGGTTTAAAAAAAGACACAAAATGACCCATGAGGAGGATGCATTTTGGGTGCTGGAGGGAAGACCCAGGCCTGGGCGTGGGAGCAGGGCGTGCAAACCTCCCAGGCTTCCTCAGAGGACTGTGCTTGGGCCTGGCCCAGGGTGGAGGGCCCACGGCTCCAGGCGGTGCCCTTCTCCTGCCTCCTGCCTCGCCTCTCGGGTGGCTCGCCCCACGTCTTGGCTCCTCAATGAACCTTTGTCTGGAGCCTGTTAGTTTTGGCTCCGAGAAGCCTGTGGAACCCGGCCCAGATCCCAGGAAAAGCCAGTAGAGACCGCTCTTTTGAAGAAAACGAATCAGAGTCCTGGAGGCGAGACCAGTCTGAGCGTTATTCACCCGCTTACTCATTAGAGAGACCACTTAGGAGCCGTTATCCTCGTACTTGGACCTGGTGCACAACGTGACTTGTACAAATTTTATCTGCTCATGTGATTGTCTTCCCAAATTAACCAGAAGCCCTATAAGGTTTTGGACTGTACCTGCTGTTTTTTCCTTGTTTATGTTTTAAAAATTGTACATGCGTATGTTACAAAAAATTGTACATGCCTATGTTACATTTAAACAGTATAAAACGGTCAACAGTGAAAACTACCGAATTCCTTAATTCACCTCTGCAAAGGAAGTCACCATTTCACTGTTACCTGTTTCTTGTGTGTCTTACCTGAGACTGACTGGCTGTCTTCCTGCCCCCTCCTCCCTTCCTCCCTCCATCCTTTCCTCCCTCCCTTCCAGTGTGTCTGTGTGTAAATCTCCCTATTAAAAGTGCAAATGGTGGCCATACTGTATATCTTGCACCTTGGTTTTGTCCCCACTGAATACATCTTATAGATCTTGCCTGTATATCAGCACATATAAATGTATGGTGTTTTTAAATTGCCCCATGGCCTCCACTGTGTGGCTATACCATAGTTTTCAAACCATTTCCCCTAGGTTGTCTGCAGCCTTTTGCCACCACAAACAGCACTGCAGTGTAATTTATGTCTTTGTGTCCGTGTGCAAGTGGGTCTGTAGAATCGATTCCTAGCAGTGGAATTGTGCGTTTACGATGTTGGTAGACAATTGTCCACTTGCCCTCCAACAGTTTACAATTGTTTTTGCCCGTCATTTGCCCCAGAGCCAGCCTAGTGATCAGAGCTGTCTCCCGGTCAGAGTTCTGAACTGACTGGGAAATAAAATGGAGGAGTGGGTTCCCAGCAGCACGTGTCACTGTTGCCAAAAGGTAAAACAACCCAAATGATTATCAATGGATGAAAGAAGCAGCAAAACGTGGTCTGTCCATCCGGTGAAATACGATTCAGTGATCGAAAGGAAGGAGGTACTGACACCCTGCAACATGGATGATGAGCCTTAAGAGACTGTACGAAGTGACAGAAGCCAGGCACCGGACGCCACATGTTTTGTCACTCTGTTTATATGAAATGTCCAGAAGAAACAAATTCATAAGAGACAAAGTAGATTACTGGGTGACGGGCGGGGGGAGGGGGGAATGGGGAGTGGCTGCTGGTGGGTGCAGGGTTTCCTTTTGGGGTGAAGAAAAAAAGCTGTGAAACTCGGGAGCAGTTACCTGCACACAGCCGTGCGAGTGCACTTACTGCCACTGAATCGTACACTGTAAAGTGGCTAAGGTGGTACATGTTATGTCATATGTACTTTACCACAATAACAGAGCCAGCAGCTGCTGGCTAAAACATGACCTGTAATGTTGATCGAACTGAGGACGTGGCTCATGCACGGACCCCGCCTGCCTGTCCAGGTAGTTCCAGGACTAGGCCCGGGCGTCCCTTCCGCCAGGAGCAGACCCCTCGGTGGGCAGCTTGCTCCTAAGAGGAAAGGGGGGAAGGGCTGGACCACCCACGCCAGGTGCTCCTACGACACTCACTGGTGACACGTCCACTCCACCCAGCTGGGAGGGAGGGAGGGGGAGGCACGACTAGGAATGTTTTGCTAGTGGTCCTCCAGCAAGCATCGGAATGGCGAAGAAATGTCACACAGCAAGCAAGTGCTGTTGAATGAACGAGCGAGTGGACTCCACCACGGCTCAGACCTAGAGTGGTCGACCCCAGAGCCCCCTGCCTGCTTTCTTTTGGAGAGAACGGTCTAACTTGGAGTTCGGAGCCAATCCTACCTGGGACCCACAGAATCCCAAAACCCTGCCCTGTTAATTCCAGCTCCTGCTGTGCAGGGTTTGCACTTAATTCCCATTCCAGAGTGGGCTCTGGCCAGACCTCTGCAGAATTCAGTTTGCGGGTTCTAAGGTACAGTTTTGAGAGGGGCCTTTGTTGTACTGTAAACTTCCTGTTTGAGGTCATGAACCTGTCTTCCGGGAAGGCCGTCAGGGCAGGGTAAGTGAGAAGGGTTCTTTAGGAAAAGTTGAGCATTCGTTTAGTGACTCCATACACCTCCCAGGTGCCAGGCACTGGGCTGGGATGAGTCGGCCAGGCCCTGGCCTCCCTGTGGTCCTAGCGGGAGAGCGGGAGGTGAATCCAGGCCATTGTTCCGTCGGGCTAGCCCCAGGAGCTGCACAGGCATATAAGAGAGCAGGTTTGGGAGGCGAGGGCCGGAAGAGGCCTTTGGTTTATGGGAGGGGGCAAGCCAGGGACTTAGAAGTTTTCATACTGTTTCTGGTTCTACTTTAAAGAAGGAATGTAACATCATCCTGAGTTAGAGCAAGAAGTATCCCAGGCAGCCATGTCTGGAAGATGGGTGAAACCGGGGCAGGGCCCAGGGGGAGCAGACGTCCCACCAAAGATGCTTCTGGGGATACTGCTCTGGGGAGCTCTGCGGGGAGCCGCAAGGCCTCAGAACTTATTAGAGCAGCCTTTCCTTGTCCGTTCCGTGGGAAACTAGACTGTGGGTAGCCCGTAGCAAGGCTCCCAGTCCAGGTGTGGTTGGGGAGGAGGGAGTGTCTCCTTTCCCTTCTGTGAAGACTGACCGTCACTTCCCCACATTAAAGAAACTCTCAGGAATGTATCCCACATTTTGCTAACAATTCGCCTATGGAATCCTTTTTCTCTGTAATATCTTGCTACCTTAGAGCTCTGTGACTTGAATTTGCTGTGGGGGAGGGGTGGTTAGTTCCGATGGAGACAGTCTGGACCTCTCCTTCCACCCTCCCTGCTTCTGCGGGTGGTTTTGGTTTTGGTTTTGGACTCACTCCTTTGCGTCGGTGGAGCGCCACCTGTTGGCTGTTGAGATATTGCAGGAACCTGGGATGCTGGTGGGATACCTACGGTAGTTTACGTTCTCAAAGTTTGACCAAATTTGACGTAAACATCGAGGAAAAGTGAAACATTTCGGCAAGCGAGGGGGAAGAAGATGAGAACCCCAAAACCACACCCTGTCACATTTGGGTTTTAACCTATATAGTCTGCCCTCTCTCTTCCTCTCTCTCTGTATCTTTCCGCCCCTTCGATGTAAGTAAGTGAAGCTATCTGTGTCGTCTGACTTCTCTGAGAAGATGCTCTTACTCTCACTCCCATCGCCCCACTTTGTCTTCAGTAACAAAGCAGGGGTACGGTTGGGTTTGTTTTTAAGCCAGGGGTCAGTTCTGAAGCGAACATTGCCAGCTACAAAGGTGACTTGTGCCAGGATCCTCACTGCCCATTGGATCCCTTCTGCTTTTGTCCTCTGCAGCCGTCTCTGCTCGTAGCAAGTGCTGGGTCAGGACTCTCAGCGGAGGAGGTGGCCTAAGATTCCTGGTCTTCATTGTGACGAAGCTATCAATGATAGAAAAGTTTGGGGTTCTTTTTCCCCCTTAAAGAGGCAGGGACAGTTTTCTGTTTTGTGCTTTCCTGGAACCTCCTGCCTGGCTAGACGTCAGGTTGCTGAAAGAGCTTGCAGAGGAAGAGGGTTGGTTTTGCCAAATCGTGGGGCCTAATATACTGTGGTACGTATTCTGCTGTCCAGCCTGGTCTAGAAGCACCACCCCCTTGCCCCCCTGCACCTCTCCCACCCCTCCAGGCTCTGTTCTCTGCTGCCTTGACCAGGGCCATCTTGCTCTCACCTCAGGGCCATCACAAGGCGGGCAGAAGGAATGGCCTCTCCCCCTTTTCTTGGTTTAGCTAAAGTTTCCTCATCCTCTAGTCTGTAGCTTAGATATCACCTCCTCCAGAAAGCCCTCCTGACTGCTCAGGCTGGTCAGTTATGCCAACCGTATGCTCCCACAGCCCTCTGCTCTTCTTCACGACCCTCAGCACACAGTCAGGACTTGTACCGTAGCAACTTGTATGCTCCATGAGGGCAGGGGACCTCCTCTGCCCTGTCCGTCCCTTTCCTGAGTTCTTAGCACATCATGACACAGCGTAGGCACGTAACGCTCATCAGATGAGTAAATGAGAAGCAAATGGTTCTGCAGATACATGGAGTTCAGGGTGGACTTTTGCCCAGGTCTTTGTTCTGTGGTATTGAAAGTGGGCACGTGGGTGTCACCTTTTCCCTCCTGGAGAGGAGGAAGAGCCACATGACAACAGTGGCACACAAAAAAGAGGCCTTTTCAAGTCAGGAGGAGTTAAAAATCAGGCCTTTCGGTAATAAATTTAAATTCTTGAGGTGGTTATTAGTCTCTTACATTTATATTCTGTTTTAGGGTTCACCCATTGTGTGTGTGTGTGTGTGTGTGTGTGTGTGTGTGTACATTTAATCCGTATTAAAACACTTTGGAGGTGTTCTGATCTTACCTAGGAAACGTGTGCCAGAAAAGCTAAGTGACCGTAAAAGTTCACAGTTAGGAGTTGATTATGCAGCAGAGGCTCTAAAACATTGTGGCTGTTGGACTTGCGGGTGAAAGCTGAGCAACATGGGGCTGGGTTAGAAATACCTGTGGGTGGGAGACAGGTGGGGAGAAAAAAGGGGTGTGCCTGCTTTGAAGCCCCTAACCCTTTTGTGAGCTGAGGCTGCTGCTGCTACTGTCTGTCCCTCAGACTGTAAGACGACGTACTGTGACATTTTCTCTGGGTGTGGGGGTGGGACCCCAGCCTTCCGGCTGATGTGATTCTGTGATTCCCGGCCTGGCTCAGTGCTGGTTTGGGTGGGGGGAACCATGAGGTTTCATCAGGTTCACGGCCAGGACTTTTGTTTTGTAACCACTCAGGTCTTCAGGTTCAGGTAAGGTTTACTGTTTGTTTGGGCGCTGCCATTGAAGACCTCAACTGTTGTGACTGTTGGCGAGTCTCTGCTCGTCACGTGAGCTTCCTGATCGGGTTTGGAAAAAGGGCAGGGCTGTGACCTGTGGTCAGGAGGACCCTGAGAACCCGCTTTGGTATAGACCAAAAATAGTGCCATGCCCGTCTCAAGCCATCTGGAAAAGGGAAACCCTCTGCCAGCTGCTTGGAGGTGGCTCCTGGCAAAGCCCTTGGAAAACTAAACTGAGACAGCTCTGCCACCAGGGAGCGTCCCTTGCTTGCTTTGCAAGGGCTCTTTAACTGATTAACGAAGAATTATTACATGAACCCCTGCTGTGTGCCAAGTGCTGTGCTAAGTGCGTAGGGAGGGTGAGCCTAAAGGGCAGCCCCTGAGAAGCTGCAGTCCGGTGGAGGGAGGTGTGGGTACAGACGGCGCGCTGTGTGGGCTGTGGCGGAGTGCTGTCTGAGGTTCGAACAGTGCTCAGGGAACCCTGAAGCCATCGGCAGCACCCTGCGAGAGCCCAGTGCCAGCTCGGGGGACATGGTGTTTGAGCAGCGTTGAAGGATGAGCAGGTGGCCAGGGTTCAGGGAGCTCCAGAAGGAGTGAGGACCGCGTGTGCTGAGGCCTGGAGGCAGGAGGGGGCCCCGCAGATTCTAAGGCCAGTGGGACGTTTGGGTGCCTGGGTTCTAAGTGCCTCGTGGGGACTGGTGGCAAAGGAGGTGGGCCGAGACCAGTTTAGAAGAGCTTGGCTTTCATTCAGTGGTCCACAGATTTCTGTCTGTTTTTCCAGCTTCATTGAGGTATAATTGACATGTAACACTGTGTACGTTTAAGATGTACAGTGTGATTTGATGCTCATATGTTGCAAATCAACAGATCTCTTTGTAACTTTTAACTATGGAAAAATGTAAAGACATGCAGAAGTAGACAGAATAGGTTAATGAACCCTGTATACCCTCATCCCGCTCTGACAGGTAACAGCCCGTGGCCGTCCGGCTTCTTCCACACCTGCCGCCGTTGCCACCGCTCCTCCAGCCCCTCCCACTCCATACCCCAGTGACTTGTATATTCTGTCAGGCCTGTCCTGTGGCCTGTAACGGATTCATCCAGAGTTTCTGGGCCTGGGATGATCTGGTGGCACTTTTTTATTTCATTTTATTTTCAGAGGAACCACTGAGTTTCCTCTCTTCTTGCCTTTCAGTGGGAAGTTGGTATCTCCAAAGTGGAAGAATTTTAAGGGCCTGAAGCTCCAGTGGAGAGACAAGATCCGGCTCAACAATGCCATCTGGCGGGCCTGGTACATGCAGTGTAAGTAAGTGGGGCCTGAGCCGGGGCCCTCTGCGAGCTGGGGCTGCGAGGAGGCTGCAGGGGCCCCACGGCCTTGTGGGGCGACCCTCCAGGTACTTCCACCTGGAGGCCTTTGCACCTGGACCCCTTGGAACATGTGCCTCAAAGAGCAGCATGTCTCGGGCAGTGTGCAGAGGGACAAGCA
This sequence comes from Rhinolophus sinicus, assembly GCF_057876585.1. Lineage (NCBI taxonomy): Eukaryota > Metazoa > Chordata > Mammalia > Chiroptera > Rhinolophidae > Rhinolophus > Rhinolophus sinicus. Next base: position 35,695,500 of record NC_142509.1, read on the forward strand.
AGCCCAATCCTGGTGAGCTGGACCCTGCTCGGCCGCCAGGCACGTGTCATGGAGGTGCCTGTCGTCTGCAGGAGATACATGTGTTAGCCAGTTGCTCCCAGCAGCGCCCACTGTTACGACAGACGCTTGGGCCTAGTGCATAAAGGCAGAGGTGGAGGGAGGGCCCAGTTCTTTTCAGGGGAGTCAGGAAGGGTATAGCCGAGAGGTGACCTTTGAAGAGTCCGAGCAGCTCCCATTGCCAGCAGGTCAGAGAAGGTGCAGGCCCCAGCCTTGTTCTGTCTGCAGCTCCCTGGGTGTGGTGGGCCTGGTGACATCAGCAGGCGATCGGCGTGCTTGTCCACCCTTGGGTTAGGCTGGCGTTTCTCTCAATGAGCAGGATTCCCTTTCTCACCCATGTCTTACTGACCGATTCTTGCCCTTTAACCTGGGCCCCTTTGTTTCCCTGACACCTCATTTTCCAAGGGAAGGAGAAGGGAAGAACACGTGGGAGGGTTCCCCCCTGAGGGGAGGGCTGTGGACGGAGGCCCGGGGCTCCTTCAGGGGCCTGGTCGCGGTAATAATGTCTTACCCTCTCTCTCCCCAGACTTGGAGAAGCGCCAGAATCCTGTGTGCCACTTTGTCACCCCACTGGACGGCTCTGTGGAAGTCGATGAACATCGCCGGCCGGAGGTACTTGGCTGCTGACCACGGGTGGCTAGGAAAGGACCGCGCTGTCGGTCACTCAGGAGGAGATGACTCACGGAGGGCTGGCAGTGAGGGTCGGCTCCCACAGTGGGCAACCCCAGGGGACGGTGCAGGGCTGCACTGTCCTATCAGCTGTTGTGACCTTGAGAAGTGACAGGGATGTGGAAGCCGTGGCCTCTGACACCCCGCAGAGGCTGCCCCTTCTCAGAGCTGTCTGACCCAGGGACTGAGGGGTCCTCCAGGCGGGACTTACCCTCTCCTTTCCTGTGACATTCATATTGCTCTGGAGTCAGCAGCGAGGGATTTGGGCTCCTTGCACGGCAGATATCTTCAACAATTAAAGAATGACCTCGAGATCTTTATACCCTGGGAGGGAAGGATGTTGAAGGAAAAATACGTGAAAAAAAATGCAAGCGTCATGGCAGTATCTTAGTATCTTTATTCAGAAGTTTCTTCCTGGTGTGGGTACCTCTGGGGGGTGGGGTTCATGTGCGGAAGAGCCGAGACCCTTCTTTCCTTTATATTCTCCTGCACTGTTTCAGTTTTGTCCAAGCATGTCTTCCTGCTGTGATAAAGGGGGGAGAATGGAAAGTAACCCAATGGAAGACAGTGTTGAGTAGTTGGACGTGGTACTAGACATTCAAGAATATAATTTTGTCAGGTCTGGTAATTATACTGTATTATTATTTACGGCGAAGGTTCTTCACTGTCAGAGACACACAAGGAAGCGTTTTCAGGTGAAATGATGTGGGACCTTGATGTGACAGGGGGCTGAAAGTGAGGTGGGCTCTCTGGCTGAGGCAGTTGTGAGTTCCTTCTCACCAGAACTCTGCAAGGCTATGGTGACAGGGATTCATGCCCCGCGTAAGGGACGGCTGAGCTAGGTCCTCTGGGAAGTCACTTTCCACCTGACACTTCTGTGACTGACCGCTCGTCTTCACTCTGAGAATGCGGCAGCGGCTACTGGAAACAGGCCACTAGGTCTGTGTAGGGCCCTCAGCGCCGGGAAGGAGGGCTCCTCCCTCCTCTGAGCATCCTGTGCGACCCTACCCCGTCCAGGCCCTCGGGACCGTGCCGCCAAAGCCCCTCCTGGTTGTCGTAGATCCTGAGGTGAAAGCACATTTTCAGGCAGAGGCCGCTTGTCACCCAGAGAGGGAGACACTTTGTGAATGAAGGTGTGGGCACAGGGCAGGGTTCGCCAGGCTGACCTCCAGCCCAGCGTACAATGACTTCTGCTCATCCACCAAGACGCCATCTCTTCACCCTGACCTGCTTCCCTCTCACAGGCCATCACCACAGAAGGGAAGTACTGGAAAAGCCGCATCGAGATCGTGATCCGGGAGTATCACAAGTGGAGAACCTACTTCAAGAAAAGGGTATCCGTCTGGCTTGGGCTCCGCAAAGGGCATGTTCGGGGAGCCCCCGTAGAGGCGGGAGGGGCCTCGCCCATGTTCAGAACGCTGGCCCTGAGGCTGTGGCTCCACCACTGCCTGGTCGCCCTGTCTGAGCTCTCGGCTTCTCCGGCTCTGGGCGGGGCTGTTTGTCTCACAAACACTGGTTAGGAATCGCCTCTGTGTCCCCATCGGCCTAGGGACAGCATGAGGCAGGACCCCTCTCCCCACCTGCCTCCCAGACAGAAGAGGTGACGATGCTTCCGGAGTTCATGCACTTTTAGGGAGCAGAGGCTACACGTCTCATCCCCTGCCAGGGCCTTGGGTGACCACCTGTCCCTCCTTTTCTCCACAGTTACAGCAGCATAGGCATGAGGACCTCTCCAGTCTGGCCCAGGTGAGTGAGCTGGGGCCGTGAGGACCCTCAGGGGAACCCCTTTTTGACAAGAAGCAGCAATGACTTGGGTGGCCCGACAGTGAGCCTTGCAGCAGAAGGCGGTGGGGGCACAGACTCTCCCTGCAGCTTGAGGAGAGGCCACCCCCTTCCCACATGAAGGACACGAAAAGCTAAGGAAACCGGGCAGTTCTCTCTGCTAGGTGGGTCCCCACATGCCTCCCCCACTCACCTTGTCTTCTGTACAGCGGCCCCTGCTGCTCTGTAGGATAGGAGAACGTGTGTCCCCACATGACAGGTTGGGAACTGAGTCCACTGTCGCCCCTTCACTTTTTCCTTCCCCCTCTGTTGGCGGTAGGATGATGACATGCTTTATTGGCACAAACATGGGGATGGATGGAAGACCCCAGTCCCCATGGAGGAGGACCCACTGCTGGACACAGACATGCTCATGTCCGAATTCAGCGACACACTCTTCTCCACGCTCTCCTCACACCCGCCGGTGGCCTGGCCCAACCCACGGGAAATAGGTAACCCACTCCACATCCTTGACTTGGAATGCCCAGCTGGTTTGCCTCTCTGCCAGGCCCCCTCTGGGGCAGGCTTCGCCTCAGGGCCATGTCTGAGCTGCTGTGTGTCGCTTGTTTAGGGCAGCCGTAAGGAGGAGTGGCCAGCTTCACTGACATCTGAGGGCCACATACCCTGAGTAGCTGGGGACTGCAGACTGAGCCTGCCCGGGCAGCTGTCAGGCCTGTGGTACCTCTGAGAGAACAGAGCGGGGGGTTGATCTGAACCACTTTCACGTCTCTGATTCTGTCCCCTTAGCAGAGGATGTGTGCCTAGACCCAGTGGCAGGGCCTGTGACTCACTCTAAGCAAAGTCAGCAGCATTCCTGGGCATGACCGCTCACCTGGTTGTCTGGTTAACCCTTCAGGGAAGAGCCCACCAACTGAGAATTAGACAGGGTCGACGGGAGGAAATGTCTGCATAGCTGTTCACGGTTCCCTGGGAGTGTCTGTTCCTGATACTCAGTTTACCTTTCTTGCAAAAACTCACATTCTTTCCTGCCTTCTGAGGGTGGAGAATGGCCAGGAACCCACAAGAGAGTTGAAATCCCAGCCAGCTGCCTACATTTCTCCTTGGAAGAATCTAGAACGTGAGCAGGCCAGGAAGATCCATTCTAGGCCTTCTGACTTTGTCTGAGAAGGCAAACTGAGTCCTCTGTCTCCTCTCTGATTCTTATAGCACATCTGGGAAATGCGGACATGATTCAGCCGGGGCTGATTCCATTGCAGCCCAATCTGGACTTCATGGACACGTTTGAACCTTTCCAGGGTGAGGACGTGGGGCAGAGAAAGCATGGCCACCGGCACCTGCTGTGCCCAGGACAGCGGGCTGGTGCTTCCCTTTCACAGAGGGCACTGTTAGCATGTGCAGGGCATGTGGGGAGGGCTTGGAAATGTCCCAAAAGTACTTTCTTTTTTGGTTGTAGCTACAAAGCCTGGGAAGTTTCTCTGTGACAGTTCTCTGTCAAGGAAATTGTATTCTCATTGTCGCTGTCTCTCAGCTTCTGGTTTGGCCATGGCTGTAAGCAGTTCTCCCTCCAGGCAGCAGAGGGCACTGAGGACACGGCTGCCTCCTGGCAGTTTCCTGTGGTTAGAACTGGTTGGTCCTTGAGCTCCGCCATTGTAAGAGCAGGTGAAATGCCAGACCTGGGAGCATTTCAGAGCCATCCTCGTTGCCAGCATGTGCGGTTCCAATCAGAGGGCCTCTTTCTACAGGGTTACCTCTGGGAAGAATGCCCTCTTGCCATCATTCCTCTGGGTTAGGCGGGGTTCAGTGCCTGATTTGTTTGCATCTTAATTCAGGGAAGTGATGGGCACACAGAGCTCAAACGCCCCTGGTGTTGTCTTTCAGACCTCTTCTCTTCCAGCCGCTCCATTTTCGGGTCCATGCTGCCTGCACCTGTCTCAGTACCTGCGCCAGATTCCGACAGCCCACCTGCTCAGGTAGAGGGAGCTGGGGGAGGGGCACCGGGCTGGTCGTCAGGTCTCTGCAGCCACGACCACGCGTCCGTCATGTGCAAAGTGCTCGGGGTGGCTGCATCTAGTGCCGAACACAAGAAGTTATTCTAGCCGTCCTTGAAAGCATCCTAGGTCTCCATGATCGTGGGAGACTGTCTCATGCTCCTGCCAAAGGCTCCAAATAACGTGTGTGCAGCGAGCTCTGTTCTGAGCAGTTAAGATGGGCTTAGCGAGACAGCAAGCAAACACGTGGATCGCTAAGAAAAAGTTCTGTGTATTCCTTGTAGTTTTTACTCAGCAGTGAACACAAGCTAGGGCTATAGGGCTGAGTCAGGCAGGGTCCTCTGTCCTGACAGGGCTCTCAGGCTGCTGCCCGTACCCAGTTAGACACCAGTAACCTGGCCCCATCTCCTCCCGCCTGGCTCTGGGAAGAAGTTCGTCTGTAGAGACTGAGATCTGAACAACTAATTCCTTAAAGCGTTTCCCTTTTTGGAAGAGGTGACCTCTCTAGAAGGTGATACATGAAACTGTCCTGAGGGAACCCCAGGAGCAGCTGCGATCCAGGCTGCTTCTGCTCTGTAACAGAAGATGGCAGGGACTTTCGGGGGACCCCTGCTGGACTCCAGAAACAAGATACTCCCAGGCTGAGAGCCAGCTGTGTGCAGATAGTCGCTTGTCTGAGCCCTGTGTTATCATTTAGTTCCTTCTGGAAACAAGAGCCCTGCCGACGCCTGGGCAGACGCAGATCCATCTCCCCAGATTAGCAGTCACGGGATGTGGGGGTCCTTTTATCCCTTCTGTCCGGGGCTTCGTCTCAGGTGCCCGGCGGACGATGTTGGACTTTGTGGTGTGTCGAACTAGAAAGTGAGGCGTTGTGTGGTCACAGCGTTTGTTGCTCACTTCCTTGTCTCCCCTGCTCAGGAGAATCCCCTGCCAACCACTGCCCTCCCCACCGTGAGCCTCCCTGACAGCCTCATTGCGCCGCCTGGAGCAGCCAGTGCCCTGGACTCCACAGACAGGCCGGGCTGTGAGCACGCTGGCCGGCCCGAGGACCCCTTTGTCCAGCCCGCAGACTTTGGTCCCTCGGCGCCGCCGCTGAGCGTCCCGCAGCCTTTCCTTCCCGTCTTCACCATGCCCCTGCTCTCTCCCAGTCACACCCCGGCGCCAGCCTCCCCAGCTGTGCCGCTTGTCCCTCCTGCCACTGCCCTGAACCCCTCAACTCCACCTGCCTTCCTGCAGCCACAGAAGTTTGCTGGAGTCAGCAAGTCGCCAGCTGTCATCACCCACACGGCCTCCGCCACTCTCACGCACGACGCCTCTGCCACCACCTTCAGCCAGAGCCAGGGCCTTGTCATCACCACCCGCCATCCCACCCCCTCGCTTTCCCCCTGCGGCCTCGCTCTGTCTCCAGTCACCCGGCCACCAGCCGTGGGGCCTCCCCAACCCCAAACAACCCGTTTAACTTTTGTGCACCCCAAACCTGTATCCTTGACTGGAGGGAGGCCCAAGCAGCCCCCTAAAATAGTGCCTGCTCCCAAACCAGAGCCTGTGTCCTTGGTACTGAAGAATGCTTGCATCGCCCCAGGTGAGTCGGGGGGTGACCCCCTCCCCCCGGGTTTTCCCCTGTCCCCAAGGCTTGTAAACTCTTGACACACATTGGGATGTGAAAAACGTTATGAACTACTACATGTGTGTGACCTACTCCATTTTCTAGGCTGTGTTGTTCTTTTAAAGTTAGTCTCAACTCAGTTTGGAAACTTGTGGTCTCAGTCAGCTCTCTGCTGGGTGTGTAATCTGTCCCCCGTCAAGGAGAAGTTACAAACAAATGTTAGGTGCTCTGGTGGCTTTCTCTTTCCATGCCCTGTGGTGAGGGAAGCTGTCTCCATGGCAGCCAAGGGGTCGTGTGTTTCTCCTGGGGCCCTGCAGCTTGGGGTTCAGCACCAGGAGCCCCCCGTCACCTTGTGCGTGTTGTGCCAGCTGCTGCCTTTGCAGGACAAGCACAAGCAGTGATTATGACAGGCCCTCTGAAGACAGAAGGGATGTTGGCCTCTACCGTGTCCCAGTCCAACGTGGTCCTCACGCCTGCTGCCATCGCCAGGGTGAGGGACAGACCTCAGCATCACAACCCCCGCGTGGCCCTGCTCGTGGGCGGCCCTCCCCCAGCACGACATGGGCAGGGGTGACCTCTGTCTCCTGTATCACCCCAGGCTCCTGGAGTTACGGAGTTCCACAGCGGCATCCTGGTGACAGACCTCGGCCACGCCACGAGCAGCCAACCCACGCCCGTCTCCCGGCTCTTCTCTCCAAGCACAGTGCCGGAGTCCCTGGTGAAGGGCGAGCAGGCCCCGGTGCCCGGGGGCAGCCCCCAGGTCCCTGCCGGTGCCAGTGAGTGTTCACTCCGGGGGGAGCAGTTGGGGCTTTGTAAGTGAAACGAGCGGGCCCTCCTGGGGTGGGGAGGCCGCCCGTGAGGTGCCTCAGGATTGAGCCTGGCCTTGTGGGCAACGCAGTGAGGTGTCAGAAACCTGCCGACGACCCAGGCTAGGAAAATGCTCAACTCAAGCAGGAGAACCACAGCCGTGGAAAAGTAGCAGGCGTGTTGCAGTGTCGGTAGCTAGAAACTCGGGGAAACACGAATAATAACCTCCTTCAGAAAGGCCTGGCCCTGAGCTGCCAGTCTGAGCCAGGAAAGGAGAAAAGGAATTGTGGAATCCTTGTTGGTAGTTGCCAGAACACACTAGCCACAGAAGCCCTCGGGCTCTGTCTCCACGTCAGCTCGTAAGCCCTGCGCATCTGTCAGCCAGCTTCCACGTGTGGGCCTTTCACTGGGGAGCCGGTCAGGGTGACACCTGACCAGCAGGAGGTTGGGGGTAAGGGATTTGCCCAAAGCTGTGCCGCAGGGGCTGGGATGGGGCTGGAACCAGAAGCCCAGCTCCTTCCACTCAGGAAGCTGAAACAAAGCCACGGCCTGGCTGCTCCTGGAACTCGGTGCCAAGAGCTGTCTTCCTTCTGCCTCGGAAGACACAAGGAGGAAGGTCTCTGCTTACAGAGGCCAGACAGAGGGACCTGTCCGAGGACAGCTTTGGAAGAATAAGGACCTCGTGTCTGGAAAGAAGGACACAGACTAGTAATGAGACAGGCCCCTAAAGTCACATAAGGAAGAGCTCGGGAGATGTCACCTTGTTTACTGAGGCTCAAGACACAGGAAGTGAGAGCTGTGCTGGGAGCTTGAGAGAGCGTATGGCAAGAGTAATCCAGTAGAGGAAATGAACTTGAACTGTTGTGTACAGAAAGGTAGAAGGGCCGAGAGGCTGCAGAGGTGTCTCCTGGGAGCTGTTCCCTGAGACATCCCAGCGGCTGCAGCACAGCCCACCAAGGTCCCAGGTTCTCTCCATCACACTTTCCGTGGGTAAAAGAGTGTTTTTGTTTTAATTAAAGTTTGGGGTGTGGGTAAGGTTGAAAAAAGTCAGAGAAAACATCTCTGTAGAGTTTCAAGAACAAAAGTAGAACATATGCATGTTCTTACCACACCGGGTGAGAAGCGGAGCCTTATAAGCCCTGTGGAGACTGTTGCCTCCAGGTGGCTTTGTAAGAGGCTGTCAGACCTCCTCTCAAAACGCCCACGTCCCCCAAGACCTGTGACTGGCAGAGCTCAGGCCACACTCCGCTCCATGTCCGGCCAGCCCTCCTCAGGCCTCGCGCAGGCCTGGCAGAACCCCCTTCGGAGGTTGGCAAGGATTTCTCTGGGTTTTGCTCTGAGGCTGCTGTGGGGGGTTCGCCAGGGGTTTCCGAGTTTTGGGACTTGTTGGGGGTTCGCTTCGTGGGTGAGCCAGCCCTGTCCCTAAGAAGCATCTCTGTTCTCTCAGGTCGAGACGGCCCGACCTCAGGGCAGGCGTCCCCATGTGCGTCCGAACACAGCCCCAGTCCTCAGTCTCCCCAGAACAACTGCTCAGGGAAATACTCCGCGGACCCCAAAAATGTGGCTGTTTTAAAGGTACCTCATGTCCCTCTCAGGTCTTGATTCTCTTGGAAGGATGGGGCGGCAAAGAGGCGGAGAATAGCCTGGGACCTTTGGGACAGCTGTGTCCCGTAGGACACTGGAAAGGAGAGCCACAGGCTTCCGTGTCCCCTGGGCTGGGTTAGTTAGCATCGGAAGCATGGTGTCTGCTGCTGTCATCTGGAGCCTAAGCCCGCTCCTCCCCCGCCACCCACTCTCCAGCCTGTGGAAGGAACATGGAGTCCTGTAACGTGGGAGGAAGTGGCAGCTGCCAGAACTGGGACAGCAGAGGAGAGGTTTGCGGGTGGTTGGGAAGTGCTGAGTCAGCAGCGTTTGTTCTTTCCAGTCATTGCAGGGCCTTGCCCTCCAGCTTCCTGTCGCCCCTCCTTCCACGTAGCTCTGTCCCCAGTAGTCAGCAGCAGGTTGGGAGGGAGGAGAGAGAGGAGGGACGAGGGGACGCGGCCCCAGGTCGCTGTGACGGGCCGCGTCCCCAACAGAACCGGCAGATGAAGCACATCTCAGCCGAGCAGAAGAGGCGCTTCAACATCAAGATGGGTTTCGACACCCTGAACAGTTTGATCTCCAACAACTCCAAGCTGGTGAGGCGCCCGGGGTGTGGGGGCCGGGGCCAGGCGGGCCGCGGGGCGCAGAGCTGGGCCTGACGCCGCCCGCCCGCCCGCCCGCCGCCCACAGACCAGCCACGCCATCACGCTGCAGAAGACAGTGGAGCACATCACCAAGCTGCAGCAGGAGCGCAGCCAGGTGCAGGAGGAGGCGCGGCGTCTGCGGGACGAGATCGAGGAGCTCAATGCCACCATCATGTGAGGCGCAGCCCTGGGCCTGTGGCCTCAGCAGCCTTGGCAGCAGCACTTTGCTTTTTGTCACCCTCCCCTTCCCAGGCCCCCTCTTGGGCCTGTGGTGACCCGACAACGGGCTGGCCATGCCCATTGCGGCCCCCGGGGTCCAAATTTCCCACCGGCTGCTCCAAGCTTTCTGACTCGTCCTGTCCTTTCAGCTCCTGCCAGCAGCTGCTCCCGGCCACAGGAGTCCCCGTCACCCGGCGCCAGTTCGATCACATGACAGACATGTTTGACGAATATGTGAAGAGCCGGACACTGCAGAACTGGAAGTTCTGGATTGTATCTTTGGGTTTTCTTTGCACCCTCCCCCCCTCCCCAAACCAGCACACCGAAGCAGCACACATCCACCCTCTAGCTCCTTCAGAAGGATTCTAAGTGGTGGTTGTTCATTGGGACAGGCAATGCTAGTTTCTGCGTCGAGCGAGGAGCTCTGGCCAGGCCCGCGGTGTGGAGCGAGTCTGTCATTGGCGACTGCCCAGGCTCGGGGCTTCCTGGGAGGCACAAGGGGCCAGCGGTGCTCTCTAGGTCCTTGAGAAATAAAGATACCGCTAGAGCCACTCGCAGAAGCAATAGTGTGGAGAGGAGGTGGGATCTTGTCTCACACATCCCGGCAGCCAACAGTGGGAAGGGTCAGTACCACCCACGTGACAGATGGGAAACGGGCTCACAGGACCAAGTGGCAGAGCCCGCATTGAAACCAGTTCCCTGCAGGCTGTCCTCTAAGTTTGTGCCCCAGACCCTGAATGCCGTCATGAGGTGCTGGGCCCTGTCTCTGGGGACAAGGCCCCCCTCGCCTGGCTTTCCAGATGGCAGCAAGGCCCTGACAGGGAACGGCTCCTGCCTTGTCACTCGTCACCCAGGGGCTGCTCCACCTCTGAGCAGACAGTGCGCACACGGAGGGTGGGCTGCCGCCCCTGTCAGCTGACAGGGCAGAGGGTACCTGTGCACCTAATGGCTGGCTCTGAACAGAAGAGCGTGGACACCCCTCTGGCTCCCTGCCTCACTGTCCTGATGCCGAGCTGTGGTCCTGATCCCTTATCACTGGCCAGTGGCAGCTGGGGTGAAGCGGGACCTCTGGTCGGATGGCACATTCCTCAGCACCAGGCTGAGGCACCGGGCCCTGGGGACACTGTCTTGGCCCAGGTCACAGGGCAGGTGGACCTCGTGCCTCCACTGAGCAGGTTGCTTGAGGTGGAGAGCCGGCATACTGGTGTTTGACACGAAAGACAGACGTCACCTGCAGACAGATGGTTTCCACCCGCTGCTCTGTGTGCTTCCGCTGCACCAGGACACATTCCAGACCGAGGAGACGTCCCTGTCGTGCCTCTGGCCTGCTCAGAGTTGGGTGTGGTTAGGTAGAGCCGTTGTGGCGTGTGTGAGGGCTGCCTACCTTGCCCAGGTCCTGTCGCCACCGTCTGCAGTTGCTTGTCGGTCCCAAGGAGGCCGCCCACCTCCTCCTCGCTCCACCTTTTCTTTAACCCACATGCCGTGTAGTTCAGTGTCATCATCAAGCCACTGTTCGAGTCCTTCAAGGGGATGGTGTCCACCAGCAGCCTGGAAGAGCTGCACCGGACGGCACTGTCCTGGCTGGACCAGCACTGCTCCCTGCCCATCCTCAGGCCGAGTGAGTGGCGGGTGGGTAGCCCGGGTGTGGGGCTGAGGGCGTCACCCTGAGCTGCAGAGAACCCAGGCTCCAGGGCCTGTGGTGAGCGCTGGGCCAGCACGGCTCGCCGGCCACCTGTGTGTGTCACTGTGATCACGTCCAGCCCACATTTACTGAGCACTTGCTGTTCACCAGGCCTGTCTCGGTGCCGTCAGATGTGTTTTCTTGTTTAGTCTTTAAAATAACCAACAAAGCTATGCCTGCAATTAAGGTTATGGAGGCGTAGTGCTAACACAGGAGGACAAGCGGGACAAGCTTAGCATTCCCGCCTGTGCAGGACAGAAGGTAGGATTCGGGGCGCTATCCTACAGGCAGAGGGGTGAGGGCCTGTTGGCATAGCGGCTTCCTGGGGCCTGCCCTTGGGTTGGGCTCAGTGCCTCCCAACTTGGCGAGCACGAGAACCGCCATGGTGGTGTGTAAGCGTGCGTGTGGGGTGCACTGGGGCTGGGAGCCGCGCGTGTGCCGTGCCGTCAGGCTAACCCCCTCCTGTCTTACAGCGGTGCTGAACACCCTGCGGCATCTGAGTACCAGCACCTCCATCCTCACAGACCCGTCCCGGCTGCCAGAGCAGGCTGCAGAGGCTGTCACCAGGATTGGCAAGAGATCGGGGGAGTCTTAGCAGCGCTCAGTGGGCATGTGGCCACACGAGATGCCCTGGGGACCCTTCCCTGCCCGTGGACAGGTGGCCGCGTCCCACACCTCTGCTGACGCGGAGCCCCAGGACCTCCCTCCGACTCTGCGGGCCCACTGGGCCGCTGGGGCACTGTACTCAGGTCTGAAGCAGGGTCGGTCCTGCCAACAGCAATAGCCCGTCTTGGGGATCCCTTGCTGTAAACTCTCACTCAGCAACCTCAGTCACAACCTCTCCTGCCCTTGGGACAGCCCAGACAGAACGCTGCTGCCGCTGCGGCCCTGTTCTGCTGGTGGCCCCTGGCGCCAGTGTGGGGAGCAGGTGGGGCAGCCGGAGGCAACACTGCTCCTGGAGTTGGAAAACTGAAGGGTCCCTTCCGGCTCACGTCTGTCGTACCCTGGGCAGTTATACTGCTTTGGCCGCCTGTGGGGACTTGGAAGGCATCTTTCTTCCTCCCCAGACTCGACTTTGTAGATAGACTGGGACAACTGCTCAGGCTTATGCACGGTCAGCTGCTTGGGGAGCCTCAGAACGCACGTGTGCAAAAGCAGGGGCTGTGAGCGCACACGGGACGAGAAGGAAAGCACAAACAATGCGAAGCTGCCAGTCTGGCTGGGAAACCCTCCGGGGCGGTGTCCTCATCCAATAGATGTAGGTCCCCTTGGCGTGACTTGAGAATTACGGTGGGGACTTCGCCCGGGGCCTCGCCAGGTGTCAGCTCACAGCGTGGCCCTTCCACCCTTCTTCTCCACCTGCTTCCAAGCTCAGCCTTGGACAAGCCATCAGTGTCTAAAGGACACGCACAGCCCTTAGGGTGTGGCATCTGAAAGGCCAGCCTCCACGGTGCTGCATTGTTCACCCGGGAGCCCCAAACCATCACAGTTCTCGGACCAAAGACGTCTGCACACCCAAAGTCTGTTGTCTTGTGTTTGGAGGAAGAAACCGAATGTTGAAGGCAGAACTCCGGGGAGGCCAGCCTCCCTGTGCGTCGGCATCGCCCAGATCAGACAGCAAAGCATTACCCTCGGAGCTGACAGAGGGGGGGACGTGTGGGGGCAGCGGGCTGTTTCCGAATGTGGGACTTGTAGTGGGGGGGTTCCGGGGGAAGGCACGGCCGGAGGGCGTCCAGGCCCCATCCTCGCCGGATCTGCTGGAGGAGCTGCGGGTGGAAGGGCAAATTAACACTCAGGACGCCCGGCCAAGAGCACCTCCTGCAAAGAAAGTGCTCTTATCGTCCTGCTGTGAAGTTCAGAGGGCCAGCTGGCTGTCCCCTAGCCTCCCTGCCAGAGATAGAGACAAGACAGCAGTGCTGGGCAGACCGGGAGTCTTTGAGGGGACCCGGGAGCCATGTGGTGGGGAACCATCGCTACCTCCTGAAGTTCCGATCCATGCAGAGGCCACCCCTGGTTCCTGGAGGCCCAGGGAAGGCTGTCAGAAGGCGGCCAGCCCTGCCTCAGCCTGGGTGATAGAGCATGGATGGGGGTTCTCCCGCTGCCAGCCGTGCCACCGTCTCCGCTGCAGGTCACTGACCAGTCGCCTGCAGTCTGGGCCGTGCTTCGACCCCGTATGAGAGCAGTGTGGCGGCCGGCACCCCTCAGCCTCCCCACAAAATGTGTTTACAAGCCTCCCGGATCTCTTTCCAAGGGGTGAGCACAAGATGAGGCTGGGCTGGTCCTTAATTTCCACTGGGATGTGGTAAGAGAATCCACCTTTGCCCCCAGGGTAAACGTGGAGTCCCCTTCAAAAGGGGGCGACCACCGTGGTAAAAGCCCCAGGAGAGGAAAAGGGAAAAAGTAAAACGTGAAACGTCCCCAGCTCGGAGGGCTCGTGGAGGGTGGGGAGCTTGGCTCCTGCCCCAGATCCTGTGCCTTTATAAACCGCTAGGTGGCCACAGTGCTTGGCCCGGCCTAAACCTCTCCTGAATCGATAGCTTTCTCCCCACCCACCCCTTGCTGGGAGTCCTTTTTTAAAAACTCCATGGGATATAAAATTGGCCTCTTGCTTCTTTGGCCTACCTCTCTGTCTCTCCCTTTTGCTGAATTAATGTTCATGATTCTGTTTTGTTCGATATTTAAGGCTGTTAGGTTGTATGTGACTTTGAAGGGTGTGTGTGTGTGAATGTGTGTGTCTGTATGTCTGTGTGTCTCTCTGTCTCTCTGTGTGTCCCAGCAGACTGGTAACAGATGCATGTTTTTGTTTGAGATATTTACTTAAATCCATTTCTCTTGGTGCTTGCCATTACCACGCCTGGAGGGCCACAAAGCTGTTGTTTCTCTTACTGCAGACGTAATCGTTTCTTGTCCTGGAAGTTTTCTTGTGGAATCTTGCCTGATGGATCTGGCTTAGCCTTGACCTCCGTCCTGGAGTGCCCCAGCTGGGGTCTGGGATACCGAGGCCACTCTGCCAGCGGCCTGCGGTGGACGCTGCCAGTGGGGCTGTGATTTGTTTACACTCATTGTCACATCCCACTCCTGTTCCTACTCCCACAAAAGGAACTAAAATGCTGACATTTTGGAGAATAAGAAAAATCAATCCGAAAAGAGAAAACGATGCCGTCTGGCACAGAACTCTGCAAGTGTTTCTGTGAAATCTCTGTGTGCCATCAGCTCCCTCACGCTGCTGCTTGCTGTTTCACAATGAGTGGGGACAGAGCCGCTGCCACCGTGGGGCTTTCTGAAAGGCGAAAGGCCTGTCCCTCTTGTCTCAGGCCAGTTACACACCAGCTGTCACCACCCCCTCAGAAGGTGGCAGACCGGCAGCTTTGGAAGCAGTCCCCACGTCAGAAGTTGGTACTGGGTCTTGTCAAGGATGAGGGAGTGGGCTGGGCAGCGGCATCCCCAGCTCGGCCCTGTGGGAGGGGTGGCCAGTGGTTGCCCGTGTGTCCTCGGGTACCCGCTTTCTCTACTTCCTGTTCTTGTGACCTGACCCTACATCCCCCTTCTAGACGTCAGGCCTAAAGGTTTTTCTGCTATGGCTGATAGAAATATAAACAGATTCTTAGGAGACCAGGGTGGTGCCGAACCCCTTTGTCCTGTCCCAGGTGAAGTGGTGCGGTGGTGAGTGCCATTGCCTGATCCTGGCAGACTCACCACCTGGAAAGGTCACACACTCCCGTCTCCACGTGTGGTCTTGGCTGGCTCCCCACCTAGAATCCCCGGTAGCAGGTTTGTAGTTGTCTGCAGGTGACCAGTTTTCACTGTGTAGCTGACTAGAACTCATTGGAGTGGAGCGGGACTGTCCTGTGGGCCTGTCAGCCGTGGCCAGCAGCCTCGCTCAGTGTGGGGTGGGGTGGGTGGGTGCAGTGGCCAGGCCCCGCGATGGCCGAGCCTGCCTCAGTCGGTTCTTTTATGTCACTGGCTGCAGATAGGCTTGGAACAGCGCCTCATTCCCCCTCACACTCTCAGCAGTCCCTTCCCCTCCGGTGGTCACCTGGTCCCTCGGTGGATTTGTCCCACTGCTCGAGGCCCGCTCACAAACCAGGGTGTAAGCTGGGCTGCTCTCTCTCTCTGGCAGGAAGAACAGCCTTTCCCTAGAGCCACCTTGCTTCCGCTTTAGCCCTTTGCCGAAGGCGAAACCCGCCCACCACCTGCAAGGACTTAACTTTGCAGAGCAATTCCTGGGCTGGGGCCTGGCAGGGAAGGGAGTGGGGAGAGCCCCGCTGTGGCAGCGTGGAGCCTTGGGATGCCTGGGCAGCGGCAAACCCTGGTTTGGCTCGGCACCTCAATGCCTCCCACGTATAATAGAGGGTTTTCTCCACGTCTGAACACAGGTAAGGGGAGAGGAGAGCGAGGCTGGAGGGCGGAAGAGCTTGGAAGCTCAACGCACGTTTGTACCATTTCGTATCTTGGCCTTGGTCTGCCCAGCAGGTCTGTGGTCGGAAGGGCTCCAGAAACAGGGAGAGAAGCCTTAGGTTCCCCGGTGCTTCACATGGGTCAGCTGCCTGAGTCTCTCTCCCTTCTGAGGACTTGGCTTTCCAGCCTCAGCCCCTGCGGGCTGTTTCCTTGTTGGAACTTGCGAAAATCAGCCCTTGAGAAAGAAAAGGGAACTCTTTATGTTGAATGTTGGCTTTTCCTTTGTGTGTGTGTGTACGTGTGTGCTTGCACAAGCCTGCGTGCGTGTGTGTTTACTTAATGGAATTTTATTTTTGTGAAATTCCTTTCCAATTATGTAGCAAAACTCACCTCTATCTCCCAGTCGAACTTTTGGTTTCGCAGTCAACCCAGGGCATCGCTGATTTGAAGGATTCTCTGCTGGGTTTCTGAGCAGAGACATGCTGCTCTCAAGAGTTGAGGTTGTGGCGGGTTGGGAGAGACTGAAGTTTATACATTTCCGTAGAGTTTACATCCTGCAATTAAAAGGTATGAAGGGCTCGGCCCCAGGAACCACGACTCCCAGGCCGCGTTCTCGCAAGGGAGCTGGGAAGCAGCCTCTCCCCCACTGCACCTGCTGCTTCTGTATCTGAATTTTTTCACACAGTTCGTGAAAGGAAACCGTATTATTTGCTTATTTTATAACAGCAGGGCCGAAACACCACGTTCTCTTCCAGGTCTCGGTCCATCGTGTAAATGACCCCTTTTCCTCTGTGGTGAGCTCTGGTGATTGTCAGGGCCCCTGAGGAGACAGGTACCCCTTGGGGGTCTGAAAACCAATCAGACCCCAGAAGAGCCTTGTCCATCGGAGGCTCCCTCAGGCCTGCGTCACCCAGAACATGGCCCTTTCTGCTCTGCTGTCGAGAACCACATCTCCACCAGCTGTATTCAACACTACAATGCAGTTTGAAAACTATATTTGCATCCAAGACAATAAAAAGCCGTATTTTTTGGAAACACCTGTGGTGTGTGTTGTCAGTGGTCCCCTGTTGAGTTGTGGCGGAGATGACAGCAGATGAGGACACAGCTCACTCATTCTAACCTGGAGATACGGCTCCGCCTGGAGTGTTGTGGGGAGAGGCCAAGCAGGCGGGGGCTCTGGATGTGTGTCCAGGAAGGCAGGTCCTAAACGGGCCTGTGCTGAAAGGGCTGGTGACACACCCAGTGTGACAGGCCGTGCTCTCACCAGAGCCTGGCACTGCAGGGCTTTGCCAGGCGGACAGTTCAGTGGTGGGCACACAGCCCTTGCCTTGCACGCTGTACAGGGTGGCTGTGAGTTCACAAAATCACATGTGTCACGGTGCTCTGTGACCCGTGAAGCCCTGCACGTAAGAAAGTGGAGGTTATCGCCTGTATGGCTGGCCCCGGCACTGAAAGGGTTCTCGTTGTGATAGCCCCAGGTGGCTGTGGCCTCTGCTAACTCGTTGACCTAATACCAGAGATGGAAAACGCTGGCAAGTTGACCAGCAGAGTTAGAAAGTTGACCTGTGTTGTGCTGAGAAGATTTTGATGATCGCTAATCTTGAAGCTTTCCTCTCTTCCATACCATCTTCCTGTACCCTGTACCCCCACTTCCCCCACCCCGCTCCTTGTTCCTGGGCAGGGAGACTCGATGGGATGAGCCACGGGGTCCTTGCAGGCTGCTGGTCCCTCTGCGGAGCTGCCGGCTGTTTCACCCGACAACTGCCTAGATCTGGATCTCGACCAAAAGGCAGTGGTTGGATACACAGGCTCTTGTCTGATCAAATCCCCATGCCTCCCCCAAGGAACAAAGTTCATGACAGGACAAGATTTGGGGTCTTGAGAGGGGGGCCCGAGAAAGAGCGATGAGTGCTTCAAGGCCTCCTTTGGGCTAGAAAGAGCTCAATTTCCTTTGAGCTAAGCAACAGGTATCTGTTTTGTTGTTTATAATTTACTGAGCCCAGCCCCACGGTACATGTGGAATCTTAGAAGGTGCTTGGGACGTCATCTGGAGAAGAAGGCAGAGTGGCTAGGCCAGTGCACTGTCAGGCTTGGAGCCACCGCGGGGGGACAGGTCTCAGGTTGGTGGTGTGGTTATTCCCATTTCATAGGGAAGAATCCGAGTCGTTCCCAAGGTCACGCGGCAACGTATCCGAGTACGATGGCTAAAGGGTCACTTTTATCTTGTAAGCATCCTCTCCATGCACCAAATCTGAGGGTTACCTCTGAAGTCCCCCTCGCTCTGCCTTCACTTCTCCCAACACCAAGCCCTGTCAAGTTTGTTTTCTAATTTTCTTCCAAAGACATCACCCGCTTTCTCCACCCCCTGCCGTTATCCACGCCCACGTTGCTGTCGTTTCTCAACCAGGTCCCACCATGGTGTCCTCCAGCCCACCCTGTCTTATGGCCCAGCTTACATTCCAGTCAGTGCCAGGTGGAGAAGCCCACGTCCCGCCATGTCACTCCCCTACTCAGCCCTCAAGGGCTTTCCGGAGCAAGGCCACCCCTGCTCCCCTCCCGCCATCTTGCCCCTGCAGACGTCTCTGCTCTTTTCAGTTCTTGGAACACAACCACGTTGTGCTTCGCCCTTCAGGTTTTCCCCAGGCCTTTCCCCCACCTCCACTCATTTTCCTGGCTATCTCCTAGTCCTTCCGGGCTTCAGCCTTACGCGGTAGTTCTTCAGAAACCCGCCCCAGTGGCCCTGCCCCCAGCACATGGGTACAAGCACGCGTGCCCACACCGGTGCCCACACGTAAGCACACACACGAAGTCAGGCGTCAGAGCCCCCGTTTCCTCAGGCACCGACCGTGCTTGTCATTCTGTCCAGCTTCCGCTCCAGGTTCCAAGGCCCCGTGGTCACTGCTGTACCCAGCACCCAACTTGCACACAGCAGGTGCCCAGGTAACCTGCTGCGTGAGCCCTCAGCCCCGGCCATTCCACCGGCTCAGCTGCCGGAGAGGTGGAGGGTGTGGGAACCCTGGTGGGACTTCAGGGGAGCGAGAGGGCGACTGGCGAGTGCAGAAGTCAAGCTCACTTAGGTGTTGACTCCTGCGATTACAGACTTAATATAAAAGGTCCACTTTAGTCATTTAGGTTGCAATGTAGTGCTTAGGTTTAGGTATGATAAGAATTCTCCCTAAACGGCATTTAAAAGCGTTTCGTCCCAGATGTGGATTTGATTCTGTAGAACACAGCTTGCCTTCTCTAGTAGCGCTGGTTTGGGTGTCGAAATATGAATTTAGCCTCATGGAAGGCGGTGTGATTGCACTTGTCCTAAATTTCAATAAGTGGTTTTTTTTTGTTTTGTTTTTTACCTTTTTACTTCAGAAAACCTCCAGCATGCACAGAAGTAGAATGCACTGTATAATGAACCCCATGTACCCATCCCCCACTCTAATGGTGACCAATGCGGGGCCAATTCCATTCCCTATCTACCTCACCCGCCCCCACTCCTTTGAAGCCAACCTCAGACACCGCGTAGATTTCATCTGTTAATAGTGTGTTTTTAATTACCATTTCCAGAATTACACACATGCCTGCCATGTTGGTGCCTTAGAGGCTTCCGAAAGCTTTGTGAAAGCTACCGAGTCATAGTTAAAGAGAAACCTGGGGAATGGAGAGTTCTGATTGATCAGATTTTCTGTTTCACGGAACTATTACCTAGAAAACCCTTTTTGTTTAAAGAGGGGAAAAGCTTTCTAAGATAAGCGTCTACTTTCCTGCCTTAATGGGTATGGTACAGCAAACAGTCTAATCTCTCCATCTAGTCTGACTGATTTTCACTCCTGGGGGAAGTGACCCAACAGGGCTGGTCGGTTCCATTACAGATCTGCAGTGGGGGTGGGGCCTGCTGCAGGAGTTCGCAGTCCTTCCATCCTGCCCTGCAGCCCAGATGCCAACCTGTGATGTCCCCTGAGTCCCAGCCCACCTGTCACTTAACTGAGTGACTGCGACTGAGACACAGATACTGCACCTCCCCCCCCCCAATACCTGCCACGAGTTTCCCCCGTTTCCCTCTTTTCCTCCAGTCTTTGATCAAGCATGTGCTGAAGGCTGAATTTGAACTTGGCTCAAGGAACACAACGGGCTGTACTGGAGACATAACAAAATCTGCGAGTGATGAACGTGGGTGAACGTGGGGTGCATGAGGTCCTACAGGATCGGCAGGAGCCAGTCCTGGAGGGGGTCGGGGGTGTCCCCGTTGGTACTTGGCACCTGAGCCAGGAGCCAGCACGACAAGCAGTTAGCCAGGCAGAGAGGGGCAAAACCCCCAGGGAGAGCGCTTTCCACAGACAGAAACATTTACAAATCTCACATCTCCGTGTGGCCGTGTCTCCCCATTGGGGCTTTTTCTTGTCTGTTATCTCTTCTGTCTCTTGAAGTTTTCTCTTTTTCCAGTTGACTCATTCCTCTCCACTCACAAGTTTCTCTCAACTCTCTCTACTTCTAACCAGCCTTTCTTTAACTGTCAATCTCTCCTGCCCCAAACTCATCCGTCCCCAAATATTCTGCATCCGGGTACCTGGCACTGCTCTTCACCCAATTGCTCCCCCATAAATTCAGACCTCACCCTGGTGTCGTCCTTTCTTACCACCTTCAGTTTATCAGTGATTCCTGTCAGTGTTTCCTCCCAAATCATCACAGATCCAGCACCCCTCCCCACCCCCACGGCTGTCACGATAAACCAAACTGCCATCACCTCCTTGGGTGACTGTTATTCTCCATGTTCCATTTCTTGCTGCTCCTCCGTCATCTCCACAGAGCTGCAGTGAGCTTTTTAAAGACACGACACACTGTGTGAGCTTCTAGAGGCTTCCTATTGCATTTCGACTAAAATCCAACGCCTCACCCTCTGGCTCCTGACTGCCCTGGGCCAGCGATAGCCTCTGGGGGCCTGAAAGTCTTCACCTACAAAATGTGTCTAACGGTCACGCCACCCCCGCCGACGGTTGTAAGGAGTACAGGGCCCGGTGTGTAGGAAGCCCCTGTCATATTAGCTATTTTTGCTCTTCTTCATGCTTCCCCATCACATCAAATCTTCTTTCAAATTTCTCAGATTGTATTAATGCCACCGCAAAGACCACCCCCTCCTTTTTAATACCCTGAAGTCATTCTAATTCTCGTTTCCCCACCGCATCCTGCCTGCTCCCTTTTCATTCGTCAAATCTTGTGTTGTGAATTCGGTCTCTGAAATGTCGCAGACTGTGATCCCGTTCCGTGTGGTGGACGCAGCTGGTACAGGTCAGAGTTGCGTTACGTCCTAACAGAACTCTCTTAGCTCTGGTTTCACAAGGTCAGGACATAGCATTTTGCTTCCTAACACCCATCCCCTTTTCAAAACCTGCCCTCCTCCCAGCACTTCAGAACTTACTGCTCATCTAGAATAAAGCCCCCCGGTCATCAGTGTGGCATTCCGCACAGCACTAACCACATCTCCCATTGCTCCCCGTTACACAGCCCAGGTTCCAAGCAAAATGGCCTCCCTGTGGGTCTGCAGCCAGGCCCCGTGCTTCTTCCCGCTGTGCCTTGGCCAGCAGTCCCCTCTCCCGAAGGCCTTGTGTTTTCTCCTCTCTCTAGCCTGCCCCAGCCCAACCCACTTTGGACTTTGAACAGCAACCAGTGCTCCATTCCTGTCACTTACGTCACATGCCACCTTCTGCTGGGGAATTGTCAATACTGCATTCACATCATCACCCCTTCCTAAGGACAGGGACCACCTCGCATTTTATCAGTCATCTACCATAGCACAAAGCTTCTATGTCCTGGGCACTTACTTAGGCAGCTCATGATTTAAATCACATCAACCCACTACCTGCCCGGGGTGACGCAACAACACTACGACACTGTGCTATTAGCAGCCCACTTCAGAGATAAGGAAGTTGAGGCTTAGAGTTACATAACTTGCCCAGTGGCACCATGACTAAGTTTGAACCTGAGCTGTAGACGTGGGTGTGTCTGACTACAGCGCCTGGCCCTTGCCCCTGTGATAACAGCCTACACGGGCCAGCCCCATGCTGGACATTTTCCGTTATCACATTTTTATCCCCTAAAGACACTGTATGGTAGAGATGGTTATCCTTGTTACAAAGGAGAAAACTAAGGCTTTCATGATAAGAACACTCAACAAACTAGGAGAAGAGGGGGACTTTCTCAATCTGATAAGGGCATTGATGAGAACCCCACAGCAACATATTTAACGGTGGGAAATCGTCTCTATGTGCAGATGACATGACGCCATATATAGAAAACCGTAAGGGACACACACATGCACACACATACTTTCATAATGAGTTCGCCAAGGTCACAGGACACAACATTGATATACAAAAATCAGCTGCATTTCTGGACAGTAGCAATAAACCATTTTATGTACAATAGCTTCAAAGAGAATAAAATACTTAGGAGAGAATTTAATCAAGGACGTGTAAGACTTTTACACTGAAAACTACAAAACATTGTTGAGGACTATTATTCAGCTGTAAAAAGGAATGAAGCCTCAGACATGCTGTAATGTGAATGAACCTCAGAAACATGATGCTGAGTTAAAGAAACCAGACATAAAAGACCACATATTGTATGATCCCATTTACAGGAAATATCCAGAGCAGGCAAATCCATAGAGATAGAAAGCAGATTAGGTTTGCGAGGGGCTTGGGGAAGGAGGGATGGAGAGTGACTGGTTAATTATGGGGTGTCCTTTTGGGGTGATGACAATGTTTTTGAACTTAATATAGGTGGTGGTTATACAACATTGTGATCATACTAAAACCCCACTGAATTGTACACTTAAGATGGTTAATTTTATGTTATGTGAATTTTACCCTGATTTAAAAAATGTTGAAAGACATTAAAGAAGGCCTGTCTAAATGGAAAGGTATCCTGTGTTCGTGGGTTGGAAGATAGTATTGCCCACACGACAATACTCCCCAAAGTGATCTATGGCTTCAGTGCAATCCCCTCCCCAAATCACAACCACCTCCTTTGCAGAAATGAACAAGCTGATCCTAAAATTCATGTGGAAATGCAGGGGACCCAGACGAGCCAAAACCATCTTGAAAAAGAAGTACAAAGTCGGAGGGCTCACATTTCCCATTTTTAATTACAAGCTTACATATGTAACGAAGGCAGTTGATCCTGGCATTGAGACAGACGTGTAGATAGATGGAATTCTATCCCGTTGAGAGTCCAGAAATAAATCTATACATCAGTTGTCAAATGATTTTCTACAGGGTGCCAGGAGTCTTATGGGGGAAAAATAGTCTTTTCAGCAAGTGGTATTGGGACTTAGAAGAGAACAGGTATAAATCTTCATGACCGTGGACTGGGCAACAGTTTCTTAGACATGACATCAAAAGCACAAACAACCAAAGGAAAAAGAGATACATTACACTTCATCGGAAATAAAAACTTTTGTCTGTCAAAAGACACTATTAAGAAAGCAAAAGGAAAGCCCACAGAAAGGGAGAAAATATTTGCAAATCACATATCTAGGAAGGGGTTAGTATCCAGAATGTGTAACTCTTAAAACTCAACAATAAAGTGAAAAAATACGCAAAGGATTGAAGTAGACTTTTCTCCAAAGATAAGAAAATGACCATTAATCACGAGAAAAGATGCTCAACATCGTTGGTCATTAGGGGAATGAAAATAAGCACAATGAGCTACCCCTTCACACCCACCAGGACGGTTATAATTTTGAGAAAATGGAAAATAAGAAGTGTTGGTGAGGATGTGGAGATATCGGAACCCTCATACATAGCTGGTGGGAATGTAAAATGGTGCAGCCGCTGTGGGAAAGAGTTTGGTAGTTCCACCAAAAGTTAAACAGAGTCACCATGTGGTCCAGCCATTCCACTCCTAGGTATGAACCCAAAGGAAATGAAAACAGGATTCAAACAGATACCTGTGTGCAAACATTCACAGCAGCGTTGTTCATAAGAGCCAAATAAGGAACGACCCAGATGTCCTGGAACTGGACAAAATGTGGTCCATCCATACGATGGAATAGTATTCGGCCATAAAAGGAATGAAGCACTGACACACGCGACAACATGGATGAATCTTGAAAACGTGATGCTGAGTGACAGAAGCCAGACAAAAAAGGCCACATACTGTAGAATTCCATTCATATAAAGTGCCCAGAACAGGGATGAAGTAATTTGTCTAAGGCTGTGTCACATGTAGTTAAGGAGAGGACCAGAAACTGAAACCCAAGAATATCTGCTCTTAGCTCCAATACTGTTGGGTGAAAGAACGTTTTTGAATAAGTGAATTAATAGTGCTGAGATCTCAAAGAGCGTCGTAATTGTCATTCTGCATATTCCTTCTCATGATAAAGGACTATAGTTTTGGATAGTCCACAGAAGCGCTGGGAGAAATAATACTGCATTGGTGACACTGAGAAATCGGTTCTACTGTACAAGGAATAACCTGACCCAATAGGCTGCCTGGATTGTCCCATTCAGCTGGGGGCCTGGAGAGCAGGTGAAGAGCCGTGAACAGTGGACCCTAGTCTAATGTCAGAGAATAGTGAGAAGAAACAACAAACATTGCAAACCCACTGCTACAGTGAACAGACCTGGGTGGCCAAAGACTTTTACCTTTACTGATAGTCCTTGTAAAACCCTTCACACCGCTCCATGTTTCATCCTCCTCCCTCCAACTGCGATTTCTTTAAATTTTGAAGTTGAATTTATTTTACTTATTTTTGAAATAATGCATACCGAATTTAGAAAATTTGGGAAATGCATACAAATATAAAGAAAATTACCCCGTCCTCAAAGATATGTTTTTTCCAGTCTTGCTCCATACACATTACACACACACACACACACGCACTCACACACTTTTAAACTTAACAGGGTCACCATACAGTTTTGTTTTTTCAGATTTTTAAAAGATTTTATTGGGGAAGGGGAACAGGACTTTATTGGGGAACAGTGTGTACTTCCAGGACTTTTTTCCAAGTCAAGTTGTTGTCCTTTCAGTCTTAGTTGTGGAGGGCGCAGCTCAGCTCCAGGTCCAGTTGCCGTTTTCAATCTGTAGTTGCAGGGGGCGCAGCCCACCATCCCTTGTGGCAGTCGAACCGGCAACCTTGTGGTTGAGAGGACACGCTCCAAACAACTGAGCCATCCAGGAGCTCAGCTGCAGCTCAGCTCAAGGTGCCGTGTTCAATCTTAGTTGCAGGGGTCGCTGCCCACCATCCCTTGTGGGAATCCAGGAATCAAACTGGCAACCTTGTGGTTGAGAGCCCACTGGCCCATGTGGGAATCGAACCGGCAGCCTTCGGAGTTAGGAGCATGGAGCTCCAACCACCTGAGCCACCGGGCCGGCCTACCATAAATACAGTTTTGAACCCTGCTTTTATAAATATAATATTTGGAGCATTTTTACCATACTGTTAAGAATTCTTTGAGAAAATGATTTTGAATGGCCACAGAATGCCATCTTATAGGGACACCATAGTATTTTTTTAGCCATTTTCTTATTTTTAGTCATTTGGGTGATAGGGCAGCCCTGAACATGTACCTCTCAGATCTCCTCCTTTGGGAAGTAGAGATCTGGACTGAGCGCCCCAGCTCTTGTGCTCTGAAACCCATTGGCCCATCATGCCTCCCATAGGCTTCTTCCAGCCAGTGACTGTGTGGCAGGGACACTGAGACTACCTCATTCCTCTGACAAGTGACTCTGAGAATTCCCTGACCGCCTTACCGAACTTTCCTGGAAAAGCACTGCAGTCTCAGAGGCTGCCACCAGCCCTCCTTTCTTCACCCCTTCCTTCAGCCGGGCGCAGACCTGCCTGGACCTGCCCACCCTCCCAGCGCCCTCCCTCCTCCTGCTGCCCCCCTCCTCCCCTCACAGGCTGGGAGGCTGATCAATAAGAGGCATGGTGAATTCCATCCGCTTCTCTCTCCCGGAAGACTTGGACTAACACAGGTCGGTCCCACTCTCATTTCCTTGTTTGTTTGTTTGTTTGTTTGTTTTAATTAAAGTTTATTGGGTGACAATGGTTAGTAAAGTTACATAGATTTCAGGTGTACGATTCTGTAATGCATCATGTATATATCACGTTGTGTGTTCACCACCCAGAGTCAGTTCTCTTTCCATCACCGTATATTTGCCCCATCCTGGTTTTAGATGTACCACTAATGCTGTTTTGACCATGAAGTGTGTATATCCTGTCCAAGTGGGTGGCTATCTCCTTAGGAAATTATGTTAGGATAGAACCCCGGGAGAGGGTCACGGGGCGAGGAATGGAATCCTTTTAGGAGACTGATACCTGTGTCCAGAAGTGGCTGAGCAGGACTTTCCATCACAACCTCACTTGTAAAACCTTTGCTGATTTGGTGGGCAGAAGATAGGACCTTCTGTTTATTTGCCTTTCTGGTTGTGAATGAGGCTGAGCTGTTTCACATTTACTGGCTATTTGGTTTCTTATTTTACACTCAAGCATTTCTTCTCTTCTCTCTCCCTCCTGCTCCTGCTCCTTTTCCTCTCTCTTCTCTCCCTCCCATTATCTGATTGCCTCTTCTATTTCCTTTTTATTTTTCTTCGCACCTTTTAACTCTCCAGAATTAAAAAAATGACATGGGGTTGAAAATGGTTTTCTTACAGCTTTATAGTCCCTGTTCTTTCTTTATAAATTGGGCAAGTTTAAGCTTTTACTTGGTCACAGAAAGTTCCCTCTGAAATAAATAAATCATGTTATACTAGTTTTTGCTTCTCTGCGACCCTTGCTTATTCGTGTGTTTTCCTTTACTCTGTTAGTGGCACTTGATTTTTTTTTTAAAGTCATGATTTTGGAGTGTTTTGATCCTAAGGTATGCCACAATTGTTTGGTGGAGGAGATAATAAGTTTGTCACAAAAGGATGAGCTCTGCTTATCTTTTTGCATGTTTCTTGGTTTTGGCAAATTATCACGAAAAGAAATTCTAATTACTTGAGAGTCCTTACTAGTGGCGTTTCAGGTTACTTAGGATCTGTCACCCTTATCCCCTGCTGGCATCTCTGTCCCATGTTGCAGTTTTGGGGAAAGACAAGGAAATTGGGGTTTTTCCTATGGCATGATGCTGTGGAAGGTGGTCTTGATTTAGAGGGACATGTCTGCTCCCAATCTCTTCTCTTACTTCCCCTCCAAATTGTTTTTGTTTCTGAGAAATGGGGAAAGAAGGCATCAGGCAGTGTTGACGAGCTGGTAGGCCCCCGGCATCAGGCCTTGGGGGCTTGGAAAAATGCTGATCCCATATTATTCAACCATAAACAGGAATGAGGTGCTGACACTTGCTACGATATGGATGAGCCTTGAAAACATCATGCTGAGAGAAGCCAGACACAAAGGGCCACATATGATATAATTCCATTACGTGCAATGCCCAGAACAGGCAAATCCACAATGAAAGAAAGTAGATTAGTGATGACTAGAGGCTGAGGGGAGTGACTGTTAATGGGGACAGGGTTTCTTTTTGGGTGATGGAATGTTCTAGAATTAGATAGTGATGATGGTTGCACAATTCTGTGACTACACTAAAAAAAAACCCCACCGCATTGTACCCTTTAAGTGGGAGAACTTCAAGACATGTAAATTAGATGTCAAGAAAGCTGTTACAAGTACTGATTTCAGGGCCCAGCCCAGACCTGCTCAGTCAGAATCTGCGTTTAAAACCCAGGAGGAACCTGCACGTCACTCAAACACCCCAGCAGGACCAGCGACATAATTTGCAGGGTCCACTGCAGGATGGAAGCGTAGGGCCCCTTGTTCGAGAATCATTAAGAATTTCAAGACAATAACAACAGAGCAGAAGAACAAGCGTGACACCGCCCAGGACCCAGCCCTCCAGCCCCCACCAGAGCTTGGCACGCTCTCCCCAAAGGAAGGAAGGGGGCTTTGGTTAGCAGATAAGCCTTTCCATCAGAGAAGCTGTAGGTGGATTTGCTGGAAGTACGAGAGGAGAAATGAAAAGCTTCAAAAGGTTTCCTCTCCTAACAAGACCAGGAGGCGGTTTTAGTCAGAACGGTGGTACAGTTCCACAGCCAGCGGCTGAGTCATCTCCAGAACTGTGGACTTCCAGTAAGAAAAGGAGAAAGCCCGTGTCTGCCACCAGGTCCCGGGAGGCCCTGGGTTGGCCCATCAGCTGAGCAGCGTGACTGCTCTGACTGAGTCAAGCAGAACGGAGTTTAATGAAAGGACCCAAGGGACCCAAGGGGGGTTGGCAGCCACTAATGGCTCGGCCCCTGCTGCCCCAGAGACCAAAGACAGACAATCGCCACCTCTCCCTGAAACCATTGACTTTCCACCCTCCCTGCCGCTTCATGTCACCAGCCCCCTCCAGTCTGTATTGTCATGGTCACATGTCGTGACGTAATAAGAAGTACGCATTTGCTCTCTGGCCCCAGTACCTCACCCAGAGCTCCTGAAACTCTTGGAATTTCCTGAGTGATGGGAACATCTTTGGCTCTAGTGAGGTGCCTCCCGGTGGGCTTCCTGATATCTCCAGAAAGACCAAATCATGGTTAGAAGCTTGGAACTTGCAGCCGCACCCACCCTGTCTCTTCTCCTCTGTGTATCCACATGCCAGGAGGACGACACAACCCAACTCCATGGGGACAGAGCTCCTGCCCTCGGGACCGTTCCAGACCTCAGCCTTTATGCCTCTTCCTCTGGCTGTGCATCTGTATCCTTTGTCACATTCTTTATAATAAATCACAAACATAAATAAATGGTTCCCTGAGTTCTGTGAGCCGTTCTAGCAAATTATTGTACCTGAGGAGGGTTGTGGGAACCCCAACTTTGTAACCAAGTTGGACAGAAGTGTGGGTAACCTGAGGACGTACCACTTGTGGTTGGCGTCTGAAGTGGAGGGGGGCAGTCCCGTGGGGTCTGCACTAACCCTGGGTAGCCAGTGTCAGAACAGAATCGACTTGTGGGACACCCAGTGGGTGTCCGCAGAGAACTGGAGACTCGCTTGGAGTGGAAACCCTATTTGGTGTAGAGGTGCCTGAGTAGAGAAACAGTTTTTCATACACCCACACCCTCGCTACAAAAAACCTCTTACCTTTTCAGCTTCAGTAGCAGGAGGCAGGTTCTGCTTTCCACCAAACCTAAGTCACAAACTGTCAACACTTTGTTCTCAGACAGTGTGGGCACATGCCAAGGTTTTCAGCATAGGCATCAAACACTACAGCTCAACTGGTTCCGAGGACAATCCAAGAAACTGACATCTCTCATCTGCCTCTTCGTCACTGGTCGAGAAATGAATGTTGGACTAAAATGCTCAGGTAGATAGATTTTCAACTGGTTAACGTCCTACAGTCAATAAAAGCATCACCTCGGCGGTTATCATCTCGACTCGATAGAAATCATTTGCATCATCAGTTTTCTACAAGTCTACAGACTCTCGGACTGGTCAGTAATAAATCATGCCAAACAAAGTCCAACCCCCTGAGACCAGCCCTGTCCACTGGAACTTTCGGTGGTGATGGAATTGTTCCATATCTGTCCACATGTGGCTACCGAGCATGTGCAATGTAGCTAGTGTGACAGAGGAAACGGAGTTTTACAAAGATATTTTACTTTGAAATCAATTTAGATGCACAGGAACCTTATAGGTAGTGCAGAGTTCTCACATACCTAGCTTCTCCTAAATACGAATGTCTTACCTAATGGTGGTACATTGAACAAAACTAAGAAATTAATACCAGTGCCGTTTGTTCACTAATGTCCCGTCAGGGTTTCCTCCAAGATTGCATGCAACCCTCGTGTCCCCTCAGTCTCCAGTCTGTGGCAGCTTGTCAGCCTTCCCTTGGTTTTCCTGACCCGGACACTTTTGAAGAGTGTGAGTCAGGGATTTTGTAGAATGGCCCCTGGTTTGTGTTGGGCTGATGTTTCCTCATGAGGAGGCTGGGTTTGTGGACTTGGGGGAGACCCGCAGAGTTGAGGGAGGGGCCCTCCCCATCACACCCCGTCCCCCGTCCTGTCCGGGTCCCTCACACCCACTGACTGGTGGTGTTCGCCTTGCTCCCTCGCTCAGGATGGTGTCAGCTGTGTGTCTGCTCTGTCCCATAGCTGTCTTTCCTTCCGTCCCTGCTTTACAGGCAAGTCGCCATGTCCCACTACTGTCAAGGGCAGGGGAGCCCACCCAGCTCCACCTCCTGGAGGAGAAATAGGCGAGAATTTGTGGGTGTGAGTTAAATATCTGGGGGAGATGCCGTGAGGCTGTACAAATTCCTGTTTCTGCTACAAGCTTTGCCGACTCATTGACCTTTCCTGCACAGACCTTGCCGGAGCCGATAGCTCCAATGGCGATTTTCTGTTTCCGTCCTTCCTCCTACGTTGATTAATTCGAACTCTGCAAGGAACACAGAATTCTCCTCCATCTATTTATTTATATCACTACAGACTGGTGGATATTTATTGTATTCTTTGGAAGGACATATGGTTATCTTTTTGCCTTATTTCCCAATTTTGGACAATGTTTCTAGTAATAGTAAAGGTGGTGTAATATTGGACAGTCAAAAAGAATGGTAGCTGTCCACCACAGGGGGTATTTTGGGAAGGATTGACCAAAACATTGTCTTTGGAGGCTAGGATACTTGAGGGCTTAAAAACCTGGTGTGGGACTTAGAGTAGGAATCCATGCAAGAGTGAGAATGAGAAGCAGGCCAAGGCTGAACTGCCTGTCTCAGGGTCTTAACCTCACCCCTCCTCTTGCATGAGAACTCGGGCAAATCATACCATCTCCTTGGGCCTCAGTTTCCCCCCAAATAAGATAAAGATGAACGTGCTGGTCGACTCAAGGTCAGTGGTGCTCAGGCTTGAGCATGCCTGGGAGTCACCTGGTGGTTGCTGGCTGCACCCCCACAGTGCCTGAGTCAGTAGGTCTGGGGGGAGGTCCAAGGGTTTGCATTTCTAACATGCAGGCAGGCGATGCCGCTGCTGGTCCGGAGAGCACACTTTGGAAACAATTATTAGTCCAGATGAGCTCCAAGAACTGGCCTTTGGACTCTACATCCATTCGCATGACCCACTCTTGGCCCTGGCTACGAAGAAGTCCCTGATGAATGAAGGAATAAGATTCCGCAGGAGCAAGGACACTGGAAATCGCGTGGGGAACCATGCACGAGACCCTTGAATGCTCATTCTGTGCCAACCATGGCAGGAAGTGCCCCGAAGACCCAGTGAGGGACAAAGGTTGGACATGGTGGTGAGAGACAGCTTGGCTCTGGGTCCCGTTACTTAATAGCTTTATGGCCTTGGCCAAGTGACTACCCATAAGAAGAGGACACTAATGGTACTTACGTAACCCGGTATAAAGACAATGCTCAATAAATGGGTGTTGCCGCTAGAATTACTATCATTTGCTACCGAGCCATCCGGTGGGGAGAAATGGTGGTGACAGAAGAAGTGTGTATTTCCACAGCAAATCCCATGCTCCCTCAGCCATAGCGCCACCCAGCCTGGGTTCCCGGTCACTCACTGTAACCCCCTCACAAAATCCAAAACAGATAATGATGAGAAAAATTCAAAATAATTTATTAAATAGGTTCTGAGGGTTCCTCCAAGGAGCATTAACAACTCTCAATACAATAAATATCAATAAGTTAACAGAGTTGCCACTTCCTGCCCTCAGAAGGATATAATAAGAATAAATAAGATTGTCCTCAGAAGAGAAACATTCTATAAATACCAGGACTAGTGACAATGACATTGTTTGAAATCTGCTTCAAGGTCACCCATACATTTCTATCTCAGTTCTCCTTGGATTGGCATCGTGTCCATTGGGTTCATCGGCATTATGCTCTGGGATAAGTCACAGCCAAGGTTGCACACTTAGCTATCACTCATCTTTGTTTTTTGAGGCTTCACACATCTTCTCGGGGCTCAGTGATTCCATGCACGTAGAAAACGCGTGCATAACAGCAAAGATGAACCTTTTACGTCGATACCAATTTTTTGGCACTAACACTTCTGTTTCTGGTCCATCGTTGAGTTTGTAGAGATGGTCTATGATGTAATCGATATTTGTGTCATTTGAGAGCGGTCTGATTGCCTTGAAATAAGACAGAATGGTTGAGCTGTTGATGATGTTCGGTGGTTGGCAGAATGAGGTCAAGTTTGGCAGCTGGTCCAGTCTAGATTCCAGCAGTCCCTTCTCATTCTTCAGGGATGGAACAAAGAGGAGAGACGGATGAGCATTAGGCTTGCTAGGAATCCCCACAGGTAACGTCCGAATGCTTCCTCTATGACCAGCGAGCCTTCCCCACCCCCTGCACCTCATCTAGTCAGTGCAGCCACCCTACTGGCTGCGATTATCACTAACGGAAAGCAAAGCTCACTTGGTTTGCAGAGCTGGCCCAAGATCCAGGGGCAGACCCGGATTCCAACCCACGTTGGGCAGCAGTTATGAAGCCTGTGGTAACACCCAGTGCCCCATCCTGCCCCAGCTGGCGGAGGCCTCTGCAGCCTTCTGGAATCTGCTTTCAGCTGCCCAGGGGCTCAGACAGGTGGGGAACCGAGACCCTTTGGGTTTCCACGCTACTTCCTGCTCTTGGTGACTCTGTATTAAAGCCAGTATATCTCCCGCTTACAGAGGGGGTTGTATGCTTGTCTGGAGCAGCCTCCGAGGTGCCAGGGAGCGGTGCTCCAAACACACCCAGACTCCAGACCACGCCCTCCCATCCCTCTTCCTAAGGACTAAGAGCATTTGGGTTCAACGGAAGAGCTGATAACAACCTCTACCTCTGTGTCTATAAAAACCAAGGCTAAGGTTTAAATGTCAGGGTGGAAAGGATGGGCAAGGCCAGTGTCACAAATTGTTTCCACGTTTTGGTTTGTATTTGTTTAATCAAAGCTGCCTAAGAGGTTCTGTCTTGATCGTGACCCTGAGGAAATGAGGGACTATTTATACTTCTTCAGCCTCATACTTTCCTGCACATGGGCTTGGCTCAGCCGAGCCTCTTCTAGAAGCCGACTGGGTCCTAGGTGAACAATGAAGTGACATGTAAGCAGACACCTAATTTGTCAACGGCCCTTCTCTGTGGTAAGAAACACTCTCTGTGACCCACGTGAGGATTTTAACATCCTGCATCATGCTTGGGGACATTGTTTACAGCTGTCACTGTTCCTTAGCAGGCTCCTAAATGGGTGGGCAAGATGGCTGACCTTAAGGGAGGTGCTCCAGGCCGGAAAACTCACGTGTTATTACTGTGAACCAAATGTGTCAGGTGAACAAGCCCACTAGAGCAGATGCTATCATATATGAGCAATTGTTGTTTTTGGCAGGCTGGGCTAATCTCGACCTCGGACGCCTACCCTCCTAAAAACGCCACTATAGCCTGTCTAGTTGTTCCCACCCTTCCTGGCATGTCCACAGCCCTAGCTTCAGGTCTGAAAAGAGCCCCTTCTCGGGGCCATGGAAGGCATTTTAAAGTAATGGTTTGGAAAAGAAATCTGTAGGGCACTTACGTGGTTTTCCAAAAGTTTCTTGGATAGGGACTTCAATTCCTTGCTTATCCTTCCTTGCTCACAGTCACTGGTGGGTGCCACAGGGAGGGACAGCGAGGATCCCACGCAGCAGAGCAGGAACAGGGCAAGCTTGGCAGGTCCTGGAGAAAGAGAAGATGCTGAGGCCCAAGGACCGACACTCCCTCCCCACCCAGCTTCAACCTGTTAGCCATTGTTGAGCAACCACTGGGTTGAGCCCCTCTAGAGTCTTCCTCTCTGTCTGGTGAGACAAGACTCTGGCCAAGAAATGGGCAGCAGGAGCAGTGGTACCTGTGTGAGAGACCATGGTGACAGGGAGCAGAGCCTGCTTCGGCTGCAGCTTCTTGCGTCTGATGTGTTCGCCATGGTCTCCAGCAGATATATAAAGGCCCGGCTATGAGGAAGAACAACCAATGTCCCGCCCATGGCAAGATCATTGCTCAGCATTTCTCCAGAAAACACTGTCAAAATTCTGCTACCCAAGTCTGGGTGACAGCAGGGCTGGAAGGAAATGCTGAGGTTACCCTCAAGGTGGGCAGATGCCTGACTCAGTACAGACACACACGGGCACACAGGAAGGCACACACGTCTTTGCCATTTCTTCTTGGAAAGAGCTTATTGATTTGATGAGAAGAAATTTTGAAGCCCAGGGTTGACAGACCAAGAAACTGATGACACAGGAGTTGTGGGTCTGTGCCCCATAGGGAATTTCTGGGGAGGGTCATAGTTGGATGCACGTAGGCGTCAAGTTACTATGAAGTTTGCAAAATGTGTTATCTTTGCAAATTTCTGAAGTATGCCTATGCCGGCGTGTGGGAATGGCCCTGATAACCGCTGTGAATGTGGTACGTCAAAGGTTTTATCTCCCTCTGCGTGGCCTTGAACAGCGCTGGACTTTCAACGGTGTCTTTGCAACTGCAGAGCCTAGAACCGGAACCCATGCTCAGGAGTTATTTGTTGAAATCCCTTATTCATATTTTGCGTGCCAGGCACTCTTCAAGGGCCTCCAGAATGAGGGCAAAAAGTTAGACAATGTCCCAGCCCTCACGGAGCTGGCATTCTAGTGAGCAAGGGGCACAACACTAATAAACAAGAAAGTATCAGGCAGGGACAAGAGCTGTAAAAATCAAACAAGGTGATGGGGTAGAGAGTGACAGCTGAGATACTTTAAGTCAGGTGATCAGGAAAAGTCTCTCTGAGGAAGCGACATTCAAGCCGAGACCTGAAAGATGAGAAGGAGCCGGCTGCGGGAAGATGTGAGGAAAGAATGCTCTGGCAAAAGTCCTCAGGCGAAAATCAGCATGCTATGGCCAACAGGAAGCAGGTCATGGCAGGCGGAATGAGGTGAGCGAAGGGGAGGGTGGTGGAAAGCTGGGTAGAGGCTAAGTCCCAACGGTCTTACAAGGACAAGGAACTTGGGCTTTATTCCAAGTGCGATGTGGCACCACTGAATGGCTGTAAGTAGGGAAATATAGGATCCGGTTCACATTAAGAAGTGAGGAAAAAGATAGGCTACTGAGTGGAGAATGGATTGTGCGACTCCGGGATGGAAGCAGAGGGCCAATTAGGAGGCTATACAGGTTATGAGAGATGGAGGCGTGGACAGGACGGCATGGATGGAGATGGAGTCTACAGAACTGGCCGATGGAATAATGTGGAGATGATGCGAAGAGAGGAATCGATGATGGCACCTGGGATTTTGAGAAAGCAACTGAGTGGTTGATATGCAGTGAGGGAAAAGAAGTCTAGAGAGGGGAAACCGAGTCATGTTTGGAATAAGTGAAGTTTGAGATGCCCACTGGGCATCTACTTGATGTCAAGTCAGCCATTGGCTAGGAGTCAAGCGCACAGGGACGAGGTCAGGCCAGGGCGGTCCATAAAACTCAAGATGTACAACTAAGAGACATCCGTGAGCCCCCTGCCACCCGTAATTCCAAGCCCCCTCCAGCCATTGCTGGTCTCTTTCCTCTTCTTATCCAAGCTTCTTGACACAATGGTCTATGCTCACTGTTACCTCACTTCTCACACCCACCCCCCCACAATGGTTTTTACCCCAGCAACTTATTCAAAACCTCTAGCGAAGTCTATGGTAGGCAGAATTTTGCTTCATGACTTTTATCCTCTGGTGTTTACTCCTGTGATTATATTACATTACATGGCAGAAGGGACTTTACAGATGTAATTATGGTTACTAATCAGTGACCTTAAGATAGGTTGCTTACCAGGTGGCCCAAAGTAGTCACATGAACCCTTCAACACAAAGGGGAAGACAGAGAGACTCGAAGCATGAGAAAGACACAACGGCCATTGTTGGCTTGAAGATGGAATGGCCAAGTGGAAAGCACGAGGAGAAAATGAACTTGGCCTATGACCAGTGAGTTTGGAAGAGGACCCTGGGCCTTAGATGAGAACTGCAGCCCCAGCCGACACCTTGACGGTAGCCTGGTAAGACCCTGAGCAGAAAACCTGACCTACAGAAACCGCGAGACAGTAAGTTTCTGATGTTAAATAGCTAAGTGTATGGCTTTTGTTATAGGAACAATAAAGAACCAATATGGTCTCCAGGGACCTCATGTTGCCAACCTTAATGGGTTCTTTTCAGACTCCATTTTACTTGCCCCTCGAGGCATGGCATGCAATAATGCTAATCACTTCCTCCTTCTTGAAAACACCTTTTTCCTCTCCTCCCATGATAACATTCTCCTGATACATTTTGGACCCTCTGAGGCTGGATCACCGTCCTGCTTGGCCCTATAATGGACATGTCCCCAAGGGCTTCACCCTTCACCTCTGTTCCTCACACTTCAGTATCTCTCTTCTTCAGACTCCAGACCTAAATGTCCAACTGCCTCACGGACATCTCCACCTGAGCGTCCCCCCTGCACATCACACTTGACAAGTCCAAGACTGATGATCTGAACCCGGGTAATGGTGACAGCGGCAATGAAGAGATGTGGACGGACTGGAGAAATCTGTAGATGGTAAAAGTCACAGGAGATGGCGATTGACTGGATATGGGGAGCACGGAAAGGGGCGAGTTGAGAACTTGCAGGGTCTGCTTTGGGCAAATAAACAGGATCACAGGACTCAGGTGAAGTGATGAATTCAGTTTTTGACATGGTGGTGTAGACGTGTTATGGAACTCAGGTGAAGACGTACAGCAGGCCATTGAACGTTGGGATTTGGAGCTCGAAGGAAGGAACCCAGGGCATAAATTTGGGTGCCATCTGTATATTACAGTTGATAAAACTCTAAGCCTGCAAGAGATGACTGATGTGACATGTGTAAGTCAAGTGTGGAGCTTGGGCCACGCCTCCATGAACAGAACAGTGAGAGGAAGATGATTTAGCACAGAACACTGAGAAGGTACTCTCAAGAGGGCAAGAAATGTACAGAAAAACATGTCATAGATCAAGATGAAAAGTGGTTTGCAAGGAGGAGGAAGTAATTGGCCCCATTATAAGCCACAAAGAGGTCAACTAAGATAAAGGCTGGAGTTG
Organism: Rhinolophus sinicus; assembly: GCF_057876585.1. Lineage (NCBI taxonomy): Eukaryota > Metazoa > Chordata > Mammalia > Chiroptera > Rhinolophidae > Rhinolophus > Rhinolophus sinicus. The sequence goes on from NC_142509.1 coordinate 35,731,950, forward strand.
GGGAACACGAGGTCACTAGGAACTTTGCCAGAGGAGTTTGGATTAATTGCTGGGGGCGGAGCCATATTGTGGTGGTTTGAGAAGTGAAAAAAAAAGGGAAACACCCAATTGCTTCACCGAAATCCCAGGAGTCATCCTTGATTCATCTTTTTAATGGGTTTATATCACAAAAGACTAATGGACTTTTATTTTATTCTTTGAAAGGACATGATTCTCTTTTTGCCCAATTTCCCAATTTTGGAGAATTTCTAATAATAGTAAAGATGTTCTCCTGTAGGAAAGTAAAAAACGATGATAGCTGTCCACCATGGTGGGTGTTTTAGGGAGGATAACTTCCTCAAAATTAAAAAAATGTTTGCTCTTCTAAAGACACTGTTAAGAGGATAAAAGAGTAGACTAGGAGAAAATATTTACCAATCACAAATTTGACAAAGGACTATTGAGCAGAATATATAAAAACTCGCAGAAGTCAATTTTATGGCTTAGGCAATGAATGGTTTCTTAAAACTGACACCAAAAACACAAGCAAGCAAAGAAAAAAATAGATAAATTACACTAATCAAAATTAAAAATTTTGTTTGTTGAAAGACACTATCAAGAAAGTGAAAAGACAAACCCACAGAATGGGAGGAAATATTTGCAAATCATATAGAATATAAGGGGCTAGTATCCAGAATATATTTTTTAAAATCTTACAGCTCAACAATCAAAAGAAAATTAACTCAATTTGAAAATAACCAAAGGATTTGAATAGACATTTCTCCAAAGAAGATACATAAATGGCCAATAAGCACATGAAAAGATGCTCACCGTTAGGCATTAAGGAGATGTCAATAAAAGCCACAGTGAGGTACCACTTCACACCTACTAAGATGCCTATAATTTCTTTTTTAAAGTAAAATAACAGGTGTTGATGAGGATATGAAAAAATCGGAACCCTCATATGTAGCTGCTGAGAATGCAAAATGGTGCGTCTTCCGTGTAAAATGGTAGTGATCAAAATGATAAAACATAGTTACCAACCCATCAATTTAATTCCAAGAGAAATGAAAACATATGTTCACATGAAAACTTGTACATGAATGTTCATCACAGCATTATTCCTCAGGGCCAGAAAGTGACGACATCCTAAATGTCCATTAACTGACGATGGAGAAACAAAACGTGGCCTCGCCACACAGTGGAATATTATTCCACCATAAAAAGGAATGAAATTCTGACACATGCTACAACATGGGTGAACCTTGAAAACATGATGCTACGTGAAAGAAGCCAAACACAAAGGGGCCGATAGTGTATGAAATATCCAGAAGCAGCGAATTCGGAGACAGAATGCGGGTTAGCGGTTGCCAGGGGCTGGGTAGACGGGGCAATGGAAAGTGATGCCTCAGAGGTAGGTGTGGGGTTTCCTCTGGGGCGAGGAAAATTGAAAATTCGATTACAGTGACAGTTGCGCTATGACTATAGCCGCACTGTGACTATATTAAAACCACAGAATTGTATGCTTTAAAGGGGCGTATTTTAGGGTAAAAATGTTGCATGTCCAAATTATGGGAACCAGAATCGTCCCATTAATTTCACAAACCAGTGCCCAGGAGACACTCCGTGCTGAGTGGCCGGCAGTGGGCTGGATACTGAGGACGGAGCGGTGAGACTGAATCCGTCCTGGGGTCTTGGTGCTGAAACGGGCATCAACGTAGCCAGTGATTACGACCCCCGACCCAGGGGTTAGAGACCCGCACTGGAATCCACTGGTTAGAACCTTGAGCTTGACCTTGGGTTCATGTCTCCTCTCCAGGTCTGCCACATGGGGCTAATAATCAGCACTTTCCCCCGAGGGTTGTCGGGAGGAGAAATAGACACAGACTGGCGCGGGGTCTCGCGAACCTCGGCGGGAAAAAGCGGGCACCACCCGGAAGTCGCCGCGCGCGTCCCGGCGGTTGCCTAGCAACCGGGCAGGGCGTGGCGGCCGCGCGGCCATGGACGCGCGGGGCCGGACAGTGAGCGCCGCGGTGCAGGAGCACCTGAGGCGGCTGTGTCTGCATGAGTTCCCCTGCGGCATAGGCAGCTGGGTGCGGACGCCGGCGGGGGTGGCCAGAGGGACCCAGGGACCTGGAGGCCGGAGGGGGCGGGCCAGGGGCGGGCCGGGGCCTAAGGACTGAGAGCAGGGCCGGGCAGGGCTGGGGGTCCGGTCTGGAGACCCCAGAGGAGGTTTGCATCTGGGCGTTTAGGGAGCGGCCTGACTGGGGTGGGTGCGGGGCTGAGGACTGGAGTGGGGATGGGACATTGCAGGGGTGGGCGGAAGGGGCCCCCACCGGTGCCCGTGGGCGTTGACCCAGGGTGGAGGGCAGGGACCCCCAACCTGAGTGCATCAGGCTGATCTGGGCAGGGCCTCTCGCTCTCAAAGACTCCAGGTTCCTTTTGAGGTGAAAAGCTCATCCTAAGAGCAGCGCCTGCAGCTGCGATGTGGCCAGAGGGGCCATGTCACCGGCCAGGTGCCCCCGGTGGGGAGGAGGAGCGGGACAGGGAGACGGGGGTTTCCCTAAGTGTTCAGAATCCGGACCGGTTCCGGGGACTCCGTGGGAAACTGGGCCCTACACACTCGGCAGCGCTAAGGGGAAGTGGGTGTTTCCTCAACAAATGTTGCTTGAGCACCCACTGTGTGCCTGACACTGTGCTGACCTTTAGGGTTTCATAGATGTCTCTCAAGTCTCCTGGTCCTGAATTTACCTTTTCAGCCTTGCAACCTCTTCTCCAGAAACCTTTCCTTGATGAATTACACCCCATAGATTGCCCTTTGCGTGTCCTGGCTTCTAGGACATAAATCTTTCCTTAAATGTTTAATCACTTTTACTTACATCTTCAGGGTTCCCAGCTCAAGAGCAAACTCCTAAAGGCAGGAATGGACCTTATTATTATTTTTTATCTTCCCTCGTCTGTAGTTCGGTCCATGGCTGATAACCAGTCAAAAGTGTCGATTACTCATTGCCTACATTTTCCAAACTCTTTATCCCTGATTGTCCTATTTTATAATGTGTTCAATTTTGAGAGTTTCAACTCCTTGAGAGCGCTGAGTCATAAACAGAGAAATTCTCCACCTCCACCACTGCAGAATAAGTCTCGCTTTCTTCCTCAAACGTGGCGATCATGGAGGGAGCTGATCCCCAGAGAGGAGGTCGCGGGGAGCCCTGGGGAGGAGACAGTGGAGGACCTGCTGGGCCTGGTCTGCAGCCCCCACTCGCCCTGGGCTCTGCTGGAAGGCTCCAGTGCAGAGGACCGTTTTCTGAGACAACTGGCCGTCCAAAATCCCCGGATGCTCAAAGACACCTTTTTCTACTCCTACTTCAGGTCCCTCCAGGTGGTGGACAAGCAGGTGAGTGTGGGTGCCGGCCCCAGCGTACAGAGTTGACTAGGAGGCCAGCCCCTTCCAGCGCTGAGTAGTAAGATGTAGGCATTAAGTGGGGGGGGGGGGCTGGGGGAACCTCTGTCCTAGTTAACTCACCAGCTCGTCCACCAAGCACAGCCAGCTGCTCACTTACTCTTTGTGTGTCTTTTTCTTTCTTCACTCTGGGTGGGATTCCACTGTGTATCTTCTCGAGCTGATGTGTGGAGCACCCTGCTGTCGGCCCTCCTGGGTCCTAGTAGAAATCTTTTACAGAGTTTATATTGGTTTTACTTAATTTAAACTGTGGGTGCCAGGGGTTGGGGGGGCAGCATAGTACTATAGTAATTTCTGTTCCTAAAATGCCTTCTTTGCTTATATCAATAACAGAGCCCCCACATTGCATGGAAACGAGACCTTGGCCTTCCTGGGTTTGCTTGTCCTTTCCCAGAGAAACTGCATTACACAGTACTTGGGGGGTGTGAAGGGGGAGCGACTCCTGCCGCCTTGCCTGGGACTGGCCCTGTGTTAACACTGAAATCCTCATGTTCCTGGAATCCCTCAGTCCTAGGCAAGCTGGCACGGTCGGTCACCCTAGAGAAGAGGCCAGTCAGGAAAGGCTTCTAATGTGCTGGAGGCCACAGAGAACTGGGGGCTCATGGACAGGCTCTGAGCTTCTGTCTGACCCCGCCGTGTGTAAACTAGAGGGACTCCTTTAGGCCTTAGGGTTCACTGTGGCTCTGGGCTAGATAGTAAAGGAGATGGGATTCCCGCCCTCGGGAGCTCACAGTCCCACACGGGGACAGGACACTGAGCTGGAAGTGGTACAGCACCCAGTCAGAGGAGGGGTGAGGCTTGAAGAGGCGAGAGAGAACTATAGTGACTGAGACAGTGCGGTCCTGCCAGAGTGATGCTGGAAAGGCTCCCAGGAGGGGAGGGGGAGCGGCTGTGGGAGGCGTCTTGCAGGTGGGTCAGCTGGTACCGTCCTCGTCCTCGTGTAGACTTGCTTTCTGCTGCAGCCCTGCCTCGCCCACCAGAGCGCTTAGCTTCCTTGCCTTCTCTCCCAGGTGAGCCTGGTGGATAAAGACCTCCTGAAATTTTCGAAGCTTGAAGAGTTGGTACTGAGTGCTAATCAAATCAAGGAGATAGATGCTGTCAATCTGCCCCCAACTCTCAAGGTAAGGGAGCCCAGGTTCCGTTTCAGGTCTTTGGGCCCGCTCTGCCCCGCAGCCTGCCCTGCACACAGAACTTACTCAGGCCCAGCCCCCGGCTTTTCAGAGGTGGGTCAGATTCCTCAAAAAGTCTTAATTCCTTAGGACCCTGCGGCAATTCCCTTGCTAGGTCTAGCCCAGAAGAATTGAAGGCAGGGACCCAGATTCTTGTACTCCGGTGTTCATAGCAGCATTATTCATCAATAGCCAAAAAAGTGAGACAGCCCCAGTGTCCATCAACAGATGGTGGATAAGCAGAATGTGGTCCGTCCCTGTAACGGACTGTTACTCAGCCATACAAAGGAATGACACGTGCTACACCATGGAGGAACCTTGAAACCGTTATGCTGGCTGACAGGCCAGACACAAAAGGCCCCGTGCTAGATGAGACAGAAAGGAGAGGAGAGGTTACTAGGGGCCGTGGGAGCTGGGGGTTGGGGGCAGCGGGGAGTTCAGCTTAACAGGTATGGAGTTTCTGTTTGGAGGTGATGAAAAGTTTTGGAACTAGACAGTAGTGATGGTTGTACAACAATATGAATGTACTTACTGCTGCTGAATTTTATACTTCAAAATGGTTAAGAAGGCAAATTGTTACATATATTTTACCACAATAAGAAACAGTTTGTTAAAAAAGGTAGGCTAGGCTTTATTATGAGTCTTCAGATGAGCATATCAGAGTGGCCTCCATTTTAAGTCAGATGCTGAGATTAGCAGATTTAGTGGCAGAAGGGACTCAGGGCTGTGACATGCCCAAGAGAACACCCCGTGAGGCCCTGCAGGAGAAACACAAGAACCTACTCTTCTCTTCAGGTTTATTCCGTATCCATCCAGGGTCGCTCGGGCTTTCCCAGAGACCTGTTGCCATGGGTGGAGAAGCTGCCAGAATGTCATGTACCCTGCCCAATGTCCCTCCCAGTCCTGATTTTAAAGTTTCCTTCACAAAAGAAATAGAAACTTTCCAGCACCTGCTACGGAGACATTCTTTTCCAGGGTTTTTATAAGAGACTCAGGTGGACACAGGGAGGCATGGCCTGAGTCATGGGAATTCCTCTTGAGCTTCCCAGGGTGGAAGGAAGGCCCGGGAGGGAGGGTGCCGGGCTCTAAGGGCTGTCCCCACTTGTCACAGGTGTTGGAGCTCTACGGTAACGGCATCACCAGCATGGAGTGCCTGTGCGTTCGCCCGCCCCCCGGCCTTCAGCACTTGGGGTTAGGGCACAACAAACTCCTGGGCCCCTCGCAGAGTCTGTACGTCACAGCCAGACACTGGTAACTCGGGAGCCCTGAATGGGGAGCGAGGGGAAGGAACGAAGTGTTAGATTTGGGCGTTCCACCATGGTGGCTTGAGGGACCCAGCTCTGCTCTTTGCTCTAGTAGCTCATGGTTGGCTCCAGACCTAAGGTTTATTTCTCTGAATAAACAGGGAGACCTGAACTCGAATGCCGTGTTTTGGGGCAGGGTCTCACGAGGAGGCGCTGTTGACATTTTGGCGGCCTCGTGCATGGTCCTCTCTACCCCTCAATGCCGGAAGCACCTTCCCACACCAGTTGTGACAACCGAAATGTCTCCAGATAGTGTCAGAGGTCCGTGGGGGACAAAATTGCCCTGAGCTGAGAGCCACTGCCCTGCAGACAACTCTTGTCCCCTTGGTGGCTGAGCAGTGGGAAACTGAAGACCCTGGATCTGAGGAGTCTGGGGGATCAGAGGCCACCCCTGAAAAGCCATCGGTGGCTGGGAAGGCTTGTCAGAGCTGGCTGGGAATATACAAGCAATTAAGTGCACTTCCACGGTGGAAAGTTCACAAACTAACTTCATTATCTGACTTGTAGACACCCAGGGTTTCAGCGTCCTGGGTGGCACTTCCTGGGGTTCACTATGATTCCCTCCCTTGTGGTCCAGAAAGGGCAGAGGGCATAGGTCAGCCTCGCTTCCCTGCTTTTCCATGTGACATGGGGAATGCATTCTTGGAAGGTCCCTCTTCTCTGACCATAATTTCCTCCTTCCCCTTTCTCCTACTCGTGGCTGTGCTGTCTCCATACTGTCTTGGCCGCGCACGTACAATTCCATCGCTTTCTCCCACTGAGCGCAATGTAGCGTGGGAAGGAGGCATACACTTGGGCTTCAGACACGTACCACGGACAGAGTACCAAGTGTTTAGATTTTTTTTTAACTTTTAAAATTTATTTTAAGGATGTTTTTCTAGGACCCATCAGCTCCAAATCAAGTAGTTGTTTCAATCTAGTTGTGGAGGGTGCAGCTCACATTGGCTCGTATGGGGATCGAACCGGCAACCTTGTTGTTAAGTGCACTGTGCTCTAACCAACTGAGCTAACCGGCTGCCCCATGTTCGGATTTTTAATTTGGAAAATAATATTCCCCACACACCTACGTAACCTGCTTAATGCCGAGTGTAGGTTTCTTAAAAACCTCCATCTTTCACTGTTTTGAACTTAAAAGAAGGGTGGTGGTCTGATGACCCTAGTTCTGCTGAAGACGGCTGACGTTGGTTCAGGTCTGTGTGCTGGTCCCACGAAGTGTTCTTCTCAAGCATTGCCTTCCCGCTGACTGGCTGGCCAGCATCACCGGCAGGAAGGGAGGATGGGGAGAGGAAGTACCCGACTTGGTCAGTGGGAGATCGCGGGGATGATGGCGAGAGATTGTGCTGAGGTGGCGTCTCCTTGTGTTTATCTTGCCTCTGTTCTCAGAGCTGAAATCAGTTTGCTTTCTAGTCTGTTCAGTGGGGAAACCACCCTGCCTCCTCCCTGGCCCTCTTCACCTCCTCTGTCCTCACTGGTATGCGCTTCTCCACCCATGTGCCCCCAAGAGATGAACCACATGGCTTGCTGTGCCCGACTGCCAGTTCCGCCTTGGAAAGCGCCCTCCAGCTTCTCGACCCCCCAAGCCTCCTGCATCCCCTTCTCAGGTCCCCATATTACCTGCCACTCCTACCCCACCCACGGCTCCTCCTCAAGTGGCTTCCCTCTGCCTCCCTTGCCAGTCTGCCTGTCTTTGTTGAGAACCTTCTAGATGCACAAAACCAACATTGTGCAAGCTCCATAGGAGACGTTTCATCTAGAAGAGAAGATGTGTGTCAACAGAAGTCAGGTGGAGGCAGGATGTGCCGAGGGCCATCTCTGTGCCGCAATGAGGATGGCAATGTCATAGAGAGAGAGGACAGTAGAGCCAGGAGGTCCTTCCTGATGGGGAGGCACTAACTTGGTCAGGAACCGCCCACGGCGTGCGAGCCGCGGTGCATCGGGCCCCCTGTCCGGGCTGGACACGGGGTGCTGGGCGAGGTGGGCAGGCTGCTGCTTGCCTCTCTGACGGCCCTGTTTGCCTTCCAGGCCCAACCTCATGTCGCTGGACCTGGGCTTCAACGCCCTGACGGACCTGCAGGGCCTGATGGGCAGCCTGAGCAGCCTGCGGCACCTGCGGCTGCTGGTGCTACAGGGGAACCCGCTGGCCCTGGTGCCCTACTACCGGGGCTTCACCATCGACAGCCTGGCCGGGCTCTGCGCGCTGGACGACGTCACCGTGTCTCCCAGTGAGAGGCACCAGTTCCGTGGGCTCAGCCGCAGTGGGGGTGAGGGGGCCGCTGCGCAGGCAGGCATCGCCCGTCTGCTGCCCGACTGCGGGTCTGTCCCCACAACTCCCCGGGTGACCAGACCCTGGTTGGGTGCAGCTCTCCCAGATCTGATCCCTGTGGTGAGGATTTGGCGGCAGAAGGTTTGGGGGCCAGGACCACCTCGGTCCCCTCCCTTCCTAGGCAAATGGAAACGTTCTTTAGATCAGTCGTCACTTCCATGACGGCTTGAGATCACCCCCTGGTGGCCCGCGCCACGAGCTGCACCAGAGCCTTCTCAAGGTCGGGGTGATAAACATTGATAACAGCCACACCTACTGTACGCAGGGCACGTGCTGAGCTCACACTGATTCTCAATCTGGAACCAGCCTGCAAAGCAGCTACTATAGTTTCCGTTATACAGATCAGGGAAACAAGGCTTACGAGGGGTGTTGCACCAAAAAGAGACTAACCCAAAGTCAGTGGGTTTGAACTTGGCGGAACTGGGATCGAACCCAGGTCTGCCAACTCCAAGTCTCAGTCCCCATGGAGGGGAGCCTGCAGGCAGCCTGCTCGCCCCACCCCCTCTCGCTGTCTGTCTTCCCAGTTCCATCCCGGAGGGCCCCTCACTCCTCCCCTTTCCCCTTGCAGACTTCTTGGCACACGAGGCACAGTTCGTGGTGACGATTGGAAGTGTCACAGGGGTTCTGGACACGTCAGTCTTGGACCCAGAACCAGGGCCGCAAGGCCCGTTTATCACTTACAGCTATTATGTGACCTACGATTTTGTGGAAGACGAGGAAGGTGAAGGGAGCGAATACGTGGAAGGTGTGCTGGCCGAGGTGTGCGCCCCCGCTGGGCTGGTCCTGGGGATGTGGGGTGGGGGGCTCTGCCCTCGGGTCCACGGGGTCTCCCTCAAGGGCAGAACGGCTTCTTCAGGCCCAGGGAAGTCCTGAACATGACCTCCTGGAGTCAGACCGTACTCCTGGCTTGCGCTCAGCCCCTTTCTGGCAGCTGGAGTCACTCCCAACCGCTCCCACCCTCTTGGCCCTTTGAAATCAGAGCTATGGGCTGAACTAGGAAGCAGCCCAGAATGTCACAGCGAAGCTGATTACTCCCAGCCCCAGCCTGCAACCTCTGCACCTCCCATAAGAGGACACCCAAGGAAATCGCCGACTTGGAGAGGGGGGGATGCCCCCCCCTGCACAGGTGCATGAGACCTCTCAGAAGAAACAAGTCTCGCGTTTTCGTTTTCTTAACTTCCTGCCCCTCACGTTCACGTGTGTGCTCGGGCTTCGCATCCAGCCAAACGTTGACCTCTGTACACACATTCACACTGCGTGGGATGAGTCCCTGAAGACGCCGCGCTGCCTGTTTTCGTTCTCCGGCAGATCGTCAAGCCCTCTCCCAGCGGGGAGCAGTTAGGCGACGAGATCCCCCAAGAGGTCATCCCCAAAGAGGTCATCCCCCAAGAGGTCATCCCCGAAGAGGTCATCCCCGAAGAGGTCAGCCCCGAAGAGGTCATTCCCGAAGAGGCTAAGGATCCTGTAGAGTCCGTGCCCACGACGACGTCCCAGTCGGCAGAGATGGAGTCCGTGGCTTCGGGCGGGTCGACGCCCCTGCCCACGTCTGCAGAGGAGCTGGCCAAGCTGCGGCCGCGCACTGACCTGCAGCTCTGCCCGTCCCCAGGGTAAGGACGGAGGCCTGGCCCGCAGCAGGGCCCAGGGTCCCCTGCCGCCCCCTCGGTGGGCTCTTCACTTCGAAGGTTGTGTGTGGGTTTCCTGGCTGCCTCTTTCCTGCAGTCTCTTCTCCCTGAGTTCAGGCCAAGGTTTTCTGAATGCTTGGGTTTCTTTAGTCAACAGACAGAATAAATGGACAGCCCGTTTCATTTCAGCCTTAGGGCTGAGCGCCTTTGCAGGTTAACTGTTTACATTCATTTAGAACTTCTGGCATCTAACACATGGTATGAATCTTCCAACCTGAATACCAGGTTCTTTCTCGCCTTCGTAAGTCTGTTCTAGTCCATTCCATGGGCTTCGTATGTGTCACACAGACTGTCTTACTCAACAGTCTTTTTTGATGAAGAATTTTACAAGAACTTAGAGTCAGTTCTCATTTAGTGTTGAAGTTCTGTTAACCGATTTTGTACTCATTTCAAAACACTGAGCTTTGTTTGGGTTTATTATTATTATTAATTTTACAAAATTCCCGCTGTCAGCTTCTGTTGGTATTTGATTCTTCTGATGACCAGAGTGCAGAAAACAAAATCTGCAACTGAGATCCAGCTAAATGAGCTTTCTCTTCATGTAGACTCTGCTGCGACGCCCTCAACGAATTTGAGAAGCTAGCATCTCTTACAATGTGTGAAAAGAATTAATTTTAAAAAATTATTTGAAACCTCAAGTAAAGTAAATGATACAGCCTTGTTGAGAATATGGGGGAGCTGAAGTCGCCCATACCCTGGTTCCCACTGGTGGCAGAACCAAGGGGACAGCTGTCCCGGCTGCCAGAGAGAAGCTGGAACCAGCCAGTCAGGACCAGGGTGCTGAGTTCATCACAGCAGATTCCACTGTTGGTAGTGGTAGTTTACTTTTTGGAAAGATTCACAAAAAAGTAAGAGCCACAAATAATTCTACCACTTAAAACATCATGTAAATTAGAAAAATGTCCTCCCATCCGTCCATCTAACTCATCCCATAGAATTAATTGCTCTTAACAGGCACAGTTCTGGGCTGTGAACTAGTAAGATGCTAACGACCTGTTCTGTTACCCATCTCGGGAGGGAACTGAACAAACAGCAGTACCCTACACTCTGCATAATAACAGCTACGCCGGTGGCACAGGGGGGTGTGCTCCTAGGATGGCACATAGGAGGAGACAGCTGAGGAAGTTTCCATACGGAGGAAGGGGCAGGGGGAAGGGTGGGAAAGCAATAGGGCCGGAAAGGTAGATAAACAGAAAAAAAGGGTAGTTTCTCCTAAGCGGAAACTATTAAAAAGTTTTAAGTGGGTTTGTATTTAGGGACGATGACTGTGGTGGAGACGATGGTCTGAAAACAGCTTGTGTCCACTTTTTTCATCACTTCCCTGGAGGGTTTTTTGAGTGTTATCCTTGATGTATTTGTATATAATATTTTATCGCTAGGGGTTTGCTTTTTTTTTTTTTTAAGTCAGGAGGTTATGAAATTTCTTTAATCTGGAAGTGCAGTTATTCACATTCTACCTCTGAGTCTTTCTTTCTGTAGCACTAATTTTTAAAATCAGTTATTGTCACATTTCCTCCATTTTTATGTTTCCCTCTTAACATTTTTTTTTTTTTTTTGCACAGTTGATTTACACAGTTTGCGAGCCCTGGACTGAATTATTTTATTGGGCTTCTATTATATTTCAATCCATACATAACTTTATCTTTGATTGCATTTTCCTATTGTTTGAGGGGAAAATGTCTCCCACCTCAGTGCTGGAATAACTTCTACTTTCTTCTAGTTTTTACTAATGTTTAACTCAGACATACTTTAAATTTGTTATAGTATATTATTAATTCTCCTTCATGCTGTAATCCAGTTTTTAAAACAATGTATGTTACACTAGTTCCCAACCATAGTCACATATGATATCCTAATACTAAAATAACTCTAATTATAGATTCTGAATTTTGGTCTGGGGGGTCATTGTTTCTGCTTTTGATCCAATAGCTTACTATTTTGAGAATTTTTACTTTCCAATATGCTTTAAAAATCTGGGGGCATAAATAACATGTATTCATTTATTAAAGAATCTAGTCGTTCATAAAGTACCTGTTTTGGTGTTCCCAGAGCTAGACTAGGTTCTAGGTATGTGAAAATGAATAACGACCTCACATTACTGGAGTCCACAGTTTACAACGTCATTATCTTTTTTTTATTGTGATAAAATACACATAACATAAAATTTCCATTTCCCATTTTATCCATTTTTAAGCGCACACAGTTCGGTGGCATTAAGTACATTCCTGTTGCTGTGCAGCCATCACCACCGTCCATGTCCAGAACTTTGTTATTTTCCCGAACTGAAATTCTGTTCCCATTAAACTAACTCCCTATTCCCACCCCCAGCCCCCGAGAACCTCTCTTCTATTTTCTTTCTCTCTGAATTTGACTATTCTAGGTACCTCACATAACTGAAATCATACGGTATTTGTTGTTTTGTGTCTGGCATGTTTCACTCGGCATCATGTGTCCACATTGTTGCATGTGTCACCACTTCCTTTTTTAAGGCTGAATAATATTCCACTGCATGGTTAGCCCATATTTGTTGTTATGAATAACGCTGCTGGGAATGCTGGTGTTTGGACGTCTGTTCAAGTCCCTGTCATTCTCTTTGAAGTGTGTTCTGCGGAATTCCTGCTTCTCTTCCAGGTGCATTTCCACACTCAGTTTGTCAAGCCCTGAGACTTTTTACTGGCACTAGAGTATCACTTTGTAATGATTCAGGGAATGTGAAACACTTCTACTGTTTACTCCTACTTTGCTGAAGCTTTTAAAATCTTCTGATTCATTGTTGGCTCGTTCCTGTCCCCCGTTCAGCGACTGTCACCCCCTGGAGGAAATCTCCACGCGGCATTCACCGGTTCACTTTCTCCTCTGTGCCATATGTCTGCCCGGCCTCCGGGGCCCCCAGTCCCGCTCTGCTCACGTCTTCTCACAGCACCCCACAGCCTTGTCCCTGGTCCTGGGTCACGAGCCCCCATCTTCGTCTCCCTGTGCAGGACTGTACTCTTCAGCACGGTCCGCAAGCCCTGGGCTGACGTCATCCAGTGCAACTACGAGATGCAGCACAGGCTCAGGGATCTGGTGCCACTCAAGGCCTTCCTGCTGGCGGGGACCACCGTGACCGTCGTGGAGGAGAAGGTGGGCCTGGCGTTCTCTTTGGCCCCCATGTTGCCCCCCGTGCCCCCGCCCCATTCCGGTTTTCTGTCATGGCGTCCGGAGTCCTGCTCCCTTGTTAGCGTGGTCCCAGCACCTTTCCAGAAAGATCCCAGCCAGCCCAGCTTAGCCCATGTTCACTCAAGGCCGCCTCACTATCTCCTAGATTCTCTCCTGGCCTGTAGTGCCACCTCTCGTCGACAGTCCCTTGTCTACCAAGAAAGGAAAAGGGGAGAAGGACAAGAAACAGAAGGAGAAAGGCAAGAAGGGGAAAGACGGGAACGACAAGGCAGCAGCCAAAGGGGAGAAAGAGACGGCCAAGGTACCACTGGCCCTGGGGTGGTGGCGCTGGGCGGTCCCTGCCTGGTACTGTCACCCTCCCGGCCTCTCCCCACAGGAATGGAAGGGGTCCAAGAAGAAGAGAGAAGTTCCTAAGGAACTCCGCCAGGACCCACCCGTCCTGCGGGTGCTGGGCAGCGGCCGAGTGCTCCTGGAGCCCCTGCTGATGGGGGAGCCTCTTGTGTCCACCGTGTGCAACTTTGGGGTGATCCGCACCATGGAATCCGACAGGCTGACATTTTTCAGGGTATGTTAAGGCCCCTGACAGGCCCCGCCCCCACAGAAATGACGCTGGGCAAGGAAGGGCCACGGGGCCCGGTCATGGGAGGGAGGAGGACGGACTGCACCGTGAAGCCCCTCCAGAAGCCCCTCCAGAAGCCCCTGCATTGCACAGGAAGGCCGGGAGGAGGGCCTGTCCCGAGGCCATGGGGCAGGGGTACGGGGCCCCAGCTCTGCGGGTCACCAGCCTGTCTGACAGCCTTCTCAGGTGCAAGGAGCGAGGCAAGTGGGCAGGCAGGGCCCGCTCCTCCCTAGGAGACCCAGCCCTGCCTCCGGGACCAGGAGACGCCCTGGCAGGGGTGGGGGCGCCAACAAGAAGGTACCGGAATCTGCATCCCTCACTCTAGTGAGCATCTCATTCTGTGGTTCTTTCAGGACTCAAAGAATAAGAAAGCTAAAAAAGGTAAGAGCCAATGATGGTGACTGAGGGCAGAGAGTGTTTCCTGAGGACCTGTCCTCATGCCTGGGGGCTGCCGCAACAGAGCACCACAGACCGGGTGGCTCGTAAACAACAGGCATTTATTTCTCGCAGCTGGGGAGACTAGGAAGAGCAAGCCCAAGTTTTCAGCAGTGTCAGGTGAGGGTCCTCTTCCTGGTTCACAGCTGGGCAGCTTCTCTCTGTCTTCACATGGCGGAAGGGGGAGGGGTCTCTCTGGAGCTTCTTTCATAAGGTCCTTAATCCCATTCATGATGGCTCCGCCCTCGTGACTTAATCACTTCCCAAAAGCTCCACTTAACTCATACCATCACCTTTAGGGGTTAGGATGTCACATATGAATTTTGGAGGGGGGAGGGGAACACAAACATCAGACCGTAGCAGAACCTGCTGAGGGATCAGCCTGATTTGGGACCAAAGGAAGGGAAGGATGGAGACCCGTATCTTCCAGCCAGTGGGGAGGCCATGCCCATCCTGAGGACCAAGCCCTGTGTCTTCCCTGCAGCCCTGAGACAAGAGTGGCTGACTGTGGGTCAATGCCATGGGCAGGAAAAGCATTCTGGGGTAGGAGCCAGGAGGAGGTGGATGGGGGTTCAGAGTTGGGGCTGGCTCAGCGTTTGTCTGGCTCCTGCTTCGTTCGGGTCATGCGCCCTTATTCTCCATAAGAGGCATGTGGACTTGTTCTGTGGGCAGTGGGCAGCCACCCAAGTGTCCGAAATAGATGTTTTAGATACGAGTTTTAGAAAGAAACTTATAAAGAAACACAGTTTGGAGGGAGAGCTAGCAGACAGGAAGATGAGCTGGGAGGACGCTGCGAAGTGTGAGGCAAGGTCACAGCAGCACTGTCACAGCAGCCAAAAAGTGGAAAGAGCCCGAGGGCCCATCAGCGGATGAATGGATAAATACAAGGGGCCTCGCCACACCATGGGGTGTTACTCAGCCCTGGAAAGGAGTGAAGGGCTGACACACGCCCCAACATGGATGAACCTTGAGAACGTGATGCTAAGGGAAAGAAGCCAGATACAAAAGGCCACATAGGATTCCATTGATAGGAAATGTCCACAATAAACAAAACCCTAGATACAGAGAGCAGATTAGTGGTTGCCAAAGCTTTTGGGGGGGGCAGAGGGGAGGGGCCAGAGAATGGGAAGTGACTGCTAATGGGTACGGGGGTTTCCATTTGGGGTGATAAAAAACGTTCTGCAATTGGATAGCAGTGCTGGTTGTACAACAGTGTGAATATGCTAAAAGCCACTGAACTGTACATTTAAAAATATTTAAAATGTTGAATTTTATCTCAATGGAAAAAATTCACCGAAAAAAGTATGAGGCAAGAATGCTATCTATGTACATGGATTAGGAGACTGAATGTCAAGATGTCGGTTTTCCTCGACTTGATCTATACATTCAGTCTCAGTCATAATCCTAGAGGGATTCTTTTTTTTTTTGGAAAAATCAGCAAGCTGATTCTAAAATGCATATGGAAATGCAAAGGACCTAGAATAGCCAAAACAACTTTAAAAAAGCACAAAGGATTTACACTACTGGACTTCAAGACCCATACAAATACGGCCACGTGATCTGTGATAGAGCTGCTGGGCTAAGACGATCTTAAAATCATTTTTGTTTACATTTTTGCAAATCTCTTTAATGTCTGGCTTAATTGAGGACAGCTGCATTCACATAGCTGCTTCTGCGGTCAGTCCCTTGTGATGTGTTGCTGTGGTTGAACTACATCAGGGGTGTCCAAGCTTTTTTCAACGTTTTTTACCAAGGGCCATATGCAGTAAAATACACAAACAGCTGGGCCACTCACTCGAGGTGAAGTACGTACTGCCTCACCTGGTTTATTTAAGTAAACTAAATATATTTTTGGAATTTGCTGCGGGCCAATTAACAATAGATTGCGGACCGCGGTTGGCCCGCGGGCAGCAGTTTGGACACCCCTGAACTATATGAAGGAATTCCAACCTCAGGTGGACATGTGATTGAAAAAGAGGGGAGTATTTTAGTAGGCTTTAAATAACGGTCTTCTTTTTTGATATTACTTCAAATATGCCAGCTCGGTTGTTTGTTTGTTTTTGAAGATTACACTGTGAAAGCTGAATCTATGTGGGTGAACTTTTTTTCATAATCAGTATGTAAAAATCCATTGGGCTACCCTGCGTTTTGAATGACTATCACCCGCGCAGTTTGGAACATCAGATATTGGTTTTTGTAAAATACTAGCTCACTGGGTTATGCAGATCTTCCAACTGTTGACGCATTTCATTATACCTTATGCAAAAATCACGTTCTTTAATACCAGCACCCGCATCATGAGAAGAGTCTTTGAGTGTTGGAAAATGAAGTTCATGGTGGCAGAGACAATGTTCCACAATTCTGATTTCTACTTGAAAGCCACGTGTTATACTTTGTCAGAATGCTTTCAGTTGTTTTCTCTGACGTGCCAGGCTTACTTCATGTTTAGAAAATATCTGCCTAATTGTCACGTCTGGATAACCACAGTCTGCCAGTGTCCTTTCAAGGGAAATGGTGGTCCCTAGTTAAATGTGATTTCATTTTATTCGTTACTACCGAGTCTCTGATTCCGAGGCCGGGCCCCCAGCAGACCAAACACGGGTTTGCGTTTTGGGGCCGAGTAAGGAGCCCGCGCAGGGCGGCGGAGAACCTGCCGGCTCACCTGTGCGGACTCACGTGCGCGTCTTTTTCCCAGTGTACGAAGGCGACTACCAGCCGGAGCCCCTGACGGTGCAGGTCCAGATCCAGCTGAACCAGTGCCGCTCGGCCGGGGAGGCGCTCCGGCTGCTCGCCGCGTAGCGCGCGCATTAAAAGCTGTTCTGACGACCGCAGCCTCGCGTCTGTCTGGCCGCCGCGCGTCGGGGCAACTGGGCGCCGCGGGAGCCGGGAGGGCTGGGCGGGCGGGGCGCCTCGGCGGGCAGAGGTGCGGAGGGCAGCGCTGATCTGGGGTGGGGGGCGGAGACCCACCGCGGCCCCGGGCCCGCCCTCCAGAAGCCCCGCCTCTGGTGGGCGTGGTCAGTGCTCGAGGGTCGCGGCCGGGCCCCGCCCACCGCCCGAGCCCAGCGAGGTGCGTGCGGATGGTGCTCGGTGTCCCGCTCCGGTCCGCGGCGCGAGCTGCTCGCCTGAACTCGTCGCCTGTGCCCGACCCGCGACACGGCTCAGGTGGGTCCACGAGGAGCGGGTCGTGCCTCGCTGCTGGGAGGGGGTGTCTCGGTGCCTCGAGGGTCGCCGCAGCTGCCGGTGTCTCTGCTCCCGCCCGAGGAGGCGTTGGGTCTGGGCGCAGCGGGGCCGTCGCCGCACTGTCCGGCGGCCGGCCGGCCTTTCACCCCACTGGTCCGTCGGGGCCCGGCGACCTCTGGCTGCTGCTCGGCTTCGGTTCGCCCCCCTGGGGCCAGAATGGCCGAGCCGGGTGTTGGGGAAGGGGCAGCCTGGGCCGCTTGCCCGGACGCCTCGACCGGCGGCGCTGTTCGCTGTGCTCCCGCCCGGGAGGGTTGTGCACCGCGGGGCCCCTGGTCCGTGCTTGGCGACCGCGCGGCCCCACAACCGCCTTGTAGAGACTGTCGAGTGGAAAGAATGAACCAGCCCTTGACCCTTCCCGTCATTGTGGCATGTCGGGGCCACTAAGCCCCGTGAGGACCCGAGGCAGCCTTTCCCCCAGAAACGATTGCAGACACTTAGGACCCAGCTGCCCACTCGGAGGGGCGTCGAGCACGCGCTGAAGCCGGTGCCGGTTACAAACCAAGCTTGGGGCGGGGGCGGGGGGGGGGCGTCTCGCAGTGGGCGGGAGACAGCCGCTAGCCGGTACTGAAATGCGGGTCACAGCTGTGGGGTGGGGAGCGGAGGCTGGCACCCCAGTCACTGCGGAGCGGAATGGCTGTTGGTTCGCGCCGTGCAGGGCCGCCGCGGGGCGTGGGCGCAGTGGGAGCGGGCTGGGCCCAGGGGGATCAGGTCCCCCGCGCTGCCCACCCCGGGCCGCGGGACAGCACACGGCAAAACCACGCGGCTGGCTTTGCGGCCTTCCGCATGACTGGCACGACCACCCACCCGGGGCCCCGCACCCTCAGCCCGCGTATCTCCCACACCTGAAACCCGGCCAGCCCTAAGCTCTCCACAGCCACCACCCTAGTCCCAGCTGCGTCTTGGGTCCTGACAAGTTTTCAGCTGGTCTCCTGTTTCCATTTCTGCTCTTCCACCATCCTCCCAGCAGCAGCAAACAATGGAAGTTCTTTTCACTACCTCTGCGAAATCCTCCCGTGGGTCTCGGGGCACCTGCAGTGACAGCCGAGCCCGCCCCAGCCCCGCGCCGCGGCCCTGACGTGCCTGCCTCCTCACTCTGTCGCCGGCTTCACCTCTACCCCTTCCTTCCAGCCACACAGCACTGCTGTCCCCCAGAACTGCACGCCTTCCCTCCAGCTCTGCCCTTAACTGTGCCCTCCGCCTGGCACATTCACCCCAGATCTTCATGTGACTCGGTCCCTTACTCCATTCAGTTCTTGCTCAAATGTCCTTCATGGAGGAGGGTTTTCTAAACGGCGGAGGCTACCGGAACCTTCTCATGACGGTTCCATCACTGCTTTCCTGTCTTCTCAGCACTACCTGAAGTTCATAGTGGTTTTTCTGTCCCTCACTGCTCTTGAGAGGGCTGTTGACCTGC
This sequence comes from Rhinolophus sinicus, assembly GCF_057876585.1. Taxonomy (NCBI): domain Eukaryota; kingdom Metazoa; phylum Chordata; class Mammalia; order Chiroptera; family Rhinolophidae; genus Rhinolophus; species Rhinolophus sinicus. The sequence continues at coordinate 35,750,734 of NC_142509.1, forward strand.
CTGTCTTGCCTGCCAACACATCCCTAGCAGCTAGAAGAGATGTTTGTGGTGGTGGCGGCAGGGACAACAGCATGAGGAACTGGGTGGAAGTGAAGGTTATGGGATGGAGGCCTGGCTTTGCTTCCCTTGACCTTGGGCAGGCCACTCCACTAGTCAGCATTTCTCCACCTTTGTTTGGATTGCTGGGGGACTTAGAAAACTAGAACTCTGTAAGTGGTAGGGACAGGTGAGGGGTGGCCACAGGGGAGCCATCTCTGGTCCGAGTCTGCAGCTTTCCTACTTGCTTTCATGCTCTTTCTATGCCTGTGGTTTTTCCCTGAAGCAGTTTGACTCCCCCCAGGAAACCCAGGCCACTTCCAGGCCGATGTGAAGGATGTGAAGGATGTATTCTGTGGTGGCCGCCACCGTCTGCTGCTGTTGAGGTGATCATTTGAGACACTCAACACAGGGCCTGCCACCCACAGACCAGACTCCAGACTTCTTTTTTTGGAGCCCTGAATATCACGTTAGGTACTTAAGAATGAATTTAACCTGAAGCTAAACTAGCTCTGTGCCATTTTCATGGATGCAGATAAGGGACTTGAGTTTCCTGGGAAATGCTGAAAACGCTCGGGGCGCCTCAGTTTTAAAGTGGCTGCAAGTGCTTTTGAAGGGAAAGTTGACCCAAGAGCCCTCTGATGACGGCAGAAGGTGAGGGCTGGCACAGCAGGTGTGCTTCGTCTGTCCTCTGGGAGAGGGACTCTGGAAAGAGCCGGAGGACAAACTGAAAAGAATAAATAAAAGAAGTCCCAAAGGCCAGTAGGAACTTAGCTGCTGGCCTGTGGGATAACGTGCTCTTGGGACCAGGGAGGCGGAGGCGGGGCATGGCCGGGCCCGGGGCGGGACCGGCTCTCACGGCTCTTTCCTCGCAGGGCCACCATGTTCCGCAGGCTGGGCTGGCTGGTCCTGTACAGTCTCGCTGTGCTGCTGCTCAGCTGCCTGCTCTTCCTGAAGAAGGAAGCCAAGCCGGCAGGGGGCTCCATGGTGCGCCAGCCCTTCTGGGCTCCCCCAGGGCCCCGCCGCAGCCAGTGTCCCCCCAACCACACGGTGGCTAATGCCTCCCTGTCCCTGCCTAGCCGTCACCGCCTCTTCTTGACCTATCGCCACTGCCGCAACTTCTCCATCTTGCTGGAGCCTTCAGGCTGTGCCAAGGACATCTTTCTGCTCCTGGCCATCAAGTCACAGCCCGGCCACGTGGAGAGGCGTGCGGCCATCCGCAGCACATGGGGTCGGAAGGGGGACTGGGCCAGGCGCCGGCAGCTGAAGCTGGTGTTCCTCCTCGGGGTAGCAGGCCCTGCACCCCCAGCCCAGCTGCTGGCCTATGAGAGTCGGGAGTTCGATGATATTCTCCAGTGGGACTTCGCTGAGGACTTCTTCAACCTGACGCTCAAGGAGCTGCACCTGCAGCGCTGGGTGGCCGCTGCCTGTCCCCAGGCCCACTTCATGCTAAAGGGAGATGATGATGTCTTTGTCCACGTCCCCAATGTGCTGGAGTTCCTGGATGGCTGGGACCCAGCGAAAGACCTCCTGGTGGGAGACGTCATCCGCCAGGCTCTGCCTAACAGGAACACCAAGGTCAAATACTTCATCCCACCCTCCATGTACAGGGCTCGCCACTACCCGCCATATGCTGGGGGTGGAGGGTATGTCATGTCCAGGGCCACTGTGCAGCGCCTCCAGGCAGCCGTGGAAGAGGCTGAACTCTTCCCCATCGATGACGTGTTTGTGGGTATGTGCCTGAGGAAGCTGGGGGTGAGCCCCATGCACCATGCTGGCTTCAAGACGTTCGGAATACGGCGGCCCCTGGACCCCCTGGACCCCTGCCTGTACAGAGGGCTCCTACTGGTGCACCGCCTCAGCCCCCTGGAGATGTGGACCATGTGGGCACTGGTGACAGATGAGGGGCTCAAGTGCGCGGCTGCCCCCATGTCCCAGCTCCGAGTGGGCTGAGTGAGAGGACTGAGTGTAGATTTTCCCACCGTGATGAGAAATTGAGAACCTTGAAACTTGACCCATGCTGATCACCAGGAAACGCTGACTTAGTTTTTGTAACCCCCTCCCAAACTTTTCTAACTTTGATTAAAAACACTGAAACCTGGCTAACTTGTTGAATGGGAGCCACAGCAAAGCTGCCAGAACTCCATGTGGGACTCCTACAGCCCCTTAGGGCTCTGCCAGTCTGGGGGGTGAAGGTGGGAGGCCGCATAGGGCCCCAGAAGACACACACATACATACATTTTCTTTTTTAAATGCAAAAAAAATTATTCTCCTTCAAATACAATAGAGAAACTCGAAGGAAAGAAGGACACGAGAAGCGTGTGTTGGAGTAAGTCCTGTTGACAGTACCAGGTAAACATTCTGCATTTAGTCTCTTAAGAATAATGGACTGCTGTTGGCTCCTTGGCCTGGGCAGTGGGGCCAGGTCACAGAAGGCATCAGAAACACTTAAAAAGACATCTTACAAACAGGACAGGCTCCCCCCTCTCCCCAAACTCACATCCCTATGGAGGGAGCAAACACTAAAGCCTATCTGAAAAGGTAAGGTCAGAGACTGAGTGAGTGAGGTTCAACAGCTACAGAACTTGTGGGCATGGCACAAAAGGAGCCCTCTCTCTGGCCAGGTTGGTGAGATGCTGTGGGTGGGAGGACGGGGAGCGGTGTCCGGGCTAAGAACCAGGTCTGTCCGGTACGACTGGGACCACGGGGGAGGGCCAGGCACACAGCTCCCCAAGGCACACAGCTCCCTTCTGGCCTTCACCTCTCCCTGCAGAGGAAGCTGTGCCCACCCAGGCTGGTGGGCAGACACTGGGCGGCGCGGGCCCTCAGTCCTCTCGCAGGTAGGCCTCCGGCTCCGACTCCGCCCTCTCGTCCGTGTCCTCCTGCGTCTTCTGAAGGAGCTCTGCCGTCTGTGCCTCTGTCAGCTTGGCTTCTGCTTTCTGGCAGAGCTGACGCACTTCCTGCACCTGCGATTTCACCAGCTGGATGTGGCTCCTGGCGGTGACGGAGGCCTGATCTGCTCCTGCAGGCAAACAGGGCGGGTGCAAGTGGACAAGAGGAAAGCCGGGGCTCCGTGGTCGTCACCTGAGCACCTCTTGGAGCCGCTTTCCCCGCCCTCCCCGCTGGCCTTCACTCTGCAGAGCAGATGCCTCTACCTCCACATTCAGGTCTGCATTTTACTCTCCTCAAAATCCCAGCATTTTTCTCCAGCTGTGAGCAGCTGTGATAATTTTTAAGTGCAAGTCCCACCATCTTTGTAGCTATACAGATCTTAATACAGATGTTCTATGAATTTAATTTTTTAACTACACAAGCAATACACTTCTTTTTGGCAAATTAAGAGATCACTAATAAAATTGTCAAAAGATTTCTTTCCTCACCCTAACCAATCTTCAAATATAACCCCTGTTGGAAGTTTAAAAGGCATCTTTCTTTTAAAATGTAACCGTATACATATGGAATGCTTAGAATAATAGTTACTATAAATTTACATATTAGCACAAAAGGTATTTATTGGACATATTTGCAATTTTGTTTTTTACATGTTTTTGAGCTCTATCATTCCTTTCACCTGCTGCTAGCGTAGCTCATCATGTAGATATGCATCTTTATCCATTCATCTGTAGAACACTGGGTGGTTTTCTATCATATGCATCAATGAGACCCTTCAGCACAATGCTGAAAGGTAATGGAGAACAGCAGGCATCCATCCATCCTTTATTTCTGACTTTGACAGAGATGCTTCTCATATTACACTATGAAGTAGGATTACTTCACCTTTATCATGTTAAGAAAATCCTCTCTATTCATAGCTGTACTTAGATTTAAATCATAAATGGGCACTACATTTTACCAAAGGCTTTTGGGGCATATACTGATAGGATTACATAGGTGGCTTTTCTCCTTTAATCTACTATAGATAATCTCAAGTAGTCAATTATGTTGACAGTATTTGTCCAAAGTTGAATTATTCTATTTTGGTGGTAAACGGCTACATTTGACTTACATCTGTATTATAAGAAATACTGAACTCCAGGCTTTTTTTTATTTTGATGCTGCCCTAGTCCAGTCTGGGATCCGGCCTATGCTGACTTCATACAATTACAATAGGAGGCTTGTCATCATCTTGTATGTCATGGTCCACTTTCCGTAACATAGGAATGTTTCTTGAATATATGATAAAACTCGCCCACAAAACAGCCTGGGCTTAGTGCCCACTTTGGGGCACAAATCTTTGAATACAAGTTCAACTTTTACGGTTATTGGTCTTGTTTGGATTCTTTACTTCTTGGACCAATTTGGGATTTATATACAGATCGTAATATTCTCACATAATGTAAAAAACCTTCATTATTTATAGTAGCACTTTCAGATGTTACTTTTGCTCTCTAAAAAGTCATACGTGCCGAATCTGATTTGTTCAAGGAACCAGATTTTGCCTTTTTGACTATTTCTTTTTAATCTTCTTACACCTTTTTTTTTTTTTTATACACCATCTGGATTTATTTTGCTCTTTTTGTCAGTTACTATGTTAAACGATTGTTTATTTTTAGTACTTCTTGGTACAGTGAACATTACCTGTCCTTCATAGCTGCTTTTCTTTGTATTTATGACACATGCCTTTAAAAGTGTCCACTTCTCCTTAAAAGGGACTTTGTCTACAACTCCCTGGATCTACTGTCTACTGCATTTGTTATCCTAGTTCTAAATATTTTTAAATTTCCATTTTGATTTTTGGTGGGGAAGGGGTGTGAAGGAATTTGTTGAGTCTTTGTCATCTGGCACAAAATCAATTTTTGTACATGTTGTATTTGTGTTTGAAAAGAATATTTTGGAGGGGGAGAAAAATTTTATATTCAGTATATTTACTTGGTTAAGCTTTTAAAAATCATTGTTCCAACCTTTTATAGCTCTAATTTTTTTGGTCTTGACCACTGAGTATTTGCGATGTGTATAAAGCTCAAGTTCTTCTTGTCAAAGTTTGTCAGTTTTTGCCTTACTAGGTGCACATTTTGTGATTGATGTCTTATTGATGAATTGTTCTGTCCCTTTAATGCTTTCAGTCTTGATTCAGCTATTGCTGGGCCAGCTTTTTGGGGTAGCTTTCTTGTTAATGGTTTGGTTTTTTATAATTTTCAACCTGCCTAGGCCATTTTGTTTTAGGGGTGCCTCTATAAACAGTTTTAGCTAGAATTATTTTAACACAATCTAAAAGTATCATTTAATAATAGTAAATTTATTCTTATTCTAATTACTGACATTTGAACCTATTCCTCTAATTTGCTTTATTTCTTTTAAACCTTTCCTGCCTTTCTCCCCACCCCCCACCCATTCTTTCTGTAGTGTTTAACAATGTCTAACATTAAACCAATGTCTCTCTTCCCAAACAAGGTAAAAAAGCTTCGTGTGCTTTCACTTCTTCCGCAAACTGATTTCATTATTTAAAAATCTGTTTAACACTAAAAACTTCTCACAAGTTTTACTTAATTTGGTTCATTATTCTTGTACCTCAGTTGCTTCTCATTTTTCTTCACAGAGTAGTTTTTCTAGAAAGTATATGTGTTTGGTAAACTTTGAGTCATTATATGTCTGAAAATATCCTTCATTCTCACACTTTAATGATGTCTGACTAGACATAAAATTCTAGGTTAAGATTTGTCACCTTGTACCTGGGTTTTGCCAATAAGATTAACATCTGATTACACTTCCTCTGTAGGTGTATCTTTGCTTATAGTTTTTCAGATTTTTCTGTGTATATTTTACACTCTGAATCTTTTTTGCCATGTGATTTTTTTTTTTTAATTCTGTTGAGAACCTTTGTGAGCCCTTTCAATCAGTTCTGGGAAGTGTCTATTTTTGTAGATATGCCTGCACCTGCCCTAGAGCTAAGCCTGCCTAGGTGAGTGTGAAGGCTGCCTGGGGACGTTCCTCCCGCAGTAGCTTAGCCATCTCCCCTTCACTGCACCTGGAACTCTGCTCCCAGCTCAGCTGTGCCATGCCCCTAATGCTATTTTCACACTTCTTTTGTTTCACTCTTCATTTCAGTCCTGTTTTCAGATCTTCTGATTCCTTAGGTTTTAGTTAACTAAGAATTTTTGTTTTTACTAAAAAAAAAAAAAAAAAAAAAGTGTTTTTTGTAGCCTTGTTAAGATTTGGTGTTAGAGTCCCAAGTCTGATATCATGAAATCAGAAAACAAAAGTATTTTAACAGACCAGTTTCTTAGTAGAGCTGGTCTTAGGCTATAATTTCTGAGTGACCTTGTTTGGGACCAATCAGGTAAGATGTTAAACTAGGGTTTCCCTCAAACTACACTTAATTAAGAAACCATTTTGCTCAAGCCCACTGGATGGATAGTGATGTTCAAAAATCATCCTGGTGCACGAATAAACTACTTGCTGTGCTGGAGCACCCAGGTACATAGGCTGCAGTGGGTCTACCAGGAGCAAAGGTGTTAGAATTTTTCTACCTGACTAAATCCTAGTTTGCCTGTTTACCTCTTGTACCACAGCATCCTGGGTGAATTACTTAGCCCCTTTGTCCCCCAGTTTCTTCACCTGTAAAGTGAGAATAATAATAGGCCCTACTTTAAGGGAGCTGGGGGGGATTAAAAGTGCCTATAAAATGCTTACCACAAAGCCTGAAATAGACAAATACTAGTTATTCAAAAACTATCTGGGTTATTAAAAAAAAAAAACACAAAAAACAAAAACGTTAAAAACTATTTGGAGGCAATCAAATTTACCAAATGGCTGCAGTTTTATTATTTCTAATTTTGTAGATATTGACAACCTGGCTTCTAGTGGTCTGGCCTACAGGGGCTTTAATTTTTTTTATTGTGCAAGTAAAATGCTGGTTAATATATTGCCAAAGGGGACCTATTCTCACCAAGTTAGAGCCACACTGGGCTTTAGACCATGAATCCAAATCCCTCCTTTTACAGCCAGGTCAAAAGTCAAGCTGCACCTCCACAGTGAAAACTTGAACCTACCAGTGTGGTACGCAGCTTCCGCTGCCATCTCTGAAAGACTAACTGCAGTCATCCACGTGGTTTCCAACTTTAAGTACTCTTGTTGTTTTGAAGTCATCTGTAAATGAAAGAAAATGCTTCAGACAACTTGAAGGGGTTAAGCACATTTAAATGGACTGATTCAAAATGGGAGATTTAGAGAACAGTTACTAGGTAGACACCTTAATTCAGTACTTTAGAAACCACAGTGAGGTAGAAGCACTAATACAGAAATGCCTAGGGGGTGCAGTGCTCATAACACCCAGGTCACTGGTTAGATCCCCACATGGGCCAGTGAGCTGTGCCTTCCACAACTAGATTGAAAATGACTTGACTTGGAGCTGATGGGTCCTGGAAAAACACACTGTTCCCCAATATTCCCCAATAAAAATAAAAAAAGGAAGAAATGCCTAGTAACCTTTGCTTACCTCAACTCTGGCTCCTATGATCACCTGCCACACTTCATCTTCCTCCTGTGAATTCATTTTCCCAAGTAAACTTGTATATTGTCGGTACAGAGAAATTAAGGTATAAACAGCCTACAAATACAGAATAAACAAGTCTGAGTAAAATAAGCGAGGCATATTGTGTAGGAATAGTGAGACTTACACCTCAAGGAGATGAGGTCCCATCACAGCAGACGCTGCAGTCCTTCTGCCTGACAATGCACTACTGTATGGGCTTTACGCCAGGACAGTATCTCCACTTAACAACTTCTGTGGTGTTGAAAGCTCATTAGCAATTCAGACAGAGAATACAATGCCAAAGGGGGATTCGAAGGCTGAGGAAAAAACTGCTGGAAAATAAAGGTAAAATAAACATATACACGAGACTTTTAAATGGTTTTGATTCTCCATCTACTCTATTAGCTCAGATCAGTAGTTTTCAAACTGTCCTCGCAGAGAACCGCTGGTGCTGCCGGAGGTACGCTGGACCTTCTGCCCCAAACTGAACCAGGTCAGCTGGTTCCCCTGTCTTATAATCTGAGCTGCTATATTTAAGATTTTTCTTTTAAAAAGGGTTCCTGGAAAAAGTCTAAAAACCAGTGATTTAGATCAGGGCTCAGCCAACGATTTTTGGTAAAGGGCCAGAAAGTAAATATTTTTGGTTTTGTGGGGCCCTGTAGTCTTTGTTGCAAGTTTTCAGCTCACGAAAGCAGTCCCAGGTGATACATAAATAAGTGAGCGGTAAAGCCTGGACTTGGTCTGTGGGCCGTAGTTGGCCTGCCACTGGTCTAGATGATCAAGACTTCACAGGAGGACGCTTACCTTAGTGTATTCAGTGATTGCTTCAATCAGTGCGTATGTGGTCTGAGAGAGGAAGGTAGAGGTGCTGTCTGTTACCAGAGACACAGCCCTCCTCATTAGTGCATCGTTGCTAAGAGAATGAGGCTCCGATTTCTGAAAGACAAACATTTTCACTCTATGTCTGAAGTGAAGCCTGGGCTGAGAACGTCCTCACAGACAGCTAAGTGGAAACGTGACCCTCGTGCCACCAATGCATGAAGTTTTGGGGCCAGCTGTTTCTTTCTAAGCTTTACTTTGGCTGCTTAAGACAATAAATGGAAATAATTCCAGAGTATGCTTTTTACCTACTTTTATTCTTTAGTCTCTGCTCCAAAAAGTAAAGTATTTCTTTATATAAAAGACAAGTAATTATAACCAATTTCATGAAGTTATGATTCATTCATTACCACAGTGCTAGATGCTTGGGATATAAAGATAAGATATATTCTCTGCCCTCAAAGATTCCAGATGGGGAGGGGAGAGGACTTGAAAAATGAACGCAATTAAGCATCATGGGCGCTGTGGCAGCAGTCTGTACGGGCTACAATGGGGCCCACATAGGGAGCCGTCACTTCTGTGTTGAATGAGAACAGTTTAGAAAAGGCATCACAGAGCTGAGGATTATGCTGAGTCTAGTTCCACACAGCAACCTTTAAAAAGTTATGTCAACAGATGACACGATACTACCCTAAAGACCCTAAAGATGCCACCAAACAAACTAACAGAACTAATAAATTACTTCAGTAAAGTTGCAAGATACAGAATCAATATAAAGTAATCTGTTGCGTTTGTATACATCAATAATGAATGATCAGAAGAAGAAATTAAGAAAACAATCCCATTTATAATTGCATCAAAAAGTATGAGATACCTAGGATTTCAAATACCTTAACCAAAGAGGTGAAAGACCTGTACTCTGAAAACTTTAATAAATCAGACACTGAAAAAAGAAAATGAACAAGATACAAATAAATGAAAGGACATACCTTGCTCCTGGATTGGTAGGATTAATATTGTTAAAATGTCCTTACTACCTAAAGTAATATACAGATTCAATGTAATCCTTATTAAAGTACCAATGGCATTCTTGGAATTAGAACAACTAATCCTAAAATTATAGGAAACCACAAAAGACCCTGAATAGCCAAAGAAATCTTGAGAAAGAGCAAAGTGGGAGCTATCACACTCCCCAGTATCAAACTATCCTCTAAAGCTACAATCATCAAAAGAGTATGGTACTGGCATAAAAACAGACATACATCTATAGAATAGAACACAGACAGAGCGCAGAAATAAATCCTCGCTTATATGGTCAACTAAACTATGACAAAGGAGGTAGGAATAAAGACAGTCTCTTCAGTAAGTGGTGTTGGCAAAACTGGACAGACACATGCAAAAAAAGAAAAGAAAAAAGAAATTGGACCACTTACACCATTACAGAAATAAACTCAAAATGGATTCAAGTCTTAAATGTTAGATCTGAAACCATAAAACTCCTACAAGAAAACATAGGCAGTAAACTCTGACACTGGTATTAGCAATATCATTTTGGATATATCTCCTTGAGCAAGGGAAACAAAAGAAAAAAATAAACAAATGGGATTACATCAAACTAAAAAGTTTTTGCACAGCAAAGGAAAACAACAAAATGAAAAGACAGCCTATTGAATGGGAGAAGAATAAACAAAACAGAAACAGACCCACAGATACAGAGAACAAGCCAAATGAGGGTGAATGGGGAGGGATGGGACTAAAAAACCACTAACTGCTGAGGGGCACAGAGCCAGTGAGATGCTTCTATTTTCTAAAACATGAGTTTAACAAAATTACTTCTATTACTGAAATTGATACTGCTTATGCAGAATCCACAAATTATTATTTGATAAGACTTAAAATATTATTTTACCATATTTGAGAGAACCAGGATAGAAAATTTTTTTTCATTGAATGAATGTTTTTGATTTCTTTAAAATGTTTCTATTTTATATTTTTAAATCTTCAGGAATACAATCCTGTCAATTAAACATATACACTTCTTTTCAGTAACTGAAGAAATATCTAGATGGCATTTTTCAAGTAAGCTGCTAAAAAACTCTCTAGAATGAATGTACTTCTTCAAGTCTGACACAACACAATTGTCTCAGATACATGCAATGAATATAGATTGCTGTTCTTTGAAAATTTCTATTTTTTGAATGAAAAAAAATAAATAAAAAGTTATGTCTGATCATAATAATCTTGTATTAAAGTCCTTTGTGGTTTTTCAGAATAAATTCCAAAGCTTTACAATGGCCCACAAAGTACAAAACACACAATTTGATCGTCAGCTAACCCTCTGGCCTCATCTATTACTTTCTCTTCCTCATTCCGCTCCGGCAACACTCCCCTCCTTTCGATTCATCACACACATCACGCACACTATGTCTAGATCTTTGCACTCAAGAGTTCCTTCTGCCTGGCAAGCTCTTCCCCAGGATATGACCATGGCTCCCTCTCTCAGATCATTCTGATCTCCTTAAATACCACTTTTTCAGTAGCCCTCCCAGACCACCCTGTCTAACCCAAACAATGCCCTCCCAGCACTTTCTATTCCCTTCCCTTATTTGTTTTCTGCTTAGCACTTGTCATCGCCTGGCATTTTATATTTGTTGATTTTCTCCCCTTTCCTCTCTCCAGAATGTAAGCTCAATGAGGGCAGAAACTTTGTTTTGCTCTTACATTCTCAGTGTATGGCACACAAAAAACGGTCAATAAATTTTTGTTGAATGAAAGACTATTTTGTTGATAACTTCTTCTTCTCTCTTCCCTCTTTATACAATTTGACCAACTTGACATACTGTTCCTACCAAAAGAGGCAATCAAAATGGGAACGTTAATATATTTGCTCAGCTCTGGAAAGGAGATGCTAGTACAGCAGAAAGTGTACCATCGTGTGGGAGGGAGTGGAAAGCACTGGGTAAAACTATGAGAGCTTGTCTGATGCTTCTTCTCCAACTGAGAGTCAAAGAGGACACAGTCCACTAAGGAAACACTGAGTGACACGACAGTACTTTACCTGTGCAATAGGAACCGCACACAGGGTTACTCCAAATCCAAATGCCACAGCTTTGTGCCATGGTCTTATCAGTTCTGAGAAACAGTGCTTCTTAAAGTTAGCCACGGGAGGAACACACTGTCTGTACCTAGAAATAAAGTCAAATTTAATAAGGCACAACCACCAACCTGTGAAAGCCTCTTAAACTCATTTGCGGGGGTTGGAAACTCAAACGGGGCCACAAAGGAACCTAAATGAAGGTGCAGGGTGGGCGTTCCAGACAGGGCTCAGTGGGGAGCGTGGGGGGCTGGAAAGCCCTGGTCTCGCTAAAGAGGCAACCGCTCCTTAGCTCCCGCGAACCACTGCCGCGCGGGAATGTGGGCCGAAAAGTTTTGGAGTTTGGCAGGTACCAAGTGTGGACGTTTAAGAGGTGGTCTCAAAGCTATTTAAAAACCTCATGCCAAAATGAACGCTTCTGCAGGCAGGATTTAGCTCTGGGCTCTGGCGAGGTGTCTCAGACACTCCCCGCCAGACAACACGTGGAAGCCGCAGGTGCCGCGAGAGGAATGACAAGTTCCCGGGGCCCTTCTGCCCTCAGGGAAAACTTCCTCTAATAACCCGTCACCAGCCGGGGCCTCTCCTCCCATTCTCTCTTCCCCAGGACTTCGATGGGCCAACGGGAGCTCGTGGGCAGGCCGATCCGCCCCAAGAAGACTGCTGGAGGTTGGGGAGACTCGCTTCCAACAGGTGGAATAACGGAAAAGCCGTCAATGAGGACTGAACCCCGGGCCTAGCGGAGGGGGCGGAGGCCTCCCCTCCGGGCACACAAGTGACGTCCTCAGTCCTGAGAGGGGCGGGACGCCGCCGCCCGCAAGACCGAGAGAAGCGCGCGCCAGCAAGGCCGGCGCTGCAGTCCCAGCCACGGAATTATCTGCGTCGCCTCCCTGGCTCCCGTCCGGCCCTCCTACACGACAGCAGCGGTACCTGAAGAACGAGGTTACGCCCCGCGACAGCCAACTCCTCAGAGCCGCCATCCCGCGGCGGGCAGACGCCAGACGTACACGCCGGAAGTGACGTCGCTTCGTGAGCGGAGGGCGGGGCGCAGCCTCAATTTGGGTGGGCATGGCCCCATGGCCACGCCCCTGCCCGAGGGAGCAGTCCGGATTGGACGCGCGGGGGTTGAGGGGCGGGGCTTAGGGTAACGCCTGTAACGGTCGCTCCGGGTACCCAACCGCCGGAGCTTCCGCGGGGGGCGGGGCGGGCCCTGGGCCTTGGGCGCCCAGCGGGCGGAGAGAAGTCCGCCGTCGTGAGGGGTGGTTGGACTTGGGCCCGGGTCTGGGCCGCGCCTGGAGAGGTTACCCTGGCCCCGGCCGGAGGAGGACTGGAGGGGCGGGGAGCGGGCCGGCGGCGCTGTCACTTCAGCACCAGGAAGTAGGTGGTCCAGCCGGCCAGCAGCAGCGCCCCGATGAGCACCGTGTAGCTAAGGAGCACGAAGGCCAGCAGCTCCCGCAGCAGCTGCAGCACGTGGATGGTGGACGAGGCCGGCATCGCCCTGCGCGGGAGGCCCGAGGACCTGCGGGGCGGGGGCACGCGGGAGACGCTGAGTACGACAAGAGGAAGGTTGCTGCCCGAGCCTGACCTCCATAGGACACTGGGCAGGCGCTGTGAGCCAGGCACTGTTCTAGGCTGTGTGGATACAGGCCGGGGGCCCGGCCCTCTAAAAAGTAAACACTTTCCTAAGGTTAAGGAAGCCCAAAGCGCTGATTTTCTCCCTAACAACCATTCGATGCTCTCTTTGCATTTACACTACAAAATTATTTTAAACCAAAGGTTCCCCTCATTCTTGGGCTACTGATCTGGATCTGGGCTCAACGGAGAGAGAAGCCAGGCTGTTCCCAGCACCTGCTGCTGCACTAGTCTTCATGGCAGGCCCTCTCCTCCCGTCCACCTCCTGCATTTTTAATGCTGTGAGTGCTGCTAATGGGCTGGCTGGTGGAGTAAAGCTTTCTTTCCCCATCACTAAAGATGCAGCCCCAGCTGTCCGCAGCTTGGAAGGGGAAGTGAAGAGACCCACTTGGGTAAGGGAAAGGCAGCAGCCCTCACTGCAGCCCCTCTGTAATTCCCTTGGCCCCGAGGCTTGTTAACACGCAGTTTAAGGGTCTTTGCTTTGTGGTCCAGCACGCTTGCCCTTTTGGCCAACCAGGATTGCGGGAGTACCAAGAGGTGGGTATCAATTTGATTCTGGGCTTATCTCCTTCCCCATTGTTCTCCTGTCCATCTGCTCAAGCCCTGCAGCTCTCCCACCACAGATAGAATCAGATGGTAACAATCACAAACCAGCTCTTTACCTCCACTACTGTCCTGCCCAAGAACTGCCCCCAGTGCCAGCCACTAGCTTCCTTCTCCCCATTTCACTCACTCAGCAAAGTTTGCACTACTCCTCCACCGCGGCACCTCTGAGCTTCGTCTCCGGTCTGGTGTCCGGTCTGGTGTCTGGAGGTAGCTTGCATGCACTCACTCCAGCGATCTCTGCAGAGCTGAGGGATTCTCAGGCAGCAGCTGCACTCACCAACTAGGTGTGGTCTAGAGACCAATCACAATCTCCACGTGGTCCCTGGCTCTCAGGGAGCTGCGCACAGGCGATCCCAGGCCGGGCGGAGCACTGGCAATTCTGCCTGCCCTCTGCCTGTGTCACCACCACAGCCCACAGAGCTCTGGGTTGCTTGCAAAGCTCCTGCTGTAGATGGGCTGAGCAAGCGGTACACTAGGGGGTGTTTCATGCCCCGTCATGTCTGCTTCTCTAAACACTCCTAACAAACTCGCACTGAGAGCAGCCCTGTCCTACTCTGAGACTAGAAGAACCACTGTACAAATGACATTCACTTATGACTGCCCAACTAAAGCAAACGCTGTTGTCTCAAAAACACATGCCAGTGTGAGCATGCATGTGTGTAAGGGCCAGGAGCTTAGAGAACCACAGACTCCAGAGTGCATGATTCTAATTCACAGACTTGAGCAGTTTAGAGACTCATCACCAGTCACCTTCCCAGCATTCCCACTTCCAATTTCAAGTCCTCCAACTGAGAGGCAAAAAGAGCCAGTCGTGATTGCAGCAAGTAAAGGACAAATCCAGAGGTAACAGTGAAAGAAAATAAACTTTATGCTGCTTCTGAGTATTTTGCTTTTGGTAGTAGTTTGTAGTTAAAGACTGGTTTTTTTTGACCTTGATAAAAGCAGGCAGTGTGGACACCAACCCTTTTATCAACATCATCATCCAGAAGCAAATGGCTCTTTAATTTGATCAGGAGCTCTTATTATCAAATCATTGCCCCGACCGCAGCCTGGCTGAAAACCAGAGCAGACCATTATCAAGCTGCTCAGGAAGTCAGTTGAGTAGTAATTGTTCCCCCAGAGAATTGGTCATCTGAAGGGCTTGTGTCCTGCGTAGTCACAGAAAAGAAAGTGTGGCCGAGATTATACCCTCATCCCACACCAAAGTAACACGAAAAAACAGAGGCCTGATTGCGTTCCCCATTTACCTCTCCTATCCTTCAAATGGGTATCTCAGGGCAGTTATATGTTCTAGCCTTTGCAGCCTCCAGTCAGTCACCACCCAATTTTGGATATTTTACAGCAATAGAGTAACTGAAACTAAGAAATATTATATGGCTTGAAGTTCATATGCATTCATTTAAGAATAAAAGAATCTGAGAAATTTTACGTTACTGCCTTTTTCTTTGATCGTTGGATGACAAAAAGGCATCCTCTATTTTCGATAGTATGTCATCACTAAACCATATGAGAATATAATATATCAGGCTCTAGAGTATAATTCACAGTCTGTTCATAGTTCACAGTCCATGTAATGTCTGCATTTCTGTCTCGCTATCTCTATCACAGCCTCTCTTCCTGTCTGTAGATACCCAGTTCATTTTGGTATTTTTTTTTTTAAGTATTTCTTCTTGGATTCAACTTTGCTGAATATAAATACTTCCTCGTGGTGACAGGCCAGTCTTTAACGTACAACTGAGAGCAAGTGACAACCCAGCATGTCATGATCAATCATAATTCATTTCCAGTGAGGGCAGAGCTAGAATGCACTCACATGGAGACCTTCCCTTCCCAGTTCTTTCCAAGAATTAAACGTGCTGTTTTCAATCCGCCTCCTTTTAACCATTACTGTGTTGCTGCACAGTTAAACCACAGTTCGAATATTTATTTCTCTGTTGGCTAAAATTCCAAAGTGTGCAGACACAGAACAGTGCCTATGTAGACTTCTTTATCTACGTAGACTCCCTTTCCAAGGGGACTGCTGGTGTAGCAGGACTGTCTACCCAACTAGACAAAAGTCCAGACATGATGTAAACAATCTCCCCTCTCCAGGAATAAATGTACCATTCACATACCCTTTCTTAGTAAGGGCACACTCCTTTGAGACAAAGACTGCCTCAAGTATTAAATGAACTGACACAAAGGCGTATAATATATAATTATCCACCACTTTCTGTTTGCATACAAATGAAGCAATTGATGTTTTTATGTCTTCTGCGAAATGCATTTTTCACAGCTGACCTAGCTATGCTCTGAGCAAGCAAGTATAGAGTGAACGTAGACACATGAGACACAACTGAGTATCTGTTCATAGGACAAAAACCCCAGCCAAGGCGACTTGACTAGACTTGAATTGAATCCCATGAGCCAAAAACACTGAGGGACAAGGTGCATTTCATTCTCTAAGGCGGCTAAAGCTGACAACTGCTGGGGCTGGAAGGTATAAACTAATCTCCCTGGGATAACGAGGATCTGAAAAAGGATTTTCTACAACAGGAATGGTTTTTGTTAAGACCATTTCCAAACACTGAATGTCAAGGCCAAATTAAATCCATAAGCAAATCTTTTAAATATTACTTCTTCTATCCTCATTCTTAAATTGAAGACTTTTTTTTCTTAAATACAGAATTTCTCTTTCACTTCATAACATGCGGTGTGCCTACCAGAATTCCATTAATGAAAAGAGGTGAGGAAAAACATGTATGCTGACTTTGGTCCCCCAGCAAAGAGGGGGACCAGCTAATTTTGCTGAAGACTTGGGCAAGGGCTGTGAAGCCATCAATTTGGTCCCCTTCTTGGTCTTAACTCCTCTAGACGCTGGGATAGAGCAGGCGGAAGATTTGTAACTACCCCCCAGCCCTCCCCGCCCACAGCCTAGCAGTCTCCTGCAGGTAGAGTCATAGCTGTGGCCACTGGGTTCCAAGATCACTGACAAACTGCGCCAGAGGAGCCAAGGTCACCAGCCTAGGGGCTGAAACAGAGCCCAGTATTTTCAAGCAAAACAAACACACGTAGCTGAATACGGAGTGGCCACAGACTGCTAGAGAAGTACACGTGATGGTTACCAGGGAGACGGAGTTGCAGGATGCTGAAGAAGCAAAGTTGCCACTGCTCACAGTGGGACCAGCTGGATTGGGCCCACGACGGGCAGGGAAGGAAGCTGAAACCTCCGTGGAGGCATCCACCATTGAAATGTCTTGGAGGTAATAATAACACGTGCACTAAGAAAGTGTCTTTGAATGGTGAAATTCTCAGGAAGCTGCTCCCCAATTATTATCTTCCTCTGTCTAAAAAAGCCCTGGATAAGTAGGAGACCCACATAGATTTAGCTGATCGGACAGATCATAAACTTTGTTTTGGGGGCAAGAAGCAGAGACCTCTTGCTTTACAGAAGCAGAGACATCAAAAGCAGACGGAATCAAAACTTGCCTGAATGATCAGGTAAGACAGAGATGGGAGACACTGAGTATAATGAGCCGTACTCTGCAGGAAACCGAAATGTCAATTCCATGATCATATTAGCTGTAGCCCCGAGACCTGCCCACCGCCCTAGCTGGGCATGGTGCACCTTCAAGAAATTCAGCTCTACTGATTAGGGGCCGGACTTGCCACTTTTATTTTCATGTGTACCTGCTTGGTCCCTGCTTTCTTTCTTTAAGAACTGGCTCCATTTGTGCAGCTGTGCATTAATCCATCCCCACCATCCTTACAGTATTTCCAGAGATCGCTAATGAAAATCCTGAGCTTAGAACATTAAAAACTGGTGTTTCTTTACCCAGGTTGATTCTTTCCAATTGTTCTTTCTTCAAGAAATTCGGAACACAAAAGAGAAGCAGAAAAAACAGCATAATTTCAGAAGCTGACCCCAAAGTAAATTCTGTATTCCTATGTTATTATTCCTCTATGGGGTTGCACGTCCTTCCAGCAGCTTCTTCAAAGGGGCAGTTTATTCTGCAGTCCACTTGTTAAGTCCATGTTGAACGCCCTAAAAAGGTTTTTCCATCAGAGACTCTAGCCAGCTGGCCCCGTTCATCAGTTTAGTGGTGGCAATCACATATTCTGTACCTCCATCTTCCAACTGGGAGAGAAAGCGCAGGGCGGCAATTTCAGCAAAGGTTACACCGCCAAGGAAAAATATCAGGGTGACTCGGTTTTCTCCCGGTTGACCTAAAATGCAAACATTTCAGAATTAAGAATTACTTAGTACTGGAGCTTCTCTTTCCACCCCTAAAAAAAAACTGCATCATTCATAAGAAAAAATCAAATCAAATGTGTCTTGGTCAGACAGTTCATTTGAAACTCAGGAACACGATTTTTCTTTTAAAAAATTTTTGTCATTGTTGTTTCTTTCTTTCTACTCCCCCACCCCCAACACGATTTTGATCTCAAATGTTTTTTATAACTACTGAGATCCTCAGCTCAGAGGCTGAAAGCTGCTACCCCTGAGGGAATAAAGGGTTCTAACGCTTACAATATACATTAGCAACTAACAAAAGAGGTATACTGGACCCTGCCTCCTAATACTTTACAAATGTATCCTACAAAGCCACTGCATAATACATGACAATCACGCTAACAGCACACAGATATCTCTGGATCCTGGATGTAGACTCACGTTTCTTTTGCAGTCCCGTGGGCAACGGCTGCCGTTCTTCAAAGTGGGGCCCTGGGAGCATGCGAAGAACTTCCTCAATACTCCGCCAGCCAGGCCGGGAAAGGAGCTGGGCCAGCCTCACGCTGAGAGGGGCGTAGCCACTGTACACATAGGATATGTCCGTGGGATTCTGTTAAATAATTAAAGGGGGAACAAAGCCTATAGGAACAGAGACTCAGAGCCACCTAACGGTGGCCTTTTGGGCAATCCAAAATATTTGATTTGTCTTTGAAGGCAGAGACACAAACATTCCCCCCAGTACATTCTACCTGGGCTCTGTTCTGAGCAGCCAGGGGTTCACTTCCCCTCACCCCAAAATCAACTTTTATTTCATCTTTAAAATGTCCTAAATACCACCGGACATCTTGGCGTTTCTGTAGCTGGACAACTTAGATCTTATTCCTCAGCCTGCTGAACTGTTCCCTTTTCAGAAACATAGATACCATCCCAAATGTTCTGCTATCCTTGTTTTTAACTGTTATGGCTTGCTGAGTCAAAGCAGCTGAATCTGATACAAGTTCAATATCATTTCCTTCAAGAATTAACTCATCTTTCTGGGCTTGAGATACTGAACAAGCAACACCTGACCTCATCTGAACCCTGCGGATGTATTTTTCACCCAAAAAGTTTTGGATTTCCACAAGAGAACCGTTCTCCTGAGAAAGGACGTTGGTGGGGAAGTGAGCACACACAGAAGCCAGCACACGGTAACAGCCTTGACCACGCGCTGTGCAGGACTACGGGAGCCAGTTCCTGTTTCCCCACCATCTGTCAGCCCGGAGCTTCTTCTTCTTTCCAAGGAGACTTAGCTCTACGTTGATGTGACTGAAGCCCCTCCACGGGGTGCCTCTGGGGCCTTCCCAGGAACTGTGGCCCCTTTAGAGCCATGTCTGCAGTTGCTGGAATGGGCACCATCTGATGCTAAGAATGGGCTTCTTCCTGTGCCGCTGGCTTTCTGCGGTGATGGCTTCAGATTCCCAGGGCCCACTGACTACTGACACATCCTCACCTTGCAGTGGATACGGTGCACTTTTCTCACTAGCATCTTGAAAGGCCACTCAAAGCATCTCTGGGTACTGAAGGTGAAAAATTGTTACTTGGTTTGGCAAGACACTTCTTGTTGCATAACCTGGTGCTCTCTGGCTGAGTAAGATGAGCACAACCTTTGAACCCGGCAATTGTCCCGTTAGGCGTTTATGCTACAGAGGGGCTGGCACACCAGAGGAGAGCATCGTATGTACCAGCTAGACCGAAAACAGCCTGAACTTCTAGCAACAGAGATGTGTTAAATCATAAAATAAGGCAGATCTGTAAAACCATTCTGCAGCAATTTTAAGGAAGGGGTTTTTAGAACACAAAAGTTGTCTTTAAATATTTCTTTGGGGGAGGGGACGCCGCATTCCTCAATTAAGAGAAATATTTTTTACAGCGGTCTTTTGTTTTTTACACTTACGCCCTGAATTCATAGGGGAAGGGCTCCAGCAGCGCAGGCTCCTTCCCATTGGTTCTCACAACGTGTGCTTCTCTGGGTCGGGCAGGCTGGCGTTTCAGTTGAAACCAGGCACCTTTTTCTTTGGCTTCCTTCTTTTTCTGATCACTTCCCTTCACCCGTTTCAGGAAGCTGTCTCGGCTCTTGGAGTGCTTCATATGCTTAATACGAACATCAATTCTCTTGGCAAGAATCCTGCCCTTGTTTGTTTACAACAATGCCAGCCGCATGCTGAGTAACACTGTAGACTCATTTTGCCATGGTAACATTTGTGGGGCTCTCCTTTTTGAACGGTGCCTATCCCCTTGATGTCTACAATATCACCTTCCTTGTAGATTCGCATGTATGTGGCCAAAGGAACAACTCCATGTTTTCTAAAAGGCCTGGAGAACATATAGCGGTGCCTCTCCTCTTTCCCTTTGTGTTGGTCATTTTGATGAATTACTGGAAGATGACGGTCCCGGCCGAAAAGGAGCAGGAAGGGTCTTTAAGAGAAGGTGTTAAGCGGTGGGTGGGGTGGGGACAGCAGGTTAGAACAGTGACGAGAGCTGAACTAATGTGTCATTTACATTGTACAACAGAGAAATTAAGAGTATCTATATTCCAATTGGGGAAAAATAATCCAATTTTGCCATTGATAGAGGAGACTGTTTAATTATTAGCTTTTGTTGCAAGAAGCAGCTTCATAAAGTCCCTTATGAAAAACTGAAAAAGACATTTAGAAAGACTGGAATAATAAACAATAACTGTAAAGTGAGGTGCACCCTACTTTGGAGACCAATGGTATAGAACATGCACCATTTATGTAAAAATGTTTGTATATACATAGATTCTTTCTGGAAGGATAGGTAAAAAAAATGGGTTACAGCGATCAACTCTGAGGGACACGGGTTAGCTATGGAAGGAACCTAACTTTCACTGTTTGCCTTACTTTTGCACAGGCTGGCTCTTCTACCCCGTGTGCTGGGTGTCTTCCAGGTCCTCTGTGCCCTTCTGCAGCCACTCTGAGCCCGGGAGGCGGACTTGTCGGCCCCAGACCAGCTGCTCCCAAGCCCTGTTTAGATTTGGCCAATGGGAGGCACCAGACGGAAATGGGGGTGGGCAGCAGCGTGAGGTCAGGGTTTTTTTGCCCTGGTTTCCTCTCTGTGACACTGCTGGACGCTGGCTGTGTCCCTCATCCCTTGTCTTGTCAGACGGCCTCTCCGAACAGCTCTTTCCTCCAGGTCTGGAAGGGGTTTCTGGCACAGCTCCCCCTCCTTGCCCTTAGGCCTCGTCTGCTAAGGGCTCCCCAGCGCACGGCCTCTCACTGGTCCAGCCACCCCCATCTTTATGAAACTCTCCTCAAATTACACAGGGTGAAAGCATCGTTTCCTGCTGGGATTCTGATACAACACACACGTGCATTTTTCAAAAATGTTAGAGGATCGGTTTTAGAAAGCGAGGTGGATGTGTAGATATTGTCATATGTTGTCATAGCAAACTGTTACCCAGTAACTAAACTGAGTTGAAGTGAGGAGTGTGTCTTACTTGTTCATTTACATCATCCATCCAGAGGCGTAACGTTTTCCGGATCGTTGGATAATTATTTCTGCCCCCCGTCTGTGGTTTCAGCAGGCCGGCCTTCTCCAGGTTGTGCAAGGTCAATATGTGCTCATAGCCATATGTCTGCAAGAGAAGTCGTGTGGCCTGGATGTCAGATCAGGAGAAGGGTTTCTGCGACTTTCAAAAAACGAGCACTTCCAATAAATCAATTCACTGAGTGCTCCAGGGCACGTTACCAAAGTGCAGGTAATGACCGTCCGTGGGCACAGAGGCAGGACAGAGGAAGAAACCTGCCCTAAACCTGCTTAGCCATCACAATTAACCTGGCTCCTTGTTTCCGAGAGGGATTTAAAATGTTGACTTTACAGTCAGAATTTATGGACCCATCTTAAGCGAGCATCAAATCGATTGCAGTTGACCCTTGAACCACACGAGTTTGAACTGTGCGGGTTCGCTTATACGTGGATTTTTTTTTCCCACTAAATACATACAGTACTGTAAATGTATTTTCTCCTCCTTCTAATTTTCTTAATAACATTTTCTTTTCTCTAGCTTGCTTTATTGTAAGAATACAGTATATAGCTCATAAAACATACAAAACATGCGTTAATTACTGTTTATCTTATTGGTAAGGCTTCTGGTCAACAGCAGGTTTTAGTAGTTACATTTTGGGGGAGTCAAAAATTGTATGTAGATTTTCAACACCCACATTGTTTAAGGGTAAATTGTATAGTATATATTTATATGGGATATAATTAGCTATTTAAAACAATGAGGCAGATCTATACATCCTGAGAAGAAAGATCTTTTGCATATATTTTAAGGACAAAAAAATACAATAGGATACTATGTATAGTAGGATTTTATTTCTGTTAAATAAAAAAATTATTAGTAGTAAATAATAATAATAATAACCAGCACTTATGTAACACTTTCTATGTGTGGGGCACTGTTGTGTTCTAAGCACTTCACATACATTAACTGAGTCGTCCTTACTACAACCCCACGAGGTAGAGCTATGCCGACATTCTCCATTTTACAGAGACATGTACATAATGTGCCCGAAGCCACACAGCTAACAGTAACAGAGCTGGGACTTGGATCGGCCAGTCTCGCCCCACACTGTGTGTGTGTAAACATTCTTCGAGTATAAATGCAAGAAGGGAACCGGGAAGCACAGAAACCAAACTGCTGACATTGGTGCTATCTGGGGTGGAGCGAAGCGCAGGGACTTTCACATTTTGCTCCATATACTTCTGCATTTTATGATGAGGATGCATGTGTTATTTGTGTAATTTTAACAAAGACAAACCTCCCCCCCCCAAAAAAAAATTTAAGTGAACACTTAGTTTTAACAATAATGTACTTAACTGTGACTGGTAATAGCAAATACTGTCTGAGATATCTGCAAACAGAAGGAGGCATTTTAAAAAGAATGGTGGGCTGGGTGACCAGTTAGCTCAGTTGGTTAGAGCGTGGTGCTGGTAACACCAAGGTTGCTGGTTCAATCCCCACATGGGCGACTGTGAGCTGCACCGTCCTTAAAAGAAAAAAAAAGATACTTGCCTATTTAAAAAAAATAATAATAATAATGGTGGGCTTTTCCTTACTATAAAGCGATACAGGCTTAACTTAAATAAGGAATCATTATCAGAAATTTGTGAAAATTTCCCTTCCTCCATCAAATACTGTCTGGTTAAGAACATGGGCACTAGATCCCCATTGCCTGGGTTTTAAGTGCTTGTTCTACCACCTACTAGCTGGGTGGTCTGGGGAGGTTACTGCTCTGTGCCTCAGTTTTGTCATCCATAAAATGGGAATGACTCACAGGGCTATGGTGAGGATTAGACAAACGAATACACATAAAGCTCTTGCAATAGAAGCTGGCGCCTAGTAAATGCTCAATAAACATTAACTATTGTTGCTATTGTGTAACCACAGTATACCATGATCAACTCCAAGGACAATCCCTCTAGGAATTAAAAAATTTAAAAGACAGTAGAAACGATACACTAAAATAGCAGAGTTGGGAAGTAGTTTTTTAAAAGATGTTTTTCTTCTTTGGCAAATCAGTAATTTAAAAATATACCGATCTGGGGAACATTTGAGATCTTGCTTCCTCGGGTACATCATTAATTTGGCTCAAAGAAACTCTTATGCAAATTCAAAAAAAAAGAAAAGAAAATACTGACCTGGAGAATTTCTCTTTTGTAATAATCCAAAACTTTTTGCTTGAGTCCACTATTGCACACGGATTGGAGGCAAATGAGTCTTAGCACCTTGATCAGCGGATGCTTCTGGGCAATACAATCCTCAATGTAACTGTTGACCTGGAAACAAAGGACAGACGCATAACAGCATCTGCTTTGGGACCTGAGGACTAGATAGAGTCAGAGCCAAATAAAGGAGCTGTGTAGGAAACAGCTTGTTCCTTTTTCACATTCCCTAAGCCCCCTCCAGCCCCTGCCACGCACACCCCCGGCCATCTCACAAACACAACAGCTACTGGGAACGAGAGGGGGGCGAGGACCCTCGGCAATCCAGATGCCCATCTGGGCTCAATCTGTCTCTGGGGACAACCTCCCGAGAAGCATGTGACACCTAGTCTAGCTCAGTGAAGCAGCAACGTGTTAGTCACAGGAAGTTTTTTAGAAGACGGAAATTTTCATACAGTAAATAATTTTAAGTGTATTAATAGAGGTGGACATGTAAAGGAATTATACGACCAGTTCTCCCCAAAAGCAAATATCCTGATTTATCTCTTAACAGCCCTTAAAGCTCTTTGATTTCAGGGGCCAGGTCTCACCTCTCTGTGCATTGTAGAAAGTGCCCCCCACAGAGTAATGTAAAATATCTGTTACTTGATATAATTTATATTTTCACATTTTGCATTTGCTCTTAAAAATATTTAACCAAGACACTGGAGTCGAAGCCATTGCTTTCCTAGCCATAATCTTATGTGTGATAAATTATCAGTCATTTGTTAGAAGAGTTTTATTGTTCACGTACCTTATCAGTGTCTATTCCGGACATAAACTCCTGCTCCACTGTTAATTTATCAAAGAAGTCTTCAGAAGCTAAAATGTAATTAGGACAGTTGCAACTAAGAAATTAAATAAACGATCATTTATTTGAGCAGTGTGCTTTTATACACAGAGCACGATTAAGAAACGAGACATGCCCAAAAGCAAACAAGCAAAGGCTGGAATAGTCACCTGACAAGAATCTTTCAAAAGCATGGAAACCCTACAACCCTGGACTCCTAAGTTACATCTAGATATAGTTGACCCCTGTATCCCTTCACTATCCTTAGGACTCAAAGACAGATCTCAAGAATTTTGCCTCAGTATCAGTGAAAGTTCATTTCCCCAGAGCAGTTCCCTTTCATTGTCAGATTCAATTCAGTTTCAATCAATTTCTATTACTGTGAAAACAAAGAACTCACTTTCCAGCACTGTGCTGTATTCAGGATTCACAGTATACTTCATGATACAGGCACCAAACACTCCTCGTCAGCCTTTACAGCCTGTGTTTTAATGAATAAACTCGCCTTCGGCTTAATATACTCCTTCAGAGCTCTTTTAAAATGAACATTCAGTGTGTTTTGAAACACTCAGCTCTCTATGCCAATTTGGCAGAAAGTTTTCAAGGGAAAAACAAAAAACAAACATCACATTGCTCTAATTAAATAATCCTTAACAGAAACAAACAAACAAACACTAGACTAAACAATTAACCGTCTCATGTTATGGTGGCAAACTTTGGAAGAACTTTTCTCTTTTATCGATATTCCAAATCTTTTATCATGTGATTACATTATTGTAATAGTAAAAGAAATGTGTTACCCACACATGGAACACTTTTAACCATGAACACACATACACTTAATTAACACTGAGAATCATATACAATATTACCACTAAGCTGACTTTCCCAAGGAAGTATCGTGGTGCCCAGGACCATGGTGGCAGCCATGGTGTACCCAAGTCGTGCAGGTGTACGTCACCGCCCCGCAGGATACTCACTAGTGACATCTTTGATTAACTCTGCAATCGAGGTGTGATTGGCAAGTGAGCCCCTGGCTGCCTGCATGTGGGGCAGCTGGGAAACGAACTGCTTGATCTCCCCCACCGTCTTGGCGTTGTGTCTTTCCTGGAAAGGGCGGAACAGCAGAACCATCAAGCAGGGAAGAGACTTACGTCTAAGAGCTCTGTTCTTTGGACTGTTCAGAGGATGTCTGATTTACGTGAATGTGGATGACAGAATGGCACACGAATAAATCAGGCCAAAGCCAGCTCCAACACATTCGGACTGTAGGGAGCAAGTGCCCATTTCTCCTGCCAGGCACTGGCTCATATTATGGTATTTCATGGGCATCTGAGTACTTGTGGGGGGCGGTATTATGTAAACCACAAACATTCCTGAGTGGAACACGAAAACGAAAAAATTATGCTAAGAGAAATATAAACAGCAAAAAGTTTCCTCTAAAATTGAAAAAAAATCCATTCTGACTGCTGAACCTCAATCTTGAACATTGTCCGTGAACAAAGGGAACCTCGCTGAGTGATGAGGAAATATTTTCCCCCAAGATTTAATCATTTAAATTGAAAGTAACGTCAGAAATATGAAAATCAACTAACGAATATAATTCGTAAGAAAGATGAAATGTGGAAATACACACTCAATGAAAACTGAGTTTTCAAAAATTCTTCCGATTTATGTTTCTAAGGTCTAGGTAGGTATTCAGAGTCCATTATCTTACTGATCTCCCATGTTTTATAAACGAGCTTAACCGAGGATAAAGCAGGAACTGGGCAAGAGGAGGCAGGAGTGCGATGATGAGGCTGCCAAGTTAAAAGCCCCAGGCGCTGGGCATGTCACTCTCATTATCACCCACCACGTCTGCAGGGCTCCCCTGCCACTGGCATGCTGGCCAAACTTGGAGCTTTCACCCCAAAGCGCAAGTTCTATTAGAGAGGATTTTTTATTTATAGTACAGCTGGCTATACTATAGAGGTAGGAAATAATAAAAAAGAAGAAGGTAAAACAAATGTTTATGACAAAAGCTTGTAAGTTGCAAATACTGCTCCCCTCGCCCCCACCTCGCCCCCCCATTCTCTTATGTGTTTAAAAAGAAACCCCTGGGTCCTCTAACAGCGACTTTGCCGTTTCCGAGGACGAGAAAGATGTGAAGCCTGCCCAGTGGCTGTCACCTGTGTGCAGCTCTCACTCTCCTCGTGTGTGTGTGGGGGGGGGGGGCAGTCTAGCCTGTGACCAGAATAGCAGGATGGCAACCAAACTGCCTCACCTCAAATGCCGCCGAGATGACCTTGGCTTTCTTGCTGAGCACGGAGCCCACGGCGTTGAAGTTCTTATCTCGGATCTCCGCGTACAGCTCCTCCGCAGAGTTCAGCTGAAGCTTCTTGGCTTCCGTGGGAAGATCCTTCCCGCCATCACCCTGTTTCTTGGGTGCAAATTTCTCCGGAGGTAATTTCACATAACCTGGACCACAGTGCAAGGGAACGTGCACCCATGTGTGTTTCCTGGAAGAACCCAGCAGATTCCCGGGCACAGAACAGTCTTCCCATCCAGGACAGCATGTAAGCTGGCTTTACCAAAAAAGGTGTACAGCACTGGGGGGTTGGTCTTTCCATGATCAAACTATACTTGATCACAAATAAATCAGAACTATTATTAAAACTTTCTCAGATGCTAAAGGATGACAGAAACAAAGAAACATCACGTCGGCCAAAAGCAAACCAAACACATCTGTGACCTCTGACCTAATAATCGGTCAAGCCTAAACTCCTGTAGGCTCTCCGTCTTCCTGTAGTGTCCCCAACTTCCTTTCCCCCAAGATATGTCCCTAGCTGTGCTCTCTGCTTTGGCAAGCTGGTCGCCTCATCATTCCCAGCTTTTCTTGTGCTGCCTGCCCCTCGCCAGCAACCCCCTCTTTCCAAATCCAGTCCCAAGGCCACCTGTCCCACAAGCTCTCGTGCACGACTGCCAGCCACGAGGCTCTGTATTCTCCTAAGTATAGTGCCACTTGGGTGTACCCTTGGCCTCCGTTTATGGGGCACAAGCACAGCCCTGCACACTACACACCCAGCCAGCCCTTGTGTGACTGACAACATTTTGCTCGGACGCTGTTAAATCCTAGTTTCTGAAAGTCAAAAGTCAGTATCTTTATTTTTTCGAGTATTCTGATTTATATGCAAAGAAAGTACCGTCTTAAAAAAACGACATTTTGGATATTTTTATCAGGTTACCCACTGGTAAAAACTGATGGCACTTTACTTACTGTTCTGAATGCCATAAATTTCATCAATGAGTCCTTCGTACGTAAGCTGAGTGGCAAGAGGTGTTAACAAATCCACGTTTCGATCCAGCAACAGGAGATTATCAAAAATAGGAAATATTGAATTTTGGCTTCCTGTAAACTCTCTCTTCATCCTGATCATCATATTGGCCACTTGCTGGAAACAAAACATTGGATCAGGTGGGGCCCTTCTGGGAATGAGCAGATTTTAAAATTTGGCTAAAAACAGAAAGACAATCAAAAAGTGAAAAACAAAAAAAAACAAAGGAGAAAAACTGGAAGAGTGAACTTGATAAGAAATAAGCAGCCACATAAAAGCATCTGCTATTGGACCCCCATTCCCATTCCAACACTTACACTTAAGCCAATGGCAGCTGCCATTTCTCAAGGAGGGTATCAAATCAGACACGGTCTATTTTGTTATTGGCTGTGGTTTTGTTCTATAAAGTCACCATGAACGTGAATTAGCCAATAGGGAACCACCGCTCCTAGGGGACACGGGGGCGAGGTTTCTAACCTTCGTCAGCTGACCAATATGTCACCTTGTTTAATGTGTGTTTCTGTTTAAAGACACTTTGTTTATTATTGTTGATTCACTAACATGGACCTCCGCCAACAATGCTATCGCTCACACCTGAACGAAGCTTTTCTAACACACGCGTTTTCTCCTTAAGGCCCGTCACAGCCTCCCTGCGCTCAGCGATATTAAGTAGCACTTCAGCTCTATGCCATTTTAACAGCGAAATCACCAACAAAAAGCACAAAAAATGCAAAGAACGTGGCATGAAGTAGTGCATGGCACCGTATAGTGGTGGAAATGGCTGCTGGTTACAGTGTCGGAGCTGAAACAAGAGGGCGGGACTTCGCTTTGTTTGGCTTCAACTGCCAGCATGCACATGGGCCAACTCAAAGTTTTTGCTGCTTTGGGTATGTCCACAAAACACTGAGTAATGATTTGGGGGTTACGAATCAATTTTAGCAAGAGGGCGAATTCCCAAATAAAAAGGACTCGACAGAGCCTGTTTGTAAGTAGCGTCCCACCCCGTTTTGGGTACCACCAGACACCTGCCATTTCTCACCCGGGCACACTCTCCTTTCCCAAAGATCTGGGGGATCGTCCCGTACAGAGCCTGCAGGGTCATCAGCCCCTTGGCTGCGTGGTAGAGGCTCGTCTGGTCACTCTCCAGGTAGCACTCCTGCGGGGAGGAAGGGTCGGTTACTGTCAGGTCACGGTCACCTGGATGCCTGGCCCTGTGTGACACCGGGATTCGGCAGTGGGTAAGAGTGTTATTTCCCATTTTGCTAGGGGCTGCGGGGGGCTCAAGTCCATTTTACAAAGCTTCTTTGGCACGCTGGGACACAAGGTGGGCCCTGCTGTCAGGGTGCAGCTGTGGAAGCAACAAAGCCTTCTGAAGAAAAGTGTTTCCCAGGCATGCCAGCTCGTAGTTTATCAGTTCTTGAATAAACTACTGGTTAATAAAGACTTACATGGGGCTTGCATGGGTTCTCTCACTCACTGCGGAGAGTGCAAACTTTGGTAGGACATTTTGGGAGGGCCACATGCCAATACCCACAAATGCACATAGTCTTTGATCCCCAAGGTCCCAGGTGACCACACAACAGAATACTTTGCGGTTTTTACAAACATGAGGCAGATTTTCCAATATACCAACAACAAATGAAAGCTATAACATCTTGAGAAAGGAAATGGGGTAGTTGAATAATCTTTAATAGAGTGTGAGCTCATTTTTAGTATATTTTACTTTATAAAATATACAAAGTATGTTTTGTAAAGTATACAAAAATGTACTTTTTTTGTATCAGTAAAAGGCTAAAAAAAATACACACAAAACCAGCTGAGAAGTGAGAGGGAAGCCATGAGTTTTGACACTGGCAGGTAAGTGCACTGGTTCTAGACTCAGGGTGCCTTGATCTGACCCCTTCAGCTGTGACACTTCCCAGCTGGTCCCCAGGCCAGTTAGATAACCTCTCTGTGCCTCAGTTTATCTGTAGAAGGGCGTATATGCCACATAATAACGTAAGGATTAAATGAGAGAAATGAAAATAAAACATCTAATCCTAGCACCTGAAACATACGTTAAATGCTTAATAAATGTTAACTTTTATTAGAACTTGTTTGGATTTTTTTACAACTATCATCCACTCATAAGTCAAAATGACACATTGTATCCCCCACCCCCCCACCCCACCCTTGTATCTCTAGCTCAACAGCCAAGAGGGAGGGGACACCGACGGACAAGGGATTAAGGAAGAGAGGGTGGATGGCTCTTCGAAGTCTGGTGTATTTTAACATTTCACGCAATATGAAAATCATGAATGTCTAAAGACATACTTTCTGTCAAAATTACTTTGAAACTCCTGATTGGAACAGAGCTAAGATGAAAATTCAACAAAAAAAGTATCAGAGAACATCTTTCAAAAGGGCATTCATTTTTTTTTTTAACTTAAAAAGTTCTATTACTACCAAGACGTTCCTTTTATAATTCTATCTTTTAAAAAAGATGTAAAAAAGATATTGAATTGTTTGCTCTAATATACTGACGGTGGGGTGATTATTTGTATTAATATCCCAATTCTGTTCAGCGCTTATGAAATTCCACACGGTATTTCCAGCCATGAGGACATTTTGAAAGGGCCAAAGGCTCATATCCATGAACATTTAAGTCCATATACTTTTTGACCTCAAAGTCCCACATGCCTACACAATACAATATCTTGCAAAGTATTTTGTTAACTTGTTTTTATAAAGGAGATAGATTTTTTATATACTGATTTTTACATACACAAATGAAGCTCTCAGTGTATTTAGCACTGTTACTGAGCATTAAACTGCGTGGAACGCTAATTCCCACATTTTGTACAGTACAATGATGGAGATCAGAATCTTACCCTAAAAGTACAGAAAGAACTAGGGTGCCTCCTGATGCCAAGAAATGCTCAATCACGCTCACAGTTTAAAATCACATAAATAAATAAATGAATAAATAAATAAATAAATCAACCTCAACTCTGGAAATCGGAGTTGAATTTAATACTAGGTAGAACGCTTAGTGTTACCATCCAGGCAAGATCCTTGATTTCTAAACAGAACCTTAAGTGAACATACAAAACCCACAGCTTGAGGTTCTCAGCAGAAAATCATTCTATCCTTGTTTTGCAAATCGCTCATTCAATAAACAGGAAATCTCTCCTCTGGACAGGTTCTGTCACGCCAGCACAAGTTTCCTCAGCTGTTACCAATTCACATTAATTACACAGATGTGAATTAATTATTTGTGGGTATACCATTATAGATAAGTGACAAAGCAAATATAGCAAAATCTGGATTCCAGGAATCTAGGTCATGGGTATACGGGTGTTCTCTACACAATTCTTTCAACTTTTCTGTATGTTTTGAACCATTTTATATAAAATGTTGGTGGTTGGCGGGGTGGGGAGGAGATCTTTTCCTCACTGGATGAGAGTTAGTGTAAGCCAACCCGTGGGGGATATGGTGAAAAAAAAAAAAAAAGAGCCAAGAAACCTTGGTGATACAGTTAATTAGTGGTGCCACCACGTTCTGCCCTAACCTAACTCTTTAAAAGAAAAGGTTTCAAATAATTTTTTGTATGAAACAAGTGATTCTCAAAAGCTCTAGTCTCTAGACCAGTAGCATCAGCATCACAAGCCCATAAATCAAAGGAAACAGATAAATGTGGTTACATTAAGAAAACATACAGGGCAAAAACTACACTAAACCAAGTCAGAAGACAAATATAACCTGTGTTCTGGGTTATTCATTGTAGCACTGCCTCTAACAGCATAAGATGAGAAACAATCAAATGTCCTTCAAAAGGAAACTGATTTAATAAATTACGGCACGCCCAAAATACGGAACACTATGCAGCTTCAATCGAGAATAAGGAAGTCTTTTCATATGTGGTAGAAAATGACTCTAAGATATATTACTAAGAGAATAAAGCAAGATACCAAAGTAATATAGTAAATGCTACCACTTGCAGAAAAGTGGGAAGGTATTATACGTACCCTGAGTTCCAGCTGCATAACACGTCTTCAAAAAAACTAAAAAGAATTAGTGATTGCTTCTGGGAGGGAACTGGCAGAACAACTGGGTGGAGAGTGGCTTACTTTTCACTCTGTGCCTTTTCTTATTAAAGCAATTTCCCACGTGTACAGACTGTTTACAAAACATTTTCAAATTATTATTATTTTAATTTTTCTTGGGGAACAGTGTGTTTTTCCAGGACTCATCAGCTCCAAGTCAAGTCATTGCTTTCAATCTAGTTGTGGAGGTCACAGCTCACTGGCCCATGTGGGAATCGAACCGGCAACCTTGGTGTTATGAGCACTGCACTCTAACCAATGAGCCCACTGGCCACCCCTCAAATTATTTTTTTAAAGATAAAGTAATATTCTTATGAAAGTGTTCTTTGAAACAAAAATGGTAAATTAAAAAATACATAAAATTACATTTGCAAAAAACCTATCAGAACTAGAGAACAAAGCTATGCACATTCACTAATAAATATGCTTAAAATAGTGGGCAAAAACAGTGCCAAAATAACTGGCTACCCATATGGGGAAAATAAATTAGCTCCTTACCCTACACTGCACACTCCACACAAATGCACAATTCAAGTTGGATTAAAGACCTGAGCACGAAAAACAAAATTTCAAAAATTTTAAAGGAAAATATAAGATTTTCTATGTCTTCATGGTGGAAAAGGATTTATTAAGACTCAAAGAGCACAAACTGAAAGGAAAAAAAGTGATATATTCAACCACTGTAAGTTGGAGGACCCACAGCTCCCAATTTCAAAGTTTACTAAGAAGCTGCAGAAATCAAGACAGTGTGGTACTGGAATGAGGTAGACATATTGATCAACAGAACAGCATTGAGACACAGAAATAAACACATTTATGGAAACTGATTTTCGACAAGAGAACCAAGACAATTCAATATGGGAAGTAAAGACTTTCAGGAAATGGTGCTGGAACACATGGAAGTCCTCGTGCGAAAGAATGACGTTGGATCCCTACCTCCATCAGGTAAAAAGAAACTCAAAGTGGGGTCAAACTTAAATGCAGGACTAAAACCATAAAACACTTTGAGGAAAATACAGGAATAAATTCATGACCTCGGATTAGGCAATGATTTCTTAGATGTGACACCAAAAGCATAAGCAACAGGAGGAAAAAATAAACTGAACTTCATTAACATGGAAAACATTAGCACGTTGACGGATAACACTTTCATCAAGTGAAAAGAACCCATTGAATGGGAGAAAATATTTGCAAATCATACATCCGATAAGGGACTTGCATCCAGAATAGATGAAGAATTCTTAAAACTTTTATAATTAAAAGATAAAAACCTGATTTTAAAAATGCACCATGGATCTGATGAGACGTTTCTTCCAAAGAAGACATAGAAATGGCCAATAAGCACATGAAAAGATGATCAATATTATTAGTCATTACAGAAACGCAACTGAAAACCACAATGAGCTAATATTTCACACCCACTAGGATGGCAAATTTAAAAAGACGGTAACAAGTGTTGGTGAGGATGTAAGACTGGAACCTCATGTATTGCTGGTGGGAGTATAAAATGGTGCAGTCACTGGAAAATAGTTTGGCGGTTCCTCAAAAGGTTAAACATAGAGTATTTAACCATATGACCCAGCAATTCCACTCCCAGGTTTATCTAAGAGAAATGAAAACATATGTACACACAAGACCTTGTATGAATGTTCACAGCATCATGACAGCCACAAAAGTGGAAAGTCATCAGCTGTCCATCACAGATGAATGACAAACAAAATGTTGGATAGCATTACAATGGAATACTATTCGGCCATAAAAAGGAATGAAGTGCAACATGGATGAACCTTGAAAACATGATAAGAGGCCAGACACAAAAGACCACATCTTATATGATTTCATTGATAAGAAATTTCTAGAATAGGCAGATCCAGAGAGACTGCAATAGACTAGTGATTGCCAGTGGCTGGGGAAGGAGAGATAGGGTGTGACTGTTAGTGGGCAGAAGGTTTCTGGGATGAAAAAAATGTTCCCAAATTAGACAGTGGAGATAGTTGCACAATTCTGTGAATATACTAAAAACGGCTGAGTTGCATACTTATAAGGGTGAGTTTTTGGTATGTGAATTATGTCTCAATAAAGCTATTATTAAAAATTTTAACCACTTTATAATGGGACATATCTACACGATAAAAGATATTATAAAAGTTAAAAGACAAGCCACACACTGGGAGAAGATACTTGCAGCTTTCATAACCCACAATGATTAGTATCCAGAATATACAAAGAATTCCTCAAAAAGAAAGAAAAAAAAGTGGGCAAAGAAAATGAACCAGCAATTTAACCATTTGCTGAAGAGACAAATCTTAAGCGTCAATAAACATATGAACAGGCTCCACTTCACAGTAACCAAGGAAATGCAAATTAAAACACTACCATTGACAGTGTCAGGCTCATAAACTTGGCAAAAGTTCAAGTCTGACATTAAAAAAGAAAATGCCGCGCTTACTTTGAATGCACCCTCCGATTCCATGGACAAGAGGTCCCCATCAAATGGAATGAGATCCAGGCTGTACTCCTCCCTATGAATGAAGGAGCCCAAAACACCTAGATCCTTCAACCGCTGTTCGCACAATAAGCTACGTCGTGGCACAAACAAAAGGTGGAAATCTCTTGCTGGGCCACGTCTGTCTTCACTGCAAAAGAAGTAACATTTGTCACCTCATGAGCTTCTTAGAGTCACAGACTATTCTGCTTATTTTATTCCTAGAGCCTGGCTCTACGCCTGGTACACAGCAGGCACTAAATAAATGCTAGCTAAACATACAAATATCGTTACAGTTCCTCTCTTGGCTCTTTCTTTTTCCTCCCTGGCAGGAAAGACTTATTGATTCATAGCCACTATTTGTGATGCATTTTCTAGCTTTTTCTTAAACTATTTATGAAGCATTAAAGCTCTCAGGCTTATTGAAACAGGCTATCTGTGTCCTCCTGAAAACAAATGGTTTTTTAAACCAAACCAATGTAGTAATACAGAGTCTTATATTAAAATGAAAGGTTTGCTTAAACTCCCACCTCTACTCTCCTTGACAGTGGATTTCCCAAAATAGCCCATTTGCTTTTAAGCTTTTAGGGGCCACATCAATCAATTTTACCACAGAGTGCAGACTAGGCTGGGAGAACTTCCTCTTTAGATTGGATGCTACGTTAAATTTTAATCAGCTCTAACTTATTTTACTTATGAGATTCAAGCACACTGTACTCAGTATATTGAAAAAAAAAACCATTAGGTTTTTCTTTTGTTTTTAATCAGGGTCTTTTCTACTCACATAGATCTAAACATTTAGCTCTTCTGAAAGAACGGGGTTTCATGATGACCCCCACCCCCACCCCAAACTGAACAACTTCACAAGTTTCCCATTTTCCCCTCTGACAGTCCTTGACACATGTCCAAGTTGCCCAGAAGACCACCTTTCAATGCACTGGCAAGAGAATGGGGTTGCGATGAGGAGCTCAGTACGTTAAAACCACCTGAAGGATCAACTGCTTTTGGACCAAACAAGCTCTGAGAGATACCTGAGCACATTTTCAGCAATGATATCCATCAATTCTAGCCTGGGTCGGACAAAAAAAATAATATTCTTGACATCAGCTGCCGGCAAACGACTTCCTTTAAGTGTGAACATTTTTTCCACTTCATGTTCCTAGGAAAACATACACACAAAAGGTAAACCAAAAAACCCATCTTAACCTATCATATCCAGACTCAGACTTCATAAACATCCCAGTCAAATGCACATTAACACTTAATTACCAAAATTTAGATTCTCCAAAGCCAGATGTAGAAAAGACGAAGTTTCAGGATGAAGTCACTGTTACTGCATCTGAATCCAAATGATTCTTACACGATGAACCATCAGAGACACCAAGTAATGGTCACATAACACAATGCTAATAATTTCCCTAGAGTTAGAATCAATATAGTATCATAGGCCAAAGGACCTCTATAATATAAAATGTTAGTCACGAATTAGAGTCAGTGTTTATAAAGACCAAACAGCGCTGCAAGCCAATTACTCAGGAGGGAATGTAAAATCCTATTTTATTGCTAAACTACTGAATTATGAATCCCTGAATGAAACCCAAATAGCTCATTTACCTTCAGTAGTGAATATTGCGCAATCAGGCCAAATGGTCCTGTGAGGTACTCATCCCAAACTATTGCCTGGAAGAGTGGAGAAGCATTCTCTTATTATGGTTCATATCAGGAGTTTCAACAATATCAACAGAAAATAGCAGTCATACATAGTAGGAATTATCTGCTTCAAAGTCTGAATTAACAAAAAATTTGATAGGCTCTGACCACACCCGAACCCTACAGGTCTAAAGAAAACACCAAGTGATGCTACTGCTAGTAAGACTGAATCACTGTCCTCTGCAGGAAAAGGAGCTGTAGTTTGTTGCTTACCTGTGTCACGGTTTTACTAGATTGAACATATACAGAGGGTGCCAAAAAATGTATACACATTTTAAGAAAGGAGAAAACTGTATTAAAATTGTAATACTCAATAGATACCGATAACAAAAGACGAATACAAGTCCCGTTTGACTTCTGCAATTACAAGAGGTGCTCAAAGTGGTTACCATCAGCGTCCAGACACTTCAGATGACAGTGAACATTGTTGGGTAGACTCCTGTGGTGAGCTGTAAACTGCTCCAACACCACAGCAGAAGCAACAGGACTTGCTGCTGTGCGCGGCCTCCCGGATCTCCCCTTGTGCACGTCACACACAGCACCATGCGTCTCAAACTTATCACGAATGCGTGCAGTTGTTAGGTGTGTTGGAGGTTCTGTTGCACGCTCACGCCTCCATTGTGGTTCCACAACACGAATTTCAAATACCACTTCAAAATGGTCTTGTGCTTCTCAAACGACAACCGTGCTTCCGCCATTTTCTTTGCCTTGCCTGTTGCATGGTGATGCTAGCATTCATTCGGTTAATGCCATCTTTTGAGCGAATGTTGTACTACAAATTAATTCAAATCAACTTCAAAAAATATAGATAACATCTCTTAAAATGTGTATACATTTTTTGGCACCCCGAGCCTAAATCACCAATGGCAATATCTAGCATTTTACATATAAATATCATGTAATCCAACGACATAAAATTGAAACCTCTGATATAGGTATTACAAATGTTATTTTGACAGAAGATGAAATTTTAAAAGGCTCAGAAAGTTTAAGTAACATGTCCCAGGCCATACTGGGACCCTGGACCTTACATATCGTAGAAGGGGGTCAGGACTCCAACCAGGACTCAATGGCCCCACAGGTCATTGCTCTGGGCCCCTGTCAGCATTTCTACTGCTAAACTCCAGGGTCATTTCTTTTTCTTTCTTTTTTTTAACTGCTATTTTTATTGAGCTACCTGTAGATTAACATTCAACTGTCAGAAATGTTACAGAGATCGCGTGTACACTTTACCCAGTTTCCCCCAATGGTAATATGTGCAAAACTATAGTATTAACACAATATTACAACCAGAATATGGACATTGATCCAATCTATGCTCTTATTCAGATTTCGTCATATCTTGAGCTTGAACTGGGCACCTAGGACTTAGCCTGCGTTATTTTGCTCTCAAGGGCTGCTAGCACCCACTCTGCCTCTTTGGGGTTCTGTTTTTTTCTAAGATTGATTCCTGAGTTCCCCAGACTCTCCTTTTCTCTTGAGAGTTGTACAGCCAGCCTGATAAAGCCTAAGAGGAGAGAGGAGGTAATACCACTTAAAAGAAATCTTAGAAAGTCCCCAATCTACACTTTCTGATTCCATCATGAGCAGGGTGCTAGGCAACGTCTAACAGGAGAAACAATCCCGTTTTAGGAAGGTCATGTTAAAACCTCAAATAACTCCAATTTCTCAGTCCGTATGAGCAGCAGGTTGTAAGGAGATGATGCTTCGCATGCTTTCGAGGACATGATTTATAACGACACGTTGTAATGAATGAACACTGGACCATCATCTGCGTCCTGGGGCCGGGCCCGCCCCACCTGTCCCGGTGTCTCAGGGGGACCTCTGGACCCGAAGGGCACCTGACACACGCTGGTTCACGAAGGGCTGGGATATCTCGGTGACTGATTCAGCTGCCACAAAACCATGCGATGCCACGCGGACTCTAGGCTGTACGCGACCGGTCCCACCGGCGGACCCCAATCCCCGCCTCCTCGTTCCCGCCTCCTCGCCTCCTCGGAAGCCCCGGGGACCACATACACCTGGAGCTCAGGCGGTCGGACAGGATCAGGCCAGGCCGCACCGGGCTTGAGGGCGCTGTCGCCGCCTCGCGTCCCTCACCTTGCTTCCCGCGCACTTGTCCAGGAACTCGCGCAGCTCCCGACGCACCGCCTCGCGCAGCACGTTCAAGTTCACTCGCCCGTAGGACAGGTGCGCCGCCATCTTGCCCCACCGCCCCACTTTCCCTCCCAAGCCAAACACGGCGGCTCTCGCTCTAATCGAGGGTCAGAGGCGCAGTCACATGACAGCGCGTTCACGTGACCACGGCTGCAGCCGGCTCGCCGAACCCGGAAGCCGAGTAGGTCGGCGGCTGCAGCGCTTCGTGGCCCAAGCGCCGCCTCTTTCTTCCACCCGGTGGGTTTTGACGCTCAGTCCAGGAGTCGTTGGGCGCTGAGAACTGAGTTTAAAAGCAGAGTGATTCCTGCTCGTCCCGTTTCAATTAAAAAAAAAAACACAAAAAACAGAAAAACCGACTTTCGTCTTAGCAAGCGTATTCGCTGTAAAATGGTAATTTGAAGCTAAACTCTAATGGGAATCTTTTAAATTATAGCAATCAAACGGTCCTTCTCTTTGTTCTTTGGTTTGTGGGCTCAATTTTACAAAACTGGCCAGGGGCTGAGGGAACCTTGGGTGACTTGTCTGTTTAGCTCTTCCTAGCAGACTTTCACTGCGACATGGTGTTTTACGCAAATACTCTCCGATGTGGCGCCCAGGTCCCACCACTGGCCTCACCAGTAAAATTATCTTGTGAGTTATGGGAATCAGAGGACTGTGTAATCACATAAAGATTATCAGGGTGCCCGGAACTTAATTTTTCAATAAATACTTATTGGTTTAGGATGATATGTTTCAATACTTGGAAGTAGAAGTTGACTATTTGGAATCTGGTTAAAGAAGTTTGAAAATGTTTGGTCTTAAGCGTGCATGGCTCCGTTCAATCGTTTATACACTTACTTTATGAAGAAAGGACTCACTAAACAGTTACCATGGAGTCTAAGCAAAGAATGGAATCTGGGGATATGCAGAAAAACAATCAGTCATACATTTATACATACCTCCACTCTCAATTTCGTAATTCCATCATTTACATTTTAAAATAACTTGTTCCCACTCATGCAGACTCTTCCATACCCTATTTCTCAACCTGGTTTTCACAGTGGTTCTCAACCTGTCACAAATTCTTCTCACATGTGTAGGGTTTTGCTCAACTGAGACTGAGTATTTTAGCATGTCTGTGAGAATAAACAGGCCAATGAGGGCACAATTTGAGGTAAAATGCCCAAGGCTAGTGACATCTCAAGCAAGCGTGAGTGTGAGGCCAGGATAAACTATCCTCCTCAAACAGGACCAAGATGCTACCTGGTCAGCAGATGGAAGTTTTACTTGTTTATGTTTGGAGACCGCTAGACCGCTGTAGTTGTCCTGTAAATGTTACATACTTGTTTAGTGCTGAGTCTTGTTTATTGAGAATGACGTGTAACATTGTATTAGTTTTAGCTGTACATTTGGTATATGTATATATTGTGAAATGATTATGTTTACGTAATAGTTTGAGTCTTTGAATCCCCTGAGGTCAATACTGAAGTCAAGGGCTACTGTGAAGAGTATTATTTAGGTAAAATGTTCTTGTTCAACTAGTAACTGCTTTGGAAATATCTACCCGTGTGTGTGGGGGGTCTGTGCTCATAAAACAGATGTTTGGTTCTGTAATCATTTTGGTAAATATCAGGGGTGCCAAAAAAGTATATACAAGTGGAAACTGGTCAACGTTGCTCAAGCAGTAGTTCGCTGTCATCAGAAGTGTCTGGACGCTGATGGGAAACACTTTGAGCACCTCTTGTTATTGAAGTCAAACGTGACTTGTATTCATCTTTTGTTATTGGTATATATTTATACAATTTTAATAGTTCTTCTTTCTTAAAATGTGTATACATTTTTTTGGCACCCTCTGTATTCAAACAACTTTTGGAGTTTCCTTCTAAAATGTCATGGCTTAATAGATAGTTGGCATTATATGGTGCCACTTGCGTTTTTGTCAGGTAATATGGTGTGACACAGCGATGGATAACAACCTTAGGTATTTATTTTATTAAATGGGTCATAGAATGCTTCGAGATAAGAACGCTACACCAGTTTCTTAAAGCTGTTTATCAACAGATTGCGGTACAAATTGCTATTTGGATCTACAGTGCTTGTTCATTTGAAGGAAAACCATTATGACAAATAAACTGAGAATAATATCAGTTACTACCAATGCCAAAAAAGAATAACCATTTATTAAAGTAGATACAGAACACTCATTTGCTCAAATTTTAATACTGCTTTACATAGTTTGTGAAACAATTCCTATTATGTTTATAACCAAAAATTTCAACTGATCACAGATTTGTTTTTCACTTGTCCAACACATAGTTGATAATCTTGAGGGGAAAATACATCAAAGGCATATATACAATTATAGTTCTTATTATACAAGTTGCATGGAAGATACATTTATTACTTTTTACATATTCTAAAAGACATTAAAATCAAGATAAATAGATTCAAACTGGTTGATAAACTTCTGGTGGTTGAGGTCCTTCGTTTGTTTTGTGATAAGAAAATCCAAAATTATTAATGTTGAATTTCTCATCGTACATTCATCTAAAAACACAGTAAAAAATGCTAGTAAAGATTGTAGAATGGTTAATTTAGGTGTTTTATAGTGTCTTATTAATTAAATGACTGCTGGGGATATCTGCTGGAGAAGGGAAAAACTTTTGGAGAAAATTCTCCCATTTATATCTGATAAACAAAATGAAAACAAAAAGAAAAAAACAGTTGCAGAGCTGTGTGATGCTATTTCTGGTCTATCCCATTATGTCCTGATGAATATTTTAAGTGTTTTCATTTTCATAAAGGTAAAAATCTGAAAAGAAAGACATTATTGTGTATGCTTTTTCCCAAAATATAGATTTTTTAAAAATATATACATATAATATATAGAAGCTGAAATTATGCAAAACCAATAAACAAAACACCACAGTCGAGTACGTGGGTGCAGCATATAGATTATAAAATGTCCCCACAGCAGTTTGGGGGCTTGCCCCTCCCTTTACCTGTTTCATCATTTTATAATCACACCTAAGTGTTATCAAGCCTGAAATAAAGGCACTACTGACGTCAGGTAGTGCAAAGAGCTCAGAGATTTCTTTGATTTAGAATAAAATACTTTAAATGAGTAGATGAAAATGCAAAATGGCACATTTTTTCAACTCATTCCAGTGTCAAAGCTTAACCAAAACATCTAAATATACAAATGCAGCCTGGAAATATTTTAGTGCAAATATGAAAAGTAACGGCATAATTTAAAGTTACTTAAATAAAGTATTGTAAGGGGAGGGATTCTACTCTGAGGTTTCCCTAGGGACCATAAACGTAATGGCATCT
The DNA here is from genome assembly GCF_057876585.1 of Rhinolophus sinicus. NCBI lineage: Eukaryota > Metazoa > Chordata > Mammalia > Chiroptera > Rhinolophidae > Rhinolophus > Rhinolophus sinicus. The sequence goes on from NC_142509.1 coordinate 35,792,221, forward strand.
GGTGCAATGTCTTGTTAAAACTTTCAAAAATCAAGAAGACAATATTAGAGGTGAACACGCACCTACTAAGTATTTATTATCCTAACTTATAAGGGGAGATTAAAGGGCAATTTGTTGAAGATCAAAATATTTTCTTGGATTTGTTGATGGGAGTCAAAACTAACGTGTGTTCTGAGGTCCGCACGCATGATGCCCGTGTTCAGCTGCCTAAGGCTCGTGTGGCTGACGAAGCCCCGGCAGGTCCTGATCTGTGGCTTCATCAGAAGGTCTCGTCGTCATTGCAGTTGGTGGCCCAGTGCCCAAACATCTCACAGATTTCACAGTACGGGCGCTCCTCGCTCCGACTGCCGTGGTGTGTGGAATGCGGGGGCTCCTCAGACATCTGTGCCTGCGTCGGGCAATCCTCTGTGTCGTGGAGATCAAAACAGTCACATATGTCACAGAAGAGACGAGGTTTCTTCTTGGACTGTTTCCCTTGGTCATCACTGCAAATGTTAACGTGCATAATCAGAAACTCATCTCTAGCAGAAGAAGTTCAAGAGACAATATCACTCGTAAAGAACAAAAATAAGCAAGAATTATGGTCAAGTCTTGCAGCCCCCAGTGTAACGACTACAATCGACATTTTGAATTTTCACATCAAACCATTTGTAGTGTATCACTCACTCTCTTGCCAGATTTATGGAAATTCAGTTGTGGCCAAGTAACTACAAAGCAACTGCTTCTCCAATGCACTGGAGAACTTCACTTGAAAAACACACTTTATTGAGCTGGACCTCAGGCTCCAGTCCCCATTGCTTAACATGAAATACCTGTCGTAATTGTTTAGGTCATCACCATTCCCGTTAAGGGCTGCTTCAGACATCATCTCCACCTTCAGCTTGAGGTCTTGATTCTTCCTTTGAAGGTCCACTATTACTGAATTTAGGAAATCAATCTGGTTTGTTCCGGAAAAAAGAAACAGATGTGTCAAATGTCTAAAACGTGTACACTGGAATATCAAGAAGTCACAGATACATACTCTCATGCTACGGCTGCAGAGTGTGCTGGCGTCACAGGGGGGCCACCAATGGCTGTCACTGAACCCATGTTTTATGTTTTACACACACACACACACACACACACACACACACACACACACACCAGGCTCTCAAATTAGGAAACATAAAACAAACCATTTGCTGATTAGAAGAAAAGTGTTGGCAGCAGCAGATGAAACAAACGGAAGCAGAAAGCAAAGGGAAAAGAGAAAATATTAATTAAGTTGATGTTTATTAGCCACACAAAGTAAGCAGACAATGCTAACCAGGGCAAGTTAGTATGTTTATTGAATCCTTTCATGCCTTTCAAAGGAGATGTCAGATAACTGAAACAAATCACAACCCCCTGAGCTTTTCTCGTATTAAAAAAGAAAGATGGTTTTTGTACCTATGATTTCTGAACAGGGTAAATATATCCAAAATATACTACTAAAATTGAAGATGGATGTTTGTTGTCTACATGCTCTTATATTTCCAAATATAGAATACTTTGCCTCCATATAATCCTTTTTTTCCATATAATCCCATTTTAAAAACTAAGGCTATTTTGTTAATTTTGGCTTTTAGTTAAGTTTTCAAGAACCCCATCTTTTTAAGGTAAAGATGAGCAAGGAACTTCTTTTTTTTTTAACAAGAAATGTTTTTTTTTTGTTTTTTTTTTGGGGGGTGAAGGGGAACAGGACTTTTTATTGGGGAACAGTGTGTACTTTCAGGACTTTTTTCCAAGTCAAGCTGTTGTCCTTTCAGTCTTACTTGTGGAGGGCGCAGCTCAGCTCCAGATCCAGTTGCCGTTGCTAGTTGCAGGGGGCGCAGCCCACCATCCCTTGCGGGACTCGAATTGAACTGGCAACCTTGTGGTTGAGAGCCCCCTGGCCCATGTGGGAATCGAACTGGCAGCCTTCGGAGTTAGGAGCATGGAGCTCTAACTGCCTGAGCCACCGGGCCGGCCAAGCAAGGAACTTTTTGACAGAGCAATTCTACTTCTAGGAATTTATAAAGAAATACTAGTATATCTATAAAACGGTAGATGTCCAAGATAATTCATTACAACATTGTTTACAATACACCTAAAAAAATGAGAAACACCCCAAATGTCATGTCAACCAATAGAGAACTGATTACATCAGGGTATGGCCATATAATGGAATACTATACAGCTATAAAAAGGTAAGCGCAGACCAGTTTATGTAATATGCCACCATTTATGTAAAAAAGGGAAAAAGACAGCATTTGTCTTGGCTTGTATGTACATTTTTAAAAACCTGAAAAGACTGAAAAAGACACTAATAACAGTGACTACCTATTTGGGGAGTTGGGAACTGAGCAGAAGAGAGCTGGTGTTTGAAGGGAGATTCTTTTTGCTGTATATATTAATATTGCTTAATGTTTAGACCACATGAGTGTATCATCTATTCAAAAGAGTAAATGATTTTTAAAAATAGCAAATAAGCAAAGCAAAAGGAAGGAGTATTACCTGATTCTCCTGAGCTCTTTCGTCCTCTTCTGCCTGAGTATCAGTATTACCTTAGAGTAAAAAAAGAAAAGAAAAAGTGGAGGGGTATTTAAAAAAATCTTGTCGCCTGTTTTCCTTGATGTTGCAATGAAAGGGCCAGCGTTAGAACCTCCTTTTCTGTGGCATTTCCAGGTGCCGCTCTTTGAGAACACAGTCACGACCTCCCGTCCCACGTCTGCACCCCCAAGGGACCTCTGCAGGTGCTGGCCCTGCCCCTTCAGGTGTGCTCTCAGGCTGGCCCACAGCTGGGTAAGAACGCCCCTCAAATCCACCTGAACTGACGCAGCCAGCCATTCTCTCGCAAGGGCCATCTCTGTTCTCCCTCACTACAACGCACTTTCAGAACCCACACTCGCTACTGGGACGGCAGCTGGCATCTCCCATCTGATGTTTCTGCCAATACTCCAGACCATGGGAAGGGCCAGAAGTGGGGACAGCAGGCACGCCCCTCTGCACGGGACCTGGGTCGTAAAGAGCCCTCATCTGACCAAACGGTGGGCGAGCCCAGGGCAGAAGGGCCACGTCAGGGGCAGCAGGTTGCTGCCCTCTGAGGGCATCTCCACTGGAAATGGCTCCCTGCAGGAAGCAGCGGGGTCGAAAGGAAGCGTCACGGCTGTCAGTTTACCTGAGGAGCTGCTGAGCTGCCTCTTGTTTTCTTTGAGTTGAAGCTCCAAGTTCTTTACCTTGAGCTCAAGCTTCGCCTTATCAGACTCTAGAGACTGAACAACCGAATGCAAGGACTTGGCAGAGGCGTTCTCTCCCCTGAGCACCGTGACCTGCAACACAGCGGCTGAGCTTAGGCTTGAGGTTTGAACACAGAGGCGGCATGAAGGTTCACCTTAGAAGGTACTCTACCTCATTTCTCAGTTTCTCCAGCTCTGCATCCTTTTCTGTGAGTAAGGCACTAGTAATACTGATGGATTTCTGCAAGGAAGCTTTTTCTTCATCTGTGTCTTTTATTAACTTGGATTCTCTAAAAGACCAAAGAGTTAAAAATTCCAGAAATCAACCAAGAGACTGGTCAGTGTACAACTGTCCTAGAACAAACACGCAATTAACTTTCGTGAATGGAAAGAAAACAAGTACCACAGGGAAGATTTATAGGGGGTTAAGGCTATTATGCTTGCAAAATTTTACTTGAAATTTTACTTACTGTGAGGGGAGAAAAAGTTTACTATGCATAGACATGCCAGAATCTGCATATCATTGAATCCATTTGAATTTAAAGAAACAAGTTAATAACTTTGGAAGACGAGGAATTAAAAAACAAAACCAGACGGTTGCACCCCCACCCAAAGAATTCTTTTAAAAATCCAACCCCAGTTGAATTCCGCTATTTCTTGAATAAATTATTACCAAGCAATGACAATTAAAATACACACATGCAAAGCGATTATACAGATGTCATGCAGAGCGGTTTTATGCTGGAAGTATCGATTGGTTCTCACTAATTTCAGTAACTTTCAGCAAGTTCGAAGAATGTGTTTTTGAGATCTTATGGGCCAAAACAGTAGCAAAGATCATTACTACTATTCAAACTGAAGGATTGTTACTTTTCATCCATGGAATCTGAAGAGGACATTAAGTTGCTAATAGAAATTAAAGGTAATTACATAATGGCTAGAACAGAAATGTTAAAATGGATTTTCAGGTATAGCATGAAAGAGGCTGGGGGGTGGGGGGCGTCTGGAAGAGAGAAGGTCCGAGGCACTGGGTTTTTGTTCTCAGCCTGACTCAGCATTTGGTTCTCAGCAGAGGGAGGGGACCAGGCCTTTCATGAGAGGGAAACATTTACCTTGGAGTCAAGGGAGTGGGAAAAGAAAGGGAAAGGTGAAGGGAAGACAGGGAGGGCAAGACACAACAGATACAACCCCACGGGCCAGGCTACTACGGGTTTATGTATGTATTTAAATTTTTGTTGTAAAAATTACATGCATTCCAAAGTGCCATGGTCATCAAAGACAAGAAAAGCCTGAGGAACTGTCACAGATTGGAGGAGACTAAGGAGATGTGACAACTGAATGCAATGTGGTTTCCTACATTGGATCCCGGAAGAGAAAAAGGACATCGATGGAAAAACGGGGGAAATCTGAATAAAGTTGAGAGTCTAGCTAGAAGTACTGTACCAATGTCACTTTCTATGTTTTGATAAACATACCAGGGAATGGAAGATGCTTATATTAGGGGCATGCTTGGGGAAAGGTATGTGGGAACTGAGTTGCGTTTGCAAATCTCCTGTAAATCTAAGATTTTAAGATAAAAAAAGTTTTTTTTTAAAATACATACAGTGTGAAACAAGATAAAAAGACCCCGTATCATAAAAATATTTTGGGGAAAACAAAACTGCAGAAAAATTTCCTAGCTAGCCCTCAGGCCATACAACCTATGACATTAATGAAGCTAATCATCAGTGAGAATTCGTAACTGAAACAACAAGCCAAATTACGCCTGGTTCTATTAGAAGTAACTGGGTGAGTGTGGAAGCATGGAATGGTTTGGTCCTTTTTAGCACTGACTGGAAGGATCGGGAACGGAGGCCCAGGTTAGAAATGGAAGAATGTTATGTCTGGTTAGTGAGACCCAAGATATCCGGCACACGAATTACAGAATTCTCATGATTTATGGTCAATTGAAACTCTACACAAAGATAAAAATATAAGTGTTGTATTTATCTCCTTGTGTGGCTTACACTTACACTCCAGAATGATAAGTAATAAGAAAAGAATCTGAGACTTATAGAAAGTTCTTGATCAATACCCAAGCATTATTTTGTACACTGAAAAGGGGGTGGGCATAGGTGATATTAAATTACTAAGTAAATAATACCTTGTATAGAAATAGGATCTTGTGTAGGTTAAAACAAAGCAAAGATTATAATGGAAGGAATGTATAGGCACTTCTTCCACCTGGAAAGTAAATATCTGATGTTATCCAAAGATTCAATAAACCCCGGGCTCCTTAGGTTTCTATTAAATTTATTTGGTAGTTTATCGTAAAAAGTATTTCAAGAGCTTCACTTGTTATAAATCCAACTCAAATTTGAATGATGTTACTTTAAATATTTTTACTGAAAAACACCAGGATTTGGGGGTTATTCAACAGATTTAGATTCTTCCACAATCAGGACTCTGAGTTAGCCAAGATGCCACAGATTCTTTGTGTTAGGGACCATCAGCGGGCAGAAGGTAGCTTTGTCTGTTTATCGTCCCATACACACCGCCTCTAAGTGAGGCTGCTTTTTAAGACAGCAAGCAGAATGTTTCTTGTGTAAGTTATCAGAAGATGCGTGGTTAAGACAGGGATCTCACTTGTGATATATACCAAATGACAGGACAAACAGACTTTGGCAGCTCATCTTTGTGACAGACCAAGCTTCACTGCTGGCTTCTGAGGCTATTTCTAAATCCTAGTCCCACTGTGCAAACCAAGAGGGGCTAAGTTAAACCATCTATGCCGATACCACTGACATCTGACTCACAAATTGTACTGACAGGCGGGCCCGTGTTACTTGTAAGCCACTCTGGCTAGAACGCCTTGGTGTTACTAAAAATATGAAGAAAGGAAGATAAACCTAACATGAAAGAAGGGCTAAAGGGGCCAGAAATCTTTCCCCCAAGGGAACATATTACCCAGATTCTTTCCTTACTACTTACATAAGAGATAAATTCTAGTAATGAAGGAAATACCTTAAAGTGTTACTGGGCAAGCTTTAAAAATGCAAGATAACAAGAACCAAATATTAGAAACATGAATAGAAATGCAAATACAGTAAGGAGAACTACATTTGCACTGAAGTTCTTTGCTGTATGTAGGTACAAAAAGAGGTGTGTGTGTGTGTGTGTGTGTGTGTGTGTGTGTGTGTGTCTACTGCTGAGAATATTTTACAAAACAAAAGCAAGACACAGAGGGACAAAGGCAGCCAAAAAATATATACAACAATTTGGTTTACTAAAAATATATGAAATTTATTTATTATAACGTGGATAGACTTTCTTTAGTCTTACCATGAAAGACACACAGATATAGCAAAGGAAGCAAGAGTAGGAAGGGAAAAGAGAGGGGTGAGATGAGCATTGGTAATAGCACAAGCTCGGAGACAGTCAGACAGTCAGCAACCCACAGTGAGCTTAATGAGCTGGAGGAGCACGTGACCTCTTCCGAATTTGTAGGCGGTATCGTCAACCAGTGTTCAGCCCTGACAGAATTCATTCTGACTCCAAAAAGTCCACATCTAAGCTTTTGGCTCTGAAGTCCCTTCTTTGACATGAAAAAGCCTAGAGGAGGAGGGAAGCCAAGCAAGCTTCCCGATCTGCTGCAGGCTTTCGCTGTCAGAGGGACACACCACCCCACTTGTGTCACTTAGAGGAATTCAAGGTCGGCTCTACTTCATCATTAGACATCTTGGAACCTGTTTTGAAGGAGGTCAGCCTAACTCGGAGACCAGTTTTCCAAAGAAATGATTACATTTTTAAGCTAAGAGAAAAACCTTTACTACACATTGCTTGCAATTCAGTGTTTGGCTACTTTAGCAAATACAGGAGCCTGTTACTAATCTAATGCTACACAGTATCATCCTGCAGTTAGGAATAAGCTCTGCACTTCAATATAATGACCATTTGAATGATGCTGTCTTGACTATGTTCAGTTACCACGTCTAATTAAACTGTCGACTAAGATCTCAGTTCTTGCTTAAACAACTACATGTCAAATATCTTTGTGATTTAAGTACTTTCTAGACTTTTAAATTAAATCAAATTCTTTTTAGTACTCTATGCTAAATTTACTTAACTATTACACACATGGACCTACATATGAATCTTTTACCAAACTGACTTTTAGAAGGCATTTTAAGGGCCCAAATTATTAGCTAAAATATATACTTCATTTAGATTTCTGAAATAGAACTTTCTATGAGGGTTAATTAACAATTTAATTAAAGACAAAAAGAAAAAAAGAGTTCTAAATATGAGAAATTAGATTTAAAATTTTTTCACTCCCAGAAAACATTATATTTATCTGCATTTAGTGATAAAAAAGAATAGTTTTCAAGAGACAGTCTCCTACACATATCCAGCACCTAAAACGAGGGCAGAGATGGCAAAATAAGAAGAGAGGAATGGACAAGTACCCAAATCTGTTCCATCTTTTTAAGCCGTGAAAAAAGTCACACGTCTAATCACATTTTGAAAGGCATGTGATTTATTTAAAGTCACATGGTAAGGACTAACAAGCCACAGTATCTTTCTTTAAAAAATAGTCAAAAAGTAATAAATAAGTAAATATAGTGAGAAGAGAACCAGCATAAAAATCTGCAGACCTGCATCTTACGCCTGCATCTGACTTCTTGGCCAAGTTGTTTAACTTCTTGGGCTCTAGTTTCCTTTTTAAATGCAAGCCTCGTGTTTATTTCACTGGGTTGTTTTGAGGTTAATTTATGCCAGTATTTACATCAGCCCATTTTTATATGTTCCTTGCCAGAATGCCACAGGAATAGCCCTATTCATTTTCTCACGTATCCTTGATGACTGCATACATGACGTTCTTTTTAAAGAAACAAAGCCTCATTTGTGTAAAAATAAACATCTGGAGGCCGACATGGGCAGAGCTGTGCCCGTATGCAGGAGCGAGGCTAAGGCACGGCAGACCAGTCACCACAGCTCATGCACAGTCATTGGAAGAACACCTGGCTGGACCAGGGGTAAGGCAGTGCTGAAACACACATGCATTCTGGTGTGAAACTTTAAAGAAAAATGAATCTGAGTATTTTTTAATTAAAGAAAGAAAGGAGGAAAGGCACCCCCGAGCCAATGTCCTTTAGAATGTAGCTATGGAACCCAAATATCTTTGTGGGCTAAATAAAGCCTCCGATTCCTAAGTAACTGCCTTGTAGGCAGGAGGAGACACTGCCAGCGTAAAACACGTTGTCAGGGGTCCAGCAAGGGAAGTGCCTCTGCCCTGACAAGTAAGAATAGAATACTTTGCAAGAGCATGGAGAATTCTTTGGTTTTCTGTTTTATCATTATTTTAAAAAATTTCTCTAGATATAAACAGCACATTTTAAAAGAGCCGACAGTCAGGATGTATAAGCATCAAGCTTCTAAATGATTGTTTCTGTGGGCCCCTCAATCCTTACTCAAAAGTACTGGAAGGCTTCCATCTGAGTATCATTTGTTTATCATGAAAGAATAATAAATAACAGTTTTGGTTTTTTTAGAAAATAAACAGAAACATTTTAAATGGTGTTAGCCATTATTGCTATTGAAAAATTGAAATTTTTATGTAATTGAAATCAATATTTATATACAGATCTATTACTCCATGCAAAATTATAATACTTTTTAGTTACTGAAACTAGGAAGGAACAGCAGTATAATATGAGACAATCTGATTTTAGAACACTTCTGAATAAATGCACCTGAACGTGGCTTAAAAATTCAACTAGTCTTTGTTTTAGTGATTAACACTGAAACTTTTGCAAATGAATTTGCATAATTTGTCCATTATGATGAGCTATCATGATGCAATTTTGTGACTCTAAGAAGGTCGCATGTTTCTACAAGTCACTGTATACCTCACGTTCTAACATTTTCCTTACTAAACACACATACTCACACACATGCCAACAGTAAACACAGAAAGAAAACTTACCTCTTTTTCATTTCTAACAACTGATTGTTGAGCACAGATCTCTCCTCTTCTACCTGGAAAAAAAGCACACACACAAAAGTTCAGTTCAGAGAAAGCCCACAGGCCTATATTTCCCATGCCACAGATCACATTCCCAGGCTCCAAGACAGCTAAAGCAATTGGCTTCCCTCACAAGCAGTGAGTGAAAAAAGAGTGAGCGGTCACTGGATCACAGGATGTACAGTTATTAGTTTACAAATCACTTAGGATCTGAGCGACTCCTCTTCCTCATGGGCTTGAGGCAAAAATATCAAATAACACCTGAACAGTACGTGCTGTACCTTAGACATTCAACAGATGTTTGTTAACCAGTGAGTGAAAGCTTCACTATTAACATTCGGGTTCCTTTACTGAAACAACAGAGGTCAAGTGTCACTAACTCAAGGACAGCTAGGAACAGGTCATTGATTCTATATGGGTCTCATTTTATGCCTACAATATTCCAGGCATTTGTTTCTCACCTATAAAATGTGGAAGTGACAAAAGAATTTCCAGTGGCCCTTTAGTTCTAAAATTCTATTATTATTATTTTCTGAAGGGTAAAAAACAAAAGATTCAGTTAATCTTCTGAGAAAAGCCTCACCTCTAGCTCCAGTCTGCTCTACCAATTACAACTCACACTGCTAATTAAACAAAGGGGTGAAAAGGCTCTTACGTGGAGTTTTTTTTTAAAAGATAACACCAAAGTCTACGTATAGTAATGGTTTCCAATAGCCCAGAATTTAAGGTATTTCTGTTTATGTACCTATTATGTACATGCTTTGCTATAAGGTCTTCATACCTAGAAAGTTCTCACATATACACAGACATGTATGTTTTGAATATTAAATTACATTTATTATGTCTATTGAGGTTAATATAGTTTTTTTCACTGTAGACTCTGCTTTCCCAGTCTATTTTTCCTTTATGCTCTTTATATAGCTTACATTTATTTTTTAAACAAAGAGGCTATTTTAAATTTTTCAATTAAAAAATGAAAATGAAGAAGTTCAATAAACAAATGTAAGACTGGGAAATGCCTTCAATGAAGATATATAAATGGATAAAGGACATGGCCGATAATTCATAACAGAGAAAATAAAATTATTAATAAACATCTGAAAAATCATTCAACGCTGCAAAAAAACAATATGCAGAGATTCTCCCTCTTCCCTGGAGGAGACACTGTGCCTACATTTCCATGGAACATAACTTTGGGATACTCCTACTGATTTTTTACAGAAAACAATGTTTTTTCTCTTCTGGTCCAAGATCCGACCCACGATAACAATAGTTGATGGCTTTTGGAGTTGAATACATGGGAATTCATTTTATTGCTCACTCTGCTTCTGTGTGCTTAAAATTTTTCATAATAAAAGGTTGAATAAAGAAAAATATTAAGAAAATAATATTACAGTGAAGGTAGTGTATAAATAATCAGTTTAGGGAACACGGGCCAAGAAACCTCAAAGAGCTTATCTATCCACCAAACTATTTTGTAATAAACATGGTGGGTAATTTGCTTTTAATTTATCATTTAAGCTAAGAAAAAGACTAGTCTGTGTGAAATAAAGGAAGCGTTGAAGTTCAAAGTCATCACCTACGCAACTCCTGTTTTTGTAGGTTCAGTAAAACCACTTGAATAAAAATCTTCCAAGGGAAGTAGCAATTTTCATTTTTGTTTTGCTCACTGCTGTCTCCTCCCGTTCTGGAACACCGGCAGGCACATAGTAGGCACTCAGTAACTACATGCTGAGTGAACAAATGCATCTGGTCGTCAGTAAGCTGGTGCTCCCAATGGGTGAGAGAGTAGTGGCACTCAGAAGCCAGTTCTGGGCGGCTGGATGGCTCAGTTGGTTAGAGCACGAGCTCTGAACAACACGTTGCCGGTTCGATTCCGACATGGGATGGTGGGCTGCGCCCCATGCAACTAAAGATTGAAAATGGGGACTGGACTTGGAGCTGAGCTGCACCCTCCACAACTAGTCTGAAGGACAACTACTTGGAGCTGATGGGCCCTGGAGAAACACACTGTTCCCCAATATTCCCCAATAAAATTGAAGAAAAAAAAAAAGCCAGTTCTCACACAGTCAACTCTCTGGGCTGAACTAGCCTCAGCCTCATCAAGCCAGGGTGGAGCCGAGGCTTTTCTCCCCGACCGCCCCAGGGAAGTGGTTTCCATGTGGGCTATTTCAGTCTCTTCTCTAGGCAAGTGTTCTGGGTCCAAAATAGCAGCTCTACCTTGACAGCACAGAACACATTCCCTGTGTCTGGCTTTCTAGTCTGGCCTCCCACACAGACAAACAGATTTCTGCTGTTAGTGGAGAAGGTAATGGGGAAAAAAGGAAGAGGAGGAGTTAGTAATTTTAGTCATTTGTGTGGACAAGACCTTTCAGAGGAGTGTTGCCTAGACCCAGCTTTCATGCCAGGCCCCTCTGCTGCCAGCTTCTGAGAGTGTGCTCGGCAGCCCCTTCAGGGGTCACTGCTGTGGCACCACCTCAGGCCAGAGTCACGCCCCTTCCCAGGATGAACCACCTCTGATGACTGATGTGGGATTATAAAGAGACGGGCTAGCTCATCCAGTTTGGGACACATCTGAGGGGCCTCTCCAGCTCCAGAGCTCCCTGTGGGGTTGGTCAGTCAAGGCCATCATTGGGCCTGTGTCACGTCACGGCTCTGCCCAGTCCTGCCTCCTTGCCCTCTTTTCCACAAGGGCCGTCTCAAGCGCTCATCTTAGTAAACATCATGCACACGAAACACTCAGTCTGTCTGCCTGCTTCCCAGGGAACCTGACGTGCAACGGGGTGCATTAAGCTACCAGCACAAGTTCATAGAAGAGGCACGGGAAGGCAGCAGGCCTTGGAGGCTGGTTTGCGTTTACGTGCATATGTGTATGAACTATGTAAGTAAATACAGATGAGTATATTTACATCCTCAAGTACCAGACACAAAGTTATCACTGTCCTTTATCAAGAATGTTGCTGATGGCATGACTCTGGGGGAGGGGGAGTGAGGCCAACACATGGGAAGCAGCTCTTACGCACGTCCCCTTAGTCTTTAATTTTTACTGCTGGGTGCTGACAGGACAGCAGCTCCTGTTCCCACAGACTGCTAGCAACTTCAGGCCAGTTCAAGTGCATCCTGCGCCCAGCTGCAGACATCCTCACCAGGCAGAAGCCAACTGGAGAGACCCACCCTCTGGCGTAGACACTGGCAGTCAGTCACTTACAGACGGGACGGCACCTCAGCGCTGGGAGATGTCTGTGCACAAATCTCTGCAGAAGCTAGAGGGGCTGAGAGGACTGTGGCGAAGTGTGGAGGGATGTCTCAAACAAGAAACTTAAGATATGCAGACAGAGAAGATGTAAGATGAAAAAGACCTTCCGCAACTAAACATATCCCTTGGCCCAATTCCTTAAAGGGATGCTTGAAAATGCTGAACTGGGTGGAAGGAAGATTCCTGAAGAACCCAAGCAAATCAGTTTTGGGCTTCAGCAATTTCTAACTTGTAGATAAAACTGTCATTTTTTAAAAGAAAAATTACTTTATTATTTCTGTTAAAATGATAATGCTCATTTGTCAGAAAACTTAGCAATAGAGAGAACAAAAAGGAAAACATGCCCCTGATTTACCAATGAGGAATAATTCTACATAAATGGAATAACTGAATGGAATTGCATGTTAGAATAATTCTACCATGGCTACCATTAGCTGAATGGCATGCCAGGCATCTCCATGTACATATAGCAAGAAGGACAGCTAGGGGGGAAAGAAAGCAAATTTAACTTTACTTAAATTTAACAGGAGAAATAAAAATTGAAGTAAACAAAAGAAATTGGTTGTGGGCAGAAAAATGTTCTTTACCACAAAGATATATTCGATTCTATGAGCCCGCTAGGTTTATATGTTACAGTCATTGTGTAAAATTTTCAAGTAATACATATATATATATAAAATATATATATATGTATTTCCCCCTTCTTTGGCCTCCCTTTCTCAGTCTAGCTGTGTAGGAAGCAGCTCCCTGGCCCACGCTGGTACTATGAGCCTTGCGCCCCACCGGGCTGAGGCAATCGGTCACAGGTCGGCCCACAGCAGCTCACCGCAGCTCTCGCCGGCTGCTGGTCACTCACGCTGGCCGCCGGCCCCTCCTGGCAGCAGCACTCAGCAGCCCGCAGCAGCTCACACCGAAGACCGGCCGCTCATGGCAGCCCAGCTCCAGGGAGAGCCGTTGTTCACAGTCTTAGCTGTAGAGGGCGCAGCTCACTGGCCCATGTGGGAATCGAACCGGCGACCTCGGCGTTAGGAACACAGCGCTCCAACCTGAGCCACCAGGCTGGCCCCAAATTTTTTTTAAAAAAGCATGAGATACCTAAGAAAACATGATTTTCTTAGGTATAAATTAATTTTAATTTTAGACAATGTCCACACTACTGTGATATAAAAGATGAGGAAATTTGCACACTCCAACCACTGTCTTTCAACCCTACCACCTCAAATTTTAGTCGTATTATATTTTTTCCCTTTTCTTTCCACCTTGCAAATGTATTAAACTTACTAAATGATCAAAATTAACATCAAGCCACAACACATGCCTCCTGGCGGGATACAGTTGATTTATACAGTCTTCCTGCTAAAAATGCATAATCTGAATGCCATCGTCATGAAACACACAACAAACCCAAAATGAAGATTTTATACAACATAACTGGCCTGGTTTTTTCAAAAAGTCAAGTCATAAAAGACAGAGAAAGGCAGAGGAAACGTTCCCGATTAAAGAAGACTGAAGAGACATGACAACCCTGGATTGGATCCGGATTAAAGGGGAATAAAAGCTATAAAGGATGTTACCGGGACAACTGTCTAAACAGGAATATGGTCTGTACGTGAGATAGCAGTGTTAAAGTCCCTGAATGCGACGACTGCCCTACAGTTAGGTAAAAACAAGTCCGTAGGGTACTCGTATATGAGTGCTCTGTGTTCTATTTTTCCAACTTCTAAAGTTTGAAGTAATCTCCAAATAAAAAGTTAAAAACAATTCTACTCTGTATCTGTAATGCCCTAAACTGTTAGCTTAGCTGTCTTATCTACTTGGATTTAATTCTCACCCCAGTCCTTTTACCAGTTTCTCTTTAGATAAGCCCTGTATTCTGATTGGCCAGATTTTATCAAGTCCTTTCTAGAAGGACTCAGGATGCTACAGCTTCTAAGTTCTTTCATGTTTGAGAACCTCTGCCTACCTTCTTACCTGAGTAATAATTACCTGGTATGATGCTCTTCATGTTTTCTGTTCTTCAGAACTTTGGAAAGAGTGTACCACAGTTTTCTGACATTGAATGTAGCTGCAGTGGGTTGGTTTTTAACCTTTTTATAAGGAATCTGCTTTTTCTGCCTGAGCATCTCCTTGAAGATCAATAATCATCAGGGTATTTTTTGGTGTCATTTACTTCGGACCAATCTCCCCTCACCGGGGTTCCCTTCCTGGGTCTCCATAAAACCCACTGTGTCCTTTCCGTTTACAGATTCAGTTCTTCCTTCACTTGAGGGAAATTTCCTTCTATCTCCTAATACTTTCTTCTATTGCATTTGTTGAGTTCTCTACTTCAAGGATGCTAATTATATTCATTTGGATTATCTTTGTCCTCCAAAGTTATTACCTTTCTATTAATTGTTTATCTTTGACTGTTTTCCTCTTTATTTATTATGATTAGCTCACGCCTTTCCTTTATATTTTAGAAACATTCATAAGGTTCCTTTCTTTCCTAGTTCTGATACAGTGTGGTTTTGGTCTTCAATTTGTTTCCTTAACTCTCTCTGTTCAATTTGTGTCATTTTATCATTCTCCTCTCTGAACAGCTGCTTTATTTAAATCATTTAAGTTTATATATAACATAAAGCAGCATTTTACTTTGCATCGTATTTTCTCATAGCCTGAAATCCTCATCTCTCTTTGGATGCCTATGTTCCTTTCTTTTCCTTTTTTCCTCTTTTGACACAATATGTATTCAGTTGTTCATCTTACTATGGGTAGCTCTACCTACACCTTCAATTTGCTCACGTGTAGCGTAAATGAATTTTTCCTGATACCCTTCCTGCTTTATCTGAGACCTTGAATCTTCACCCCCAAGCTCCAGCTGAAAGGCTGGGTACTGTGGTCTGCACATTTCTGTAGCCACAGGGCCCTGGACGAGGATGGGGAAAGTGCTTTCCTGTATCTCATTCACTGCATCTGAACAGAGGCGATCCTATCCCTGCCGGAGCGTGTCCCCAGGCTTTAGCCACAGGCAGATATTACCAGCTACTCTCACGTTCTTTGTTACCTTCCCTCCCTAGAGACAGGAACGGCAGTCTCAGTTATGGCTGGAGGACTGCCTACCTGGGACACTGTTACAGAGATCTGAACCTTCCTCTCCAAATTAAAAGACAAAGCCCTGTGAGGGGGAAGCCCTCTGCCTTTCCCTCCCCCCGCTTTCTCCTGGGAAGGTCCGCAGTGCCAGGAGGTACAAGAGCCATGGGAAGGGAGAGAATGAAAGCCAATGCCAAGGACAGAAGAAGAACAGAAAGAAAAGCCAGGTTCCTTGAAGACATTATTGAGAGGCTGGATCCACCTGGGACTGCCTACCTGTGGACTTATTATCATTTGAGAAAAAAGCCCACCCACTCCCATTTACTTAAGGCTAGACTGGAAAACGACAACTAGCAGTTTTTCCTGCCTCTGGCAGAATCCTGAGGTGGTAGCAGAGGGCTTTTAGCCTCAAGATTTTTCCTTGAGTTTTTCCCCAGGCTAATTTTCTCCACACTGGACTGGGCATGAGAATGGGGAGAAGTAGAGTAAACATTCTAAGGATTTTGCTATTTGTTTTCCTTTCTCTTACCACTGTGAACACAATGTCTGACAGTCAAACCACAATTCTGTTTCTTTTCTTGATTGTCAATTTCAACATTTACAGCATGAAGTTGATAGGCTTTGCTGGATTTTCCTGGAGACATTTTTTAATAATCAAAACCATGTGCTCATTTCATTAGGGATTGGTGGAGAGTGATTCTGTGATTCAGCTTCACTCAGCCCTACTTGCCCAGAAGTCCCTTGAGCCCAGATTAAAATTATGATGGCTGATGATCACCATTTTTTCCAAAATAAAACATGACAAGCTAAAAATAGCATTCGCTTTCTAAATATTCATGTCTGGGAATTCAGGCTTATTTAAAAGGCAGGTAATTATTCATGGATCAATTTAGATGATAACCCCAGTTTTTTGTATACTACATCTGCTATAACCCCTGTCAGGAAAAACTGTTGATGAAATACAGTTATTGAGTCATCTAATCCCTGTCCAGTTTCCACAGGCAAACTGTAACCTCATTTTGCAAATAACCAGGGGGAAAACCAGCACTGTTCCCATAGTGACAGCTGAGTGTATTTGCAGTCCTCACAAAGGGGAATACATGTGAGGTTTGGGAATGATAAATCAGACATTTCAAAAGTGACTACCGAAGATGACTACCTAAATAGAAGAATTCACGTCAGTTTGATTATCTTTAGTATCCTAGTATTCTCTATGAAAAGAAATAATGCTCTGTATGGTTTCCATTCATCTTGAAACTATGTGACCCCACCTCAACGCACACGGTATGCTTCTACCATCCACGCACAGCAAATGCCCCACTCATTTCGTGATCAGGCTTTGGGGAACCACAACTCTCTGTAACAAAACTATAAAGTGGAAGTAACCAGAATCATGTAAGGAAGTTGAAAGAGCAGTCACAAGTCTCTGTACCTTACACTGTAAAACAGGACCTGAGGCCCTAGCTGAAAACTGGATACTTACTTCATTCATTCATTCACTCACTCACTCACTCATTCCTACCTACCTCCATATAATCTCTATGATTCCTACTATATCATAGCCTGTGTGCGAAGCGTAAGAAACAACCACAATACATGCTCTAAGTGTTACAGAGAACAGTGGTGACTGCTACATGAACACAAAGAAGGAAGCAGCTAAGAGTGAGAGGTGATGATACTGAGGGTGGGCCTCGACCAATGAGGAAAAGTTCACCAAATAGGGAAGGGAGAAGAGATGTGAGAGCAGGCACGCGAATGGAAGTGGCCTGGTGTGGCAGGAGAGGCAGAGAAACAGAGCCAGCAGTGTGGAAGAAGTCACGAGAGGCAAGTCAGGGATGCGGGTGGTGGTGCCCCAGGCTCCTGGAGAAAGAAGGAAGCCACGCATCTGTGCCTTCATGACATAAGTGGGGACCCAAGCACAAGTCACTTCGGTGGTGTGCTGGTGGTGGCAGAAAGCAGACTGCAGAGGGTTGAGAAGGAAATGGGAAGGAAACAACAGAGGCAGAAAACACAATACTCTTTTTACAAGTTTGGAAGGAAAGATATGGACAAGTTGGGGTTTTGAGTGTGAACAGTGTGGCAAGATTCAGAACTGCTTTCAGGGAAATGAGAAGGATTTTTCAACCCACAAAAGACCCAACGGTCAGTGAGTGGTCGTGGCTATAGGCAGGAATGGAGACAGCAGGAGGGACAGGTGACAGTGTGAACGGAGAAACACCTGGAACAAACGGATAAACAAACGTGGTCTATCCATTCAGTAAAACACTATTCAGCCCTGAAGAGGAATGAAGCACTGATGCTCGCTATAACATGAATGAACCTTGAAAACTTGACGCTGAGTGAGAAAAGCCAGACACAGATGGACACAGGTTATATGATCCCATTTATATGAAATGTCCAGAATAGTCAAATCCAGAGATAAAACATAGATCAGTGGTTGCCAGGGGCCGAGAAGAGGAAGGAATGGGTCTCCTTTTGCGGTGACGCAGGTGTTCTGGAACTAGACTGAGCTGATGTTTGCACAACACCGTGAACATACTAAATGCCACTGAATCGTACACTATAAAATGGTTAAAACAGTAAATGTTGTGTTGTGTATATTTTCACACACACACACAAGCAATGTAAAGCAGCATTAAACAAGTCAGGCCATCAGGCAGGAAACAATGTGAGAGTGAATAATCAATAGCAGTTACAAAAACAATCTTCATGACAGTCATCAAAATACAATAAATTATGTTAACTATTCAGCTGAACCATATGAAATTGTGGAAGAGCAGCAATTTCATACGGTTCAATCCAATCTATTCTCTTAAAAGACGAGGCACTCCACGTGACATTTTGTAAAGATTTCTATTACTGTCGATGCCAGATAAATCAAGCCCTCTGCCCCTCACAATCCTAACTGACCCTGGTTGTCGCTCCCCTCCCCCCATAAAATGAAAGACCCCACCTGGGAAAGGCAACTTAAACAGTTTTCGTTGGAAAGGAGAATGCGATAGGGAGAGCAGACAACAGAGTGCACTCCCGTGGGCTCCGTTTCTGGCTTTGCCAGCTCCATTCCAGAGGACCAGAAACCAACAGGTGAGCCTTTCAATAGTTAAACTACTTCTTCACAGTGGGCCAGGATGCACCCTTCTCAGTCAAGTTAATGATGATTTCTAAGATAAACCGGAAACTGTCATCATTCTCTGCCTTCCAGCAACCAGTCTTAACTTCAGAATTTCCTACATCACCTTTTTAAGGGGATACAAAGAGAGAATGTTCTACAAAACCACTGTCAGAGGGGGGCAGGGATTCATTTATTTCAACAAATAACCTCACTTCCAAATGACAGACAGGAAATGAAACAGCCCTTGTCATGAAGGAACTGCCTCAGGAAGTAAAAATCTTTGGCCAATAATCTCAGTGAGAGTCTTAAGATGCAGAACAGATTCTGGGATGTCTTGGGTTTTCTAAGCAAAATAAATATTTGAGGCAAAAGAAACATACCAGTAGAAATGAAAATGCATTTTATAGCACGATTTGAGCCCACCTACCCCAGACCAGCTCACAGGTACTTTCTTATGTTAACAGTAATTATGCAGTAAGCAGAAATAATTTTTATTCTCAGTACTGGGGAAGAGCTGGGGAACAGGCTTCCGAGTTGGTCAGACATGAGTTCAGATCCAGCTCCTCCACAGCCCAGCTGTGTGTCCTTCACAAGTTACTGCACTTGTGACCCTAAGCTTCCATGTCTACAAAGCAACCTTACTACCTCAAAGGTATGTTGTGATGATTCTGTGAAACCAGGCATAGCAATCAGCTCACAAAACGCTCAATGAATTAAGGTGCTACGAAACAGGGAGGCAGGGGAGAACTCAGGTCCTAGGTTGGTACCCATCTAGCCCACGTCAATCTAGCATTCACTGTATTAATTTTTAGAATAAATATTTCTATAGTACTACAATTAAAAGTCTTTCTTTTTTTTTAAAAAATAGGGTTTCTGCCCAACACTGACTCTGTAGTATATTTCTGAACATAGCTGATCAATAGTTTGGCTCAGCTATGGAAAGTAAAGTGAAAATTAGTAATTTCACCCAAGTAAGCAGTGCTCTAGAATCCTGGAGATGATATAAGAAGAGCAAGGGAAGCGATGAATTAATCAGTCTTCTTGAGACTACGGTGGTTTCTACGGTATTTTAAATGGGTGCTTCTCTCTACTTTTTTGAAAGTATATATATATATATATATATACACATACGTGTCAAGGGAAGAATTATCTGTAATCTTTCCTGGTAATTAATATCGCTGTTAATGATCTCTAGCATCGAAGCCTATTCTGCTTTAGTTCAAACCCATTTGTCTTCCTCTCCTGAGTAAAACACAGAAAACTGCAAAGGGCATAACAACCTCACTCTTCAAAGAGGAGTTATTTTCTTAGTTGTTCCTTGCAGGCGCTGTTTTCTAACACCCTTCAAAGTCACTGAGTTTCAGATTTTCTGTCACAGAACCTTTTCAAAAGGAAGGCAATTCAAATCCCAAGATGCAAACGAGAAAGAGCTGGAGGACGGAGAGGAGCCCTGAAAACCCCTGCCCAGGCCTCGTGATGCTTCCTTCTGAGTCCTTTCTGGTTCTGGGTGACAGAACAAAAATGTCATCAACAGTCCGGCAAAGGTCACAACATAAGACGAGAGGATGATCTCTGCGTGTTCCTCCCATTTCTGGAATCCATGCCCTCTACCACAGAAGTGCAACAAAAAGATAAAAAAAAGATGGGAACAGACTTGGCGCTGAGCAGAGATCCTTCCTGTGGGGAGTCCTTGCCGACACCCCAGTCTTAGAGCTAGCCAGTGTTTCAGATGCTCTAGTCTGTGCCGGGGCTCGGGGTGGGGCTCATCGGGTCAAAGGGCTTTGATTTTTCATGAACTCCAATTTCTCACATACTGATCAAAGGAGAGGGCAGTGACCCTATTTAAGTCAACCCACTCTGACTCTTTTCCTGGCCCAAACCAGATGACAAACATCTCTTGATACTATTAGCTGTAGGAGGTTGAACAAATTACTCTCCTTTGTGTTCTTGTTTCCTCTTTTACAAACAGGGATGATGACAGTGCCACCTCCTAGAATTACTGTCAAGATTAATGAGAGAGAGAATAGCTCTCATTTACTTGCGTCTGTTACATAGAAGGAGCCAACAGATGCGAGAGGCTACCAACACACCATGATCCTGGAGTCTAGAGATGTGGCGTCTCTTGTGAAGTAAGAAGACTGGAAAGCTGTGATAAAGACTGAAAAGTCTGAAATCAACTCTCCAAATTAAGTCCACCACAGACTGCACCGTGCCAATGGATACTCTATACAATTATACCCAAATTACTCCACCCCAACTGAGAATTAATGTTTGCAAAGTACGCTGGGGAAAAACATTCTCCCTTGACATGCAAAGCAAGAATTAATGACAAGTAAAATTCTCTTAAAAATGTCATTTTGAGCTTATGCTCTGAGATCAGATGCAACTAACAATCTAGCACTTTGATTCAACTGCTAAAGAATAAAAAGCAGAATATATAGCATTCTTTAAAATCAGTTTTGTTTCATTGTTTAATAAACTTGTCAGAAACCTCTGTGATTTAAATCCAGAAGCAAATGGGTTGTTTTAATACACATTCCATATATCAATGCCCATGAGGGCACATACATACAGTTCCATTAGAAAATGTTTTAAAAAAATTTTTTTTAATTTGAAGAAAAGCAGAGTTCTATTTAAAAACAGCTGCCAGTCTTCATACCAAATCCGTTATTTTTGGAATCCATTTCCTTAAAATCAATTTTGATGAAAGAAAAAAAAAAATCTTAGACAAAATCATTTTAAAATCCAAGCAATAGTACGAAGAAGATATTGTCCCTTCCCATTTAAATGCATTGCTATAAGATCATCTAATAGAGATCTTAATTTCTACCTGTTTGCAAGTTCCCAGTGTTTTTTATTTTATTTTATTTTAAAGGACCTGCCAACTCACTCCTACCCTAACACCTAGAGCAGCATGCTTGAGAACAAGGAAACACACAACACAGGTACCGTGACATCCCATCTGGAATGACCCAACCACACGGGGCTTATCTCGGAGTTGCCTCCGAGCAGCACCCGACATCAGCATGGCAGAGCTGGGAACGCCCACCCCAGGCCCACTGACCTTTTGATGACTCGTGACTTCGTCCCTGCTTCTCCCCAGCTCCTCGGCAAGTTTCACGTTCTCCTCTTGCAAGGCTGAAAGCTGCTGGGACTTCTGAGCGTCTGCCTGCTTTAGGGTTTCTCTGCAAGGACAGAGAGTGCAGGGTTACCATAGAAACAAGACAGGCAAGGAAACTGTGGGAGACGACCAGCTTCACAGCACTGAGGAAAATATATCTGGGTCACGTGACTGATGGGCTCTATAATAACAGGAGAAGCAGTGTCACCTCCATGCAGGAGGAGCTCAATGGCTTTACCCTCTCAGGAGAAGGATCGTCACCCACAATCCTTACGTTTTTTTAAATCTAATAAACACTACATCCAGCCTCTCACCACCCACACTTCCCTTACTTCTAAACACTCCCCACACAAAAAGCAATGCTACTACAAAGTAAAGGACAAGTGAAATGGTGGTCAGTATGCCTCTTGTCTTTAGGACGATTTCCATTACAAAATTATACTAAAATCTACTATGTTGACAAAGGGATTTACTTTGCTGCAAAGGTACTCTGCTCGAACTGCATAAATCTGTAATCTGGTTTTTCTTTTTTCCTAGCAAAAATAAAAATCTAATGGTCTCATTTGCCAGTTTCTGTCAGAATCAAGTGCTGGTGTGAATCTGAGTATACTTTTTGGACAAATAGAGGTGAAATCCCAAAGCAAATGCTGTTTTCTGGTGACATAACAGGTACCTTCTTTTGACTATATCCTTCCCATAATGCTAACTTGTAATTAAGAAAACAAATAGAAACACAGGCTGCTCACCTATATCATGAATATCAGCATATAAAGTGTGAGCAGGTAAGTATACTTATTATCTTCCCATTATTAAAATTAATCCAAAATATATATCCTGAATTGTTGTCCTCTTCACATGGACATTCAAAATACTTTGATCACTGGATTTTAGCTTATGCCATAGCAGGGTTTGATGCAATCATGAATTTTAAGTCTGTTCTGGCTAAACTCCATTTAGTGAGCTGTCATACGTGGCTGAGTTGTGAATCCAGTCATCTGGGTATGAATCCATCTGCTGATGCATAAACACATCTATTTTTAACTTCAATTGTCTAATGGGTGATGGTGCTTGGCGTCTTCAGTTTTTTAAAATTTTTAATTCTCCATCCACCTATAAAATGCATACTGGGATGACCTCATAAAGACGTAGGGGAATAAATCTACACAAAAATTCTCTTAGCCCATTACATTTGGCATTTTCCAGAGATGTTTATTTAGCAAGTGAAGGAAAACTGAGAGGACTTTCAGCCTCAGGTAATTAGTCATTTAAAACCTTTTCTTCCCACGTGGTCACGGCCTCCGTTAGGGGCTTTTGGTCTCAGCGTTTGTGTGGTCATCCTGTTTTATCTCTTAAAGATTTTCATCTGTTCAATTTTTTTTTTTTTAAATCCTTGGTTTCTATTAAGAGCCCACAGTAAGGAAAATTAAAACAAGGGGTCGAAGAAATATCAAAATGTCCTAAGTATTTGTTCAATGTTTTAAAATCTACAAAATGCTTTCATGTACATTTTCTCATTTAATCCTCAAAGCCTAAGGAGGCTCATGTGATTATTGCATTTTAAAGGTCAGAAAACTGAAGCTCAGGGAGTGGAAAGACTTGCCCCAAATCATAAAGCCAGTAAGTTGTAGAAGCAACACAATTGGACTTAAAACTGGCAGACGGACCTTCATTGTGATTCGAATACAGAAATACCTTTTTTCTTTAAAGCGTAGTGGGTACATGTACTTCACAGAGGAAGGAGGATGTAAGAGCCCAACTCCTGGACATATTCTAAGGAATAATTTTTAAAGTACCTACAAATATAGCTACTTTTCTTTCTACATGAAAAGGTATCTTCAAACAGAAAAGACTGTCAGTTTCAAAACTGAGAAGCAAAACATTGTTAATATTGACTTGCGAACATTCTACTTATGAATCGATCATAAATCTATTAACTGCTGTGCTAAATATACTCTAGATTTATCACCGTGCCAGGTGAGTAAAGACAAAAATTAGATTGCTTATATCATTTTCCCTAAGATTCAATGTTATACAACAGAGAGAAACCATTTTATTCTCTCTCTCCACCTCAAAATAGGAGCTGGCTAACCCAAATCAAGAATTTTCCTAAAACATAGAGGAAAAGGAACATTTAGTTGTAAGTGCTGGGTTTCCAGTGCGAACGAAGGGCAATATTCTACAGCAGACGGTTCCTATTAGACCTGTGTCTGTATCAGTATCCCTCCAGGAACTGCAGTCCTGTCAGACGAGGGGACCACCAGACAAGCCCTAGAGGACGTGAAGAGCCCCCTATACATGCTAAAGCACAGAAGAACAAGCAGCTGCTCATTCTCTGGCTTTCAGCACTGAGGAGCTAAAGAACAGTAAAATGGCTGCTTCTGGAGAAGCACTGTTCCCATTTCACAGTACATTTCTCTCCGATGGTCCTTGAGCTGTGGCCACATCCAGGGCAGAGTACAGTGAGTCACTGGGGGCGGGGGCTCTTTCAACCTAGTCCTCAGACCTCCCTGCACCAGCGAGGAGCTCCTGACGGATGTCACTGGGGGGGGGGGGGTCTCCCGCTGCTCCTCCTCCTTCCTGCTCAGAATCCCAGCCAGGTGACTGACAGAAGACTGCCTGCCTCAGGTGTGGTGGGCCAGGAACAAGGTACCAATCGAGAGCAGCCTAAGCTCTGTCAACCCGGTGGTCTGGCTCCTCCTCGCCTGAACTACTCCCCTCAGGGATCAGAGATCTGGGGACCAGGCCCCAGGGAGGAAGGCAGACCAAGGTCAGAGGGGCAGCAGGGGGCCACAGTCTTCTGCTCCTGATTTTATTCACTGCGATCCTTCAAGGAAGGGGGCACAAAAACCATTTCTCCCTTAATAGAGGTGGAAGCACCTCACACTAACTGGGGGTGGGTGACATGACAGATTTAGTAAGGACGCTGAACACACAGATACTAGGCCAATGTAAGGCCCATGGCAGGAGACTCTGAAGTCAGACAGTAGGGAAGAGGACTTTTCTCGAACTCCCGAGCTCTCTTGGCTGGGCCCCGTCTGGCCCTGCCCGTTTCCTAGGACCTAGGACAGCCCAGAGAGCCCAGAGGTGGGATCGCAGTGGGAGGTTGGTTAGGGAATCTCCTGCTGCTCAGGACCCTCCCTCACCAGCTGCCTGTGTGACACAAATGAAGTCAGCTTAATGCTTCAAATGTTCCAGGTTAGCGTAACTACTTGTGTCACGGGGGGGAAAATCCTGAACTGTACTGAACCCACCTTCTCCGCCCTGATCCTGAACTCATTCTCCCATCGTGGTGACCACTATCTGTGTCACTGGGCTTTGGCAGGCGAAGCAGTTTAAGCCTCTCCTGACGGCCATCATCACAACTGTGAATTTATAAATCTGTGTACATGGAATTATTGGGAACCTTTTACACATCCTCTAGAGAAGTATGAAAACTGAGACTGAGGAAGGGATCACTCATCAGCACCAGTAGCTCAGATGAGGTTATTTCTAGGAGGATTTGAAATACGCTCAGAAGAACCAGACAGGTGCCAGTTCAATCCAACCTTAATCACCAAGCAGTATTAAGGATGCTGACTCAGAAGTGGGAGTTTGGAACTGATGCTTTTGTTTTCGTTTGAACCTCATCTATTTGTTTGATCAGAACTGTAAATAAATAACAGAAAGCCTTGGGGGGCAGGGACCACATATAATTCATCTTTGTACCTTTCCTAGCTTAACTGTACCTCACGTGAAGGACGTGCTCAAATGTGTATCGGATTCATTGGCTTGAAATTTTTAGTTTCACATGGGTGATGCAGTGTAGTTCTCAGAATAGAAGAGCAAAATGAAATCTACATTCTAATTATCATGAAAAAGGCCAGATAAATAGCCATCTCCAATGATAATTAATAACCAAACTTGAAAGGTGGTGTTGACAAAGGAAACGTGGAAGGCCTGTCGGCCTGAAGTCTAGCAACCGTCTGATGGGTAAATCTTGATTAGAAAAACATCTTCCAAAATTCTGCTCATTTCATTTCCATGCCAGAAATTTGATTACTCTTAAAATCAAGATTACTGATAATCACAGTAATGCTGCTTTTGTTCTTCTATAGAAAAGGTTTTTAAGAATTTATTAGTAAAGCGTCTGATGTTTCCAAATGTTAAGATCAGCTATCATGTAAGCATCCTACTTAAAAAACTGATTTCACTTGTATGTTCATAAGGCTTTCCAAAGTCACATGTGAATCCCAAATGTCCTAAATCATTAGCCGGCACACATCTAAATTTGATCCCTTACCTTACCCTACCTATAGTTCTGACTTGACAGTGATTATAGGGGCGACTTCTCAGGTATGCAGTAGCATGCTGGGCGGCAGCAGGGTGACTATTACTTGTTACTCCATGTACTTGTCAAGTATTTATTAAAATAATTAGCATTATTTTTAGTTTTGTGATTTTAAATAAGTTCCACAACTTCTCTCAAAGGAGATAAACTTACATTTCTTTCTTGAATTCTTCCATTTTTTGATTCTCTACAGTCAGAAGTTCTTTTGATTTGTTCAGCTCTTCCACATTTTTCAAGTTGTTTTCTTTAAGTGTATCCAACTTAGAGACCAAGAGAAAAAAGCTTGATGAAATTATTTCATTTTCCAACGACATGACAGGACAATGAAAAATTATTCATGAAAGTATGCATTAAAAAATAGGTGAAATTAAGTCACTTGCAAAAAAAAAGGCACCTGGGTGAAGAGATTTCAAATGACCAAATCTGTTATAAACTGCAAAACTCCCCCTTAGATTTAGTCAGACATTTCCTCTACACCTGGCCAAAATGTCACACTAAATTGCATCATAAATTAAAACAAAAGTTTCCTTTCACCTTGCGTATAATTCCTATTTTAGTATATGTGCTGCCGAAGCGAGCACAATAATTCCTAATATGTATCACTGAACTTGCTATTTAAGTATGAACCATCTTAAAAAAAAAGAAATTGCAATGGCATGACGTTAGTAAAGATTATTCTTTGTAATGAAAACAAACCCCCTTTCTTCTTCACAGAGTAGCAATTTAGGATATATTTTTCAACATCAGTACCAAATTTACACAGTCCTCATTAAATAATTATTTGAATCAAAATATTTGTAGATGGGAAACGATTTAGTTATCCATCTGAACTTCAATCTGAAAAGGAGAAAGTCATGTAGTGAAGACTGAAAGGCATTCATACATATTCAACCCCATCGCCTGCCCACGGGGAACGCAGCCAGCTAAGGTCTGGCCCCTGGCAGAAAATCCAGGCACGTTATAGGAAAGAGTGGGGATGTGACCAACCACAGGCTCTGGCAGGGGGCTGGAGTTCTAGGTGCAGAGTACCTACCAAGGACGAGAGGTCACTATGGGCCACCCATTACACAGGGTGTGCTCCTGGTACCAGGCTGGCTCTCTGGGGCTTGTTTGGTTATCACCTACAGGCAGAGATTCTTTTGCTGTGTCACATGTCCTCAGTCAGGAGTCCTAGAAAGTGTCTCACTAGTTTTTATACCCCCATCTTCCTTTTAACGCCCTCTAACTTTTCTAGATTTACAGAACAAAAAAATCAAAATATCACAATGGGTCTAAAAAATGACTCATCCAGTCTTGTACTCAGGCTCTAATGAAGACACCAGACATCATGTTATGGAAGCACACAATTCTCCCCGATTCTATCCTCAAAGGTTAGAGATATTCCCTAAAATCTTCTATTTCAGCTTCTAATTCTGATTATCATCTATGTTTTTTTAATGCTTTTATATTTTTAGCAGTCTTCTTCTCTTAGGACTGTCAGTTCTATAAATGTACTCCCTTCTATGTCAAGTTTTAGTTACCTATAATTAATCTCAAAATGTTCAAGTTTTTTAGATTTCCACCTATGACCTTCCGTGATGAGAAGGCCTTGTCTTTACAGTAGTCATTCAATGTGGCTATCCCTTTCCCTGCTATGACTCCTAAGGTCTTACCTGCCAATAACTTTAAAAAGCACCCGAAGTTCTACCAAACATCATGTAATTATTTGGATGAATCAATCTGTTTAGGATTTAGGTGATCTCTTCCCAAAGAAAGAAAGGTTGGTATGAGTTGGGAAGGTGGGAGGAGGGAAATCAAAGGGTATAAGAATGAGAAATGCCGCTTTTGGACAGAATCAGAATTATCTTGACACCACAAATTTGTCCAAGACCCAGAAGTGACTAATACAAGATAACACAATAGGGGAAAAGTACTGAATTAGGCCAGAAAAAGGCCTACGTCAAACTCAGGGCTGAGGAATGGAATTTAGTGGCTCAAAGTTGGGAAGAATTGAGAAAAAAAAACGTAAGTGATCTAAGATAAAAGACACAAAAACTAGAGAATGTTATCAGTACCTCTCTCACTAATTCTATCACTGAACAATTGTCATAAAAAGCCATGCTATTAGGGTTTTCCCCTCGTTCTTTAAAGGTTGATCCTACTAAATAAGTAATGAAGTAATACACTTTATTTCATATTTTCATGGTTCTGGTGTACATTCGACTCTGCTAACATAGATCAAACCTGTACGAGGCCACACTTCCAAAAATAAACAATCCTGAGTCAGTGATCAAACATCCCATGAAGTCGATAAGCTGTCCTTTGTACAAAAAGCCATTTAAATCTGATTACTTCATTCTGTAGTTTTTCATTTGTTTGCTTGGTATCCTCCAAGGAGGCCAGAGTTTCGGTCTTCTCTTTGGTCATCTGTTCCATTATCTGCATGGCATCTTCTGCTGTTTGAGCAGCCTAAATACAACAAAGCAGTGTGAGAAATGAGGACACCCCTCACCGAGCCCATTAGGTTAATGCTCAGGCAGCGTCAGTGTCTGTGTGGTGAGGGAATCACACAGTGACGGTGAGCCACCCAATACCAAACCAACAAACTAAGTAAGACATGAAAGGTCTTTACGCCCACCCCACGTACAACGGGGTGACACACCCTTTTCAGGCCATTTTTCAGTAAGCCAATTGTCATATGAAATTTGCATAATTTCAACCCCTCTAAACCTACATCTTCCAATGCCAGTTCGAAGTTACATTGACAGTCATGCTCATCACTCTGGCTTATGTTTGAGAGAAACGTTCAGTGATGATAGCGTAACATCCTTATAGAGCTGAATTTTTCTCTTAATCACACTTATTGTCATAAGTTTAAAATATTATTCTTGCTATTTCAAATTTGGGACTTTTCAAATCATTCCGAATTTAGGTTGGGAACTGTTCAAATAAAAATTATTTGGGCAATTATAATGTAGGGTTCAAGTGTTTAATGAGAAACATTGAATGGAAAAGTCTATGAGAAGCTGTGGGTATAATGAATATAAACACGCCTGTGAATAAAAAAGATAATGTGTATATGGAAATAAACCCTTAGCTGACAAGATATAAAAAATAATCATAAAATGAATTAAAATCTTTTTAGGCACTTGCTTACAATTTCATGTGGTCTAATAAAGCTTATGGGAATTCTGCCTTATACCTTCCCTATTACCAGCCACGGAGGTTTCACTGGAATCTTCCAATTCCAAATGGATAAAAAATGAAACAGTTAAAAGCCAAACAGAAGATACTACTTCAACATGTGCCTATTTTACTATTGTTCTTAAGCCTTTAAGAACCATAGTTGACTTTTTCATGAAAATTTCCCCTTAAATTAAAAAATATATCCTTGTTATTCACAGTTTACAATTGTTTCTAATGGAGAGAGACTGCTGCAATTAGACATTTAGTAAAGAACTGCCCTTTCGGGTGGCAACACATAGCTTGAGACCTCTGAGCGAGTGACTAACTGGGGCGGGCCTCCTGCGCGGCCAACAGGTTAGTGCAGGGTTAGTAGTCCAGGGGCTACACACCGGAACCTCCCACTTTACCGTAAACGACTGAAGACTCTCGAGCTCTCTAATTTTAAGAGTGAGCTTGCTCTTGTCTTTCCTCAAAATACGGTTTTCGTTTTGAGATTCTAGGAGATTGGCTGAAATGTGGCTGTTGGTTTTGGCCAACTGGCTGATCTCTTTCTGGAGGATGAAGTAGTTGTCAGCCAGCTTCTCCTTCTCCTTCAGGAGCTCGTCCTTTTTCAGTGTCATTTCTCTCTTCTCGGCCAGCAGGCTCGTGTTGTCCTGCACGGCCTTGGCCCGATCGGCCAGGGTCACCTCGTGGTTCAGCCGGAGCTCAGCCAGGATCTTGGTGACGGAGCTGTGCAGCTCCTGCAGCTCCAACTTGGACGTGGACAGGCAGGCAAAGTCGCTTTTCAGGGTCTCTATGTTGGCGGCGAGCCGCGCCGTTTCCGCATTCAGGACTTCCTTCTCCTTCATTATCTCCGCCATTTTTTGCTCCGATTTGGTCTTCTCTTGGATTAGCGCCAAGTTTTCAGACTGGAGCTCCTTCGTGCACACTCTTAACTCTTCCAGCTCCTGCTCCAGGAGCGTGGCTCTCCCGTGGAGCCTCTTGTTTTCATGCAAAGACGACTCCTTTTCCTTTGCTCTGTCTTCTTGCTCCAGGATTAAGGACTGCCGCACGGTCTGCAGCTCCTCGTTTAACTTCTGACACTCCTCCTGCAGGTTCAAGCCGTCCTGCAGCAACATGTTCTTTTCAGAACAGCAAGTCTTGAGTTCAGCGTTCAAATTCTCCTGTGCTTGCAGGATATTAGTGTGTTCTTTTTCTAGATGTTTTTTGACATTTTGAAGCTCTTTCAGCATCAAAGAGAGCTCACACTTGGTGGCTGCCAGTTCTTGGTTCTCCTTCTTCCTCTCCTGAAGCTCTTTCTTCAGAGCATTGAGACTGCCAAGCAGTTTCATCTTCT
Organism: Rhinolophus sinicus; assembly: GCF_057876585.1. Taxonomy (NCBI): domain Eukaryota; kingdom Metazoa; phylum Chordata; class Mammalia; order Chiroptera; family Rhinolophidae; genus Rhinolophus; species Rhinolophus sinicus. Next base: position 35,822,847 of record NC_142509.1, read on the forward strand.
CATGCACAACGATTCTTCTGTTTGCAGACTCTTGATCGTATTTCCTTTTAAACTCTCCCATGGCTTTGATGGAATTTTCTCTTTCTGCAAGTAAATCTCTGTTTTGCATTTCCAGCACAGACTTTTCTTTCAAGAGACTATCAAGCTGCTTTTTGAGCTTAGTAATTTTCTGACAGGCCATCTCCTTCTCAGAAGTTAGGTAAGTGATCTTCTCATTCAGGCTCATCTCAACACAGGCAGCCTCTTCTAAGCATTTGTTGAGTTTTTCAATGATGATCCTATTTTCATTTAGAAGTTCTTCTTTTTCGGCCAAGAGCCTTCTCTCAGATAAGGCCGAGGTTTCCTTTTCATGCAGAAGCTGGATGCACTCGGAGTCTGTGATCTCCCGACTGGTCTTAACTTCTTCCAGGAGCTTCGTGAGGCTGGTATTTGTAGCCTGCAGTTGCAGAATCTCTAGCTCGGCCTTCCGCAGAGCTTTGCCAGTGTCATCCAGCTGTGCGCGGAGCCTGCTGGCTTCGGTGCCGAGCAGCTGTTTGTCTTGGAGGGCAGCCACCAGGCTGATGTTCAGCTTCTCCTGATCTTGAAGCAGCACGTCTTTCTCAAACTGCAGTTCTCTGTTGTCCTGAAGCAAAGTGTCTCTTTCTACCTTTAAGGCCACGCACATGTCATCAAGACCTGACTGTTTCTCTAACGCTGCCTTTTTCTCGGCTGTGAGATCGTCGATCTCCTGCACCAAGGTTTTCTGATCTTTGATGAGCTCCTCGTAAGAGCTCTGAAGCTTCTGAATAATCTCATCTTTATCTTTAGCCGAGGCAAGGTTTTCGGTAACAAGCTTCTTGATACGACCTTCCAGGCAATCTTTCTCCTCCCGATTCTTCTTAGACTCAGCAATCAGATTATCTTTGCTGAACTGGAGTTCTTCTATGAGTGCCTGCAACCTTGCTTTAGAAGCTTGCAAAGAGTCATTTTCCATATTTATCTTCAAGAGTTCTTCCTGTGCAGTATCGATTTCTTGAAGCAGCTTCTCTCTCTCAACAGCCAAAGCTTCATTATTGAGCTGTTCCTGCTGATACAGCTTTTCAGCATCTTGCTTTTCTCCTAAGACTTTCTCTTTTTCTAAATTAAGAGTTTCGTTTATTGACCACAGTTTCTGTTGGTCTTCCTGAAGTAAAGTTATTTTGGCCTCCACCTCTACAAGCTTTGATAAAAGAGAACCTTTCTCTAACTTTAAAGCATTTCCCTCCTGTGCAAGAAGGTGCTTCTCTGATTTCAGACCCCTCAGCTCTTCTGACATTAGTTCAATTTCTTTTTTGGCTGATGTTAACAAATAAGTTAGCGACTACAGAAACAAAAGATGGAAAGAATGGAAACAAAATGAAATCAAGCAGACAAATGCAAGCCCAAATAACTTAATGTAACCTACATCATAAAAATTTTTAAATTTTTACAGTCAGTGTCATAGAAACTATCTAGATAACAAAGGAAAGAAACCGGATGAACAGAGCCCATAGAAGGATACCATAAAGCAGGTTTAGCTCTGCAAAGTGCTGATATAGTTATTAGTTTATCTTTGAAACAACTTTTGAAATTATTCCTGATCTCTACCTAGAAGATAAAAAAGTAGTTTGATTTTGACATCAGGGCATAAGATTTTTTCCAGCCATTCCAATTATCCAATAACTTCTATCGTAGAAAGGATGCACAGGAAAATCTTTAAAAATATAATCCAGGGGCAGCCGGATGGCTCAGCTAGTTAGAGCGTGAGCTCTCAACAACAAGGCTGCTGGTTCAATTCCCGCATGGGATGGTGGGCTGCGCCCCCTGCAACTAAAGATTGAAACTGGTGACTGGACTTGGAGCTGAGTGGCCCTGGAGAAACACACTGTCCCGCAATATTCCCCAATTAGAAAGAAATACAATCCAAAGAACTACAAAAAGTGAATATATTTTAAATAAAAAGAGGAGGGAGGTAAGAGCGGGGGAGAAAAAAACTGTTGCTTTCAAACTAACTGCAGGACCTTGCTTACTAAAAGACAATCACTGGCCTGAGACTGATTTGGTCCCAATATTACATATAACTTACTAAAAATACAGACTAATTTGCTAGGCTTTGGTGAGCAAATAAATGGGTTTAAAAAAATATTGGTTTATAAAATAAATTGACCACAATTTCTATACCAGTGCTGTCCAGACTTTCTGCAATGGCGTAAATGTCCTGTTCACGGTCCAATACAGTAACCACTATCAATACAGTGAGCCCTTGAAGTGCAACTACGGAGCTGAATTTCTAATTTTATTAAAATTGAACAAGTTTAAATATAAATAGCCACACATCGCGGGTGGCTACTGTACTGGACAGCACAGCTATAAGTCAATGGCTCTTAAAACCAGGGAACACAGAGGATTTGGGGCTCCACGAACCGGACATGTTACATAGAACTTGTTGGTCCCAATATTACATATAACTTTCCTAGGAAAACCTCTTAAGGTTTCATCAGATTCTCAGAAGAGCCTGTGAGCCTCTGTTCTTGACAAACACAGAAATCAAATAAACAGACAACTCTGGATGGGGGAACAGCCCTGACATTTTAACAAAATGACCCTTGTATTGTAAAAACAAAACATAACAACAAACAATAATCATGAGACTTTACACAAACTACTAGAATGCTGTGGTCTGGTCAGGCTGCGACATTTTAAGGGAAACACTAAAAAACTAGAGTCTGTCCAGATAAAGATGACTGCCAAGACAAAAGATCTGGATGTTGTACCCAGTGTTAAATGGCTCACAAAACTGGACATGTTTTACCGGGAGACGAGAAAGCCTTGACGGCCGGCATGCAGGAGGGAGGAAATGTAGGCATCTTACATATGACACATATTATGTCATCGTCCACTTAATTCATAAGTTTTAAATGGGATTTGGCTCAAGTCCTACGTATGCTCTTTTGTATTTTCTTTCTACTAAACTCTATAAACATTTCTTTGGCATATTAAAAGTAATTAAAGACAAGTACTTACTGTTCTTTGAACAAGTTAAATAGTAGTAGGAAAAATTACATAGGAGTAGGGAGGCTGAACTTCATTAAGTTCTGAGTCAAAAAGCACAATGGGACACAGATACAGCCCTGACACCACAAAATGAAAATCAATGTATCAAGTTCTACTCTCTTTAATAATAGGATGTTTCCTCGCAGCCCCTGAACCCAGCTTCCTTGTCAGGAAGCTCGTGGTGCCCTCCTGGGACATAGGAAGTGCTCCCTGGAGTCCTCACTGCTAAACTGTCCTCGGAGAGCTGTTCCTCCAACCAGGCTCCACCCCCTGCTCAACTGCTTCCCCTGGCCTCCGCCTTTTGCTTTCCTGCAACATGTCTCTCCTAATGCTAGCGCAAGGTGGCAGCAGGATGGCCAAGATGAGAAGTACATGCTTTCCCACAACAAAGAGTCTGTTATAAGCAGGCAGACAGAGCTCAGGCAACAGAAGACTCTCTGTGACAGCTGGGAACAAGCAGCAGAGGGGGTGATGGCCACCCAGGACGTTCAGAGGAAAGCCCTGCGGCCATCACCAGCCCTGAGAAGAACCGCGGCTGGTACAGAACACTTGAAGCCGTAGGGAAGGTGACTGGCCCTGTCATGCCCTGGGCAGGTTAACACTTGCCAAGGCCACTGAGCTCATGCCACGCGCTGCTGCTCCCTCAGCACCCTTCCAGCCCGACGTGGAGCTGGGCAAACTAATGCAATGACGGAACTCTCTCCATAACATACTTTGGCTTTGTCAGCTTGTTTTTTCAGTTCCACCATCTCCTGCAACAAGTCACTGTTCTCCTTTTGTGCAGCCTTCAGCCTCTCCTCTGAGTCCAAGAGCACTTTCTGTAGGTCCCGCATGGCTTCTTCATGCTTCGCCTTGGTCTCAGTACTTGCTTCTTCATACCTGGCTTTCAGATCTTGACACTGGTTGTGGCTCATTTCTATCTTCTTTTCCTGCAGAAACCCCAAGTGAAGGAATAAGTCATCTAGTCATATTTGTATCGCCCCTCACGTTCCATGTCACTCAACAGTCCCATTTATTCTCTCCTTACCAGGTTCAACAATTTTTCCAGCAATTCTTTCTTTTCTTCCTCATGTTTTTTAGCTGCTTCTTGCTGGCTCTGTTCAGCTTTGCGAGTTACTTCCCCAATACTTCTCTGCAGAAAGCTTACATTTTCATTCGCCTTTGTAAGTTTTAGCTGTAATTCTTCTACATTTCTAGAACAAATTTCAAAAAAAGGTGTCAGATTTTTCAAAAGAATACCTTCACTTCTAGTTACACTTAAAAAGATACTGTTAATAATAATTGTATTAATCATTATAAATGTTATGAGTAATTAATAATATGTGAAATAGGCACACAAAAAAACTTGCCCTGAAGAATAATTTTAACAGTTTTGAAAGTTATAAACATACGCTTTAGAGTAACAACTATAATTGTGAAAGTTCATTATTTTATGTGAGTAGATCAATAAGGAAAAATGAATAAAAGCTAAACATACTAAAGGATTGAGTATTTAGAAAGTTTCAAAATTTTAGCAATCTAAATTATCAAAATCTCATTCTAGTGCCGCTTAGGAACAGAAGACATAAAAATGATGACAAATCATTTGAAGTTCTAGTTTAACGATAACCCTGTACAGAAAAATGTATAGAAAATGTGGGACATCAACGTAGAGAATGGGCTATCAAGGGAATCTGAGAACAGACAGGGGACACTTGGGTGTTACCTCTGCATTTTATGCCCCTGAAACACCTACAGAAATTAACTTCTCAAAGGCACTGTGCCACAACCACCTGTACGGCTGCGCCCACCTCCACGCCAGTCTGACCACAGTGGGCCAACCAAGGCTCAGTTGCCAATCACCCACCGACGCTGAGGTGTGTGTGGATGCATGGCTGGATAGAAACATAACTCTGCCAACCATTAACACTTTCAGAATCACAAATCTAAGGGTCTTAAAATGGCCTCGAAAAGTTTTTGCCTCACAAAACATTGGATTTTTTTACAGTAGCTATTAAAAGGAAAAAAAAACAAAAACAAATCAAAGCAACAGGAACCTCAGAATAAAGACAAGAGCAGAGGTAAAGATAAAAGAAGTGCTGGCACTGAGGATGGACAATAAAGCAAGGGCTCTGGGCCCAGCCTGCCTAGACCTGAAACCTCAGGCAAGCTACTGAACCTCACTAAGCATCAGTTTTTTCTTTAAAATGGGAACAATAACACACTCACCTCATAGGATTAGTATGAGAATTAGAAAATATACTCTGTATGAAGTCATTAGCATAGCGCATGGCGCATACCAAGCCCTTAGTAAGTGTTACCTATCATTGCATTGAAATAAGTTTAAAATATCTTTAACTGCCCATAAAAGATGTTGTTGCCATTGATAAATGACTGCCATTTCTTTAAAAGTCACCAAAATATCTACAATATTGTACTCCTTAGAAGGTTAAACAGTTGATTCAAGGCTATACTGAGGTAATAAGAGAAAGGAAGAGACAGGAAACTTGAAAATGTTACAATCCTGAAGACTTGGGATTCTTTCCTGTGTGGACCTTGCTTCAGAGCCTCACCTCACGCCGGCACGCGACTGGCATTCATACGTACCTTTCTTTCAGACGTAATTCGTCATTCATTTTGGTCAGCTGAGAAGAATTATCTCCTGACATCTTCATTATTTCTGCAATGTCGTTTTCCAGTTTTTCTTTCGCCTTCATCAGCTGCTCTTCTCTTTCACCTCTCTCTCTAAATTTTGCCTCCATCTCTGAATTTTGTATAAAATAAAAATAGCACTGTTGTGTTATCATTAACAAACATTTACTGACTGCATCTTGTACGCAAAGCCTTGCTCTGGGAATATTTGCATATAGCAATCCCTACCCTCACAAAAATTAGATTCTAGAAAAGAAGACAGACACTAAGCAAGAATGAAAAACAGTATAATAGCACTAAGGACTAAGAGGAACAGAAAAAAATACAAGCAGAGAAGGGAGCTATAAAAGGAGCTGGGGAGGTTAAGTCTTAGCTAAGGCCTCTCTGAGCTGGTGACATTTAAGTACAGACCTGAAGGAAGGGAAGAGGACTACAGGAAGAGGGGGAAGCAAGTGCAAAGGCCCTGAGGCAGGAACATGCCTGACATGCAAGTACCACCAAGGAAGCCGCAATGGTTGGAGTGGAAAGAACAAGATGAGAAGCAGTAAGAGAGGAAATCAGGGCAAAGGCAGGGCCTAATGATGGTATGGACCATCGCTTTTACTCTGAGAGAAATGGGAGCCACTGGGTGGTCTTGAGCAGACATGTGACATGATCTGACTCAATGGTGAAGGATCGCTCTGGCTGCTGTGCTGAGAACAGACTGAAGGGGACAAGGGCAGAAGCAGGTAGTCCAGGAGGCCACTACTATGATGGCTGGCTTGGGCCAAGGATAGCAGTGGGAGTAGTGAGATATGAAACAGGGCAGAGAGGATTTGCTGAAGCTTAGAGACCTCAAACAAGTATGTTATCACATTATATCACCATGAGTGAAGAGGTTATACCTGAATAGTAGACATATTATCATAACATATTACAATGATCTCAAATCCTAGGAAGCCTGCTATATCTAGTGTTTAGTAACCAGGGACATCTTCTTACCTGCTAAATTTTCTCTCAACTTCTCCAATTCAGAAGACAGCGCATTAAACTGCTCCTCTTTTTGATGTAATTTATTTACAGTTTCTATTTAGGATAAAGTTACAAGTTTAATACATTTCATATTGAACAGGCTATCCAGAGCTTGGCTGTCTTACAACAGTATCAAATCATATGCGTGAGATTTGAGGTCACAGGAACACTAAAAAGCCGCATGACAAATCAAACCACTATATAAGGATCTAAAGAAGCAAGCATGCATCTCTTTTGCCTCCCCAACTCTGTACATCAGGCCGGTCTCCCCAACTCTGTACATCAGGCCGGCCTCCCCAAATCTGTACATCAGGCCGGCCTCCCCAACTCTGTACATCAGGCCGGTCTCCCCAAATCTGTACATCAGGCCGGCCTCCCCAAATCTGTACATCAGGCAGGCCTCCCCAAATCTGTGCTCCAGTCAGCAATTTCCTCCTTCCACTTCAAACTCAACAGAGCTATCAATGACTGAAGCTTAAGTAAGAGAATACTTCTCCCAAGTATACTTCCATTTTAATACAGAACAAGCTTTAAACCAAGAGGAGAAACGATTAATGGGGTCTGAGGCTTCAGGAAGCCAGTGGAATGCAGTCTAACTGTGCTGCAGGAACTACAGAGGGCATGCACTGTGTGTCCAGTTTGAGGCCAGGTCCAGTTTAAGACACGAGATTCTCTAAGCGGTCTGCTCATACTTGAGTTACACATACCTTGCATACGTCTCTGGACAGAGACTGCCTCCTCTGAAGCATCAGAGAACTTTTCTTTCTAAAGAAAAAGAATTGGATATTTAGAAAATAGAAAGATTTCAAATTATAAAAACTAAAAGTTTCAATCAGTTATAACGACAATGCTATCTACTTTCTGTTGCTGGCTTTTTCCTTAAAACGAACATACTTAAAACATGGACGCATCAATTACTACCATTTGCACACTGTGCATGTGTCCGCAAGAGGGAATGAGGTCTGCGTGTGTGTGTGCACTCCTGGGTGTGCAAATATCTGCATACACGTGTGAGGATGCATGCTTATGTAAGTGTAGGCAGGCGTGTGTACAAACGTGGGGCTCAGCTCTCTTATCTAGGACTTTCCTTTCCCATAATATGTGGGTGTCTCCGGCACTGCTCATGGTTATCGGCCTTGATTAAGCTCAAGTTTCTGATGTAGGAGGCAAGGTGAAGGGAGAACAGTTGAGAAAGGTAAGAAAAAAATGTCCTACGACTTGGGATTAAGGAAAGAGGATATGGATGAAAGGAAAAGTAATTTCCTGATGGGGAATAAACTGAGTTGTAAGAGAGAATTCTTTGAATTTAGTTAGACAGCGCTCTGCCCTGCTAACAGCCATGCCGATCGCCCAGCACGGTTTCCTGACTTGCTGGCACGAGGAAAGTAGGCCAAGGCGCGGGGCAAGACCTCATTATACAGGAAACCTAACGTGTTGGGTATGTCACTTGGAAGGTCCATGTGTTTAGGAAAACTAGTAGTGAATAACATGCCAAAGCAATGCATTATCAAAGAACAGATTATTGTTTGGAAGTACAGTAGGTTCCCCTTACTTGTTTCGCCTTCCATGGTTTTGGTTACTCACGGTCAGTCAAGGTCCGAAAATATTAAACGGGAAATTGCAGGAATAACAATTCAATAAACAATTCCTAAATTGCCATTCTGAGTAGTGTGATGCAATCTCGTACCATCCCGCTCATCCCGCCCAGACGTCAATCACCCTCTGTCCCGCACATCTAAGCCGTATACACCACCGTTAGTCACTTGGTAGCCATCTCGGTTATCAGATGGACTATCACGGTGTCTCAGTGCTTGTGCTGAAGTCACCCTTATTTTACTTAATAATGAGCAAGAGTAGTGATGCTGGCAATTGAAGCCGTCAAGTGCCTCTTTTAAGTGAAAAGGTGAATGTTCTCAACTTGATAAGGAAAAGAAATGTATTTTGGGGGTACTAAGATCTACAGTAAGAAAGAATCTTCTGTCTGTGAAATTGTGAAGAAGGAAAAAGAAAGTTGTGCTTGTTTTGCTGTTGCACTTCAAACTACAAAAGTTATGGCCACAGTGCCTGGTAAATGCTTAGTTAAGATGGAGACTGCATTACATTTATGGGTGGAAGACACAAACAGAAACATGTCTCAACTGACAGCAATGTGTTGCACCAGAAACCTTTGAGGCTATGTGAGGACTTCAGCAAAGAGGTCCCTGCAACCAGTGACCACATGCACATATAATTTTTATTATGGTGTACTGTCGTAATTGTTCTATTTTAAGTTATTGTCAGTCTCTTGCCTGACTTATAAACTTTGTCATAGGTACGACAGATCTGTATGTGTAGGAAAAACGTATTACCTGCGGTTTCAGGCATCCACTGGGGGTCTTGGAACATACCCTCCGCAGATAAGGGGGTCTACTGGAATACCTACCTTTATTGCTAGTTTGGGTTTGATCTGATTTCCCTCAAGGTATTTACCAGCCAGTGACTAATACCCACAATTTAAATCAATACTTTAAAAGAGAAAAGAAATAGGTGCAATACTTCTTTCTTTATGGAGATTTTTGTTTTTAAACAGGAGCAACTGAAATGGCCAGAACCGAAGAGGTACTTACCAAAATCTGAAGTTCTTTTTCCAAAGCCTCTTTCACTCGACTGACTTCACTCAAGTTTTCCTGAAGGTTATTAAGCGTTAGCTCTTTTCCCTGCAGCTCTTTGGTAATGCTACTAGCCTACCATACAGAGTTACGTGGTATAGAAGCAAATAAACAAAAACAAAAACAAAAAAAGAATGAGAAAGTAAAAAGTAAACAAACATAAAAAATTTATGAGAAAAAACACAACTAAACACAACTGAAAGAAGTAAAGGCATGGGTAAGAAGCTTTTTTTTTTTTAACTCCAAAAAACCAATCAATGACTTTTCACACGGTCAGTTCTAGATATGATTGCCTACAGCTATTTTGAGATAGTTAAAAGTGTTTTTCTATACCTAAATTTGCAATATCAGCATGATCTAAAGCAGAAAGTGCAGATGATTACTTTCTAACTGAGTTAGTTGAGCAGTTTCATTTTCTGGACTTTAAAAACCTTAAGATAGGAATGGTGGATACACGTGGTCTGTGTTATCATTTTCTGTATATGCCTCGAGTACCTCAACATACAAAATTTTTTAAAAATCCATTAGACAACATTCATTAGAAATGGGCTTTCACTAAATCTTGATATAAAAATGTGGACCAACCATTAACTACATATTCTCGACTAATTAATTTTTGTGTTTTGATTGGTATTTGGGAACCAAGTGAGGAGATTTGAGAAAAATTTCCTATAATTAGTTTGTCATCTTCGACTAAGATTATTTAGCAATTTTTGCCCACCTCCCCGCATTTAACCTTCACAGCCCCTCCTTCTTTGTCAACAGAGCAGCTTCTCCCCCAAAAAGCTCAGAACATTCAGCATCAATACCAGCACCTCAACTAGTGGCAGGAGGGCTGGGAAAGAGTATTCATTCCCCCAAGCAACCCTTAAAAGTGAAGATGACATTTAACAAGGCTAGTGAGTAAGAAATGCAGCTGGGAGTGTTTCATATCATTTCCTGCCTTGACCAAAAGCAAACTTGTCCAGTCTTTCCTCAAAAAAGCAGGGAATAAATTGTATTCCCCTCGTGACACAGAAAAACCTCCAGCGAGACGTAAGTGGAATTGCAAAGGCTCCCGGCTCTTAAGCTTCACTTCACCGAGTGCTCCGTATCATTCCATGCTCACTTACAACAGTCGGGTGGCACTCAGAGTTCACATTCTACTTTTATAAATAACCTTACAGACAAGGCAATTAATTCTGTGGGGAGATGAGCTGATAAGTTTCTATCTAATTCATTCATTCATTTACCTTAACACCATCAACTTAGGCCGTTCTCTATTTAAAAAATAGATTATTATAGACTGGAACCAAGCTTAAATAGATCATCAGAGAACAGCTCAGAGATAATATACTGTCCAGATTAGGAAACCAAAATAAATTCACATAGTTGAGCCACTATTTTCTCTAATCTCCTCCAATGAAACCATATTCAAGACACTCAGAAGACACTATGCTCAACTGGGAAATTTGTTAGCACCAAACAGTTGGTTTTAATTAAATCAGGACTTTGGAGGATGAGTTACCGCAACTAAAAAATAACGTACAATGCAAAATAAGAATAACGAACAGAAAGAAAAAGATGGAGGATGTCAATACAAACCTTGCCACTTTCAGCATTCTTCTCAACCTCTAAATTTTTAATCTGTTTCTCAGCTGCCTCAAGCTGCTGTCTAAGTTTCTCGATTTCCGATTTACCTTCGGAACTGGCTTTCTGAAGGGTATCAAGATCCAAGAGCTTTTCCTCGGCAGCCTTGAGCTGTGATGTAAAATTATCAATAACCTTGGTTTGTTCATTGCATTTGGCTTGTAGTACCTCTAGCTCCTTTACCTTTATTTCAGCTTCCTGCAATTTGTTTAAGGTGTCTTCCATTTCTACTAGATGCTGGTCTTCTGCTTTGTCCAGTTTTGATTTGATGGCTTCCAGACTGTTCTCTTTCTCTTTAATGACCTTCATCAGCTTAGCCTTGACGGCTTCTATCTCTTTGGCATGAGCCGACCGTTCCGAGTCATGTTTATTCTGCAAATTCTCTATTTCGTGCTGGTAATCCAGTCTCACTTTCTCTATTTGCGTTTTCAACTCGGCCAGTTCTGCTGTCTCCGTTCCAACACCCTTGCTGAAGGACACCTTCAGCTCCTCCATGGCCTGCTGGTGGGACGCAATGGCCGTCTCCAGCTTGGACTTCCACAGAGCGATCACGTCCGCGTTCTCCTTGTTGGCGTGGTCCAGCTTGCTTTTCAGCGACTCGCTCTCCTTGGAAAGCTTCTCTGTGGCAGCCTGCAGAGCCTTCACCTCCTTCTGATGCGCTTCTTCCTGGGCTCCAAAATGCTCCTTCAGAGAAGCGACTTCTCTCTGGTGGTCAGCGTGGGTGGCTTCTAACTTTTCTTGCAAAGAGCTTATCTCTTGCAAAAGGGACAGTGACATATCAACATCCCCAGCAGGCTTATTGGACTCTAGCCTTCTTCGCAGCTCAGCTACTTCCTGTACTTTCAATGCTAGGTCTTTTTCTAGTTCCATTATACGAGACTTTTCTGATACTGTAGCCACCTATTAACAGCAGTCCAAAGAAAAAAAGATCTTTTAAACAACAAATCACAGACAACTTTCTTTAACCTTGGAGATCTTTAATAACTATCCCATCGCAAGGCAGCAGTCAAGCCACCAAGAACGCCTATGTGTTAAACTGCCTCTAACTGAGACAAAGGTTTAAGCCCAATTCTGGTAGCTCCAATTCAAGTCTACAATCTTTGGCAAACTTCCACCATTTTGAGATGCTAAAGGAATCTAAAATTGTTATTGAGTTGAACTTACTCCAAATATATTTCTTTTTCCTCCAAAGAAGCTTAAATCAGGGAAGTACCGTGTTTCCCTGAAAATAAGACGTAGCCAATCAGCCCTAATGCGTCTTTTGGAGCAAAAATTAATATAAGACCTGGTATTATATTATATAAGACCCAGTCTTATATTATATTAAAATAAGAGCGGGTCTTACATTAATTTTTGCTCCAAAAGACGCATTAGGGCTGATTGTCTGGCTACGTCTTATTTTCGGGGAAACACGGTACCCATTAACTGATAATAAGTTAATAGAAACAGTAACTTTCAAAGTTCTCAAATATATCTGCCTGCTGGAAGAAGGAATCCTCCTTACTTTGCAAGTTGTACCCGCCCCGCTTCGCATAGGATGTGTAAGTGCTTACTGATCTGATGGGTATGATTTGAAAAGACAGTGGTGTCCAGTATAGTAGCCGTTAGCCACATATGGCTACTGAGCATGTGAAATGTGGCTCATCTGAGTGACATGGGCTGTAGGTGTAAAGTATACATCAGATTTTGAAGACTTAGGGAAAAAAGAACATAAAATATCTCATTAATTTTTATACTGATTACATGATAAAATGATATTTGGGACATATTAGTTTAAATAAAGTATATTACTAATTTCACCTGTTTCTTTTTATCTATTAAAAAAGTATGTGAATGTACCAGAAAATTTTCAATTATATGTATGTGGCTTAGATTATACTTCTATTGGATAGCCCTGGCACAGAAGGTATAAAACTATCCATCGAATGTTTCAATGAATACCACATCAACTAGACAATAAAAGCCTCAACGGGATGACGACGAATTTATTAACCTTTTTAAAATGGCAAAGTAAGAATGATAACTTACCTGTGATTATACGTAAGACCTTACACAGAGTGCTCCTTTCAGACTGTGTAATGCTGCCAGCATTTTGATGTACATACCTGGCTCCTCTAACCCAGTGGTTCTCAGACTGTAATGCGCACGAGAGTCACCTGGGATGTATGTCTGCAATGCAGGTCCCTAGTTTTTCACACGTATTTTGATTCTACTTCAGCTCTGGGATAGTACCCAGGAACCTGCTTCTTTTAAACAAACACCCCAGGACTAAGAAAAACCCTTTCTTAACCTGTGTCCTTTTATTCTTAGGAAATTATTTCCCTCTGCTACCTGTTGGGCAGTCAGTTTAGTATACAAAATCCGTGGGAAATGGTAGCTTCGGGAATAAAAATTAATTATTTGACTAACCTGGGAAATAGAAGGGAACATGAATGATTTAAACACACCAGTGAGCCCCAAATTTCAAGAAACAAAACTCCTCCAGATTGCAACTCCCCTCCCTCACTGTCTTCATTGGGACAGAAAATAACAGACCTGCTGCTTTTACTTCCTCTGCCCACTTACAGGCTGCGATATCGATAAAGACTAAAATGTCCACAAAAGAAAAGGAAAAGAAAGCACTTTGGTTTCCAAAACTTCATAATTGAGACGTTAAATATTTCAGAGCTGACTATAATTGTTGTATTTCAGGGTTATAGATGCTTCAGGTTAAAGATGCTAATTCAGGGTGGGGGGGGGGTGAGGGTAAGGGGGATCGAATATATGGTGATGGAAGAACTGACTCTGGGTGATGAACATACAATGGGATTTATAGATGATGTAATACAGAATTGTACACCTGAAATCTATGTAATTTTACTAACAATTGTCACCGCAATAAATTTAATTTAAAAAAAAAAAAAAAAGATGCTAATTCACTTATATACTTTTTTCTGGGGTGTGGAGGGGATAGTTCAAGAGTTTGTTACCACAAAATAAGGTACAGAACGTTAATAAACCCCACTGCCAGAAAGTCTGTAACATAAATAAATCCAATAGGACTATAGTTCATAATTAGTCATAACAAAACAGTCAAATTGAGGAAAGGCCAAGTAAAAAAATACATGAATATAATAAATAGTGTGATTAAACTTTACGCAGCACTTCTATTTCCCAATGTCTGCCCTCAGGCGAAACTATCAATGTGTCTGCCTCTCCTGTTCGATGAAGGCCATAAAAGTCAGGTATCGTTCTTACTGTTGTTAACATCTGTACAGCACCAAGCAGACCATCTATAAACTGGACTTATTGGCTTAGAGACATTCGAAAGCACTTCCTAAAAGCAATGTATGTAGGTGGTATGAAACTTATGGGTCACTGGTTAGTTTCACACTTGGCAAACCAAGAGTGAGGTTCAACAGAAGACCAACTTGTTCTAGAATTATAACAGCTTGAATCTGAAATATTTGACTAACCCATGCTGTGGGGGGAAAACAAAAGCATCAAAGTTGTTTGCTGACAAAGCAGTTTGGGAGAGGAGTTCAGAAGTAAAAAAATATCCTTACTTCAACAACCAATCACACTAAAGGAGCTCAATCTAATTATTAGTCCCTTGTATTTCCCAGATCAAGTGTGAGGCTCTCAGTAATGAAGAAACAGCATCAGTATTTTTTTTAACCAAATACACAGAAGATATCTTTAGTTTTGAGGTCAGCTGAGAACACGGTCTTCTTAAAAAATAAAAACTTATGATTTCGAGAAGAAAAATCACGCAATTATCTAGATTTTTAGATTAATGATTTCTCAACAAGAGAAATTTCTAAAAATACTAATAATTCAAAAGAAAACATCAGGATATCAAAATTTGATCAGAGAGAGTAATTTCTGAAATTTTAAAGTTAAGGATTTGGGCAATTTAGCCATTGACAGTTAAATTCATGATTTAAAAGGTATATATACATACACGTTTCTTATATGTAAATGACTCAGATTATTTCTTAAATCTTTCAGCACAAAACTATTTCCACAACAGACTCCTTGTTGTGGTGGTTAAGAGCACAGACTCTGGGGCCAAATGGCCTCGATCAAATCCTGGCTCCACCTTACTAGTGTTAGCTGTGTGACCTTAGGCAAATGATGTAACCTCTTTCTGCCTCAGTGTCCTCAGCTGTGGAATGGGACAACACTACCACCTCACTCCTGGGGCTGTGGTGAGACTGAGTAAGTTAATACTGGTAAAGTGCTGAGAATAGTGCCTGGCAATGAAATAAGCACTACGAATATAGCTGCTTTAATACACATAAGCAAAAACATGTCAAATGTAGTGGCTGGGGTTTGTACAAAGCCATTCTGTTCCCAACACACCATTCCCTCCTGACAACTGAGATTTCAACCTCCTGGGTGATGGAAAGGAGAAAAATGCAAAGAGAGCTCAAGTATCAAGGAAAAAAAGATAACTGGGGTGAAAGTCCTTAACTCTCACTAAAAAGAACCAATGTTTCAATTCCCTTCCCCCAAGAGGCCAGGGAAGAAGGCAGTAAAAGAGAGCTAAAGTAAAACAACAACAAAAAATTGTCTAGAAAACCCAGTAACTAGGAACACGAGAATAAGAGGACAATTGACTGCTTGTGGAGAACTGGAGAAATGTATTTCGAGGTATCCATACAAAGAACTTAAATGCAGCTGTGGAGTCCACGCAGTGTATACAGCTGTTGAGTTTCTGATCTTGATTTTGGTTGAGTTACCCCAAGGAATGAGTCTTTACCTTTGACGAGAGATTTGATAGAAAATTCCTGTGCCTACCCATCTGTCTAAGCTCACGAACAGTATCAAGAGCAAACTCAGGTTGAACCACTGGGTCGAGGCGGAGGCCAAGTGCAAGGCACATCACCCGAGGTGTCCACCCTTCACATCCATGGGTCTGCTTCATTAAACAGTGAAAACCATTACCCTAGTGTCTTCTAACTCCCTCTGGAGTTTGTCAGCTTTGGTCTTTTCAAAGAGCAGGCTCTGTTCAAGCTCCTTAATGCGGGCATGCTCCAGTTTGGTCTGCGTCTGTTAGTAAAAAGGAAGAGGAAGAGAACACAACAGTGCCACCATGACATGCCAGCGCAAGAGGAGAGACAGCGGCATGCAGGCTGAGCCACCAGTACCTTCCGCCGGAGGATGAACAAAAAGGGTAATGGAGAAGGGAGAGGATGGAGGTGAGATGAGGCTGGCGGGAGGATGAACACTACAAACGAAAGGATGAGGCGGACGGGGCATGAGCTAGTGTACCGAGAAAGGAAAATGGAAAACACATGAGGCAAGGTGAAAAGTGTCAGATGCATGCAGCCAAATATAAGTTATATTGCTAAGTGAAGTTTATCAGCACAAATTAGAATAGTTAATATTCCTCTAAACTATCATTTTCCCTCCTCCCCACAACAGCTCTGTGACATTAATGTGTATGTAACTGACTCTGACTTTAAAAAGTAGCCTGACCCTCAAAATGGTCACTATCACCTAAACGTGGAAAAGGTAACGTCCTAAGTCTTGTGAGTGTTCAGTACATCCCTTAGAGCAGATCCTTGCCCTGTGGCATACAATTTGATGTGAACAAGGGTCAAGTACGAAACCTAACGAAGGGAATCTAGAAACTAGAGTTCAGGATATCACACGAATGGCTTTTGCTGGGACAAGTGAGAAGGATCTGAGATTCTTAGCAACAAGTCTCACATCTGACAGGCCCGGAGCCACTGAAGCTCTAATTTCCTTCCAACAGAGGATTTGCCAAAGGCTATTTGTCACCAGAAAAAAGACAAAAAAAGAAAGAAAAAGGAAGACAGATCTACAAAGAGAAAGTTTGGTAACATGCTCCACAGCCTCCACCCCTCAGAGCGGGAGACAAGTCCGGCCAGAACTGGGCTCTTTATCTTGATCCTCAGATGAAGTAGTTCTTATCCGCTCAGAGGCAGGAAATGGTGACTCCACACAGAAGCATGAGTTTGAGCAAGAAAAGCTGTTAAGATCCCAACCAGGTATCAAAACCTCCGAGATTCCCGTCAGACTCACTCAGGTGTAACCTGATGGAGAACCCGGAAGGTGAGCTCGTTCTAACAGGTTTAAGTGCAGCAGACTCTCAATCAGTTGGAAATAATTGAGGTATCAGTCTAATGTACCTCCTTCCCATTCACCTGTCCTACCCAAAAGGTTCAGCACAATCAACTGACAAAACCTACTGACA
Organism: Rhinolophus sinicus; assembly: GCF_057876585.1. NCBI lineage: Eukaryota > Metazoa > Chordata > Mammalia > Chiroptera > Rhinolophidae > Rhinolophus > Rhinolophus sinicus. Next base: position 35,840,022 of record NC_142509.1, read on the forward strand.
GAGCTGCTCCCAGCAGCTTTTAGTTACTTGTATTAAATATTTTTGTGGTTCTAACTGGTCAGATCTATCAGTCTGGACCATTATGGGCAATGAGCAGATGACAACAAACTCTAAGGAGCAGAAAGCAGTGCAGAGCTTAAGTAGAAGGTGGAATGTTTTACATTATAAACATCTTTACTCACTCTGGTGGTACTCTGAGGATTTCAATGTATTCAAGAGGTCACTTTGCTTATAAACAGGTATAAACCATCATGGAATATTTAAAAGGTAGACAGAAAATTAAAAAAAACAAAAAACTTCACCTGTTTCAGCTCTTACACTCAACAAAAATAATAACATTGAAAACCTAACTGTCTGCATAGTCCCCTTGGTCCACATGTGCTTTAGACAGAAGTTGTTCAATTTACCTGCTTTCACAAGAAAAAGAATCTACTCCCGATCTACATAACTGAGGTCACATTCTAAAGAACTGAAATCCAAAACTAAAGGGAAAAAGCAAAAGGCAACAGAACCTTTTTTCTCCTCTGGACACTGAGTTCAGTGTCCTGTGAGTGAAAAGTCACTACTTCCATTGAGTGGAATCTTCTCCCCCCTCAGAGGGAGACCTTCGGTGACTGCAGCAGGAGCTCCGTCCTAGCGGGTATGCACACGATGATGGCGCGGGCCTCCACTGCTGTCTCTGATCAAAGATCAGCAAGGGAGCTAGTGACCCACTCCCCTGCCATGGTCTGTAGTAAGAATGTTACACTAGACAGGACAACCGCCTCTGAAAATTATCCCTTCCTTAGAGTGCGACAGAGGGTCCCAAGAGGACAGTCCTGGGACCGGGACTGAGAGGGGAAGCAAAGGCTCTGCGAGAAGCGCACAGAGAGGCAGGAGGGAGACCCCATGCAGACTGACACCGGAGACAGCGGAAGCCTGTTCGGGAAGGAGAAAAGAGACCCAGATCACTGAAGTAGCTTCACAAAAAGGAAACCTTTAGAACGGAGGCTGTTTTAAAATTCAGTCTTGAATTGTCTATTTTAGCTGCCAGGAGGCAGTAGGAAGAAATATTCTTTGTTTTAATTTTGTTTTCTTTCAGTTGGCATCACAGCTGGCAGGGTGCGCTAAGCCAGGTTTTTGAGCCACTCTGGTAAGAGCTGGACTGGGTGTTTGATCTTAAGTGGGGGAAGGAAGGGAAAGAAAAACACCTACATGCCTAGTAGTATTGATAGAAAAATCTCACTTTGAGAAGAATAAATTCACTGAAGAACGCTTGCCTTTAGTTTTAAAACATAGGGAAAAGACTGCAGCAACAAATGCTCGTTTTGAATTTCTAGTCAGCTGCAATGACAGGCACTGGCCAGCAGCGGGAGCTCACACCAAAGGCAACCAGTCGGGGATTCACAATTCCCTTTCACTCTCACCGGAATAAAATTAAACAATTTGGGAAAACTTCCCCCAGAATTTCTATAATTCCTTCATCTAATACGTTTTATGCCTCAGCCAGCTATCACCTCTTTCAGAATAATTCCATTAAAATTAGAAGACATGAATTAAGTGAGGAAGGCCAGGCCCACTGACAAATTTTTTTTCTTTTCTTTTTGGCAAAATTCTTTGTATAGCAAATATATGCCTATGCATGAAACAAATGGATTTTTAGAGTTTAGTCATTACATACAATTTCTTCAGGATACAAATGTAACTGCTTTGAAAGCGCCATGCACAGAAATATTAAGGTCAATGTCTCAAGGTCAGATTATGCAGTTAGTGTTTGAGTACATCAATAAGCATTTTAATCTGTAATCGATCTGTGTTAACAAGAGATATATCCACACAGTTAAGTGCCCTCTTACATTCTCAGGATCTTCAGAAATCTGGCTCTTTTGCTATCAGTAAAAAAATACAAAATTAACAACAAAAGAGAGGTTCAACTAAAGTTTCAATATGTGTTAGGGTTTCAAAATAACTGATTAATTTCAAGTAAGTTTATCAGACAGACTATACTAGCCCAGTGCTGATGCAAATATTTTAACCTGCTCCTCCCCAAACAGCCTAGGCTATATTTCATATGAATTAGATGATGATATGAAACTTCTAATGAGACTTTGGGGTATATTTAAATGGATGAGAATAACACAAAAGTCAACTAAAGAAATGTGACTGTATATGAAATGAGTGAAGAAGATATCTATTAAATTAATAATCCATTAAATCCTGGGCCCTATAAAACTAAAACTCCGAAAATGTTTTCCTTACTGTTTGTTTATTGTACAGATACATTTCTTTCCAAAGAAATTAGAATTCCCATTTGGAAGGGCCTTTGAAATTTAAGCATTGTGTGGGCAGTCAATAGACTCTAAAATTGTAATGGTAGCAAAAATGTATATTCTGAGAACTTCACAGACAAGTGCAATTTTTACTAAAATTGATTAAAGTACCAAAAATCTGAAAAATTTGAAAAATTAGTAATTTATATTTGTCATATATCTAGCAGTGGTTTGAAAAACATCAAAATCATTTACAATTCTGGTGTCCAATTAAAAAACTAATAGGAATAATCGTGAAGAGATTAGAAACGATGGTCAAGGAAAATCTCTGTGAATTTAAAATATGCCACGGAAGTAAAAGAAATTAAAACATAAATTGCTCGTTTTTCTGGTAATTACTTTTTTAAAAAATCAACTACTAGAACATATATTTATTTCTTTTGTAGGGTGATAAAAGATTCATCCTAGTCAATTGAAAAGCGAAGCTGAGATAAAGCAAAAAGCTTTGTTTTGGACTATTCTATAGAAAAAAAAAGGTTCCTTAAAAATGCCATTTCTGGTCATCAGAGGATCATACAGAGTCTCACTTAGGACACACTGCCAGATTTATGACTCGATTAACTCCAATTCAAGGTTTTGAATTTTGAAACCTGAGAAAAGAGTAGTGAAAGTTTTACTGGGCCCCAGAGGTGGGACAGCATGGTCGCAGCCCAAGGATGGACTCCATCGCCTTCGCTGAGCACCGTGCCCACAGCCCAGCCGGCCGGGGGCTGGCGCTCCTGCCACTCCCGCTGCTCCTGCTCTGGCCACATGTATCAGCTAGCACAAGATTCACCCACATTTCTGAACACTGGTACCCATAAAAGCTTTTGAGCTGGAGAGGTTTTACCTCAAGATCTCCTTTAGTAATTGATTCTTCCTCAACCCGGAACTGAAGGTCCTCAACCTTCCTGTGAAAAAAAATGGAAACAAAGCTTTAAGAAAGTAACTAAGAAACATGTCTGCCTTACCGTACCACACCCCACACCCCACACCCCACAAAATTACACACACACAGAGATATATACAGTCAATACCCTGGTGAATTTAGCCGATGATGGGGGAAAGAAATACCTTAGAGAGACAGAAAATACATGCATCTTTAGGCCTCTGGTTTATAAATCTAAGAGCTCTACTCTATTTAGGAAACTCCAAAGTTTTATCCAAGTACTGATTGCAGAAGGCCTGAGAAAACCCAACTGGTTCCCTTGGTCACAACCACCAGAATGGATCTAATCAAGACAAGACCAGTCTAAAGGAAAAAGGTCTGATTACCACAGAATTAGGTTTGAGAAGGCAAGTTTGTAATTCTACTGTCCAATAACAGAACATAGGGGAAAGTGGCACAGAAACTCAATCTCTTTATACCACCCCACATCAGCTATTTTAGGGTGAGGTGAGCAGACTACCCATGCCGAGATCCCTGGACAGTACTGGTACCTGTTCCAAGAGTTGGGAATAAAGCTGTAACGCTTTGGGGGAGAAGCAAACACAAGTTCTACTTCTTTGCTTCTAAAGTACACATTGCTTCATATTTTAAAATCTGCGGTATTGTGTGGGTTTCAATCAAGGCCGTCACAAAGTCAGTGAAATACGGTATTCTGAAGATACACTTCTGCTGCTCAGCAGTCAGCACAGCAAGATTGATTTAAGAACAGAAGCAAATGGTAGTAGCGCCTTGGCACTCAGAAGGGCCGACAAGGACCTGTCACTATCGCTCATTTACTTGTAGCCACATTTAGGATGCGAGGAGAATTTCCCATGTATAGTGTTTCTGTCTCCAGTGAGAAACACTTCATTGTCCTCTTGGTAAGAGGCTTGGTATTACACCTCCTCCGCGCCCCCTTGCCATGGCAGTCCTTAGGCCCATCCTGACTGCAGTTACACTAGATAACTAGTGAATTACGCCACTATCAGAAATGACAAAAGATGGCACTAAATGCAACACAGGACAAACATCCCATAACCAGAGATGTTCAAATGGTTTTCATGAAGACAGAGATCTTGTTTGTTAACGGCCTTAAAAATCTTTTGTAAGAACCAAACATGTTTTCTGTCCCACACAATTTAGCACTTGATTTCATCGTGGCCAGGATACTTCTCTAATTGCTTCACATGACAGTTGTTTTCCTAGTAATAAGGTACTGAGTTTCTCAAGAACAGGTGGGACCTTGTATCACCCACCGGACAAAATCCAATTTCATTAGCTACATGGAAGGTGTTTTGTAAATACTGGGTGACTTGGACCTAGAACATCCTCGCCCAGGAATGGCTCCAGGTGGGAGCTGGTTTGAATTAACTCCACAACATGACTAAGGCCGTCCTCCAGAGGATGGTTCACACAGGTGGCACTCACTAAACAGCTTTCCGTTCACCAGGCTTGTCTAGTTGATCCCAAACCTCTCAAAAACAGTCGAATCAAAGCCAACCCTCCTCACAGTATGACAATGTCAGTTTCCACAAAACACGGTGGGTCATTCCTTTGGTTCTAAGGGTTGACACCACCAGGTTAATGGGAAAGGTCGTTTATAAGGAACAGGCCACACCTGCACCCGGGAACAGTTTAGGATCACCTTTTCTCTTCTTCAAGTTGGTTGAGCAGCTCCACCTTCTCCCTGTCAGCTGCTTCCACCATTGTTCGCAGCTGGTCCATCTTGGCCTCCAATTCCAGGACATGCTGGGGAAGGCAAGGAGGTGGGTCAATGAGCGGCCCTTTCTTACCGAGACAGGCCCAGGGAAGCCTCCAAAAATGCTGCGGCTCAGTGGTACCACTGTGGGCTGGCGTTATTCTAAAACCTTCTCACGGTAAAATGCGTTCTATGATCTTTAACAGGTTATTCTCGGCAGCATTCCTGGAAGCTAGATGATGGAAACCGCAGCACTGAAGCAATAGAGGGCAATTTTTAAGCAACTCTCGTCTTTTGGGAAACAAAACTCATACAAAGGATAATCTACAAAACAGAAGTTGTAATCACAGGTTAAGTCCTAGTAAAAAAGCTCACCTAACACAGATAGGCCAAAAGACCTGGACCAAAAGACCAGAAGGCTAAGTAGACTCAAGAAGAACAAACTCCTTCTTTATGATGATGCAAACTGCTACCCCAGACCAGATGTCACACAAGCTCAGCAAAGACACTGATACTCATTTCCAGTGCTCCTGAGACTAGCTCCCCGGCTCTTAGCACCAGTAAGCGGTCCAGCCTCCTCCCTCAATTTCAAACCCGTCACCATCTCCACAACAAGTCAGCTTAGAACCCGTCACCACCTCCGCAGCAAGGTCAGGGCCAGACTTCACCTGGTCATGCCCGTCCCGGGCCAGAGCTAGCTCCTGCTCTATTTCCCCCACGTGGCTCGTGGCCTTGGCCACCTCCGCCCGCTCCAGGTCCCGCTCAGCCAGCAGCTGCTCAATATGCTGCTGCTTCTCCTTCAGGGCCTCCTGGAGGGCAGTGGTGCCGGAGATCTTCCTGGCGTAACGGGACGAGGTTTCGGTCAACTGCAAAGGAAAGTTAAAGAAGTGAAGGGCGATGACGTGTGAGGGACGCAGGAAGGAGCAATGCATGCACGGCAGGCGTCTCCCCGGCAAAGCAAAAGCGCTGCCCCGCTCACGGGCCTGACAATTACTGGGAAAGGCTTTCGTCAAGAAAACAAAACAGCAAGTGCCTCCTGTCTGGGAATTTCACAAAGAACACACCAATGAGAAGCGGTCCTGGAGCACTTAGGAAGATGTTTAGGAAGAGAGTAAGTGGCTCGAGTCAAAGGTACCCTGAGAGCAGCTGCCAGGGTATCTGCAGAATGCCACAGCACCCCTTTACCAAGTTTCTCTAACTCCATTTCGGCCTGAGCGTCAATAATAGCTTAATAGCTATCTTCTTGTTAGGACATCTTGGCCAATCTTGCGATCTTAACTTGAGATTGAGACTTTTTTCAACTTCTAAAGCTTCTGCATACCATTAAGTAACCGAGAGGTCACCCGTGGCGTCACGAACCTTCCTTCAATTGATTAAATAGTTGGATCTTGGTCAGGATCTTCTGCATCTTTCTTTCAAAATGAAAGGCAGAGACGCTGTCACCCAGGAATCCAGCCTGGAGGACCTGCACCCCCACCTCCAGGGTTATAATAAGATTAAGAGGAAACTATCTGCCTTCAAAAGAGTCAGGGCGTGGGTGAGTGTGCGTGCGTATGTCTGGGCAAGTACACACATAAGAGAAAGGAAGAAAAAGGACAGGGAAGAGGGGAAAGAGACATTTATGAAGAAAGCGAAGTAGGGGAGGGAAGGAGGGAGAAAAGAGGGGAATGAAGAGGGAAATGGGAGGACAGAAGTGAAGCAGAAAGAGACTCGTAGGGCTCCCGGGTGGAGAAAGAACGGTTTCAGTTCTGTCGTCTGTCGCTCTTTGCTGTTTCACAATCCTGATCCCAACATCTTGAGGCTACAGTCATGTAAAAACACAAAGAACCTCTGATTAAATGTTAACAGGTAGCTGGGCAAATTGAGTAATATTCTTCCTAGCCAGGCTTCAGGGGCTGGTCGTCAAGAAAAGGCCTCCTCCTTTGGCAAGTGTCTGTCCAAGGCCGTTCCGCAGCGATGGCTGGCTCTCGAGGACTGCAGCCTTGACTTTATCTGCAATCAGAGCCTCATTCGCTGCTTGAATGCTCTGCTCTTCATCCGTCCATCTGAGCTCTCAGTCAGGATACAGACTGAGGGTGAGGCTCTGTCATTAATTAATTAATTGTTAGGCAATCTGATAACGAGGAGAGTAAAGGAATCCAATCAAACCCAAATTGTCTTCTGTGGTTTCTATTTAGTGAAATTTCTTGAATTACTTATACATACTGGGGAGGGGAGAAAATTCCTGTTCTCTTTTACTCTCTGACCTTGACTTTCCAATTTCATTTCATGTATGTTTAATTATACTTTCCCATACTAACATTTCTCCCAAATAAATCTGAGGTTCCCAAACCCTGAGCAGAGATAGCCCAGGGCGCTGAACCAAATTCACAGGGCACTGTGAAATATTTTTTAATATCAAGGGGAACATACCAATACCTGTTGGACACCATGCAAACTACTAGCTTGAAGCAATTCAGTTTCAACAGGCTTTGGCTACAGGTGTGATAAAGACTTATTCAAGGGTCTTACAGTTTGCAACCTGAAACACACCTAGGCAATACCCAGATTGCGCTGAAGAAAAAAGGAAAACTAAGAGTTCTATTAAAAAGCACATTCTTGAGAAGAATTAGTCCTGCCTTCTTAGCCTCTGGACTGGCCCGAGATGATAATCTTACAAATATCCGGTGGTCTAGATAATGGATGTCAAGTGGTCTGGACACATGAACATTCTTTCTTAAGTCCTTCAGGAAGTTATCAGAGGGTTATCTACAGGCTTCCTATATACACACACCTCCAGGCATAACTGGAAATTTCAAAAGTTTACGTTCCCATGCTAGTTAAAGAAAGAATAGAATCTTTTCCTCATGCCTCAGCCCACATGATTTTAATAATTTAGCAGCTTGACCACAATAACTCCACTTTATTTCTTCACTCCTTTCTCAGATGGTCATACATTCCTTTCGATGACGCCATGTCTTTCCAAAGCTAAATTCTGGCTACAGTCATGACAAAAAGCAAGTACTGTGCAAAAGTCAGTGCAGAAAGGAAATGCGGGTGCAGAGTTCAGTGAGATCCCAGGGTTTGACGGGTGCCCAACAGTAGCATACACCCTAAGAGTAATTAGTTACGGTTATTTAAGAATGAATTTTAAATGTTAGTTTTTGTTTTAATTAACAGGTATCATTTTCTTTTGAACAGCTACTAAATTGTTAGGACATAAATATTACATTGTTTAAAACCTAATTACTTAACAAACAACTGTGAGCACCATGCAAAAATAACTGAAACACTAACGGCGCTCTGAAAGTTTGGGCACCTCTGCCCTCAATACTTTCAGACCATTTTGCATGAAAGAATCTTTAGACTTTTTTATGTGTGTGAATACGATTATATTGCTGAGATACATTTCTAGGAAATCACACTTTCAATTATTCTATATTCTTGGCATATTCTTTTATGGTGATTTTTTTATTTAGAAACAACAGGCACCCTATATAAAGATATTAAAAAATCATCTGTTTTACAAGGAGACTCATTTCTCTTTTGTCAGTATCCTTCACGGAATGAGGTGAGCTACGAGGAATCAGAACTGGTCTGAAAAGTAGACGGACAGATTGGGGGGAGCTGGGAGAGCTTGGTTATTTTCCGAAGAAATGGACATTTATAGAAATGGACATTTATAATTACAATGTAATAAAAATGACTCAAGAAAGAATTCCTAGTCCAAACTAGAGCCTTCTGGGGAACTGTCCAGGATTAGCAAACCGACTAGATGTCCACTTTAGAGTTTGCTGAGCCCCGTGAATAAGGCTCTGTCCAAACAGGAGTTTCTTCACCTCCCTTTCATTGTTCTTGTCAAGCTTTTCCATCACGTTCATCTGTAATTTTTCTGTTGAAGATGCAGACCTTCTTTTCATATGCAAAATGTAATCATCCAAGCAGGTTTTATTTTCCCTGAAGACAAGAGGAGGAAAGTCCAGTGGGCTGGCAAAGCAGCACCACCCCCATCTCAACGAGAGTCCTCCACCTTCCCTCTCCTTGCCCGACATCAATGGGAAGCTGGCAAAACGAGACGGAGGGTCTTCCTCCCCATCACAGCACTTAACCTTCTAACTCCTGTCTGTAGCTCACCATCATAACGCAGATCCCAAATTCAGCCTGGAGTACCATCTTATGCTGCCATTTCAAATTTAAACAGTATCTGCCTCGCTTCAAGTAAATAAACTTAAGGGCAGGCGATGAAGCCAGAGTCATTGCTTTGACCCTAATAAAACACCACGTTAACAACCAGAATGAGACGCTGCCTGTTTTAATTCTGATGACTCTATTTTTACTGATTTAAATGGGAAAAGCGAGGAGGAGAGAGGAACAGCGGGTGGGAGGAGATGGAGAGAGCAGACAAAACAAAATGTGGCTCTTCCTAGCACCCTTTCCAGACCGGAAGTTCCCCTCCACTTCCTCTGGCCCAAGACAGGATCATCCACACAACTGCTTTCAGTGGGTTAGACTGTATTAACATAGTGTTAAAATCTAGGAACTTGGCTTTTCTCAAAATACTTTAGCACTTAAAACTGTTTGAAGTCAAAGAGTTTCGTCCTTGAGGAAATCGATCTCCCCAAATTTCCTGTCATTCTTGCGCCCAAAGTGATTTCAGAGAAAAGAAATCATCCCAGATGTTGGACTAAGCAGTAGTTACTTACAGATTCACCAACAACTGTACATCTTAAAGCCTTAAGCATCTGAAAGGGGCTGTTGAAAACTATTTTAAAACTTGTGTTCTTGCTAGGGTTTTGTGGAACCCGCAAGGACTCCCACCAGCGGCGACTACCGTTCAGTACAAGGGCGATTTAGCAGGTCTTAGAGCAAAGCAGGTGCACTGAGCGTGGGCACTTCCTGTGCCTGCGGGTAGAGACATGCAGGAAGGAAGGGGGCTTACTAATCCTGTCCGACTGGGCTTGCTGCTCACGGAGGAGGCCACCGAGCTCACGGAGCTGAGGGAGGAGGCAGAAGGGCTGCGCTTCAGGCTGGCGGGCGTGGTCGCCATCACTCGCCTCACAGCGGCGGCCTTGGCTTTGGCTGGCGTCGTGGAAGGAAAGCCAATCTTGGTTACTTTGTGGACAGGAGCAAACAAGCCGTATTTGGGTTGACACTGAAAATACCTTTAGAGAACAATAATGAGATCAGTAAGAAAAATGTAATTATAAGAAATAACAACAAAAAGCTCTCTTTGGGACTGGTTTGCTGTGACTTCTACCCCTGAACTGGGCGAAGCACAGCATGCAGCATTCCCACGTACGGAGGCTGGTAACTGTACCCTCAATGCGGCTTTAGCAAACACACTCATAAACAGCAATACATGCACAGAGAGTCACTCATCTGCTACTAAGGTTCCACACTAAGGGAATAAGTATTTCTATTGTCTCATAAACGTTCAGCAGAGGACTTCAGCAATCTAGTGATCTCATTTAATAAAACCTTGCCAAACAAATGAAGAGAAGCCAAAAGGATGCCATAATAGTTCCTTTCTATTTTGAAAAATAAACTGAAAATACCATATACAATATTATAATGGTGGGTACATGCCATTATACATTTGTCAAAACCACAGAATGTACAGCCCCAAGAGTGAGCGCTAATGGAAACTATGCACTTCGGCTGATTGTGACGTGGCAGCGCAGCTCCATCAGTTGTAACAAATGCACCATCGGGTACAGACTGCTGATAATGGGGGGGCTGGGCATGTGGGGAGGAGGCAGGATGTATATGGGACAGCTCTGTACCTTCCTCTCAGTTTATCTATGAATCTAAACCTGCTCTAAAAAAAATAGTCTTAAAAATAAATAAACTGAATGCGTGTTCAGAATCTACACATATGTATTATTAAAAGAGACAGTCAAAAGAACAACTCTAATTCTAGCGGGGAAAAGCAGCAGATGAGTCTTAGGAGATAAAAGCGCAGCTCGTCAAGACACTCGTTCCCACGGTATCGCACACAACTGCTGAGAGCTGCTGGAGCACCTTCTCGTGCGAGCGGAGACCAGATGCGGCACAATCCACACAAACCTTGTTCCAGCAACGGCCCCGTCATTCTTCCCGAGGGGCTCGTCTAACTCCACACCACACCATTCCCCCTTGGCAAAGTCTGTCTCCCCGAGAAACCGGACTACACCAGCCTTAGTGCCACCGACCTGGAACAGAGAATGTTAAAATGAAGAGACGAACATAATGCCTCAGCTAAATCCTTTGCGGTTCCGACCAATAATTAAGTACTGCCCTCCAACATTTCTACTTTCCCTCCCACTCTGTAGCGAATCCTGTCCAAAGACTGGCCAAGTTTACCTGGGTGACATGTTACCTGAGTGATTTGATACTTGATATATCCCAATAATAACACAGCCTGTGTAATATTAGCGTTAAGGGTGTTGTCCAACAAATCATTCCTTCTAGAAAAATACTTTATTCCTCCAGAGGATTTTCCTGCTTCAAAATAAATATTTGCTACAAAAATAAAACCCCTGCATCATTAAAGGAAAACAAAATTCACCCGTAATCCACTGTAACAATGGCTGTGTTTGGTTTCTCATGCAGCCTTTTCATCTTTCTCCATGGAAAGCAGTAACACATACATATTAAGGACAAATATTCCCACATCCACACACGTTTGCTTTTGGCGTCTCTAAATGTATGTTACATGAAAATCTAAAATCTTTAAAATATTGATATTTTCCACTGGAAGGCTCTCCACTGCTTCACAACTGTTAAAATTATTATTCTTCACATTTTATTTTACATGAACACAGTTCAAAACTGTGAGTCTTTTTAAATGTTTGACTCTGTCCCAGCCATTGTTTAACAGGTGAACATTATTTCCAAAATTACCCCACCAGCATTTATTACTTATTTCTTCCTTTGCCGTTATTTATTTCAAATACTCACTTTACCATACTCTCACTCATGTACACATGAGAACACACAAATGTGTCTGAATCTTTCTGCAGGTTCAGTATTCATGCTGCTGCCACCACATTTCACTTACTGCTACTTTACAATCTGTATCATATTTGCTGAGTGGGTCTACCTTACTACTCTTCTTCAGAATATTCTTTGATTTTCTTACTTTTATTTTTTTGAGCTTTCTTCTTAACTTCTTTTTCTAAAATTCCACCAATTTTAGAAGAGGTGGATCACTACAGGAAATTCAGAATACTACAAGCAAAAAATCAGTGTAATACCTGTGCTCGCTACACCCTGCGACAGTCACACTGACACTGTGGTTCATTTCCCCTGCTACGTGATGGCAGCTGTTCAGTATTCCACAGTACAGATGTATCACAATACGCACTTTACTCATTTTGCATTTGGGATGGTCACCTTTTTCTTGTTGATTTAAAAAACTCTTTATATATTTAATTTAATTATTGAATAGCCAATACATTTCAATGGTTTCAAAATTTTAAATAGAAATCGGCATGGAGGGAAGAGTCTCCCTTACTAACTTCTCATCCTCTTTGCGCCCTTCCCATCATCGCACGTAACCATTATTGTAACTGACTTACAGTGTATCCTTCCTCCCAGCACTTCTTTATGCATATAAAAGCAAACGTTAATTTATATTTTTCCTCCCTTTTGTTTTTACACAAAAGCCTGTGTGTGACATGCACTATTCTGCACCTTGTTTTGTTCCATGTCACAACACTGAGAACTTTCTTCTCTGTCTTTACAGTTGCATGTCATTCCACTGTGTGGGTGCATTCCAGTTTATGACATCAGCCCCTACTGAGAGGCATTAATTTTGTGAGCAACACTCCTCTTAAGCAGGTTTATTTACTTAACACATTAAAAAATCATTTTGCCTAATTCTTCAAAAAAGTACAATGAGATTGTGTTAAACATAGATTACTTTGGGAAGGTAATTTATTTTATTGATCTGTACAAGGAACCAGCTTTTAAGTTTTTCCCATTTGTTTGTTTTTGATGTTCTTTATTTTATTTAATTCATTTTTTATCTTTACTATTTCCTTTCTCCTACTTCCTTTTGATTTATTGTTCTTTCCTTCCTAATTCACTAAGTCCAACACTAAATTTATTTTTTGTCTTGATTTTTTCATACTAAAGGCATTTGTTTCTACTTTTTCTCTGAATAGCTCTTTTTATGAGTTTGGGATGACACATATTTTTTCCCCAGCTCTGTTTAACCCTTTGTTGAAGACGGAAAATGCTACAGCCTCAGAGGTATATACTTTTTCTCTGAAAGAGAAACTCCTTTGTGAAACTGATTTAAGGAATCAAAAGAGTTACGGTTTAAGGTACTCTAGGCAGGGAGGGCATGTGAAGGGTGACAGAGCAGGCAGCTCCAGGACATTTCAGAAAAATCCTGGTGCCATGATAGGTGTCCTGAGGAAAGACAAAGCTGGAGGCTGGAAAAAACCACACAGGAACTCTGCTGCGTCCAGCAGTGCCCAGCAGAGCAGAGCAGGCACTCAACAAAGATTTGCTGAATAAATGAAAAGGGACCTACCGTGTTTCTCCGAAAATAAGACCGGGTCTTATATTAATTTTTGCTCCAAGAGACACATTAGAGCTTATGTTCAGGAGATGTCATCCTGAAAAATCATGCTGGGGCTTATTTTCCAGTTAGGTCTTATTTCGGGGGAAACACGGTACATAGAAAAGGACCCTTTCCATGTAAACCAACTACAGGAAAACGATATCCCATGACTGAGGCTGTATTATTTGTTATCTCCAAAGCAAGCAAAAAAAGAAATATGCTAGATGAGCTCTAAAGATGGACAAATTCAAATGCTCTATTAACTAGTCAAGTTGCTTCATTTCTAATCTGTTACCTCATAAGTAAAATGGGGATCATTCTAGGACTGTTGTGAAAATTAGTAAAATTACCCACATAAAACTGCTTAGCAGCAGGAGTCCACTGTATATTAGCAGCTAGTTTGTCTACGCTAATGAGTGTACTGGTTCTAGACTTGGCACGTTTGACTTTTTCACACTCTTACTGGTATGCGTGGGATCGACAGTCACCTACCTAAGACTGCCCCCTACACCTCAGCACTCAGAGCGACAGTCTAACCAACATCAGCTGAGCAGAACACAGCACATTAGCTGAAGATGACGCAACCTCCTCAAATAATCTTGTTGAATTCTTTGGGGGTGAGTCTAAGTTACTGTCATTTGTTTTTCCAAGAGGCGTCTAACAGGCTGTGGGCAGTAAAATCTCCAGGCAAACCACAGGCTTCCTTCGGATCAGAAGCTTTATAAAAGATTAACACAAATAACAAATTAGCAACTATTTCTCTAAATGTAGGTAGTATAACATGCATTTACCCTGAAAAAAAACACACATGCCACTAAAGCTTGAAATGGATGCTCACTAACTAGTTCCTAGAATGGGCAGTTTTCTTACACTTCTCCCACCAAATTTGGAATTCTTGACTCGTGTAATAGGCAATGTGCATTCCTTTTTCCTGTAAAAGATCACCAGTAATCATTCAAAATATCAACAAAGTCACATGAAGTCCTAAAAATCACTCAAACACTTTTCTACGTAAACATTTTACAGTCAAAATTTTTTCTAAGCATTTAAACTTGATTTTTATAAAGTTACTTGGTTTTACTTCTCATGTGTTGCAGAGAATCTTAGTATGTGCATTTACATTAAGTATAAGCCACAATTTTCAAATATATGTTTTAGGGATATCAAGATTATTAAAGAAAAAATGTTCAACACTGAAACAAAAAGAGATTCCCATGGCAAACACAAATAACTACCCTTCATCCTTTTTACTCTCAGAACACAAGCATGTAACTCCTAACACTGTGGTCAACCTAAGTCAAAATTAGAAGTCACTGCTGGAGACAAAATTCACTCAAACTAGAAACTCAACCAAAGGAAAATCTAGCTTAGTCATGCTTTAGCAAGTCTCAGATATTTAAGTTCATTCATTCATTCACTCAGTAAACATTTTTTGAGTGCATGGGCCCTTGGGATACAAAGATAAACAGAAAACAGTGTTGGCTTGATGGAGAGAGAAATTCCAATAAGCAATTCCAGTAAAAAGTGATTTTAAGAGGTTTCTTAAAAAAAAAAAAAAAAAAATATGCTGTGGGAACAGAGACAAATACTCTTCTTGTAAACGCTTGTGAAAAATAACACTGATAAATTCTGCTGGGCTAATGAATGGGTCCACAAATAGGAAACAGGAAACATTTAATCGTCTCTAAACTCTCCCATCTATTCATTACCAACTTCCAAACAAGCCATTTAATCTGACTGGGCCTTGGTTTACAAAGCTATAAAATGTCAATGAGTGGAAATAAGGGATTGTTTCACAGGAATTTTGTGAGCAACAAAATTTTGTGAGGTGGCTTCTTTATGATGTCATTTTGAGTCTCCTAACCTGTAACATCTGATGGTAAGAAAATCCACTTGAAAAACTAACATGACAAGAACAGATGATGGGCAACATATTCTCTTAGAAATTCCTCCCTAGGACAAATAGGTAAACAAAGGTGATATAATTATGAAGACACTGATTAAAAGATTTTAAAAAAAAGTTATGCTTGACTTGCATTTTAACTCTTGAAACGAATCTTTCCTTCTGAAAAGCATATTAACTCCTTTAGGATCCAGGACCCCAAGAATATCAAGAAACAGGGTCAAAAGGCGGGCAGAGGTTGTTACCTCAGGAAGAGGGCATAGAATTGCTTTTTGATATAAGGTTATAAGCACATTTTAAACTATGAGCATGAATTCCTTTATACTTTTTAAAATTAATTAAAACTAGGTGAGTAGATAAATAAAATGTAGTATACCCATAATATGGAGTATATTCAGTCATACAAAGCAATGAATTATAATATGATGAAGCCTAAAACATACTAAGTGAAAGAAGCCAGACATTTAAAAACTACCACGTTTCCCCGAATATAAGACCTAGACGGACAATCAGCTCTAATGTGTCTTTTAGAGCATAAATGAATATAAGACCCGGTCTTATATTACATTATGTTATATAAGACCCGGTCTTATGGTAGAATGAGACCGGGTCTTGTATTCATTTTTGCTCCAAAAGATGCATTAGAGCTGATAGTCCAGCTAGGTCTTATATTTGGGGAAACACGGTATCTATTATATAATGACATTTATAGGAAACATCCAGGAAAGGCAAATCTATAGCGACAGAAGGCAGATTGGTGATTGACTGGTGCTGGAGGTGGGAGTGGAAAATGGCTTGCAAATTAGCATGAGGAAACTTTTTGGGGTGATGAAAATATAAAACTGGATTATAGTGACTGTATATAACTCTATACATTTACTAAAAATCACTGAATTGTTCACTTGCAATGGATGCATAAGTTACACCTCCATAAAGCTGTTTAAAGATGAAATCGATACCATTAAATAAAAGATATGTTTAGCTTAAAATGAAAAATGGGCGGTAATGCATGTATGTTAGAGCAGCAAGAATGAAGAGGCTGGCAATACAAAAACCTGAAATTCCACCTGGGTGCCATACAGCCTTTCTTTGCTTTCTTTCTCTCCTTCTCTCCTTCCTTCCTTCCTTCCTTCCTTCTTTCTTTTTTTAAATAAAAGGCATACAAAGATGGAGGCATGCCCAATCCCCAGATTGAACTTGGGAATATTTCACCATATTACTGACAGTACTTCTACAGTACTACCTAAAGAAGTGAGCAAAATGTAACAGCTAATTATACGGTGTGTGCATATTAGATAACTTTCTCCTGGAAAGGGTTACCTGGGGAGTGGGAAGAAGTCAAACAAATCTATTATCAATCTGTGAGAAGCTGCAAAAGAGAGTTCTACATTTTTTCCCTTCGGTTGGTGGGAAGGAAGAGCTGCTTCTACATCCTTAGGGCAAAAAAATAAAAAACAGAAAACCTTTTGTAAAGACACCCAAGTCTACTTCTCAGCCTGTTTTGTCAAGTTGCCTTAATATTTACAAGTTATGAAATTCAATATTCTTTTGGCTAAACTGGTAGATAGAACTAGAATCGATCACTACAAACCTACGCTCATTCTATGCCCAAATTACATGGCCAGTTTCTAATTTGTTGTATGTTTACACAAACAGCGAACTCCCAGAAAAGCCGATTCATTTCTCTATAAAGGAGTGGTCCTCCCTCCAGAACTGCCTCTATGAGCCTGTATGTATGTCGCCCACTCATCGTGATTACATCTCAGTTCAACACCATGATTTCAGAAGGTGTCCGGGCTCACCAATACTCGGTCTCCAATTTTGAGCTCTCTTTCTCCTTTCTTGACTGAGCCAGCCTCTGAAAGGTTGGAGATGGAGTCACTGGCAGTCTTTGTAAGGTTGCTGATCTGAGGCGTAGCTGAAGCTTCCTTGGCTGTGGGCTGGGACGATTTCTGAGGAATGCTGGAGGGGATGGCTGGGGCTGGGGCTGGGGCTGGGGCTGGGGAGGGCGACGCCATGCTGGCTGCAGAAGAGGACAGAGGCGAAGCCACTCTGGAAGCGGGAGTCGTCTGCAGGCCGTTAGCTTCATCTTCGGCCTGCACCTTCCTCATCAACTTTGAAGGTCGGGTGAATATGCCCTTTAAAGGTTCACATTGGAAATACCGAACTCCTGCCACTGAACCATCATTCTTGCCTATGGGTTCATCTAAAACGATGCCGGCCCACTGGCCTGGTGCAAACTGGGTTTCTCCCAGAAACTGGATAAATCCAGGCTTGTTTCCATTCACCCAAACTCGCTCCCCAACTCGAAAGTCATCCACAAACTCCTCTTGTGCCTCAGAGGATGGAGCACTTGATGTTTTTTCACTGGATATTGTTTTTTCTACTGGAGCTGCAACTGAAAACAGAAGAAAGGGATCAGAAAGGATTCAATTTCATATCCAAGCAGAGAACTCCTAACTTAAAACAAAATAAACTACAGAAAGCCAAGAACAACAGGAGTAGTCACAGCTGTTCTAGAGGTGTTATTTTTCATTCTTCTTTTTTTTTTTTTCTAGCAAAGAGGCAAAAAGTACTTGATCTGTCACTACCATTTTCAATGCTGTGGGAAGTCAGTGAACAAGTAAGATTTAATCCTTACTTGCAATCAAGATTGGACGAAGTCAAAACAAGAAAAAAGTTAGTCCTTTGCCCAGAGTCCTAATGCAGGTCTGATTTCATTCCTTACTCTGCCCCATACATCACGAACAAATCCCCGTCAGATCCATTGAGACGGGCTCAGTCCCCACATCTGAGTGGTCAGTGCGAGCTGCCAAGACCAGGACCATTTAAGCAGAGACTCGCCATTCGGCTGGCTGAAGGCGGGTTCAGCGCTGCCGTCCCTATTGTTGTCATACCCGACGACCTAATAAACCCTATTCCTTTGCCAGCAGAGACGAAAATCACAGCAAAGGGAAAAGGGCAGCTTCTGGCCGAACTCCCTGTTAAGGCACGATGACTTTGTGCAATCTCTACTCTATGGTAAAGAAGTTAAATTTTGCCAGAAATGTGATATTTATACTAGAAATACATTCATATATTCACTCAGCTAGCATTTTTTTAAATATTTGGTATGAATTGGCAAAGAAAGCCCACATTCTTCATCACTTCATGACTTACTAGGCATATTGTGATCTTAGGATGTTATACAACCTCTCTGAGTTTCAATTTGTTCATCTGTAAAGGGAAAGTAATACCTTCTTGAGGGTTTTCTAAATGAGGATTATATGCGATAATGTATTTAATTCATGCTGGCCATGTTTTTTGAGGTGCTGCCACTCCGGGACTAGTCCCAGGCACTGTTCTTCGCTAGGGGACAAAGCAAGACAGCAGGTCCATGCCCTCGTAGAGCTCAGAGTCTAGAGGCAAAGAGACAGGCAGTATGTAGAGACACAACAGGTAATTTCAGGTAGTCTAGGTGCTGTGGAGGAGACAGTGCCTTTGGGCAGAGCAGTCAGGGAAGGCCTCCTGGAGTAGGTGACACCTGGCCTGAGGCCTGATGAACAGGAGTCAGGCAGATAAAGGCTGGGGAGCAGTGTGGCCGGGTGGGCCTGGAGCGGGTGCTGAACATCTCTTTACCCCACAGTTTCGATTGACGGGAGGGTTTGTTTGTTTGTTTGTTTGTTTTAGAAGAGAAGATATACTCAGAACAGACAATAATCTGCCAAAGACAAGGGCCAGCCAAGTCGGTTTTAGAGTCTGTTCTAGCTTTGTACATCAACTCCTCTTCCCAGGTGCCGTAAGCATGAATTCTAAAAACAATCTTCACAAAAGTGTCTCAAATTCCTTGGTAATTATTTCCTTTTACACAAATAAGTTTTAGTATTAATAAGCTGCTTTGCTCTTTAAAAAAAAAAAAATCCAGAGTGTACTAAGCACCGTTGGGAAATCAAGTTGAATTGCTCATGACTCCTGGACTCAAGGACTTTATATGTTAAGGGGTGTGCCTAAAAAATGCTAGAAGTAAAAAAGACAATTCTAAAACATGACTGAGTACAACAGTAGAAGGCTTCGTGGAAAGGGTGGCATTGGAAGACGTTTTAAAAAGAGGATTTTGAAGGAAGGAGAATAGGGGATGTCAGTTTTGACTGCTTTCCTCAAAGATAAATAGCCCTGAAACAAATCCATTGCTTCACAGTCTGTGGCTTTATCAGTGTAGCTTTCCTCTCACCTAAGATGCACTACGGCCTCCCTGATAAGAACCAGGTTTTATCCTGATACGTACAATGTAAATAACTTGGGATCTCCATTCAACCGACAAATATTTACTGAGCTCCTCTTATATGCGAGGCAATGTTCTAGATATGTGGGGGGAATACAGCCATGAAACACACACACACACACACACCCCTGCTCTCATGGAAAACCAATGAGTATCTTTATGGAAGAACTTAAAAGATAATGTTGGACTGAATACATTACGGTGGGTACCTGCCTGGAATGACTGATGACATAAAATGTTTAACAGTCTATATAAATTACATAAAAAGACCATAAAGCAAGCATTAGATGTCCTCTCTCCTGTCTCTCTTACTAAAAACTCAAGGTAATCACTATGATGTAAATTGAAATGGTGGGGATAGAGATGGAGAACAGACGAGAAACAGGCTGCTGACCATTATCAAGGGCCTGGGTCCATCTATACAACGGGAAGGTTTCCCTCAGGAGCCAGACCTGAGCCACTGTACTGCCCGCTCCCTCCATGCCAATGGCCAACTTGAGGTCAGTTAGTGTCATTACACCTTTTAAGCCAGACGTCTTTGTTTTCTCTACATATCCCTGAACCCCAAGGAGAAAGGTCTGGATGAGTTCAGAGGATACACGGGGAGAAAAACTAAAGAAAAATCCTTACCATCGTATGGATCAAATACCGAAGGTACTTGACTTGACAACTGTTTGAGCACCTGACACTGAATCAACTAAATGAAATAAAGATAACCTACAACAAAGTAAAGTTTTCACTGATTAAGATGTTTAGACATCAAATCCTATTCTCTTAATTAAAACTTTTTCAAATATGTTCAAGAATACAAAGTTTTATAAGACTGTCTTTTTAAAATCTCCAAATTGAAGGCTTCGTGTCGGATTATAATTTATTTGCAGGTAAGGAGAAACATGCAGCGTTACTAACCAGCAGCAGGCGTCCTCAAGGCTGTGCTTCCAGGCTTGAGGATCTTGGTAGGGACCTTCAGGCCGCTGGGTTTCAGCGAGCTCATTGTCCTGGGTGTGCAGAGCGGCTGGGCCTTTCCCTGTTGTCACTATCTTCTCCCAACCATCGGTACAACTGTGGGTGTTTCTATAGTGAAGTCAGTCTGGGGGCTAAATCTGCAAAGAGAAGAATACAAAAAGAGTTTAGAATCTACAGGAGAAAGAAGGCAGAAACAAGTTATTATTAAAGTGGCTTTCACAGCCTAAACTTTTCCTTATATATGATAATAAAGCATCTCTGCCAGAACCTAGGATCCTAGGAAACTGTAGGTGTTAAAAACATGAAATGCAAAAAAAAACAAAAAACAAAACAAAAACATGAAATGCTGCTCAAATGGATTTAAAAGCAATTTACTACCCTTTTAAGCCAAGTAGCTAACATTAACAATATCTCCACCCTTCTTTATCGTATCTAATAACAGCAGCTCAGTAGTGTCTACAAACACACAACCCACAGAAGAGGGTTCAGGAAAACGTGCACCAAACTTAATGGGGAGAGGAGATGGGAGCTTCCAGTTTCTACTTCATTTGTTTCTCTGGTGCATAAATTCTATGACCACAAGCCTGTTTTAACTGTATATTTTTTTAAATCTACAGAATTACGCAATACTCAATATAACACTATGTACAGGTTAAAAGAGAAAAGGGTTCAAGCTCTAAGAAAAAGCTGTATCTGGGAAAGGCTGAAGGAAAATTATCTTTGTTCTATCTACAGAAACACAGTAAACTTCTGATTTATTCAAGACCAGGTATGAATCTACAACTTTTGGGCTCAGGCAAAATAGTATCTCGTCATATTCTCTTTAAGAGGGGAAGACCCTGGGATTTTGGAATATGGGATAATATTTCTAGACATAACACATAAAAACAGAACAATTCAAAGACAAAATGCTGCTATTTATAAACTCTCAAATGACTGCACTTTGCATTTTTCTGTGCTGGCAGAGCTTGGACGGTGAGGCCCAGACCTTGCTCTCCCACCCTCGCTCTCCCACAAGCAGAGCCAGCCATCAGCACAGTGTGGCCAGGGCTGACAGAGGAGCCTGCTATCGGCCCTGCAGTGGTTGAAAGGTGGCCTCCCCAAAAGATATACCTACCCGCAACCTGTGAATGTGATCTTATTTGGAAAAAGATTCATTGCAGATGCAATTCAGTTAAGGAACCTGAGATGAGACCATTCTGGATTACCTTCGTGGGCCCTAATTCCAATGACAAGTGTCCTTATTGGACAAGAAAACACACAGAGGAAAAGGCCGTGTGAGCTGGAGGCAGAGACTGCAGTGACGTCTATATGCTAAGAATGGGCAGCAGCCACCAGAAGCTAGGACAGAGGCATGAGATAACAAATTGCTGCTGTTTTTACGCCACCCCGTTTGTGAAAACGTGTTACAGCAGCCCTAGGAAATGAATAAGAAAGCCATGTAAGTTTTCTGTTCAAAGATAATTAGACCGAACAGAAATCAAAGCAAGACAGCTGCCTCATTAGGCTCAGTCTCCAGATTCCCCATGGTTCTCATGAGGGTCCAAAACGGTACAAAGTGTTTTTTAAAAAGTCAAAGGTAAACCGTGTGAGCTGATATCAAGCTATACTGTAAGGCTATAGTAATTGAAATGGCATGGTACTGGCTTAAAAACAGACACAGAGGGTACTGGCTTAAAAACAGACACATAGATCAATGGAACAGAATAGAAAGCACAGACATAAACCCACACCTACGTGGTCAATTAATCTGCGACAAAGGAGGCAAGAATGTACAATGGGATAAAGACAGGCTCTTCAATAAATGGTATTGGGAAAACTGGACAGAGACATGCAAAAAAATGAAACTGGACCACCTTCTTACACCATATATGAGAATAAACTCAAAATGGATTAAAGACTTTAATGGAAGACCTGAAACTATAAGACTCCTAGAAGAAAACATAGGCAGTAAACTCTCTGACATTGGTCTTAGTAATATTTTTTTGATATATCTCTTTGGGGAAGGGAAACAAAAGAAAAATTAAACAAATGGGACTACATTAAACTAAAAAGGTTTTGCACAGCAAAGGAAACCATCAACAAAACGAAAAGACAACTTACGGAATGGGAGAAGACAACCATCAATGATACATCTGATAAAGGGTTAATATCCAAAATTTATAAAGAACTCATACAACTTAACACCAAAAAACACACAATCCAATTAAAAAATGAGCAGAGGACCTGAATAGACATTTCTCCAAACAGGACATACAGATGGCCAGTAGACATATGAAAAGATGTTCAAGTCACTAATCATCAGAGAAACGCAAATTAAAACCAAAATGAGATACTACTGCACTCCTGTCAGAATGGCCATCATCAGTAAGTCAACAAACAAGCGTTGGTCAGGAGATGCGAGTAAAGGGAACCCTCGTGCACTGTTGGTGGGATTGCAGATTGGTGCAGCCACTATGGAAAACAGTACAGAGGTTCCTCAAAAAATTAAAAATAGAAATACAGTAAGACCCAGCAATTCCATTTCTGGGTATTTACCCAGAGAAATCCAGAGCACTAATTCGAAAAGATATCTGCACCCCTATGCTCAGTGCAGCACTGTTTACAAGAGCCAAGGTATGGAAGCAATCTAAATATCCATCAACAGACAACTGAGATAAAGAAAATGTGGTACACATATACCACGGAATACTAGCCATAGAAAAAGAATGAAATCTTACTATTTGCAACAACATGGATAGACCTAGGGGGTATTACGCTAAGTGAAATTAAGTCAGATAGAGAAAGACAAATGCCATATGATTTCACTTATATGTGGAATCTAAATACATAAATAAACAAAACTAAAACAAACTCATAGATACAGGGAACAAAGTGATGGTTACCAGATAGGAGGGGGGTTGGGGGCTAGATGAAAAAGGTGAAGGGATTAAGAAGCAGAAATTAGTAGTTACAAAATAGTCATGGGGATGCAAAGTACAGCATAGGGAATATAGTCAATAGTATTGTAATAATGATGTATGGTGCCAGGTGGGGACTAGACTTATCGGGCATCGCGTCCTAAGTTACAGAAATGTCCAACCATTGTGCTGTACACCTGAAACTAACATAATATTGAATGTCAACCGTAATTGAAAGAAACAAAAGTTAAAAAGAAATAAATAATACAAAAAGAAGGTAAATTGTGTGGCTTGGGGGAGGATTCTGATGAACAAAGAAAGAACTGCTGTTTATTTGAAGACAGTGGTTGCCAATCCCGAGTATTAATACAAAACTGCCGGGCTCCTTACTATTAATATCACCACCATCATCACTGTCGTGATGCTGGCAGCGGGGATGGGGGTCTGTGTGCCCTGTCGGGTGGTTCTGATTCAGTCAGATTTCAAACCACTTGCTTCACTGTCAGACACTCACCACACCCAGCCTGTAAGCTGCAAGCAGAATTACTTGCTTAGACAGATGTAAGGGGGTTGGCTGAGTCCCCTCTAGGCTCAGCTGAGAAAGGCTATTTAATGTCCAAAAAATGTGAGGTGGGTGGGGATAGGCGCAGTGGGGCCCTGTTATAGATTGCCTACTGTTCACCTCAATCCAACAGCATAAGGTGACATGACTCAGGTAGATAAGGACAGAACAGACCACGGACGCACAATGGTCCAGCAAACACTATTATGGTCATAAGAAAAGATGAAGTACTCCTTAAAAGATTTCATTCGGTCAAAACAGTAAATTCTCGGGCTCCGGTCAAGCACCCCTCCCTAAAGAGAATTGTGAAAACCAGCACAATAAGCAATGAGGCAAGCCTCAGCCAGTTTCAAACCTTGCAGCTCGATATCCTAAACTCACAAAAATCTGACCATCTAAAAGCTTCAGGTTAAGAAACAGAGGCAGCATGTGGTTATTAGAAACCTAAGAATAATTGTAAACTCAAAACTTCTGTTGTGTCATCTTCATGCCCCTGGCTCTCAGTCTGAGTTACTTGAATCCTAAAGTAGGGAACTGTGACCGAGACTTGATTAAGAAGAAATGTCTAGTCTGTCTCCATTAAAGAAATAGGAGCGACACCACCAATGTTGGTTTTTTAAATCTTCCCATTTAAGTTTCTTCTCATGCATTGTTAACGATGGCATGTCAGGCGTGCGCTAAAAAACTCAATTCATTGAGAAACAAAAGATCAAAGTCTTGGTCATGGTTACCCACAAAATGTAATGACCAGAAGCAACAACTCTGTATAATGAAATGTCACGTTGAAACAAATCAATTCCAAAACACACGCAAAAGAAAAAAAGAGGTTCTTGCCTCACTAATAAACTGAGCATATTTGAATTTTTGATACCTGTGCTCACTGAATCAAGAGTTTTGGACCTGAAATAAGACAAACTGCCCTTCTTCCCCACCCTCCCAACATGTAAGGACCATAGCACACAGGATATTATAATTTAGAAACCATTTTTACGCATATTATCATCCCATCTGAGCCTTACTATACTAATGGATTAGCTACTATTATCCATTTTTAAATGAAGGGACACCTCAGATTAACACATGTATTTCTTCAGTTGTTAGACTTGCCACCTAAGGTCACCTGCCTAAGAAGCAGAGATGTGAACACAAGTGTGGTTCCAGAGTCCTTAAAAGAGACCACACGCAACTAAAAACATTATTGGTACCAGCATTACTAAAAAGACCTACATACGTACCAAGAGTTCTATTTGTTCACAAAACACAAACCTTGTGTCTCAAAATAACTGTGAAGGTAGGTGACAGTCTCATTATGCCCATTCATGAACAAGGAGAATCACGGTGTGAGAGGTTAAGTGGCTTTCCCATAGTCACTCAACTAAAGAAACGGTGGCACTTTTGGGCCTTGGTGCCTTGCCTTATAGATCAGCTCTCTCAAGGAAATCTTCCCACAAGATGATGTTAAAAGAAAAACCACAGGCCCCAAATGGCGTCACTCGTGCTAAAAACCCTCAATACCAAACCTAGATTTAATACCTGATCTAACTACTGTTTCAACCTAATTAACCAGTCTGGAATTTTCTAGTTAAGCACCAATGATCTGTCACCAGAGCGTTCTCCATGGCCCACAAATAGAGGCAATCTGCAAAGAAAAACGTCCTGGCCCCCAAAATACTCCTTTCCTTTGTCAGTAGCTCCGTTACCCCCGCCTTCTTCCTATAAAACCTTCCATTCTGTACAACCCCTTCAAGTACCCTTTGATTTGCTACATGGGATGCTGCCCGATTCACCAATCACTTTAATAAAGCCAATTAGACCATCAAATTTCCTCACTTTTTTTTTTTTTAACAACGGTCATCCACTCATTCAACAAATTTTCCTGAGAAACTACTGTGTGAAAGGTACTCTCCCATTGTCTCATCAACTGGTGAGGTAAACAGGAGGCAAGAACGTCTGGGAAGCTGAGAGACAGTGCTGAACACACAAAATATTTTCCTTGGAGCACAGAAACGGGCATGTACCAAGGAAACGTAGTAGGAATGCCAAGCAACACAAAGTATACATGAGGTTTGTGGTCCTGCATTTAAAGTGAAACCAGTGTCCATTATTTTTTCTCTAATCACAAGGGTCTGCTCAGGCACAGGGACAGAATGGTAAGTTCAACCATGATCAAAATTTTGCCAGTTCAATTAAAATGGAAGGAAAAAGCAAGTGCGCTGATGGTGATTTTAAAGGAGTGATTTAAAGGAGTGATTAAAATGGGACAGGGAATCCGAGGCGAGTAGAAAGAGAAGTACAGACAGGATGGGTCTGAGAGTGAAAAAGTGGTGAGGTCACGGGATGAGCAGTCTCACAGGAGAAAGGACTGTTCCAGCGAGGACACTGGATACTCAAACGTGTGCACCAATCTCCCAGGATCTTGTTCACTGCAGATTCGGACTCGGCAGATCTGGGCTGGGGCCTCGGCTCCGCTTTCTAACACTCACAGGAGGCAGTAACGCTGAGATTTCGAGGACACCACTCCCTCTGAGTAGCAAGGGGTTGATGGCTACGAGGCAGTGGTTAGAATGAGAAGCTTGAAGGCTCTGACCATGGGGACGGAGCTGAGAAGCCTGGGTGTTGAAGAGATTATACAAATAAGGGGAGAGGAGGAAAAGATGCTGACAGCAAGAAGGAAGGAGAAGTTAACAGGAATGAAGGGAAGAGAGAGAGGTCAATGGACGTCAGCTACAGGAGGGGTCGCAGGTGGTAAAGCTTCAAGGGCGCTGGGGTTTCTGAAGGGCTGATTGATTGGTAGTTTAAAATATCCAACAATAGGGTCAACTACCACCCTCTCCTGGCCCTGTGGGAGCCGTGAGAGGGCTGCAGGGGAAGCAGTGTCTCCAGGGCCCAGCCGAGCTCTAGGTGAGGGAAGGAGAATGTTCAGAGAAGAGGTTGGTGATACAGAGAGAAGGCTGATCATCACAAACTTGAATTACAGAAAGCAGAGTTACAGAGCGTGGGGGTGAAAGGGGACGTAAAGAACAAGGCTCCATGAGCAGAAATGCCCAGCAGCACAGGGATGAATAGTTAAGCATAAAATTATCGGTCTTACATTGTAATTAAGAGGATGTATACTAAAAATTTTTTTAAGTATATGAAGAAAAACTAAATGTAATGAACCTGAAATCTAATAAACAAAAAATTATGCTGTGTTTTGTAATAACTGGAAACAAAAACAACACTGAAATCCAGCATAACGTTCAATTTCTTGAGTTGGGTGGGATGTAGACGGGTATTTATTTTATTGTTCATTATGTGCCTACGAATCTCCTAGGTAGCTTGTTAAACTGCAGATCTCATGCTCATTCTCTCTCATTCTCTCTCTTTCTTTCTCTCTCTCTCTCTCTCTCTCGCTCGCTCGCTCGCTCGCTCACACACACACACACACACAGTGTTTCTCCGAAAATAAGACCTAACCGGAAAATAAGCCCTAGCATGATTTTTCAGGATAACATCCCCTGAACATAAGCCCTAATGCGTCTTTTGGAGCAAAAATTAATATAAGACGCAGTTTTATTTTGGGGGAAACATGGTATTTCACGTGTATAATTTAACATTTCTACACATGAAAACACACCAAAATGAAGAAAGGCGATCCTGTCTTGCCAAACTAAAAAGGAGTATAGCCCAAGAAGGCTAGAAAAAGGGAATTAAAATGTCTATTTCAGTGACACCAGAAGAGGGTTCTCTGGAAAGTAAACAAAGGGAGGGTACAAAGCAGGTACACGGTGTTAGGGAAACAGGTGAGTCAAGACTGCAAAGCTGGATGAAAACCGGCATTAAGGACATTCAAGATGATGCTCCGAAATTCTAGCTCAGATTATGGTTTGGGTTTCCAACAGCGCCCACAGGGAATGGTGTCTTCTGGCATTTCTCTCATTGAAACTACACAAAGCTATATTTTCTAAACTACAATCTCTCGATTTGTTAGTGTAATTCAAGAGTCAAGTCTCTGAGCAAATGGACTTAAAAAAATGAGTTTCTGGGCTTACAAAGCTGAGGGTAAGATCTCTAAGGTAGGAGGGACACAGAGATGTCATCCTGCCAACGTGACTGTCATTAGCACAATACAGCGGTTCTCAAAGCGTGGTCCACGCACTCCTAGGGCACCTCCGAGACCCTCTCAGGGGTCAAAATTATTCTCACAATAATGCTAAGACGTATTTGCCCTTTTTCGCTAGTTGACATTTGCACCGATGGCACAAAAGCAACAGTGGGTAAAAACTCTTTTCTGTGTGTTTGCTACCAGTGCCTGCGGGTGTGGGGGGAGCCGCTTTCACACAGGAATGTGGTGAAGCACTTGATGAAGCAGAAGAATGAATACTTTTACTAAACGTCCACCCTGGACTACATACACGCCTTTGTAATGATCTCTGTATCCAAACAGGAAGCACACGTGAAGCATCGCCGTACGGGAGTGTCTCAAAGGAAAGCACGTGTGCATCGAGGCACCAATTAGCCACTGCTGATGAAACACCGTTTTCACTCAAAAGACATGGGTATTTGGCAGACATTTTCTTGAACATGAAATATGTGACCCTGTCACTTCAAGGAAAACAACTATTTGTTGACAATGACAAAATGTAAGCTTTCAAGAGAAACAGAATTTTGGAAACATAGCCTCTACTGTGAGCTTGACAGCTTCCCAATACTAAAGGCTCTTTTGATGAAATCGATGGTATTAACAAATGTAATTTTTTGATATTGTATAATGAAATGTGCCAATATTTAGAAGATCTCATAACTCAGTGAATCAATATTTTCCAACCAACAATGTATAATGTTACAAAATAATTCTTGGTAAAGTATTCAAAGCACAAATTAGACCAATGAATTTTTATGTAACAATAAAAGTTCCTTCATATCCTTTCAGATTCCACCTTTAGGAAACTACAACCTATCAAGTTTTTGGAGTAGGATCAAAGAAGAAAATCCATAATTATCTGAAAATGCTCTTAAAATACCCTTTTCCTTGTCCATACATCAGTGTAAGGCCAAGTTTCATCATGTACTTCAACCAACACAACGTATCACTACAGATTAAATGCAGAACCACTGTCTTCTATTAAGTTTATCTTCTATTAAGCCAGACACTAGAGAGAGTTACAAAAATGTAAAACAATGCCATCTCATTAAATTTTTTATATTTGAAAACAGTAATTCTTCATTAAAAATTTACGTAATCCATAATGGGCTTATTACTACTGCTAACAAATTAATAAATATTTTTAAATGTTTTGTTTTAATTTTTAACATGGTAAATATCAACAGATAAAACCTGCATAAACAAAAGCTCTTTGGAGACCTCAATAATTTTTAAGGTTGTAAAGGGGACCTGAGGAAAAAAGTTTGAGAACTGCTGCTCTATTCATTTTTGCTTTACATTTTGAGTCACAAAGGTTTAAAGCCCGCATGCTCAGGGTTGAGCGATACAGGAAGCCTGGGCTTACCATGTGTGGGAAGACCAGGTGCCTGCAGGTAAAGCACTGGGCATTTACAGAGGTACAACAGCCATTTCTCTAAGGCGGTGATCAGATGGCCTGCTGGTCTATAGCGGTGGCTCTAAAACGCGCAGCAAACTCTGCCTCACCCAGCCACTTGTGAGAAACGCACACGACCAGGGCCCCTCCGCAGACCTACTGAAACAAGCTCTGGCCCAGCGACCTACATTTTAAACCCTTCTGGTGATTCTGATGATACAGTTTTAAGAACCACTGCTCACCAATGGATCAAGAAAAGTCACTAAAAGTTCATTTTCTCAATTAGATGCACACAAATCATCCCCATGACCATTTCCCAAACACCACTACAAAAGCCTTGGTGATTTCACGCCTCTATGCTTTTGTTTTAAGTTTTCACTCAGCGTTGAATGCCCTTTTCAAGTCCATCTTCATCTGCCGCAACCGTTCTCAAGGACAAACCAGGCAGTCACTCAGCCCACAAAACCTCTCCTCCTCACCAATGAAAATGTGTGACCATCCTCCAACTTCCTGTACTGAGTCTGTATCTCTTTCCCAGCACCTAGCTCACTGAGCCGTGTGCGAGTCGCCTAGAGATTGCGCCAGACTATAAATGCCTTGAGGGGAGAAACTGTATTTTAGTCACTGTCATTTCCCACAGTACTTTCTAAACAACGCTCATGAAATAAAAGGAGTGTGAAAAATAGTCTCAGTTTTTAAATGACTCTACAAACCCGTTGGGGTGTACACAGTATTTTAAAAGTTATACTTGGTGATTGTTACAGGTGACAGAAAAATATATAACACAGGCCTAAGCTCGAGAAATTTATAATGTAGTTGGAGAGGGAAGACCCACATATATGAAAAATAGCTAAAAATACAGCGTAACCAACTACGAACACTACACCATGTGGTGATCCTGGGGTGTTTTAGAAGATGGGGAGGCGGGGTGGATGAGGGCGGAAAGGAAAGGCTCCGCAGGCAAGGTGGTATCTGAGCCGGGCTCAAAGGAAAGTACTAGCATTATACAGGTGTCGGCAGTTAGGATTTCTAAAAAGGTGATGAGAAAAATAAACCCAGAGAGGGAGACAAAGGAAGAAATGTATAAAGCATGTGAGGAAGACAGTGAGAAGCTCAGTTCGGCTAACGTCAGAAAATTCTTGTAAGAAATCAAGTTAGATAAGTAAATTGAAAAGAGACTCTAAAGAGCCTTAGAGATCAATCTAAGAAATTTGCTATGATCAGTTTTATTTGCCTTACAACTCAAATGAAAAGCCTCCTTTACTTCAAGACTGCTGGTACAAAATGAAAGCTGTCTCGAGTTTCCCCTCAAGCCCTATACTTATTTCACTTATTCATTCCATTTATCTCAACCTAACCACCAAGCAAAGATTTAAACCAAGGATTGGCAGCCCTTTCCCCAGTGGCATCTGAGTCTTCATTCACCCCGACCACGGGCACAGGTAACAGATGGGGGCTGCCAGGGCAGGTTTTCAATGTCAGGGAAGAGGAGCCATGAAGAGCTAAAGTTGATGATTAAACTGCAAACACAAGGAAGGTTTTCTCATCTAAAGCCTTCAGATAACACCTCAGCAAGGATCAACTAGGAGAGGCTATGAAGACTAGATACCACCAAACACAATGACAAACTCCAGCCTTTGCAACTCCTGTGTGCACAAGGGGGTGTCGGGTGGGGGGGGCAGATATTCCACAACCTACTTTGCCTTGATGACTTCTGGTTACCGTACCATGAACCGCTCCCCCGTTTGTAGGCCAGGCTGGCTGAAAGTTAAACATTCTAAACTTGCACTCTCCAATATGGTAGCCAGCAGCCACACCAGCTGTTTAAATTTTAAGTTCTTTTTAAATGACATGAAATTTAACATTCAGTTCTTCAGTCACACCGGCCACATTTCAAGTGCTCAGCAGCCAACAGGGCAACACAGAGAACAACGTCCATCTTCGGTACAGCACTGTCCTAGAACCTCCTCCATCCGGGGACGATCTACTTGCCAAATGAACAGTGTCCTTCAGAGCCACCACCTAAGGAAATTATAAGTTTATTTGAATAATACGGCTTTGGCCAAAACAGTCTTAACTCCCTTGTTAGAAGTAACTTCAAAGACAGTTTATAAGTTGCACTTTATTGGTGACTCAAGATAGCAGTGACCGTGTCAGTCTCCCAGTGCTCTTCCTTGGACTTGGCTCTTAAATGCTATTCAGCTGTTTCCAAAACCTGAATCAAAAAAACCTCAAAAACATAATGATGTACAACTACTGAACACACCACAAATGTATCCAAGGCACACCGGGTAATTCCAAGAGTTCCAAAGGTTATTAATGGCACATCACGGTAATAAATGACCACCACCATCCTAGAGGAAAGAACTTAAGGTCTGGTGTGTTTTTTCATTTGTTTTAAGAGTCAGTCACATTACTTTATAACCTCACTTTGCAAACTGTAAGACTGCAACATATACTACACACTCTCCCCCAGAATCCTTTATTTACACCACTGACTGATGCCATAGTTTTAATATTTCTTCACGCCAAGAACCACTTGTAAAATGTTTATCTCTAGAACTTAACAACTCACTTCTGAACGGTCAAAAATAGCTGCTACGTATTTTGCTTGTACATTCTCAGATGGGAGAGGCAGGGAGAGCAATCTACTTCCAAGCACCAACTATGCACCGGGAGAAGGGATCCAGAACACAGATGGATCAGCTGACAATTCCTTCTGACTCTTCCCTCTCATGAAAAGGTTTATATTTCCACCTGAAAACAGGAAACTTTGTTGCTAAACATCAACACTAGAGGAACAGTTTTTCTTTTCTGTGTAACCGTAAAGTTTATTTTAAGAGACAAAAAAGCCAGGCTTGAAATAAGCAGAAATTCTGAACTAGATTAATACCTTAGTTTGTGATTTAACTCTGAGATCTGATCGAAATAACAAATTTAAAAGGGCAAGATATTTATTTCAGAGAAGCAAATAACCTTTGAAGACCTATTCTCTTTGGTATTTCCAAAAAAGAAGTGTTCTTTATATGTCTTGAGAATGTTAGCCTTACTCAAAGTTAAGATTCCAGAAAACAGGACTGTTCTCCTTCCACTCAATAAAAAAATGTGTTCTAGCCTCTAGGAAGTCGAGGTTTGGTACACATTTTCTAGCATGTTAGATGTTAGAAGATACCAGCATCTGGGAAGATTTCAAGTGATGAGAACAAGGCTAGTACATAGGAAGCATCACAAACGTTAGCTATTATTATTTCTAAGAATCCAAGCACCTCATTTTCCTCTCAGATATAACATCTCTCACTATACATTATTTGAACAGGAAATCACACAAAAATCAGTCTTCTGTTCTAAAAAAAATTTCAGAAGTTGGGGATATAGTTCAAGACTACAGCCTTCTCTCATCCCAATAAATTTTTAAAAATTTAAAAAATGACTAAAACCTGAACTTTTTAAAAAAAAGACTATAGCTTCTCAAAACACAGAACATATGCTTCCTGCACTTACTCCTTTTAATAAGTCACTCACATTACTTTATGATCTCACTTTCCAAACTATAAGACTGTAACATATACTATCCACTCATCCCCAGAATCCTGCATTTACACCCTGACTGACTGATGCCATAGTTCTAATATTTTTTCAAGCCAAGAACCACTTGCAAAATGTTTATCTCTAGAACTTAACATCTCACTTCTGAACAAGTAGGTGAGATATATTAATATATCACCTATAATATGCCTCATAAAGGTAAGAATATTGAAAACACCCAGATAAAGAAAAAGTTACTTGTAGTAAGAAAAACAATGGGTTACCAGGACGAAAAAAACAAAAAGAATACCTAGCAATGAATCCCAAGTTTGGAGGGGAAGCTAGGGCGTTCTAACTATGCAAGGCACAAAGAGCGGTTCCAGCTGCAGCTGCCCCAGGAAACCATCAGCGTGTCAGTTCAAGGTGCCTCCGGGATCACCTGCCTCTGCTAACACCCACTGCCATTCAGACCCTATCTCAATAACCCTTCCGTGAAAGAGAACTTACAAAGACAACAGGAACCCACAGATTCAGTTCTATGCTCCCTGTGTAAGAACATATGCTGAAAGCACAGAATTTTTTTTTTTTAAAGATTTTATTGGGGAAAGGGAACAGGACTTTACTAGGGAACAGTGTGTACTTCCAGGACTCTTTTCCAAGTCAAGTTATTGTCCTTTCAATCTTAGTTGTGGAGGGCGCAGCTCAACTCCAGGTCCAGTTGCCATTGCTAGTTGCAGGGGGTGCAGCCCACCATCACTTGCCGGAGTCGAACCGGCAACCTTGTGGTTTAGAGGACACGCTCCAACCAACTGAGCCATCCGGGAGCTCAGCAGCAGCTCAGCTCAAGGTGCTGTGTTCAATCTTAGTTGCAGGGGGCGCTGCCCACCATCCATCCCTTGCGGGACTCGAGGAATTGAACTGGCAACCTTGTGGTTGAGAGCCCACTGGCCCATGTGGGAATCGAACAGGCAGCCTTCGGAGTTAGGAGCATAGAGTTCCAACAGCCTGAGCCACCGGGCCAGCCCCAGAATTGTTTTTAATAATAAAAAGTGATCTAAAGTAGTTAAATATCGTCCCCATAACTAAACTTGGCAATTTCATTTCTACAACTTACATATTTCTGAAAAGCTGTCTTATAGACATCCCAGTGTAAAGGGACACATTTGAAAGGGAACACACCTAGTGAATCCATAAAGGGCTCATCACCTCAAAGAAAGTAAACATTTTAAGAGTCTAGGTCTTACATGTTTAAGAAAATAGGGACAGACTGCTACAGAGGGAAAAAATAGGGAACACATAGGCTGCTGGGTCATAAATAATTGACAACACTGATAACCAAGTCTAATCATTTCAAATTGTTACTTGTCTGATGCTGTAGATCTATTTTCACAGAACAAAGATGTTATGTCTATTTGCAGGGAACAGTTAAATTGATAGCAAATTTCACAGCAAATAAAGCCAATGGATATTGGCAACAGCCATGCTAGGCCCCAGCAAATGGTTAACCACAGACCCATTCACGCAGTGAAATACTTCTGCTCTACTAGGAGTTTTGTTTTTAAATGCCCTGCAGAAGGTATTTTAAAACAGTGATTTTCTTAACATTATACAATCTTTTCCAACAAAACATAGGGGCTTAACATCAACATCTTTACTTTTTATCTACAGAAAGTGCAGAGAAGTCAACACAAATCTAGCAACAATGGGACAGACCGGTGGTACCTCATGGTGTCTGCAGAATCAGGCCAGGCTTCAAGCTCATATCTGGCCAGCAGCAGCGGGGCAAACATTTTGAGCAACCCTGGCTGTGAGGTCATGAGGATGACCTCACAAACAGGAATTCTGCTGTTGGTCTGCCTCTAGGATGCAACCTCAGCACTTCAAAGAAAAACCAGAAGGTTCTGTATTCCTGAACCTGAAGCTGAGGACCTAACAAATGCACCTTCAACCCAGAAAGGCTCTTCCCATCTAAGATCAGCTGCATCTTTCTCCACCACGGACGGGAACAAGCAACGCGGGCAAGCCGAGAACAGCACGTCTGCCTAAGAATTCAGCTCGCCACCAGGAATGTATTTTTATGTATTTCAAATTTGCAGATTTTCATTTGGGTTCAGTTTCAAACACCTTTTCTCAGTATTCTCTCCTGGAAAAGTAAGCTATATTTAAGAACTCTGAACACTGAGTAGAAAGTAAATCATAAACTTACGTAACATGTTACCCCTGCCTTGCCACCCTAATATATTGCTAACTGCACCAGCCTCGATATTTACTGTACTAAGAGGAGAATTGCCACGTAGAGGCAAAAAGTTCATTTCAAAAATGCCAGAAGTGCAAAACCTCAGCTCTGCAATATCACATCTTTGCTGAGAAAAGGCAAAATTACTAGACTGCTCTTATTGTTGTTCCTCACCCCCTCACGAGTCTTGGAGTTTGCAAGCCAGCACAAAATAAGAATTAATGAAATTTTATTGGTATTTCTAAGTGGTTAAAAGTTCTTAAATTGGAAGGTAATGTAACACAGAATTCATGATAATTATCTCCAGGTGCTGGGATTATTGGTAGTTTTTATTTTTTCTTTGTATTTTCTTGGGTTTCTCAAATTTTATTTAATAAACAGGTATAACTTCATAAGCAGGAAAAAAATCTAATGATTTTTGAGCCACAATAAAATGGCTTCAACCAGAGAGTTAGGAAGCAGACGCTACTGTATTGCTTTCTACACAGGACTATAAATGCAGCACCGCAAGGCCAGTATGAGAAGTGGGTAGGCCTGTGCAGTGGGTAGGTGATCACCAAGCTTATTTTTCTCCCCTGGGTAACAGGCCCTATTTCCCAGCTGCCTTTGCAGCTCACTGTGACCACATGACTGAGTTCTAGCCAATGGAATGAGAGGAGCATGTGGGATGAGCGCCACTTTTAGGCCGAGCACATAAAAATCTTCCCGTGTGCAATCCCCCATGCCCCATTCACCAGTGGCCTGATGAACAAGCTGGGCAACCTCAAAAGCACGGACTGGGGACAGTGGGATCACAACATGGAAGAAGCCTGGAGCCCTTCTCTCCATTCTCTCACCAGGAAATACCTACTCTGTACTTTTCCATAACTGAAATAAACTTTCATCTCTAAGTCAGTGAAATTAGTGAGGTTTGTTACAGCAGCTAGCTGACCTTACCTAATACAACAGCAAAGAGATGAAAACTTCCCTTAGAGTTCTGGAATCATCTCAGCTAAGTAAACTGCTGGAAGAAACTTTTAGGATGAGCACCTGAGATAAAAATACTTCATACTACAAAAAACGTAATTGCATGAAAAATCAATGAAAGTACTATAGTTTCTTAAAACCAAAAAGACATTCTACTGGCAAGACTAAAATATGTTTAAAACACAAGTTTAGTTACAACATACTAAAACTTATGTAAAAAGACTGACAAGGGGTTAGTAACTGCTCGTTAGTTAATGGTACTATATTCTACTTTTGCATATATTCGAAATTTTCCATAAAAAATTTTAATCGCAGATATTTTAGTAAAATCCAAACCACACCTTCTCCTTCACCCTTCATAACCTTAAAAAAAACTTAAGCAACTTACAGAAATAAGAGGTTCCTCAAAACAAGCAGTTCCCCCAAAAGAACATGGTGTAAGTTATGTTCAAATAAAAAGAAACGATTTTCTTCATAATTCTTTGATTTCTTAAGATTTTGTTTAGTTTTTGTTTTTTAGTTTACCCATTAAAAAATGTGGCTTTTGGGGCGACGGGTGGTTTAGTTGGTTAGAGCGTGAACTCTGGGCAATAGGGCTGCCGGTTCGATTCCCATGTGGGTCAGTGAGCTGCGTTCTCCGCAACTAGAATGAAGACAACAAGCTGCCACTGAGCTGCCACTGAGATCCCGGGTGGCCGGACGGCTCAGTTGGTTGGAGCATGTGCTCTCAACCACAAGGTTGCCGGTTCAACTCCTGCAAGGGATGGTGGGCTGCGCCCCCTGCAACTAAGATTGAACAATGGCAACTGGACTTGGAGCTGAGCTGCGCCCTCCACAACTAGATTGAAAGGACAATGACTTGGAGCTGATGGATCCTGGGAAAAACACACTGTTCCCCAATAAAGACCTGTTTAAAAAAAAAAAAAAATGTAGCTTAAAATTTAAAAACACATGTATCGTGCTCACTTCGACAGCACATACACTAACATTGGAACGACACAGAGAGGGTCAGCATGGCCCCTGTGCAAGGATGGCATGACAATTTGTGAAGCGCTCCATATTTTTAACAAATATAAAATACTGAATGTCAACTGTAACTGAAAAAATAATTCAAAAACAACAATCAAATGTATGAAAAGAGGGTTAGAAATGAACACCAGGATTCTGTCCCAGCTGGATGACCTTAAGCAAGTATTTGACCCCTTCCCAAACCCTGACATTCTCATCTATAACCTGAGGATACTGATTAAATAAGTTCTATTTCTAACTCCATCCTTTTGTGATTCCACTGTTTTGGATGTCAAATCCCAACTCAAGGAGAAGAGCAAGGATTCAAAAGTGAAAGGAAAGCAACTGTGGCTCTAAGGAGGCCAGAATCCGAGTCCTCTGCCTGCCATCAGTGAAGAACGAACCCAAATCTGATAAGACTGGCTTCTCACAAGCTCCGCATCTCCTGGCACTCTCTCCAGCCTGGCATTGTCTCATCTGAGGCAAATCACATCTCCACACTTCACCTCAATCCCTTTGTAGCCCATTCTGGCCCATCAGCAAAATGAACATACTCCTTTATTTACTATATCTGGAAATTATGTTGGGAGGCAGAGCTGAAGAATTTGCAACGAATCAATCTGCCAGGAGAGGGAGTTTCACACTGGGCCTCCAAGAACAGGCTGTGTGCTATCGTAGTAGACTGGGCACCTGCAAATGCAGGTGTCGGCTGGCCCCCCTGGGTGGCCCTGAGGAAACCCAGCAGCACACAGGGCAAATGATTTACCTGTAGACAGACAGCCGCACTCGGAGAGTTCTGAGCTCCCTTCTAATCCTAAAATGTTAAATGTCCATGAACTTAATAACAGAGAAGGGGAATGAAAAGTCAAAGTAATGGGAAAGTCAGTCTAGTTTAACAGAAAGATGTTTCTGAAGCTGATTTTCAAGCCAAGCTTGAGAGAAAAATTCAAAGGCTGTGTGCTAATACCATATTCCTGAGTTTGGGAGGTTCATTCACAGCTTGAACCTATCCCCTGAAGTCATGGTTATGTAAGTGTCTGTCTATGCTGTGTCACTTGCTGTCCCCCACCCCCAACACACAAGACACAGTGTAACCTGAGCCTGCCTGCTTCAGCCACTGAAAACACTTACACATCACTCTCGGAGCTTTCCAAATGGACTTGTATTTCCACTAAAGAAAGGCGAGTTGTTCAATTTTTTTCCCCTTTCAGTTTTGTTCACATTCATATTTCTGTACATATAGAAAAGACTGAAGAAAACAAAACTGAAGAGCACTTACATATTTTCTTCAATTCCTGGGCAAAACAAGGAAGGTTGTAACTTCACATAAGACTATCAAGACCTCATCAATAAGCTGATAGGCCTGCCTGGGACCAATTTCAGCACATCTCATATCCTCGCTGAACTGAGCTGCACGGGCTAGAATATTTCTACACCCAAAACCCATGAGCAGCACATTCTCATAAGAGCGTCCAAGGGACACAGGAAGTGACTCTAAAATATAAGCAGATGCATCACCTCCTCACAGGGTCTTTCCTGACTACGTTTCCTGCCCTCTCTCTTCCTTCTCTGAACTGCTCTAGCCACTGCGCAGTCTTCTATTACTGAACGATGAATCACACTCACTCCTGTCTTGTTTGCATATCATGCTATGACTAAGTCCCTCATGGTCAGGGATGAGGTTTGTCTTTGCATCTAAAGGATCTAAAAAAGTATCTGGTACATAGTAAGAGTTCCAAAAAGTTCTGAACTGACTCAACATCAAAACAAGAACTCATAAAATGATGCACTATTGCTATTTCAAACTAGGGCATCAAGTTAACTGTATGTCACCCTCTAAGCGCTTGAACACGACACCATCGGAGGATTTCCCAAGCCTGGAGCCTCCTTTTAAAAGCAGGCCCATGAAACTACGGGCAAACCGCACAATTACCACCTCCAGCGAGGGGTGTACAAGAGCTGTCAGTCTCAAATTGTATCATTACCTTTGTTGACACTACACTTTTCTAGAACAGCGCCATCCCATAGAGATATAATACGAGACAAATGTGTAATTTTGAATTGTCTAGTAACCATGCTTTAAAAAATTAAAAAGAAACAGCTGAAATTATAACATTTTATTTAACCCAATATATCTAAAATATTACTTCAAAATGTAATCAATATAAAACCTATTAATAAGCTATTTCACACTGTTTTCTCATACTAGGTCTTTGAAACATATTGTGTATTTTATGTTTATAGCACATCTCAACTTGGACTTGCCACATTTCAAGTACTCAATAGCCATATATGGCTTGTGGCTACTGTATTAGACAATGCAGGTCTAAAATATACGAGGTGTGATCAAAAACAAGGTGAATGTTTAAATTTTAAAAATTTATTACAGTAAAAGACACAGTGCCATTAATCCCCCTCAAAAAACTCCCTCTCACTTCAAACACACTTATCCCATCCTTCCTGCCACTTTCTGAAGCAGTTCTGGAAGTCCTCTTTCGTGAGTTTCTTTAGTTGCGCTGTCGTGGCTGCCTCCATATCCTGAATCAATTCAAAACGTTTACCTTTCATCATCATTTTGACTTTGGGGAGTAGCCAGAAGTCGCATGGTGCCAGATCCAGTGAATAAGGTGGATGAGGACACACAGTATGTTTTTATTTGACAGAAATTGCCGTACCAGAAGTGACACGGAGCGTTGTCATGATGGAGGATGAAACCAGTTGCCCATTTTTTAGGCCGTTTTCTACGCACATCATTTCTTAAATGCTCTAATGAGCCCTTATAATATTCAGAGTTCACCATAGTGTTCCTGGGTACAAACTCAGCTCACACAATTCCATCAAGGTCAAAAAACACAATTAACATCACTTTGATGTTACTCATACTCATAGAAAACGGCCTGAGAAATAGGTAAACATTTCATCCTCCATCATGACAACGCCCCGTGTCATTACAATATATAAGTGAGGAAAAGGGCAGAAAAATGTAAACTTTTGCAATAAAACCATGAATAATTTAATTGTTCTTCTGATAAAAAAGGAAAAAATAGCATTTACAGTAAGAGAACCTTTAAAATACCTGTTTGATGGGATACATAGTGTATAAAGAAGCCCTGCTTGTAGCACAAGGCACTGCCCAGACAGATCAACATTGAGTTTGAAAATACCCCCACGTAAAACTCAAAGCAAAGTACAGAGATTGAGTTACAGATGAAAATTTAACAAGTGTCTCCAGATACAAGAGAGGAACCTGAGACTTAATGACTGGCAGATTAGAGGCCAATAGAGCAGGAGGCAGCATTTCAAGCACAAAGAGGAGGGAGAGCCCCGTTCCTCTGAACCACCTGAGTTTAGCTTCTGCTGTCTTTCTGAGAGCAGGAAACCAACGCAGTCAAGGAATGGTGTGATAAGAACACATGGAAAGACAGGCTTGGGGCCGGGCGGGAAAACTGCAGGAGAAAAGAGGTAAAGGTGTGACTCTAGTGTCCCACGCTTTAACACCTGGGAAACTCGGCAGTCTTCCGAATGAACATAGAATCTCCGTGGGGGATGGAGAGGGGAGCATCTCCTCGAGGGCAGAGTATCTGGCCAGCATGAGAGGTCAACGCAAACTGATGATGAGTGACATGAAGCCACCCAAGGTCATCATTCATCACTGTCCTGGCCTCCCAGGATCTTACCCCTTGAACACAGGGAAAATGTGTGTGATGTCACCAAGCACAGTTTAGGGCACGGACCACAGAAGGGCCACTGTTTCCTATCAGTGCAGTAACGAGTGAAATACACTAGAGAGAAGAGCAAGCAGGGGACTGGAGCCGTTGGGTTTCAGCAGCAACTAAGTGGCTGGTTCGAAGGGTGAGGGTAAAATCTTACACATGGAGGTGAGTCGACTAAGGCCGGTGCCTGTGGCGATGGAGGGGGAAACTCCAAATGTCTTTATCCCACCATCTCCAGCAGTATATTCCAAAACTCAGGAATAATGTAAAGATTAGCCAGGGAAAAAGGCCTTACAACCTTGTCAGAAATAAACATACATAAGAAGTGAAAGAGCAATTTTCCAGATTGGAAAGAGATAGAAAGAGTGCCTCTTCCAGAGAGCTGACTCTGACCTTCCAAGGCGTATGCCTAAAAGGGTGGAGCAGTGCCTCAAATCTGTTCAGGAGGCCAGAGCTTCTGGAAATAGTGGTGTTCTGAATAGAATACATACCATGAAATACTGAAACACAGTACAAAGTGTAAAATTTCTAAATATAGGTCAGTAGCAGGAGCCTAAGACTTAAACTAAAAAGCCCTATACAAAGTAAAAAATGAAGTTAAGAAAACACTGTTTATTGTTTAATTTTTCACATAAATGGAAAAAGCAGCACCCTAGTCTAGCTGGAAGATGACCAGCATTCTCCAAAGACCGCCAGGCTGAAGAAACAGAACCTTCGAAGGAGTGAAAGTTGCCTGATACCGCTCTCACTTCATTCATTTTTGTACTGTTTTGATAAACTTACAGTTAGCCCACAAGCTGACGACAGAGCTGGTAATAACATTCCCATAGTGCTAAATTTCTACATTTCACAAATCATCAGAAAGCATGACACAAATAATAAAATCAATTAAAGGAAGGGACAAGGAGACATGAGAGAAACAGGTACAACTTAAAAAGCATCAACTTCACTATGGTACCACTTGTCAACACTACTGTTCGGTTCCACATCTATCAAATTTGTTGTCTTGTTTTTACAGGATTTACTTACACTAATTCCAAAAGCCATGTCTGGGAATTAGAGCACCCAGAGGTGGTTCCTCACAAACATGGTCACTCCTGTCTTCACTCGCAACAAGGGACCATTCCTCATTACCGTGTCTCCCCGAAAATAAGACCTCGCCGGACAATCAGCTCTAATGCGTCTTTTGGAGCAAAAATTAATATAAGACCCGGTCTTATTTTACTATAACATAGGACCGGGTCTTATATAATATAAGACCAGATATGACATAATATAACATAATATAACATAACATAACATAACATAATATAATACCGGGCCTTATATTAATTTTTGCTCCAAAAGGCACATTAGAGCTGATTGTCCAGCTAGGTCTTATTCTCAGGAAAACACAGCAATTTCAAATTACTGTACGTTTCTCCTGGTAGATTACTGAACAAACGTTTATTGAATATTAAAGCCTTGTAACCTGTCCTTTTTTATTCCATTGTCAAGAATATTCATAAACACCAGTATTTCCTCAAAGATTTTCACCTCGAGTAAGCGCAAGTGTCCTTTCACATCTGGACAGCTCCTATAGCTGTCGTCACTCTGGATTCATAAGGGAAGCGCTCACTGAAATACCGTAGCCCAAACATGTTAGTAAGATTCCAGGCGGCATACTTCTGGGTCTTCCTTAGCCTTCTGTCACCTTATTGTACTAGAGCAACGCGAAGATCTAGTTTCACTGATATTTGTCAACATATGTAAATACTTATGGTATTTCATACACTATATATAACTTTTAAAATATACCAGCCTCAAACAGCTTTAAAATTAACTCAAAGATTAAAATGCATATCTCTAGCAAGGATAAAGTACAAAAGATGAAAGATAAGCAAATAGTGCGGTCACTGTTTGTTTAAAAAGATCAATGTGAAAAGCCTTCAGACACTAAAGGACTGACATAAGCCAGTAAGAGTCAGAAAATTAATTGGCTCTTTAATGCAAATGGTGCATTTGGACAAGGGAGTTTCTAAGCAGTAGAGCCCTTACAAAGCCGTTGATGAAATCAGCCTACCAACCTTGAGTGCTGGTTTGACAATATCATGCAATAAGACGCCGAGAAAGTTTTACCACATCTTTCTATTAAAGTCAGAAGTAGCCTTTTAAGCGATGAAAGACTGAGTTTCTGATGTTTACTGAATGAAGTCAGAACAGGGTATCAACAGATAGACATAACCCTTAGAAAAACTATTTTGTGCTTGAAAATTCCATGTTTTTAAAACTTAGAGTGTGTATGACACAGTACAGAAGATAAGTTGTATGCAGAGTTTCAGTCTATAGCAGTTTTTAAAAGGAGGAGGAGGGGCCAAAACCCCACCAAGGTGGAAAGGGCTTGGATCCTCAGACTACCGTGCCACAGATGGAACTCTGGGCCATGACGCAACTGCCTGCAACGAGGCATGTCTGTACAAGCTCAGTCTGCGTGAAGGTTTATTTTATGTTCCCGCTACTTAGGTCTAAGCAAAAAATAAGCAACCTCCCAAAGTTCCTCCATCTACAAAAGAACTGGGTGTGGTGGGGGAGAGGGGCTATGAAAAGCTGAATGATTTGAGCTAGTTTGCTCATTTACTTACACAAGCTTCTACAAAATCATGTGACTTTGTAACTCTAATATCACCAGCATAAGACAGATCTTAAGAGGGACTGAAATTACTAGGCCTGGTTAGTATCTCCCAGAAGAACTTAATAGGTCAACAGCAGTCAATTATACTAATGTGTAAAAAGGAGCAAATATGCTTAAAATAGCATAGTTTTAGACTCAGAAGAGACCTTAGCAATCTAGTTCAACTTCCTCGTTTTATCACTGAGGAAATTGCTTCTAAAAAATGAAATCACTTGTTAAGGTCACAGTTACTTTGGGACTTAAACCCTAACCTCCACATGAAAGACTCCTGACCCTAAAGTATGCTGATCAGTAAAAGTTTCAGACCTGCCCAACTAAAAGTAGCCACACACCAACTGTTTGTTCTGAATGAGAAAAGAGCACAGACAATTCACACGAGAACCAATTACTTCCTTGTTTTTTTTCTCTTTATAAAAGGTCTCTTGTTTTTACTTTACAAGTGAGCAAATTTAATAGTTGCTATAGGTCTTTCCCCCTCCACCTGAGGGATGGACATGTCCCCCCACCCCGGATGTACTCTTTTTCCCCTCTGAGGGATGTATATTTATTGGGCTCCCCACCACCACCTGGGCGTTATAGGTCTTTAGATCCAATGGGAAAAAAAATCACATTTCTATTTTCACACTATGTACTGAAGGATACCTGGCTATTTCAAGAGAA
This sequence comes from Rhinolophus sinicus, assembly GCF_057876585.1. NCBI lineage: Eukaryota > Metazoa > Chordata > Mammalia > Chiroptera > Rhinolophidae > Rhinolophus > Rhinolophus sinicus. Next base: position 35,884,357 of record NC_142509.1, read on the forward strand.
GGTACCACTCTACAAAATTTACTCATAAGTCCCCAAGTTTTCTATACAACCACCCGAGACGCTGTAAATGGAAACCAGAAATTGGTTTCATTTGGATCTTAACAGCCAACTTCACTGTTGGTTATTTTTACCTATTTCGGCAATCCTCTACACACGCACACACAGCAGGTTCTATCAGACCTTAGGTTTAGGAAAAAAACTCCACCTGCAATTAAATTGCAGGAAATAAAGCTGACAAACATACGAGTACAAAAGGCCCTGAAATTTGGCAAGGCACAAGTTGTGACTTGAGGAGCACGAGGCGTTTTTCCATGCTGAATATTTAACTCATCATACATTACAAGTTCTTCAGTGACAACTGTTCATTAAAAATATGCCCTTCAATAATGGCAAGGCACACCTACTCAAATTAACTTTCTAAAACACGGCAAGAAGCAAGATTTTCATTACCCATGCTAGTAGACGTGGGGTTTACCCCCATTCTGACTTAAACGAAAGAAAAAAAATTGAAGTGTAAATTCCTTTAGCAATGGGAAGTCAGGAAGACGCAGGGATTACGAGAAGGAGAAAGAGGATTTCTAACTCACACTGTTTTACACACATTCATTCATTTAATCGTCACACGATTGTCCGGAGTAGCCATCATCCCCAATTTATAATCAGAAAAATGAGCTCCAAAAAGTTAAGCAGTTTGTACAGACTTCCACAAAGTAACAGAGCCAGGATTTGCTGTCAGGCAAAGGACTGAATTCTTGCTCTTAACCTCACGTCCATTAACAGCTGGGGGTTCCCCAAGAGCAGCACGTGAGTCTGTTTTACTCAACTTTGTATCCCTAACATCTGAGCTAGGGCCTCTCTACAGTAGGTGCTCAATAAAAGCCCGAGGAATATATGAATTAAAAGATAAATTGGTAAACTCAACAACAACAACAAGAAAAACAACCAGATTCAAAAGTAGGCAAAGGACTCGAATAGACATTTTTTCCAAAGCTATCCAAATGGCCAAAAAGCACATAAAAAAGTACTGACTATCATCAGCCATGAGTCCAAGGCAAATCAAAATCACCATGAGATCCCACACTTCATCCCCACGGGGACGACTGTAATCAAAACGCTAAATAACAAGTGTTGGGGAAGGATGTGAACAAATTGGAGCCTCCTCCTTTGCTGGTGGTACAAACATGCTGGAAAACAGTTTGCAGTTCCTCAAAAGGTAGAGAGCTCCCAGATGAACCACCCCTAGATATATACCCAAGAGAAATGAAAATATATGTCCACTCAAAAAAACTTAAAGAAAAATGTTCATAGCGCATTATTCATAATAGGCAAAAAGTGGGAACCCGTACACTGGAGTATCATTCAACCATATCAAGGAATGAAGTGTGGATACACGCTACAACATGGGTGAACCTTGAAAACATTTTGCTACATGAAAGAAATCAGTCATATTGTATGATTCCATTTATATGAAATGTCTAGAACAGGCAAATCTATAGAAACAGAGAGTAGGGTTGAAATGAAGAGTGACTGCTAGTGGCTGCAGGGTTTCTTCTCGGTATGAAGAAAATATTCTACAACTCATTGCAGTAATAGTTGCACAACTCTGCGCGGAAAAAAAAAGGTATTTGGTGTACCAGCAGTTTTCCTGTTTGCCACTTACAACCAGCAGAAAAACGACTTGCAGAAAACTCGGTGATTCTAAAATGCTCAAGACCAGCAACACGGACTCCTCATCAGGGCAGGGAAGCCTCTCCTTGATAGAAACCCAAATTTCTTAGTTTTATAGCCTGTTCGCTGCCCTCAAACTACAGGGCAGTAGACTATGTGCTAGTACCTCAACATGCTACTTTTATGCCTCGTATCTTTGCTCAGTCTGGAATGTTCTACCTAACCTATCTCTGCCTAGAAACCCTAGATTTCCATCAGTCCTAACACAAGTGCTAATTCCTACTCGGGAAGCCTTCCCTGACTCCCCCCCATACACACACCTCCAAGGCACGTGAACCGATCCTCTTCCACGGAACCATCACACCACCCTTTCAGCCTATACCTTACTCATCAGTTGTCTCATCTCGTGAGACGGAGAACTCCTTGTACCCAGCCAGAGTCTTCACTGCACTCAACAAATGTTTGATACACTGGCATCTCTGGGGCTTTCTCCCACCTCATGGAACATTTTCTATTGGCCACATTCATCTGAAAAGCTTTAATGTAAGTGTAACCATGCTATAAAATAAACCAAGTGACCCACAGGCCACCAGTGATACAGGACTGGCCTTTCCTGTCTTTCCTGGCTTCTCGGTATTTGAAAGAGCTGACGACTCCCCCTGCACTAATACCACCTGACAAGGTTATCTAGAGACCTCCAGTTCATCAAGGCTGAATCCCTTTCATCAACAGAGCAACACCGCAGGGTGGACAGAGCAGATGGCACCCCCATTTTACAGAGCGAGAAGCAGAATGGGAGAAGTTAAGCAACTTGCCCAAGTTCACAGGACTCACAAAGCTGAGGCTGAAGCAAATCCAGGACCTCAGACCTCTTAATAGTAGTTCTGATTCCCCATGATGGTTTGCTGAGAATATTTCCAGTGAAAATATACTTTTTAATTACTTAAAAAATATAGATCCAGACATATAGATCCAAAGTATAAAGAAAAAAAAAGAGTGGAAAAACATACTCTAAAATACTGAAATGATTTTGTCTAGACAGAATTATGAATAATTTGCTTTTTCCTCTGTTTTTGTATGTGTGTGTTTTATACTGTATGCATTGAACCCACATACTTAAGAGAGCTAATACACGTTATGAAAATGTATGGACCATTGTAAAACTAGTATATAAGGAAAAAATAAACCTGAGACATCAAGGAAAAATAATAACTTCAATGGAAAACATTTTCTAAAATCTAAATTTGACTCTGATACTAGATTCTCAATGAAACAACCTAAGCAAGCCATATATGCCTTACAACAAAAATTAGCAATATGGTTTCATGGGACACACACTTTTTTTCTAGTCACCCATGTGTGAAACTTAGCAATAAACGTTTTCTTTCACTGAGGCTATAAAAAACTTACCCTGTCTATAAAGTTTATTTATTCTATAGTCTGGAAAATAAATGTCTAAATATGTTCCTTCCTGCCTTAGGTATTAGAACATAATATCTCTGATAAGAAATCATTCTACGGAGGAAATCAGTTACAGAGAGAAGGCAAGAGGTCAAAAGATTTGATTAAAAGACTTTTAGAAAAATATCCCTAATATTTCTTATCTTTCCTGAGAAGAGAGGAAAAAGACATGCCAAGTATTTCAGTGCACAACTTGACTAGGAATTTGTAGAATCAGAAAAAAACCCAAAAACCTCATTAAAGTTGCCCTCCCTTATGCGTCCTTTATACATCAAACCCGAATTCTGGATGATGTGCACATCCTGAACATCTGGCTCTTCAGGCCCTACAGTAAATCAAGGACTCGGCAATTTTAAGTGCAAAAAGTAGGCAGAGTTAAAACTGGGATCTAATCCAAGCTATCCTCAGACATAAGTAAACAAATTATCAAACACTTAATTTAAGTTGGAAGTACATTAGACCTTCTACTTATATAAAACATTAGGGCCCCAAAACGTCTGTCTGTAATCTCATTGGGATTCCTGAGAAGAGGTAGATGGAAATGCATTTCCCCAGGGAAAGAGACAGCAGAGAAGGTTCCCAACGGGGATTCTGTAACGGGACTACTTCCTCTTTTCTAAGATTTGCAAAGAATACTTTTAAGATTTTGTGGCTGAAGCACAATAACATAGACAATTAAAAAACAGACCCACCCACTGAGTTAGTGCAAGTGGAATCTGTCTTTCTGAAAGTGCCAGATGGAGATTAAAAGAAAAAAAGCTCTTTACTAATTGTGGCCAAGATTCCTTGGTACTTGGTGCCAGGGCCAGGATATTAACCCAGATGTCCTAGCCAAATTCAAGGTTGGTTAATTACAGCCTGCCAACCTACAAAAAGAAAAAAAAAAGCCTCTTCTGTTTCCCAGATTGAAATCTGAAGAGGTCACTCTTACTTGAAATTCTTGTGTAGTACCATCAGTCGGTATGTTTTCCCTTAAAAGTGCCTTGTAACTCAAATGCTGATTTAAAGCATATGGATTCTTTGAGTTCCACCTACATGGGAAATACACTACGTACGTTAAAAATATGTAAGATGTTATAATAGTTTAAAGCCCCCCCTAAACAATTATCTAAAAAAATTCACAGCCAGGGTGATACTGCCTCTGCTTTCCAATTAAGATTTGAAAGACTTGCATAAAGGTTTATATCAAACACAAATTTTGAACCATGAAACTTTTAAAACTAAAAAGGAAGGCTCTGCTGCCAGGAGCACAATTCCAGGAAAAAGCTATATATGCAAATGTCAGTTACAAGGCCTCCCAGGGTTGAGCAAAGATCCTGCATACAAATAGGAAAGTATTCCCTCAATAGCAAGTCTGAACATCAAGTACTGGTCTGGCCTGCCAGCCACTGAAGGTTCCATTGCCAATACATTCTGTGCATTGCTTAAAATAACATAAACTCGGGTTCAATTTCTAGGTCTGTATTCACTGGCAGTGTGGTCTTTTAGGTAAGTTAGTAAAACTCTTTGAGCCTCAGTTCCCCACATCTTTAACTCTTTCTTCATCAAAATCACTAACATGACATTATTCTTTCTTTCCCTTTTAAAAAATATTTTAATAAATACGTATTTTTAAGGACTACAACCACCATAGCCTTAAATTATCTGCCCCTCCCACGTTTCCACCTCAGGACCTTTGCACTGGCTGTTCCATCTCTCTAGTATGCTCTTCCCTCTGGGATCTACATTCCCTTACTTCCTCTAGATTTCTACTGAAAAGTCACATTCTGAGTAAGGTCTCCTCTTGCTATCTTATCTAAAATTTCCATCACCCCAACTCTTGTCCCCAAAGCTTCGTATTCCCCTTCTGTGATTTTTTCCCTTACCATGTATCACTCTAATAAATTTTATAAATATGATTATTATCTGCTTCCCCTACTTGAATGGGAGCTCCAAGAGAACAGGAATTTCTGTCTGATCCACTGCTGTATTGAGCTCCCAGAATGGCCCTGGCACACAGTAGGTGCTCAAATACATACTTGTTGAGTGAATACCGAACCAGACCTAATTTCAGCTCACAGACCAGTACATCACAGCCCCGCAAGCTGCCTTTAGGGAGACTATCACAGCACTTCAAAAATACTATAAAGGAGAACAATAGGTTTGCCATGAATAACACTGTCCATTCTTTTATCATAGTAAAAGACACTCTACATCCCATCTTATTTGTACAAGGAAGAGAGGAAAGAAGCTGCTAATTTGGATAAAGTGGAAAGTTACATGAGGTAAAAAGTCTCACTTTAGTTAACACTGTATAGACAAGGTTTTCTTTTAATGTTAACAAATATTAAACCATCTTCCTGTGACTTTACTGCACTACCTTCTGTTTTTTTTTTCTTTATCTTTGACTTCTGTAAAAGCAGTCTTGAAACTTATGGACCTCATATTTTCAATTACTAAATAATAAATATTTACTGAGCACACAGGACTGCAGAATCCTACAGAGTGCTATAAAGTGAAATATATATATTTCAAGGACCTTATACACACACACACCAGAAATACACCTGCAAATAATGAAGAACTCCAGGCAGCCAATATGTGATGAATTATAGGGTGCCTATCTTTGCATGGAGTGTAAGACTACCAATTCATCTCTTATACACCATCCATTAAGTTTAGAATCCTAACAGAGACAGCACTTAAAAAGCAAGAGTCAAACATTACTGAGTTAAGTTCACATGCATTTATGGGTCAGCTGGGATACAACAGACTCAATGATAGACACTGGGTAAAAAAAAAATTAAATATAAATAAAGGCATCAAATTCTAAACTTCTAAAGAAAAAAAAAACCAGACTGGCTCTGTTGTGCTTGGGCACAAGCAGGAGCTTAAGCAATTGCTGAAAAAGTCGGGAAGGGTGTGATCTTTACCTTTGGACAGAATACCTATGCAGGGTCCCACCCAGTTTCAGCTTTTTTATCCTTTTGAACCAGGCCTAGTGGGAAGCCTAAGATGTATTTTACCACTTTCTCTGAACCTTAAAAACTCAGTACCAGCCCTTGCCCAAGCAATCACCCACTTCATTGTTTTAATTAAGGCCAGCCTTGCTTCTCACTAGAGATTCACTACGCTAACTTAATTATTAAGTACCTGGAGTCAATACCTGAGCTCAAATTCTGACATCACCACTTATTAGCTATGTGACCCTGAGCAAGGTACTTAACCTTTCTATGCCTCCTCTGTAAGATGGGGATAATGATAGCACCCTCATTTGGGTTAGGTTGATTAGTGAGATAAAACACAGAAAAGACTTGCCCAGAGCCTGACCATGGGAAGCCCTCAATAAACGTTAATTGTTGTTATTTTCAGAAGAAAAAATGCCCCAAAGCTAAGGAGCAACATACCTGAGGATTCTTGCAAAAGGTTATCATTAAAACCCAAGTCAAACACTCTAGGTAATACTAATAATAACAAAACACGAACACCAACCAGAATCATAACCATAACAGGAGGAACAGCAACATGAATACTTACCGAGCTCTTACTGGCCAAGCACTGCACTAACCTAAAACAGGAAAAAGACAAGGCTGTTGAATTTTTTAAAAAAAACTGCATACATTTTCCCACCCTCTTTTTCAAATGTGGTAATTGGTGCCCAAGTTTTGCTAAAAACAGGTATTTAAAAGGATTGCAGATTTAACGTGTAATTTCTTCATACCAAAGAGGTGGGGCTGCGAAGGGAGGAGGGGGTGGTGCTCAGTTCCTGCCAGATGGAAAAGCCACATGAAGTGGAGAAACAGCCGAGTACAGGCTTTATCCCCAAATCAAAATCAGATTTTTGAAGCACAGCACCTCCACATTCGGGGACTCAGAAGGCTCTGCTTTTAAAATAACCTCTGAACAAGTGTCATCTGTCTTCCGAGCCAATCCCCTGCCGAGGCAGAAGGTTCGGGTTACCCGGGAGCGGTGTTATTTCAGAAATCCTTGTCACCTCTTATCATCCATCTTCTCCAAGAATCACAGTCCCAATTGTGCGTGTGTGTGTGTTGGGTGGGGGGGGAGAGGAAAAGCCACCACCAGCCATGCCGGAGGCCACCCGACCCGGCCCGCCGGCCGGCGCCCGCCACAGAGGCCACGGCCAGAGTGCCCTCCATTCCCGCTCGCGGGCACCGGTGCCAAGGGCCTGAGGAATGCTCAGGTGACCCGGCGGCAGCACCCAAAGGCAACAGGTTCGGCCGGCCTCGGCCTCGCAGGGGTCCGGCCCGGCCCAGACCCCCCCAGGGCCGAGCGGAGGGGAGAGGGGCGCCGGCAAGGGAGCGGCGCAGGGCAAGGAGTCCAAGCTCCATCTTGAGGCGGGCGGAGGAAGGGAAGGCCGGGCTCGGCGCTGACAGGGCCGGCCACTTTTCCGGCGCCCGGTGGAGCACCCCAGGGACCCCCGGCCTCCAGGGCCATCCGCCCCGGGGCTCCCCGGGTCCCTTCAGGGGCGGTCCGGTGCGCGGGACTCACCCCTCACGGACGCCGGGCCCGGCCCCCGGTCCCTGGCTCCGAGCCGGGCGGAGCGGAGCGGGCCCGGCAGGGCGGGAGGGGAGAGGTGACGAGGGACGGGGACGGAAGAGGGCCCGCGCCGCGCCCCGCTCACCTCCGACCGCCGCCTCGGTCGCAGCCTTGGTCGCCACCTGCCTCACTGCAGCAGCAGCAGCAGCACCAGCAGCAGCAGCACGGCTGCCGCCTCCCGCCTCCCGGCTCGTCGGCTCGGGGCGGGGGCGAGCGTGACGCGCCGCCGCGGGGGCGGGCGGGCGCGCGCAGCCGGCACAAGACGCCGCGGCGGCTCCTCCCCACGCGCCCCGCCCCCGGCTCGGCGCCCAGCGCCCTGAGCCGGGCGCAGGGCGTCGGGTTCCCGCCGGGGCCGGAGCCCCGGGCAGCAGCGGCTTTGTCTGCCCCCGACGCGGCCCGGGAGAGGCGAGCCCGAGGCCCCCCCGGCGCGCCCGCCGTCCGGCCCTCAGATCTTCGGGAGGACCGGGGCGCGGAGGGGGTGTGGGGGAACCCGGAGGGGCCTGCACGGAGGGGCTGCCGTCATTTTAGTTCCGCGTTTTCTGAAAGTGTGTCCAGAATGTGTAAGTCACACCCGATAACTCCATTCAGGCTGGACCGCAGACGGTTAGTTTGGGGCTGATTTTTTTTTTTTTTTTTTTTTTTTTTGCCAGACCCAGGGCGAGAAATTGTTTGAAACAGGCTAGGAGGAGCTGCCCTCAGCAGGTCTAGTCTAGGGAGCATCCTCCCTGCCCTCTTCCCGCAGGGAAAGACCCAGGATGAGGGATCCCTGGGAGGAGGCTGAGAGGAGCTGCCCACCGCAAGCGACGCCTGGGGAGGACCACCTCTGCCCTCCCTTTCCTTCCAGGGAAAGACCCAGGTTAAAAAAATCCCTTGAAATGAGCCCCGCATTTGCTTCGTTAGTTTGAGAAAAGCCTCTTTTTTTCGCCCCAGCCGCCTGGACGGGAGCCCAGGTTACTGTCCCGTTCTCCCGTTTCCCACCGCCGATCTCCTTTAAAAGCTTTGAAAGGGACTGGAGGGGAGGCAGCACCAGCCCCCAGGGCGGCCAGCATTTCACTCCCATGGCCATGGCAACCCCAGAAGCTTTGCAGCTCCTGGGAGCAATTTGCAGCTGTCGGGGCAGCCCAGCATTTTGCAGCGACTCAGTGGTGTATAAGGGGGGCCTGGGCTTCCTCCTTCTCCCGGGCAGAAGAGAATAATCAGGAGAATGACCCCTTCGCTGACCTTTATTCAAAGCACGGTGCTGCCTGGACTAGGCATGCACAGGGCAGGGGGAGGAAACTACAGTGGAAATGCACGAAATTCTGAACAAAATGAATTTATATGGGGACCCACCTCCCCTCAATTCACACTTTAAGTCACAAAAAAATTCTATTTCCTTACTCAACGTTACCTTAGTTTGCAAGCTGCGAGGTGAGGTCACAGTATCTATATTCCTAATCTGAAAGGCACAGCTCACCCTCCAGCCCTATCTAAACACTTTTCAGCTCTAACAGGCAGGCAACCTATGTAATTATAGATGCCGCAGAGCAAGGCAAGGACCACTGTTAATGGTGGGTGCAACTACAAACACCTGTTTATTTCTCTCTACTCATTATTTTTAAATGCTGAGATTTCATCATGAGTTTTTTGCATGAATTTTGATTTTTTTAAATATTGCATTAAAGTATTATTTCTTGATGACTGAGTTTTAGCGCCCCCTAAAATTTTGTGAGCAAGGCCTAGCCCCAGCCTTATTACTAGGGCACTGACTTGTTCAGTTCCACAGAGTGGCCAGTTAGGACTACAGTTGCTCAGTCCTACTTAAAAATGAATGTTCACATCCCTTTTTAGATGGAGCCACTGAGCTTTTTTAAAATGCACATCTGTGAAAGTATTAGAACAGCTCAATTGACAAGACTTTGGAAGATGGAGGAAAGTGGCAGAAGTAGAAAGACAGGTAAGAGCTCCCAAATTTTCATTTTATAGAGAGGGAAAGTGGGTAAATACTTGTTGGAGTTTTTTGTTTTGGTTTGGTTTTCTGGGACAAAAGTAAAGGTTTAATGATATTATTAATTAAACTGATAGGGATAAGTGCCAATAATGGTAGAACTGCGTTGAGTGGGACGGGTAGTGGTACTGTAGTCAGAACAGCAATAGATAATGTCTAGAGGTGATAAATAAATCAATTTTTAGAGCTACGGAAGTTACTACCAGAAGAACAAAAAGCAAAAATTTAGTGGTCTCTGGGGAAGTGGGGGGGGGGGGGAGGCAAACAACGCTGCTTTTCATTATAAACCTGATATAATTTTTTTATTAGTTTCAGGTGTACAAAGCAACATAATAGTTAGACATTTATATCCCTCACAAGGTGATAACCCCCCTCCCCCAAGCTACTACCCCTCTGACGTCGTATATAGCTGTTACAATACCGTTGACTATATTCCCTATGCTGTACCCCACATCCTGTGACTATACATATATATACAGAGGGTGCCAAAAAATGTATACACGTTTAAGAAAGGAAAAAACTGTATTAAAATTGTAATAGTCAATATATACCGATAACAAAAGATGAATACAAGTCACATTTGACTTCTGCAATTACAAGAGGAGCCCCAAGTGGTTACCATCAGCGCAATTTTCATACAGTTTTTTCCTTTTTTAGAATGTGTATACACTTTTTTGGCATCCTATCTATTTAATTATAGTTGACTTTGCATATTATTCAACTTCAGCTTCAGGTGTACCACGCAGTGGTTAGGGATCTACAGTCTATGAAGTGATCTCCTTGACCAGTTCAGTGCCCATCTGGCACCCTACTAAACCCGATATACTTTATTTTTTAAATTATGTGCATGCATTACTTTGATTTCTTTTTTAAAAAGTATAAGGTAGTTAAGATCCTCAAACAATGAGTAGAGAATGTTCTCTATAAACATTCTATATCTCCTATAAAAAGGAGTTTGTGGTTTGTTGGTACACTGCTCTGTAGCAGTGATTCTTTTCTCTGCCAGTTTTCTGCAGTACTCCATTTTTATTATTTTGTTTATTTTCTGTCTTACCCCACCCCTACTTTAATGTAAATTCCAAAAGAGCAAGGACTGTTGACACATTCATTGCTCTAGCTGTATCACCAGAGTAACGCTGGGTCCATTGTGAATTAGTTTTAAAAAGGATGGAGTGTAAGACTTCAGGGTCTAAATAACTGGAGACTTTTTCCTAGTATTTTGTCTTTTTTTTTTTTTTAAGAACAATAGATGTTCATTCTATAAAATCAAAGCAAGCAAAATGAAGAAAACAACAGTTATAATCCCACATATCCAGAGAAAATTACTGTAAATAATGGTTTTAATTTAATTGACTACTGCTTAGAAATATTTTCAATCTCTCACTAAGGTACTAATATTTCTTATTGCCATTCAAAAACAACACTCAATATAAAATAGTAGCTGGAGAGTACTTTGTAAACTGCTGTAAAGATGTGAGGATTTAGAGAGCTTTTAAAATAGAAAATGAGGGGCAGCTGGATGGCTTGGTTGGTTAGAGCACAAGCTCTTAACAATAAGGTTGCTGGTTCAATTCCCACATGGGATGGTGGGCTGTGCCCCCTGCAACCAAGATTGAAAAAAACGGCAACTGGACTTGGAGTTGAGCTGCACCCTCCACAACTAGATTGAAGGACAACTACTTGGAGCATAGGTCCTGGAAAAATACTGTGGTTGCACAATATTGTGAAGGCATTTATTCTCCAATAAAAATTTTTTAAAAAATAAAATAAAATAGAAAGTGAAACAGAAACTGTCATAACAAGAACATTTTAAATTAAAAGAAATACGTTAAATTAAAATTTAAAAAGTACATTTTCTTTTTTTCTTTCTTTTTTGTTGTTGTTTCTGAACCATGGTAGATAGGTAACAATTAAAAATGTAACTCCTAAACAATAGTCCATGATTAAAATGATCTTTATAAAGAAGACACAGGAATTGATTTTCATTGTGCTATTTTTTAAATTACATCTACTTTTATTAGCATTGCTTCATAAACCAGAGTCAAATTAATTTAATTTTCTCATCCAACAAGTATTTTCTGAACCCCTGCTGTGTCCCAGGCACTGTTCCAGGTATTTGGGGGTACAGCAGTGACGATTGAGTCTCTGTCTTCCAGCCTTATCTTTTATTGCTGTCAGATTTACTAAATTAAGGTGGCATAATCATTGTTTCATGAATCCCCCTGGTTTTATGCCCAGGATGGATATAATGCACCAGACCACACCCCTTGTTCATTATATTCAGCTCTGTTAAAAACTGAGGGATAGATTTATAAAGTCAGATAAAAACAAATGTTTAAGTTAACTTTGATGTCTTAGAAAATGTTAACATTTCCTTGCAAAGGCAGGGACCTACTGCTGGTTCATTTAATCAAAAAGTGACTAACAGATCAAGATAGTCTTAAACTGCAAAGAAAAGAAAAAAATAAATAAATCCCACAACGCATGGTGAAGCAGTCATAGACTGTTTTGGACCAAAAAGTAATTTTATCACTGAAACCAATTAAGACTGTTTGCTATGTCTCCTTTATACAAACAATGCTGATGGTAGTGGAATTTTTATGGATTTTTTTTTAAAAAAAGCAAACGTTGAAAGAATGACAAGCTACTAAATTTAAATTCATATGATCACTTCTCAAGGAGAACCATCTTGTGACAACAAGAGCCGTATTGTACACGTTCAGTTAACAAAGAACAATATCAGTAGGGCACCAGACATGATATGAACTGTATTTAGGGCCTTCTAAATAGACTCGTGCTTTAGTGTGTGTATAGTTTCATATATGAAGGTTGGATAAAATCACTTCTAAAGTTCCTACCAAAAACATTTTTAAGATTGTGTAACTTTTATCCAGTAAAGCAAAACATTTGTGAAATCAGTGGTTGATACAGCAGGTCTAATCTAACAAATTACTTGTTGAGCGCGTGAAAAGTTGATTCTGTTTTCAGCAAAACTCAAGCAGACTCAAACAAATACATGGTATACACATGTTCATAACAGCACTGGTCCCAATTACCAAAAGGTGGAAACAAGCCAAAAGTCCATCAACTGATGAATGGATAAACAAATTATGGAACATACAATGCAATATTACTCAGCCCTCCCTCCCCAAAAAAAGTACCGACACACACTACAACCTGCATAAGCCTTGAAACATGATGCTGAGTAAAAGCAGCCAGACACAAAGGATCACATATTGTAAGATTCCATTTATATGACATGTCCAGAATAGGTAAATCCATAAAGATAGAAAATAGACTAATGGTTGCCAGGGACTATACACTTTAAATGGTTCATTTTATGTTGTGTGAATATTGTCTCAATTAAAATAAATACATCAATAAATGAAAGTAATACTAAAAAAAAAAAGTCAGGTAGAGAATGGTTGATAATCAGGTAGGTGGGAGATTTGAGAAAAGAGATTTTTTAACTGGGAGGCAGTTTGGAGTAAAGTCCTTCCCAACTTGACATTCTATTACTTTACAGATTCAGCTCCAATTCTAAGTACTGGACAGATCGCAACCAAATTACATTCTAAAGTTTAACTGTCCAAAAGAGGCCAAAATTAAATTTGGACTATAAGGAAATGTGTACATGTAATAGTCAGCCTCTGCCAGGGCTTGTATTCAAATCCAATGACTAAATTCCATTTAGACACCCTCCAAATGGAAAGGCTCAAACAAAATAGGCAAATTTAACAATCCCCAATCCTACATCCTGGAGATGCCAGATAGTTTTTAATTAATTTCAATTTTAAAATGTTATTACCAGATGAACTAGTTTATTTAACTCTTTAGTGCTAAGTTAACTGAATGGATTTCATGCCGCACAGTCTGTGTGAGTATATGTGTGTGTGTCTTTCCGGGTATACATTTATTACATGTGAAGAAGTCAACTGGATACATTGGGATTAATGGAAGACTCATTAATGGATTTCCTGGGGAAAAATATATTTAAAAAAAGCAAGGTGTGAAACCGTGGACATAATGTGCTATTTTTTTAACTAATCAAAGGATGTATACATATATACAAATGATTAATGGAAGTATTTATTTTAAACAAAATACTAATGCTCATTTCTTCTCTTGTCTTTCGTCATACCTAACCTGACCCTAAACAACCCAAGGCATCCGTTTGCTGTGACTGGGAGGGAGCAAGAAGAGCAAAGAAAAAGGAGGAATTAATATTTAGGTTTGACATTCAAAATAGGATCCTTGTAACATTTTTATTGAGATGTAATTCACATGTCCTATAATTCACCTATTGAAGTGTACAATTCAGTGGTTTTTGGTATATTACATTATTAATTTTTCTAAATTGTGTTAAAAATATATAACAAAATTTGCCATTTTGACCATTTTTAGGTGTACTACTCGGTGCCATTAGTTGCATTCACAATGTTGTGTAACCCAAAATAGAATTTTCCTGAGGAAAAAAATAAAATGGCTTGGTATTCTAGCATTGTCAAGCAAGAAAGGATTATTAAAAATTCCTTTAGCTCCCATTCGTCATACCAAAGGCCTGGAAGACCATAGAGTTTCTGCTGTGATTACACAAGAAACTCCTATCTAACATTAAGACTTAGTCGGGAGACTGGAGATGGGAAGAAAGAGGATGTGGCATAGAAGAAATGAGGAAGGATGCTGTACTTCCAGGCCTGGAAGTTGATGGAGAAAAAGGAAGAGCGGCAGGTGAGGAAGGCAGATCCACAGGTTGAGATCTAGGGCAGGAAAGGGGGCGTGATTCCCAGAACAAGAGCCTTTGTCCCCACCCACGTTTGAGAGTGGAAGAAAACCCTTAGGCAGGATGACAGCTCTATGCCAACAGTGTTAAGATGCTTGGGAGGGTGGGGCATGAGGAAGATCCAGTTTGTGCTTCTGGGCCTCCCTTAGACACTCAGTGGCATGAAAGGCTGCTTGAGAGCTTAGTGCGTCTGCTCCGGGACCCACTGTGGCAGCATCATGGCAGAGACTCAGCAGTTCCTGCTGTGCCAGCAGTGGAGGGAAGGCTGAGTCAGCAGGAAGAGGCACTGAGTCCTGACTGAACCAAGACAGAGCATATGTTAGGAGCAGATGCCAAGCAAACACTTGGTCACTGAACCAGGACAGCTACTGCTGATGGCCTCCTCAAGATCCTTTCTCCGATTTTTACTTAAGAAACCCCAGTTTGTTATATATCCAACAATTTATGCTCACACAGATTTTCCCTAGGAAAGTCGGCTAGAGGCCCTTCTGGGAAAGCTTTTCTTTCCCTGATAAGTGGAGCCAGACACAGATGTGCTAGCTGGAGCCAAAGCAGCTATGTTGTTAACCTGAGGTGATGAGCATGAAGACGAAAGCCAGCAGGCCAAAGTAGCAGAACAGAGAGACTGAAAGACCAGAATTCCTCTCCTGGGAAGACACCTATTTACGGAGGGCAAATATTTGACAACCAAAAGAGAACTACTGAGAACAATAAAATAAATATTGGAAGGCTAACAGACTGGTTGAAAAGGGACTTTATGAAGGAACTAGAAATGGCTACTGAGGTTTTGTATTGTTTTACTATATGTTGCCTGTGTTTTACTCTAGATTCTTCAGAATGCAGATCACTGATTAATGCTTTATGCATTTGAATTTGCTTTCGGAGGATGCCACATAGTTCTGAGTGCTGCTCCAAGGTAGACATGGATTCAGGGAAAACCAAAAGCTGCTTCTAGGGGACTTTTCTTCAGTGGAGAGTCCTCAAATGACACTTGTACACTCTGTAATGTATATGATATGTATGTAATATATATGGATATAAGCACAAGTAGTATTTTCACATACAAATTATCTCATTGTTCTGGACTTTGCCAGATAAAGTAGTTTATCATATTTTTTGTGTAACTTTCTGCACACCTAGGTAGGTCTCAGGTTGCCAAGCATATGAATTACACACTTTTTCTCCAGTGTCTTCAACCTGTCTGTCTCTACTGACATTGGCATGTAAATCTATTTAAGCTTCTTTATCTTAAGAACAGACGAAACAAAACAAGACCCTTCCTCAACACATCTTCACTTTTCCAGCCAGCCTCTGGGACACGTTCCATATGCCTGATGTCTCTGTTTCCCCACTCAGTTTGGCTTTTGCCCACATTGCTTAGCAGAAACTGTTATTGCCAACATCACCGGTGACAGCCCTGTCCTTTAGTGAACTTAGTGAAATGGCTATCATTGATCACTTGGGCAATAGCAGTTTCAGCTGAGCAGTGGAGGCAAGAATTTGAGCCACTTGACCTCTCAGCAGCCCTTTCACTGTTGGCTATTACCTCTGTGCTATGCTGCAAAAGTAGCAGCAATTATTCATGCCAAACTCCCTAAGGAGAGTTGTGTACCATGTTTCCCCGAAAATAAGACCTAACCGGAAAATAAGCCCTAGCATGATTTTTCAGGATGACATCCTCTGAACATAAGCCCTGATATGTCTTTGGAGCAAAAATTAATATAAGACCTGATCTTATTTTCGGGGAAACATGGTAGATAACCCTCAACTGATTGTCAGGGAACTGAGACCAGAAGAACTACCTTACTAAGCACAGTCTAAATTTCCAACCTACAGAATTATAAGCTAAATACACAGTTATAAGTTGTAATCTACTAAATTTTGGGGTGGTCTGTTACTCAGCAAGAGCTACCTGATACATTCTCTTTCCATATCCCCTTTTCATCCTTTGTTTTCTAGGACATCACACTCTTATTTTCCTCCTTCCTCTCTGGCTGTTCCTTTTCGATCTCTTTTGCAGGCCTCTCTCTACCTATCCCTTAATATTGATGTTCCTAAGGGATCTGTTCTCGTTCCTTCTTCTCTTTCTACCCATCATTTTTTTCTCTGGATAATCTCACCAACTATTTGTCTCCAATTACTCTCTAAATACAAACAATTCCCAAATTGACATCTCCAGCTCAGAATTCTTGACTTTCAAATTAGCATATACAAATGAATACTGGACATCACCACTTCAACTTACTCAATAAATATTTGGTTGTGTCATAAGTACAAATTACATACATTAAATTTTTACTCCTGAGTCCTCCTGTAAGCTCCTTATTTCCTTAACTCCTGTCTACATCCTGTCTACAGTCACCAAGTTCTGTCAATTCTATCAAATTTGTTGTAACTCCATCTACTGTTCTCTGTCCTTATTGCCAGTTAAGCCTAGACAACCATGAATTATGGGAGAGTTGCAATGCAAAAAACAATGTCCTTTCTTCTGGATAATAGCAATATATGATTGTTGGTCTTCCTGACTTATGTGTTATTACCTTTCAATCCCTTCTCTGCCTTGTTATCACAGTGATTTTTTTTTACTTGTATTTATTTTAAGTGTGTTTTTCCAAGACCCATCAGCTCTAAGTCAAATAGTTGTTTCAGTCTAGTTTTGGAGGGTGCAGCTCACAGTGGCCCATGTGGGGACTGAACCAGCAACCTTGTTGTTAAGAGCACCGCGCTCTAACCAACTGAGCTAACCAGCCGCCCCCAGAGTGATCTTTTTATAAAGCAAAGCTAATACAACTCTCCTACTTAAAATTCTTCCATAGGCCAACCTGCCTTTATGTGTCTCTGAATGTGATATAGTATAAAGTACACAGCACATTCTATGAAGTAGTCTTACCAAAATAATTGAACCTGAATCTAATCAAGCCATTAGGGCCAACTTCTAGTTTACCAAAAAAATATAGGGGCTTGAGGAAAAGTTAAATAAATCCAGAAGGTGGAATATTGTATAGGACAACTGGCCCAGGTTTTTTCAGGTAATCAATGGCCTTAAAAAAAAGAAAGAAAGAAAGGGGACTGCTATACACTGAGTAACTACAAAATCTTGTTATAAGAAATTAAAGACCTAAACAAGTGAAAAAAATGTTTCATATTCATGCATCAGAAGACTTGACATTGTTAGGATGGCAAAACTCCTCAAAGCTCCCCAGATTTAATGCAATTCCTATCAAATTCCCAATTGAATTTTTTTCAGAAATGGAAAAGCTGATCTTAAAATTTATAGAGAATTGTAAGAGACTCTAACTAGCCAAAACAATCTTGAAAAAGAACAAAATTTGAGTACTCACACTTCCTGATTTCAAAACTTAACTACAAAGCTACAATAATCAAAGCAGTATAACACTGGCATAAGGACAGACATACAGATCAGTGGAATAGAATTGAGAGTCCAGGAGAAAAGGCCCTTATATTTAGGGTCAATTAATTTTTGACAAGGTGATCTTTTGCCAAAAAGAATCATCTTTTCAACAAGTCGTGCTGGGATAAATGGCTGTCCACTTGCAAAAGAATCAAGTTGGACCCTCACTTCACACTCTATACAAAAAGTAACAAAATGGATCAAAGACCTAAATGTACGAGCTAAAACTATTAAACTCTTAGAGGAAAACATAGGAGTAAATCTTCATGATCTTGGGTTAGGCAATGATTTCTTAGAAACAACAGCAAAAGCATAAGCAACAAAAGAAAGATAGACTGGACTCCATCAAAATTTAAACCTTTTGTGTTTCAAAGGATATCAAGAAAGTGAAAAGATAATGGGAGAAAATGTTTGCAAATCAGGTATCTGTGAAGAAACTTGTATTAAAAAATATAAAAACCCCTTACCATGCAACAGTTAAAAGACATATAACCCAATTGAAAATGGGCAGAGGCTTTAAATAGTTTATCTAAAGAAGATACACAAATGGCCAATAAGCACATGGGAAGATGGTCAGCATCACTAGTCGTTAGGGAAGTACCAGTGGAAATCACAATGTGATAACTTGTCACACCCCCTGAGAAAGCTGAAATAAAGACAGGAAGTAACAAGTTGGCAAGGATGTGAAGAAATTAGAACCCTCATAAATTATTGGTGAGAATATGAAAGGGTGCAGCTACTTTGGAAAACAGTTTGGCAGTTTCTCAAAATGTTGAACATAGAATTTCCACATGACCTAGCAATTCCACTCACAGATAATATGCCCAACCTAAATGCAAACACGTTCACACAAAAACTTGTTCACAAATGTTCATATGTTCATTGTAGCGTTACTCCTAAGAGCCAAAAAGTGGAAACAACCCAAATGTCCATCAACTGATGAGTAGATGCATCAGTTGCAAACAAGTGGTGCATCCACGCAATGTAATATTATACAGCCATAAAAAGGAATGAAGCACTGATAGACGCTACAACATGAATTTCGAACACATGATGCTAAGTGAAATGTCCAGAATAGACATTTATCAATAGACGCACAAAGTTAACCAGTGCTTGCCAGGGGCTGGGGAGAGGAGGAAATGGGAAGTGACTGCTAGTGGATACAGGACTTCTTTTTGGATTGATGAAAAAGTTCTAAAATTGATTGTGGTGATGGATGCACAACTCTGTGAATATACTAAAAACCACTGACTGGTACATTTTAAAAGGGTGACTTCAGTGTTATGTGAATTATATCAATCCCTCTCAGGATATTAAACACAGCCCAGCATCTGGCACCTCTACCTTATAGCTAAGGACCAATTCTAATTGTTAGTCATTTATGTGAACAAGCGTATCTTCCACTGTATTATGGCTTCAAGTAGTTTAGTCTTTTTCTGCAGTTACTCTTGGGCTTCTAATCTCTTTTTGACTGAAGTCAATGCATCCTGATAAGGTGGTAGTATTTTCAGCCGGCTCTGAACTTCCAATAGTACCTTGCAATAAGCATATGATGTTGATCATGTTCTGCCTCATCTAGCAGCTAATCACACTTGTTCTCTTTCTCAGGACTAGAGGTCTTACTCCTCTCTGCATAAAGGGTCTCGGGAAAGTGCTTTGCATGTGGCAGGTGCACAAATATTTATACCAGTTACTGTCTTATTCACATGGATAAAATTCAATTTGTGTCAACTTTCAATGTTATCGAACTGATGTCTATTAGTTATCACCAATCTTGTGACACAAAAACATATGACTTTAAACTTAAAATGTGGTACTTTGGGCCAATCATAAGACAAACAATTCCTTGGGAGAGCAGTCTGTTTTTACAGGTCAAATGAATAAGAGTCGTGTTTTAAAAATTTAGTGCACTAGAATTAGGTTGGTTTGTTAATCTGTTTGACATTGTTACTCCAGCAGTTTCTAATTTTAGACAGTATCTTATTCCACTTATTTTTTTTTCCTATTCTGGAAGTTACCTATTTTTAATCTCAGATATTTCCAAAATATGTGTTTCAAAACAATTTTAAAACATGATGTCATTCAGACTTGCTAGATGGTACAGATTATACTAAGTGATTACATGATACATGAGAATTCTCAGTTAGAGAACTGGAGACTTACAATGCTTTGCTTAAAGCATACAGGTTAGTAAATTAAAAAAAAAAAGAATAGCCACAATATTTTGTAGCTCATCCCTTAAAGAGGTGGAATCTCTTTCCCCACGACCCTGAATCTGAGCTCTTCTTCCTGACTTCCAGTTGTCAGGGGATAAAAAGATCCCAGGTCTTGTGGAACTTAAATTCTGGTGAGGATGGCAGACAATAAACGATAAGCAAAGTCATTACATAATACGTTAGTAGAAAATGCTATGGAAAAGAAATGATCAGTGGAGATTGAGAATAATTTGGTGGTGTGCGTGCATGCATGGGGTGTGTGTGTGTGTGTGTGTGGTTTTAAATCAGGCAGTCAAGGTTGTCTCATTGAGAAGGTGAAATTTACACACAGACCAAGGAGGTGAGGGCAACTGGATTTCAAGGGAAAAGCATTCCAAACCAGAGGAAATGGCCAGAGCAAATGCCCTGAGCAGACCAGAGGAGCATCACAGGACGTCTAACGCTAAGTTCTTAAACCACAGACCATCTTTTGATTAGAATTCAAAGAAACTTAACATTTCTTTCATTTATGAATGTGCGCTACCCACTCTGCTCCTACCACGTGCTGCTATGCCTGTCCCGATCTGTGCTTCTCTAAATCATGAACCCATAATAGCTTTCAACCACCCTAACATAGTAGGGCCTCAGTATTCCTCCATATGTTAGTATATAAAAACCTTAAATGGGACCAACACAACAAAGGAATTTTTTGGAGAGTCAAAGGTCCGGGCAGGCATGGAAGGCATGTGATAGCAACAGAAGGAAGTTTGTGAGAAGCCCTTGTGAAATTTGCTCTGGGTCTAGTCCCACAACCTGTTCTAATCCAGTTTCACGTGTCACTCTCATTTATGACTAATGAACTAGCCTCCATGGCTGAAAACATTAAGAACTCACTTTGGTATGTTACCCCAACAGAGAAGCTGTGTAGAATGGTAGACAGCTGAGTCGGGGTTTACCCCTTGCACTTTCAGTAATTCCTTGTGTTACAAAAACTCTAAATGTAGCCAGATTGTTGGTAGTTAATTTTGTTTAAGAAAATGTATTTCTGATATGTAGAATTTGTGATATATAGAATGTCCCCTTACCACAGATACAATAAAAGGATTAGGATCATAATTTTTTTTTTTGCATCCTTCTTTTGGTTAGGTTATAAAATATTTTTGGCATTCTGCTCCAGTCATTATTTCTAATTTTTTTTTTTTTAAAAAAACTCATATTAAAAAAATTGAATAAAAGGAAAGACAATGTTATTGTCTTTCCAGTTTATTTAGAAAGAAAAACCTAAAATATAGTGGTAAGTTAGGGCTTAGAGAACCAAATCTAGACAATAATAGGTAAAATCATCTACATGAAAATCAACTCAGAGAGGTGTATGGAGACATTCTTACTAATCACATGATTTAAATTGGAAGTAATTTTTCAATACCAGTTTCAATCAATAACCACATTATGGATGATATCAGATGGTGAATTTGCAAAAACAAAAAGTCTTTTGGAAATAGGACATCACATCAAAATTACCAATCTTTTCCTAAAGGAAAAGATTCAAAGATTTGACTCGTATCAATTTGACACTTTTGTACAACAAAAGGTATCATAAACAAGTTAATATATACATGACAAATTAAAAACAATTTTGCAGTGTACTTAACAAAAGATACGTATTTTTAATAATGAGTTCCTGTATATCATTAAGTGAACCAATAGAACAATAAGCAAAGGATATAAAGACAATTCATAGAAGAAATAGAAGTTGCCAATAAATATAAAGTATTCAAGCTGGTAATCTAGGAATGCATCCTATACACATATTTCCACAAATATTCAACGATTTACCTTTTAAAATGTTCACTGTAGCATTAACAACAAAATATTGTGAACAATATTAAATAA
This sequence comes from Rhinolophus sinicus, assembly GCF_057876585.1. NCBI lineage: Eukaryota > Metazoa > Chordata > Mammalia > Chiroptera > Rhinolophidae > Rhinolophus > Rhinolophus sinicus. The sequence continues at coordinate 35,906,292 of NC_142509.1, forward strand.
AATATTGTATGCTACTGTGCAGCTATTAAGAATAATAGATTTCAAATACTGACAAGGAAAGTATAGCATAATCTCACTTTTGCTAAAACACACTCTTACGTATACAAAACATGAAAAGGAATTCTTAGTTACATGTATTTGCTCAGGACAAAGTTCTACCCAACTGTGAACAATGAACAGTGGGAACTGAAAGTTGTGAGGAAAAATCTAAAGGACTTTTTTACTTTATACTATTTTATTTTGTTTGTATTTATAAAACAAATATGTATTACATTTATACTCAGCCACAAAATCAAGAATTTCCATTTTGGGAAAGAAAAAAAACACATTTTGGCCTGGTGGGAAAAATAAATTTCAATTACACATGAAGGAAAATGGTGTGGGCTTCTCTATGGATTATTCTCCTTCAAATGTATGGCTTTGTTATTCCTTCTGTTTACAATTTAAGCAGCAAATATTTTAAACAAAGACAAATCAAGTATCTTACTCTTCATATGATTATGAAAAAGTGTAATTTAATTGCAAATGACAATGGACTAGAAATGGGATCTAATGCATAGATATTTAACATCAACTAATAGAAAGGTATGGGGATGTGAATTTTACGAGGCTATTTTCTAAATTATAACATCCACAAATTCAAAATCCAAGTGTGGGTAACAAAGACATGCTCTGCAACACTCTGATAAGGAAAGACCGCTTTCAGTTTAATCTAATCTTATATCATTTTTCCACCCAGCCCCCAGTGCAGTTACTTCTTTCGGAGACCAAAAAATATAACTTTTTTTTTTTTTTAAAGAAGACAGCTGTCACTTTTTCCCCCCTTTACTTCAATATTCCAATAGAAATATTCTAGCTAGATCGCTGGTGATGTAGAAAGCATGCTTGTGCAGAGATTGCTAATTTATTAAGGATACAGTAATGGCTCTGTAATTAAGAACTATTTATAAACACTTTCATAACTTAATCCTAACATTCAAAAGTGAATTTATACCATTCAGTGAAACATATATTAAGTTGAAGGAAAAAGAATTTACCTAAATGCTGAAGAAAAACACAGGTTGTATGGAGATGGGTGTTTGGGAACTGAGTCATGGCTTATAAGCCACTTGGGTATCCACAATTGTTACAACACCCTTGTTGGTTTTGCCTGCGGATAATTGAAGGATGAGACAGAAGGGCAAAATGATTCCAGCAGAGAACTTGGAAGAATAGAACCAACTGGGAGGAAGCCTCTTGTTGGTAGAAAGTAGACCACACTTTTGACCCCTTAAGGAAAATGCAACCTTTTGAAAAAAGACATCGGTCATTTGGTATTTTAGTAAGGGCAGTGCCATCTTTCCACTTACCTGTTCCAGGAGATGACAAAGAGCTGGCTTTGTTTTAGCAACCTGTATATTACAATCACATTCCTTTTAACCCAAGGCAAAGATTAGAAACCGGTCCCCACCCTGCTCCAAGTCCATCCTGAAGGACCAGTGTTTGCTATGACCTCACCTACCCACACCTGGAGACCTGTCCCAGCATGGACAAGTCCAAACAATAGTTTGTTCCTCCACCCAACACTCTCTTCATAAGACTCAAGTACAGCAACCAGAATACATTTTAAAAATGGGGCACCTTCTTAAAGCAACTACTTCCCATTTTTCTGGGTTTCCTTCTGTGAAGTCTCCTCTCTCCAGTTTATGCTGAATTCTGCTTCAGGATTTCTCTTCCTAAAACACCCCCTGGATATTTTCAGTGAGGTGCGCTGCAAGATCTTTAGCAGATCCTTTTTCTTAATAAAATCCAACTCCATAGCAAAGCAATCAAGTGTTCTCAGCACCAGTGAATAAACAACCCTTTTAAGTCTTTGTTTTCTGCCATCCTGCATTTCTTGAATGTTTCTGCTTGTTCTACTTACACTATTTCCTATACATTTCAATGCTCAGTGTTATCTGTGGAAATCCTACCTACCCTTTAAGGATTCACTCAAAACTTCTCTTTCCAGAAGTCTTCAAATATCCTCCAAATTGAACACTTAAACCTGTGGCCCTGTGAATTTGAAGCCAGTTCTCCCTAGGTGCTTCTCTCATCACTCCCAAATAACCCAGGTACCTTGCCCTCCCTACATGGCCACTTAGTGAATCTTGTAACTAAGAACCGTCCCTTTTCCCACTAGTGTATAAGCTCCCCAAAGCACATTCTATCATTGTGTCCTTTTAATGCCCCAAAGCACATAGAACAATTTAACACAAGTTGTGCCCTCCATTTGTAATTGAATAAATCAAGAAGTAGGAGCCAGATTTTTGGAGAAACCAGGGATTTTATAGAGCTGTTGACAGAGACGCAGGACAGTGGCTAAGAGCACAGATGTGGGGGTCCGACAGATCTGGATTTGGATTCACTAGGGTACTTACCAGCTGTGTGTCTTAGGCATGTCCTCTAAAAAGTGGAAGTTAACCAAACCTAGCTAATATGGTGCTTGTGAAAATGGGGTCATGCACAAAAATACCTTAACGTGATGTATGTGGCATCTGCTAAGGAGAGAACTGTTAGGTATCATTGGGATTCAAAGAAGACTCTACTAATGCAATACTTAAAGGGGAAGTTACGCGTAAGCAACCACTTCTATGATTTAGGGAACAGGCAAGTCTTTAGCTGAAGACTGGCCTTTCCATGGTCACTGCTTGAATGCCGAGAAGGCCCTTTAATCTCTCTATCCCAACAAAGTTGCCTTATGCTACATACATGACATGGCGGCAACATATTTATCCAATATAAATATAGAGGAAGAGAATGTATATAAAAGCACTATGTAATCTGCAAAGGATTACTTTTATTATCTACTTCAACTCAGAGAAAAAAAGCCAAAAGTATATGACATTTTACTCAATTTCTACCATGTTCTGAGGGCCTTGAAAATAAAATTTTTCCTTTCATCTAATTTTCCTTCCTTTTACTGCTTATAAAACAGTAAATTTGGTTACTCAAGTTCTCAGCATGAAAACTACATCTGGAATGGTAATATTTTGCGCCCTCTGCTGGCCTACGAGCAGGATAATAATACTACCTGAGACTAACAGTTCAAGATCATGTTTATTTTCATGGCCTTGACTATAAAGATGTCCTAGCATTCCACATGAAGACAAAATCTATAGTTTCAGCGCTAGCTTACAGATCTGACAATTAAAAGCAAGTTCTTTATGTCTACTTTCTATTTTTATTATCTTAGGGTTCAAATCTAGAAAATTTTTTTTGTGCAAAGCCTAGCTGCCCTCCATTAATTGTTTTTCAAAATAATTACTTTAAAAGATTCTGCTGTTTCCATATTTAAGGCTGAAATCCACTGAAAACAAGCAAATCTGCAATTCTGTATATTTCCTTTGTTGTCACTAATTTTGCAATTTACTTCCAAACTGACAGGGATTTATATACTAATTTAACTGTGAGTCACTTTTCATATTCAGAGTCTTACATTATATATATGAAAACTAATTTATTAAACCTTTGTAGACAAAGATGAACATACCTGTATGGCAAGCATATATGAAGAATGAAGTTACAAAAAAGTAAAAGTGTTATTAAAATTGATGTATGTAAATCACTTACAAAAATACCCCAAATGGGATAAAGCTGCTCATCCCTGATTTTTCTCATTTGGTTGTCAGAGTTGAAATGTGAATTTAAAATGGTTAGATTTTTTTTTTTTTAAAAGTGATATATTAAACTTATATACAGATAATTAGCAAAATGTAGAAAGGGAAAACAATGTACAAAAGACAGATAAAAACCATCACTCTTGACAGACACTCACAATCCAAAAATAGTATAAACCTTAACAAACTATCCCTAAACCAGCTCATACTTAATTCTCCCCCAAATTTTTATCAGAGAGAATAAAATATAATAAACCAGCAAGCGCAGTCTTTCCATTCTTTAAAACAGGCCTAACTTTAGCCCACAAAAAAGCCTCGGACAGATTTTTACACATGAGAGGGACAAACAGGAAGACAATTTCATCTGTCCATTTAGTACTAGTTACCAGAACAGTTAGAATTAAATAGCTCTTGGTGCAATGTCAAGCAGTTACTCGGAAGCCTTCTTGTTTTTTTGTTGGTTCCGGGGAGAGTTCTTTAACAAGTTTCTTATCCTGAGGTACATTCCTGTAGATTCCGCCATGTTCTCAAATTCAAATGGCGTTATTCCAGTTGCAAACTTGCTCATGTCGGGTATAGGACTATGAATTTTAGCGAGAGCTGAAGGACTGCTGTCCTCATGAAGGAGCTTCTGGCTGCCTCCGTTCCTAAGGTCACAGTTGGATTCGACGCCGCCATTATCCAGAAGAGAGTCTCCAGAGGCTACCTGAGCGGACTCTTCCTCTTCCTTCTGACAGGGCAACGTGGCCCCGGAATCTGGACTCGAGGGATGCTCAACTTCTGACTTCTGTGTACAAGTGCCTGGTACCTCGGGCTCATCTGGCGGCTGCTTTTCCAGGGTTTTCCCCTCGGGGACAGGGAGGTCTAGCTCATTGGGACAAGGTGAAGAGGCAACGGAATTCCCAGTTAGAGGTGTGTCCACAGGAATATCTGAATCACTGTTGACGCTCTCCGCCTGCTCGAGGGCCGCCCATATCCGCCTCTGCTGTTCTTCAAGTTCTTCCAGAGTCAGTGCGTCCTCATCCATAGCTGCCGCTGCCGTCCTGGTCTGTGGTGAGTCACTGGGAGTCAGTGGTGGGGTTCCCTTGGGGAGGGGAGGAGTCCCCCGGGCTAGTGGGGGGGGAGTCCCAGGGGGCAGTGGCGGCTGAAACTGAAAAGCTCCCCGGCTCGGAGAGCCACGCAGGACCTCTGCATCTGAAACAAGCAAGCACGAGAGTTTAAGTTGTCAGAGCACGTGGCTTTACTAACATTTATTACTTGAACTCGGCTGTATTCAGATTTAACAGCCAAAAAGAACCGGCTCGAGGGGAAGAACTCCGTGGCTCGTTGCCGCATGTCCCCAAGCCCCCTGAGAAGAACGCCTGCAGGGAGAGCTGCAGGACCTTCTGGGGCCAGGAACTTGAACCAAAGCCTTTGGGAAATCCTTTTCATGCCATTTACATCGTTTTAGGGCCAGACGCAGAGACACAGACAGTCACTTCTAGAATGCCGCAGGACACCTGGCTGGGAATGGACCCGGCCGGACTGCTGTGTGCATGGGAGGCTGGAGGAGACAAAGCTGAGGAGACAAGTTCCGTCTCTAGTCTAGACTACTCGCCTGATCCATGGGCTCAGGAAGCTAACTGGTCACTGCTCATCACCCTGTATGTCCCCCACATACAACAGAGCCAACCTGTCCAAAACAAAGGATCTTTTCCTAAAACCTGGACTCTTCTATTTGCTCTTCTCGTTAATGGCACCACAAGTGTTTTCTGGGTAGTCTCCCAAACAAACCTGCTCAGCATCTGAGCATCCTCACTTTCCTTCTGTCCCACCCGGGTCCTGTCTCTCTGGGTCCCACCCTTTCCTGGAGACTGTCACAGGTACTTCATTCTCTCAGGCCCATTACTGTTTGCAGGAATAGTGAAGTCGCCTCTGCCTCTGGACTCATCTTCCTCATCTCTATCCTCCAGACCCTGAATCTTTCTGAAACACGGATCTGGTCCTATTAACCTTGCCACCACATTAGAAACCTCCAATGACTCCCCCTCACCTACAAAATGAAGTCTGATCTCCACTTACAAGGCCTCCTGTGACCAAGAATTTGCCTTTCCATCACGTCATTTCTTACTGCCTGGTTTCAACTCCAGCTGTCGCTGTTGCTGGCCCAGTGTTTCATGTGTCTGCATTTGCACCTCCCACTATCTCAAACGCCCTAATGCTGCTCACCTGCCTGGTAAATCCCTGAATTCACCCTGCAGGACGCAGCTCAAAGGCACCCTTGGTAAAGGCCTGACTTTTCCAGCACAGTTTCTCCTCTGAGCCACCATTAGTCTGTGATCAGCTCTGTGGCAGCAACATGGAATCCTAAGGCTCTGTGTATCCCTAGAGGCCAGCACACTTGTGTTAAAATGATGTGCCTACATCTGCGATCCCTAGTGAGGGAGCAGCCACAAAGGGCAGCAGTTATATTAGTCTTCCTGCCCAGCATCTGGTAGAAGGCTCCGAAACACGGTACATGTTTTAAAACTCTGGAAAATTCAACTGAATAACACAGAATCTTAAAAGCAACACCAAACCAGTCTGACCTTTATTGTGCAGGCAATAAGATTTATGAGGAGAGTAATAGACTGTCACTTAGATTTTAAGAAATTTCAGAGAGCAAATAATGGCTAAAAGAACTGAAAGAAAGGATTCAAAAAAAAAAAAATCTTTTGTAAGGACACCAAGAGCGATTGGGTAAGAGAAAAGCCTGAACTGAGAGGCAATTACTGGGATATGGTTAGGATTCTGGTAACTGGCTACAAACAGACGGCTGAGCTCAAGGGTGGAAGGAGCTGCAGCCGAATGAAGTTCTCAGCCACGTAATTACAGACACTGGGACCCAGAGCCTCGCTTTATCACATGGGCTGAGGTTGGCTCTAGACTGGTTAATTATATATGAAAGAGAAAGACAGGAAAAAACTGCCCCTGGGAGGCAGTTTTCTCAGACCTCACCAATCCCCTAACAAGAAACAGAAGAAAAAGCTCCCAGCACAGGCCCGAAAATACCTGCCCCTCGTGTGTGGACCTAGCGACAGAGGGGCCACCACCACAAATTCCCAAACTCCAAGAGATTGCAATTGTGTCACAAATGGTTCAAAACACCAAGCACAGGTGGCTTTCCCCACAGGTACTCTTAAGGGCCTAAGACCTAAATTCACTTTTTATGGGGAGATTTCCCCCAACTGAACTGAAGTCATGGGTGATGGAGCCAGACAGCTGGAACTAACTAACATCCGTGAGAAAGAGACTGAGATTTTTGCCTTTACTCAGAAACCTTGGCTCCGGCCTCCGATAACAATGAGAAGTGCTGGGCCCTGGCACGTAATTTTGTCTGGGACAAGTGCTTTCGGGGAACTGCTTGTTTTCAAAACTTCTACCGTGTTTCCCCGAAAATAAGACCTAGCCGGACCATCAGCTCTAATGCGTCTTTTGGAGAAAAATTAATATAAGACCAGGTCTTATTTTACTATTAAAGACCAGGTCTTATAATATGATACGATTGATATGATACGATATATGATATAATATAATGTAATATGATATAATACCCAGTCTTATTTTACTATAAAACCGGGTATAGTAGAATATAACATAACATAACATAACATAACATAACATAACATAACATAACACTGGGTCTTATACTAATTTTTGCTCCAGAAGATGGTCCGGCTAGGTCTTATTTTCGGGTAAACACGGTAAGTACGTAGCAGAGGCTGCAATCACTGTATTCTATGAACGCTTTGGCCTTGACAAAAGTGAGAGTGGACATTAAAGTGAGGCCGTAGGTGCTGAAAGGCCCAGGCTGTGAACTCCACTCAGGCATCAAGAACTCCTGTGGTGGAGACTAAGCAGACCAAAAAAATTGGGAAAATGGTTTGGGGGCTTTGATTTTGGACTTTGAAGCCACTCATCAAAATAATTTGATTTTGGACTTGAATTCCCTTGGACTTGAAGGGATTTCATCTCTGACCTTTAAATTCTCCCTTAGAATTTGAAAATAGGAAATGGGGTTCACATTCAAATTGGAGGCAATTTATATTATCGGCATCTTATTATTAGAGTATCTGTATGCATTTTATTTTAATGCTTCCCTTTACTCTCACTTCAGAACGTCTGACATGCTATATAGGACCGAAGTAACTGGGCATAATTTTGGATGGGAAATAGCACAAGGAATGAATTTGCAGTTTTAGATTCAGAGTGGCCTTGGAATTTATCCAATTAACACAAAGTTCTGATCCATTCCAGAGCCTTCTGGGGGCAAAATCTAGACTACTCGTGAGTAGTCCCATGGGAAACTCAGAGGAGCAGTGGTTGGTACTGGGGGAAGAGGGGACTCAAAAGCTGGGTGTACGACTATCTGACACACTACTGCTCTGCTGAGAAGGCCCGTCGTCACAATCCTGACTGACTGCAGGACACGTGCTTCAGCCCAGAGGGTTCAGAGAACAAAAAGCCAGGGAAGCAACGGAAGGCAAGGCCTTTATTCCATTTTGGGTTTCCAGGAGGACAGATTTCCTCGGTCTCACTTTCCTGAGGAGGAGTGATTTATTGAATTAACAGTTGGGAAGAAAACTGGGCAAGCTCTGCTTGGCTCTGCCTTCTTCCTCTTGGAATGGAGCTGCCAAAGGGGAAGACTTCCCACTGCTTGTCTGACAGCAGTGCCCCATCTGACCCAGGACTGCTGGCACGGGTTGGGTGGCTCTGCCTAACTCAGAGTCCAGCTAGCTGGCCCATTTGGCCCTCATACCCAGCTGTGTTTTCCAATTCATCTTTCATCAGTAACACTTTTATCAGTGATGCTCTGATCTTGAAGGATAAAAGATTTATTACTTAGTTCGTGCTCAAAAACTTCCTCTTTCTTACAGAACTCAGGAACATACAGATTTGTCCTACCTTCTCCACGAAATCAAAACCATGAAACGAAACCTACCCGAGTCGAGCTCCATGTCGGCGGACGAGGCTGCTGAGTCGCTTCCCTTCTGCTTCTTTGGACTAGTAGGACTGGATTGAGATGAAGACCTCTTGCTGCCAGACCTCGCACTCGGCTAACGGAGGAACCAAACCGAAGTTAGATGGGGTAGACAAAGAATGAAGCTCCACCCCTTCACTTAAACACGACAGAAAACCAATCTGGAGCTAAGTCCAGGTAACTGGTGAATGTCGCTACCTTTCCCTTTGATCGTCAGAAAGCAGAGCTTTTGCACAAAGCAGGAGAAGGCAGTAAGATGCTAATGCGTTACGACAGCCCCCAGACACACGCAGTGCGTTTCTGTAAGTGACACCCCACAGTCTCTTTACCGCTTGGAAGTTAGAAGAAAGGTAGTTGGCAAACACGTCCTTCTGCTGACAGGCCTGCATGGGTATGGAACCAAACATCCTCCATTCCTGATGATGGAAAAAGAGCGGACAAATAAATGTGCTTTGCTATTTTGCTCAAAAAAGGAGGTAAAGTGGAGGTCTCAAATCACATTTCTGCTTTCTATGTGACTTCTCCTTTTTGGGGGAATTAATGGAAATAACGGTACATTGAAAGAAAAAACAAACAACCAACGTTTCCTACGGAACGATCAGGCCTGAATACTGAAGGCCGCCTGACAAAACCCCGTGGCCCCAAGACGTTCTGCCGACTGGGAGTAGGCGTCACGGGCAGCAAGGAATGGACTCATCCAGCCTGGCTGGCTCCAGCCTCGCTCCCATCAGGCCCTCGCACGGCTCACGTGACTGCGCACTGCTCATGTCTCCTAACACACTGATTCATGCCGGGTTGTCTGTCTTCTGTTTTCTCCCTTTCCAAACTGAATACTCATCTTTAAGGTTCAACAGCCCTCGTTTCTCTCTCATGGCCAATAGCACGCTCAACAGTGATTCTCAGTATGACTCACTTTGGGCTCTTGTTAAACCTATAGATTCCAGGACTGAGTTAAGTCTAAGGGAAGGACTCAATACTGTGCATTTCTGCTGAGCAACCCAAGGGGATTGAGGGGGAAGAGGCACTGAGTTTGAACCATGCAATTTTGCCCTAATTTAGCCCATGCATTTTTTTTAAATTAAAATACCACCACCACCATCATCACCTCGATAGTTAATTGTTGAATTTCAAAACCTAAGAGTTGGGAAGGAATAAGTGTAGAAAACCATTCTCATATAGAATGAGAAATTTTACTTTGAGGATAAAAGGGGAAGAAAGAATAGTATACTTAGATTTATTAAAGGCAGAAATTCATTTCCCAAGTAATTCTGTAAAGCTTATAATACTGTCTCAGAATCATCCCATAGTTTTTAAAAATAATCTTTTTAATTTTAGAATAGTTTTAGATTTACAGACTCTAACCATTCTATTTTAGCTCCTTTTCTTAGAACAGAGAATCAGAAAAAAACTGGTGGATTTTTTCCTGCTGAATACAAGATTTCACTTAAGATTCTAGTCAATATAAAGGAAATTAAAAAGTTAAACACATACGTAACACATTTACATCTTTATGTAGCAGTAATTGGTACATAAGCTAACATTTAACAATCTACATAATAATGTTACACCTCAGAAGAATAAAAGCACAATACACTTACGTCTGGAATTCCTCTGGGAGTAGATATATTAAAACCTGGATAGTTTACCAATTTCGAGAGATCATAAGTGACACTTTGATTCTGTTGCATTTCTCCAGCTCCTGTTTCCCCATCAGCACCATCTATTACAGACATGAAAAGAGTTAATATTGCTAGATGTCAATATCAATCTCTCTCCAGATCAAAAATAGACCTGGAAAGTGCTTATACACATGGCAAGAGAATTATTCTGAGAATAGCTTTATTTAGAGTATGTCTGAACCATTAGGGTAGACTTGTTAAACAATGTGAACATACTACTTTGATAAAATATTTAAAATCTTGGAAACTATGGTTCTTTTGTGGGTTGCTTAAAAGCCTGTTTTGTACTGATCATATGATTCGCCTCATGCTGTAGTTCAATGCTTTTTAAAGAAGCATTTATAGAACATGTACTATGTACCAGATAGTGTTCTCTTTGCAGGTAGTGTCTTAAATAGTTTACAAGTAGCAAAATTCACTTCAACTTCGTAATAACCCTAAGAGATACATACTATTAAAACCACTTTACAAATGAGAGTAATCTTTAAGGGATACTTGGGAAGTTCTTTACTATTTTGAAAACTATCAAATAAATCACATATTGATTTTTCTAGTCCTATAATGTCAGTCCTATAATGTCTACATACCTGAGGTAATCAAACAGTTTATGAAAAGTTTCTCTTTATATAAGTATTCTGGCTAAGAAGCCAAGAAGTAATGAAAGAATGAGAGTATAACTATTTTGCAACCCATTATTAATTAATGGATGGATATAGGCAGTGACCACCAGTGACTGGTCCCATCACAATTCACAGGAAATAAAGAGAGACAGAAGAATGTGCTAAAATGTGGGGATGCATTGGCAAAATCCTGCAAACTCTAAAGGACAAAATATGCAGTTTTGTTAAAAACAAGAAAGGAAACCTCTAAATTAAAAGAGATTTAAAAGACTCTCAATCATCTACAATCTTTTGTCCAAAGAATCCCTATTTAAACAAATAAGCTGGGGAAAAAAAAGAGAGTTTGAATGTTAGCATGACTTGGAGATATATTAAAAGGACTGTGAGAAATACCTCTTTGGTATTATTTGAGAAGTGGGGGGCTTGGAAAATTTTTAAAAATATTTTTATTTTATTTTTCTTAACTTTTGTATATTTAAGTGTGTTTTTCTAGGACCCATCAACGCCAGGTCAAGTAGTTGTTTCAATCTAGTTGTCGAGGGCACAGCTCACAGTGAACCATGTGGGGATCGAACCGGCAACCTTGGTGTTAAGAGCACTGCGCTCTAACCAACTGAGCTAACCGGTTACCCTTAAAAATATTTTATATAAATAAGTCCTCAGAGAAAACGCAGAGCGCTGCTTCATCCATCTGGGTTTCTTTCCTTTTTCTTTTTTTCTTTTTAATTTAAGATCAATGGTATCATAATATGTAAGTTATCCAGAAACTTGCTTTATACTCAGTATTGCGCAGTCTTGGCTGTGTCAGCTCATTTACGGATTTACTCCGCTCTTTCAACATAGTAGGGATTCTACAGCCCAGATCTACCGTGGTTTACTTAGCCATTCTCCTTTAGGGCCTTAACGTTGTTTTTAATGTTTCACTATCATATTCAAAGCAAAAACACACACACACATTGCCCTGTGCACACGTGTGAGTATTTCTCACACGTAGTAGTAGATACCTAAGAGAGCAATCCTAGATTATAAGAGGGTTTATGTATTCTAAACTTGATAGGTCTCCTGCCAACGACGGATACATTTCTGTTACTGAGAAAGGCAAGAACTTATGACCACTAGCTAGAGTTGATACTTTGGCCTAGGAAGTCATTGAGCAGGTCGGTCCAGAAAACCATGTGATAATTCTCAATGAAGTTTTTAGTTCCTTCCTTGTAAAACAAAGGAAACACCACCATGATATTTTTGTTAGCACACACTAAACAAGCCAGCCATTCCTATCACATTTTATTGTGATCCTTTAGTTAAAAGAAAACACTGAAGGTGACTTATTGAACCTAACATACTATACCTTTGCCATCGTAGAGTGCAAGCCCTGAATGCTCCAGTTCAGCCTCTTTGAGCCACCCCGGGGGGTACCCTAGCTGGCGCATTCGGTATATAAAAGGTGGGAGGCTCTTGTCCGTCACACCCAGTGCATCCTGAAGTTCCTCACTAAGTAAAAATATAAAGGAAAGGAAAAGACTGTATTCTTGTTTGGATGAACACACATACTGTTCTGATGTTTTAAACCAATTCTGCATCTTACATTACACAGCCTGTGGCATGGTGCCTATTAAACACATAGCTAAGAGTTCAATGAATGTTTTTGAATCCATCGATATATATTATCTAGAGCCTGGTTAGAAAACCTTATGTACCGATAATTACCCTGAAGATACGCAAAATGTTCCAAATACTTGGGAAAGAGAAATGACATTCCATGCTAAACAAACAAGAGGTACCTAATAACTCCCGGCTTGAATCTTCCAAATCTTTCTTCCACTTCTTCTGCATGGTATCGCTGCTGAAAATTCTGATTGTTTGTCTCACCACAGGCATCCATGAATTCTTTTCTCTTTTCACTTATTCGAGCAGCATTCCGAGGCTAAATTGTAATGCATTCAAAAAGAATGATAGTAAGCACTTTAGAAACATTTCAGAAATTAATATAAGCACTTTGTTAGGTCAAGCAAACAGATTCCTGCTGTTTTAATATATAAGAATAAGTATAAAAGAGGGTGGCTATTTTAGAAAAACTAGGCAAGGAAGAGAAGCAGTCACTTTAATTTCTTATGACCTCAGTATTATCATAACATAAAATCAAGTTTTCAGAATAAGCTGTCTAATAATTAATTCCCATAATGTTTCATTCATCTCAAATACAGAGAGCACTATAATAAATTTTTTTAAAAATCTAATGCCTTAAAATTTAAATCCAAATTCAAGGATTACAGGAAAGTAACACAGGAAACTTTTTCACATCACACAATGCCATAACTAGGCTGAAAACATTAGAAAGCTCTGGTTGAAAGGTATTTTTTTATATGAGAAAAATTTACCATTGGGCAATCTTTCATTTGATGTTCTTCAGAACCACAATTGAAACAGTGAGGCTTTGGCCTATTTAGTCAAAAAACAAAGATTTTCATAATGTAAATGAAAATATAAAAGCAAATCAATGAAATTCTATATGACAACAAAGTGTATCAGCGAGAAGAAAGCACATAGATTACTAAGATCCGCAATGGGGACATTTTCACCTCCTTGTACTCAGTGATTAAACAAATAGCTTTTATCAAGAGCCCTATGTTCTCGACTGATCTGTTGCCTCTGAGTTTTGTCGGTGGTTAGCAACAGAAGAACCATAGCAAACAGATCATATTTCCTTTAGGCAACACAGAAAGGGGCAGATGGTTTCAAGACAACAATCAAATTGACAGCAACAATTAAACTTTTCCACCCACCCAGGCACATTAGGCACAGACCAATGAATTCCAAAAAACAGACGATCAACTTAAACATTTAAGATATGTCTATATATTGAAATTATAGCTTAATCTGTAACTTAGAGTAAGCCAGCAATAAAGAATATTAACTTCTCAAGCTACAACAGTTTATGGTTTGGTTAAGAAAAAAAAGAAGAAAACACAGACAACGCCCCACACAAACCTTTTGGCCTTTACTTGTATTTCTTGCCCTTCTAGAGAAACAATGTGGCTGAAGACTTGCTGGTACCTTTAGTGAGTTTTATTAAGGAATAGTTATCATAGTCTGCAAAATTTGGTAAATTGTTTTAAAGGTGAACTTAATGGCAAGATGCATAAAAGATCTTCATTCACTATGTAGGATACTTGGGTATTTCCCATCCTTCGGTAAGCTGAGGGTTTTCATTTAGTAGCGGTTGCCCCAGTTTATCAAGGCAAAAATTAGTAAAATACAGGACACTTCCTATAACCTGTAGAAAACAAGTCAAAAAATAATGCTATTTAGTAGGGGGGGAAAAGACATTAAATAATATAAGACTACAATTAACTTAACAATTTATTTCTGGATGAAGTTATTAGAAAGAATAATTAACTCCGTAGTTAAAGGAGCCAGGTTTTGATGTGTTAGGTAAAAGCTACCTCTTTAAGTTGCCCTATAGACTCCTGTACCATTACTGTCAGCTGCACTCTCTCCAGACTAAAAAAATAAAAACTTGTCAGCAACTCTCACATTTCCCTCCAATTCCCCACTTCTTTGCTTCCTTTGCAGCAAGTTGTCCATATTTATTGTTTCCATTTCCTTTCCTCCCAGTCTTTTCCCCTCCATATTTTTTGGAAAATTTTCATACAGAAAAGTTGAAGAAATGGGACAATGAACACCCAAACACCAAGTCTACTCCATCTAGATTCAACAATTGCTGACAGTTTTGTATGCACAGCTGTCCTTCCGTACGCGTGCGCGTGACGAGAGCACACACACACTTTATACTGAGCCATGTAAGCAACATAAGTCCACTATCATCATAGTCTAAGCCATATTTTCTCTTCCTGAGGTTAATACAATAACTTCCTAACTGCTTTCCAGCTTCCACACAAAACCAGCTACGATGATTTTCATGATACTTCACCCTGAAATATTTCAGTGTGAGCCTTCTCAGAATAAGAACATTCTCCTGCAAAGCACAATCCCACTGTCACACCTAAGAAAATCAGTAATTCCTTAATCTCATCTATATCCAATCTATACTGTTTTCCCCAACTGTCCCCAAAAGGCCTTTTCCCTCCAACGCATGATCTGATTAAGGTTCACGTGTTACGTCTTTTTAGTCTCTTTTCATCTAGAACACCCCCCCCCCCCTTTTTAAATTAAAACGACACTGCCATTCTCTTGAACATCTCCGGTAAGGCTTCTTTCTCTTCCTAACATTGCATTAGACAGTGGGGCTCCCCAATGACCCCCATGCCGCCAAATTCAATGGACGGTTCTCAGTCTTCATCTTAACCTATCAGCAACAATTGACACAGCGGATTCCTCCTTCCTTCTAGAAACATCTTTTTCCCCTGCCTTCCAGGACACCATTCTCCTGGTTTGCTTCCTACCCTGCTGACCGATCCTTCTCAGTCTTCTTTGCTAGATGCTGCTCATCATTCCATCTTCTGTGAGGCTCAGGCCTTAGTCCTCTCTACTGTCACTCTCTAGTGATTCCAGAGCCACAGTATGAAACACAATTTATATGCGGACAACCCCCGCCATGTCCAGTACTGACCCCCCCTACACTCCAATCTTGGATATGCAAGTGCCAACTTGACAGCTCTCCCTGGACATGTAGGAGGCCTCGCAAACTCACCTATTTAAAGCTGAACTGGATCCCTAGTCCCCCGAAAACCTGCTCCTTCCTCCAGTCTTTCCCATCACACAAAGGCAGCGACATGCTCCCAGTTGCTCAGGCCAAGAATCGGATTCATTCTGACTCCTCTCTCCTTCTCATATTCTACCTCCAGTTCATCGACACATTTGCTCAGTTCTACTTTCAAAGTATAACCAGGTTCTAAGCACTTCTCCCCACCGCCACTACCACCTTGGTCTAAGCCGTCCTTTTCTCTCACCTGAGATGAATACAATAACTTCCTAACTCGTTTCCAGCTTCCAGATGCAACCAGCTACAGACTCTTCCACACAGAGCCAGTTCTTTTAAAAAGCAAGTCATATCATGTCACAGTTCTACTTAAAACCCTCCAGTGGCCTCTCATTGCCCTCAGAGTAAAATCCAAAGTCCTCACTATGGCCTATAAGGCAGCATAAGGATTCAGGTCATGCGCTCCGCAGTCAGAAGGCACGGATCCAAACCCTGGCTTTGCCATTTACTAGCTAAGGGACCACCGGCAAGCTGCTTAGCTTTCCATGTCTGTTTCATCTTTTGTAAACTGAGACTAAAATAGTACCTTCACCAGTAGTACCTGTAATGAGCTTACAACAGCACTGGCTACATAGTGAGCAATATATGTTCGCTTCTGCCTCAGGGCATCTGAGGAACTTACTGTTCCTACTGCCTGGAATGTTCTTCGCTCACACTGCAGGCTGGCTCACTCTCACCTCACTACACTCACGCTATGGCTCAGACAGGCTGTCACTAAACACTCACCATACAAACCTAATACCCCAAGGTTACTCTCTAACTCCTCACCCCACTTTATTTTCCTTCTGAGCACTGCCTTCCCCCACTAGAATATAATTCAATGACGGCAGGGACTTTTTACTTTCTTCATTGCTATGTCCCTGGAACCTACAGCATTTAGTAAATATTTATTAGTACCTATTAAAGAACAATTAACAAATATGCAAAATTGCCAGTTTCCAAGCAGGTGCCAGAACCTCAGGTTAGAAGGGAAATGGGAAGTGATCTAGTTCAAATTCAGAAATCTTTCTTCAAAGTGCCTGATAGCATCTCAGTCTTCATTTGATTCCAGCAACATGGAATTCACTTTTTTTAGAAAATGAGACATATCACTTCATTTTTCACATCTCTGATAGAAATTTCCACTTTCTAAAAGTTGAGTCGCAATGTGCCTCTTTGTACTCAATCCGATCACGGGTCCTAGTCCTGTCATAGGGTGCTACATAAAGTGATTTAAAATGATACCTTTGCAAACAATAGCCTTTTATCACATCTACGGATATGTGATGTGCCTTCTAAATCTTTGCAATAAGATTTCTGGATTCTTCACCATCCCAGCAGCCCCATGTCTTTAAGATCGTGGTAGATCAATGGGGCACAACACTTCATAAACATAAAAACTAGTCTTCCTTTAACAGAAGCCAGAATTACATCATCTTCAAAAAATTGTAAGTTGCAAAATTACACCACTCTATTGTATTGACACTGCTGAATTTTGCAAAGGTACTGAAAGGCTTACATGAAGGTTCATCCCCATTAAGCTTTTTCTACTATTTTTCACCCATTGAGTCTGGCAACATTTTAAATTTCATATCTGCCATCTGTTATATTAGCTATTTATCCCTCTCAGCTTCAACAAGCATGTTTTCTGTATCTTCATCCAGGTTCTTGAAAATAAACACAAACAGGTTCATCAGGACAAAAATAAAGTCCTCCAAACAACGTCTATTGTGCCCCAGGTCCCAATAAAGTAGCTGTTAAAAAACAAACTATAATATTTAGAGGCTGAAATCTACATTGTTGTTTATAACAGACTTAATAAAAGAATGTGGGGGTGGGCAGATGGCTCGGTTGGTTAGAGTGCGAGCTCTCAAAAGGTTGCCGGTTCAATTCCCACATGGGATGGTGGGCTGCGCCCCCTGCAACTAAAGATTGAAAACGGCAACTGGACGTGGAGCTGAGCTGCGCCCTCCACAACTAGACTGAAGGACAACTACGTGGAGCTGTTTATCATTTAAATGCCACCAAACTGACATAGGCTAGGAAACACGTATCTGCAGAATTCTAAAGCTAAAATGTCCAAACTTACACTAAAAGCTTCCTTGTTGTTTGTAACAGCACAGGATTCTTCCACTTTATGGTCCTCTTCTAGCATAACACTGGATGGCTGACGCAAAGGAAAACACTCATTACAAAGGGTAACCAATTTTTAACTTTAAAATCCAAATATTAGCAATTTGAATACACTCAGTTTTCTAATACATACCATTAAAGTATACAAAAATTTGAATTCATTGTCATAATTAGAGTAAGGTAGGTAGGAATGGCTATAAGAGAAATTTCACATATTGGAAAATTAAAAATTCAAAAAGATATGAAAATAGCATCTTATGAAGGTGATGGGATTAAGAAGTACAGTTGGTAGATACAAAATAGTCATGGGGATGCAAAGTACAGAGGAGGAAATATAGTCAGTAATTTTGTAATAATTATGTATAGTGTCAGGTGGGTACTAGACTTATTGGGGGATTACTTCGTAAGTTATATAAATGTCTAACCACTATGCTGTACACCTGAAACTAATATAATATTGAATGTCAACTGTAATTGAGAAAAAAGATAGCATCTTCTGAAGCATTAGCATACACTATGACTTTTGTGTTAATGAATATCAATTATGGAACTTTCAACACTTAAACTGGCAAGGTAGACTTTTAGTTTATCTTGAAATCAGATAACCAGAAAGATTAAAAAATACATAACCCTATATTACCGGTCAATACTGAAAATATAATCCTCACAGACCTCAAGCCACAAAAATTCTGAAGTGTACTTGAATCAAACATTTAATAATATTTAGTATGGTTTTTATTAAATGTTATTTACCATTTCCTGAATCTTTAAAAATTGTATATGATAGGTGAAAACTAAAGGTGATAAAAAATTTAGTTAATCAGAATACTCTGTTCTCTAATCTCAGAGGATAAACAGCTAACGATCCTTATTCAAGAGATTCTACTTACCTTAATTTTTAATTTAAAAAAAGCCCAAAAAACATAATTCTGATTTAACATAAATCCACGCTCTAATATTCACTTAGCGAAATTTCTCAGATTTGTTTGGGCATGCTATTGATTTTCTTTTTAAACAAGTAGAAGAGAAAAAAAGGATAGCACGTGAACATGTTGGTTTTAGATAAAAAGAATCCATCTTTTATAAACCCCAGAAATAGATATTTTTTATTTGACCTAAAATTAATCTTCTACTCCAAACCTCATGTCCAAGTTAGGAAATGGAAAAAAGAAAAAGCCTTTGAGTGTAGCCAGGTCTGAGTATTCCCCAGAGAAAAGAAACCACAGTCCAAAAGAAAGCCCCAAGGCTGCACTGGGCAAACTGGAGAAAGAAGCCAATGGAAGGATGGGAGGGGAACAGACAATCTTATCATTTTGGTTTCGATTCAAGAGGATCCCCATGGCCTAATAATTAGCAGTGAAAAGGATAACGGACTCATCTTAAAGTCTCTTAAATTTGACATACCTGGGGCAAAAGATTAAAGGAAGTCTTTTCCACATCATTTTTCTGCTGTTCCTCAAATCTTCTTACTAAATTTGATACAAATTCCTCTATTTCTTGATGAAAATACCTGCAAAGGAGGACAAAATGGTCAGAATCCAGAGTAAAACATTGAACAGACTGAAGTCTTATGCATGATTACAGTCACAGTGTAACTTTTGTCATTTTGTTTTTCAGAGGTTTATCAAATCTCTGATTCCTTGTTAACACTAGGGGATCTATTCCTTAGGAAAAGACACACATTGTTGCCAAGTTAAAATGATTATGATACCCTAACATAGTGGCTGGCATAAAACAGTTGGCAAATACTTGTGCTAAGAATAAAATGGATTTCATTTATAAACTTTATGTATTCAACTTTTGAATACACATGGAAATGGTTTGAAATCCAAAAGATATCCAAAAGAAGTGAAAAGGTTACATAATGAAAAGCCCCCTTCCTCCCGGCGGCTGGCTTCCTATTTCTGCCAAAGACTCCAATGCATCCAGGCTCCCACGCCCGCCTCCCAGAGACTCTCTGCATATATAAGGAAACAGCTATGTAAATATTAAACTGGAAAAAAAGACAATCAAAATATAATGTAAGAAAAACTACTGAGGTCTACTTTCTCCAGCTTTCCAGGTCAAGAACCACATTCATCGAATGTTCTTCAGTGCCCAGTTCAGGAGGTGCCAAAGGAGCCCGGGTTAGGCTGCAGTTGGGCAGGCAACCTACTCCTCACAGACTCGATGACCGATCCGGTCTCTTTAGCTCTGACATTCTAGGATTTCTGCAGGTGAAACACCAGATGCAGAAGTTAGGCTATGAGCTAGAGGAGACACTGATTCTAACGTGACGGTGATAACAGTGCTGGAACCTAGCAGTGCCCAGCACCTTGCTGCTGCTGCTACGCTCACCATCAGCTGGCTCAGCCCTCAGAGCCTCCGGCTCCTTGTGCTGAGACAGAGCAGGCAGTGCGCCTGCCACCCAGGTCCTGCTCTCTATGTTCCCTTTACTGTCGTAACTTCGGCCAGCACGTAAAATAACAATCCGATGAAGTGACATGGGAGGGGGCAAGCAACTAAATGAAATGTCTATGACGGTGCCGTGAGGAAGGGCCTGGGCACAGAATCACATCAGAACATTCTAGCAAGCACTGCAGGAATGTGCTGTCGCACTAGAACCAAAAAAGCTGGAAGGCTTTTTGCACAGGTCTAGTTTTGTTATTAGGAAAAAATGTGTGGGAAAGCTTCGAAGCTAGGCAATGAAAAACTTCCGTTACCTGATCTGGGCTTGAGCTCGCTAACATTATTTATTGTTGTGATGACAGTGGTTTTTTAATTTTTTATTAGACACTATTTATCGGGCTTTTACACATGCTTATTTAGTTGCCTACGAGGTGGTTACTGTTAGTATCCTGTTCTCCAGTGAGGAAACTGGGATGACCTGCCCAGGTTCACAAAGGTAGCAAGTAGGAGTCCAGATTCAAATTCAAGTTTACAGGACTCTAATATCCTTGCTCTCAATCAGGATTCCGTAAATTTTAACTAAAAGAATAAGGATTGGTAATGTACACATGAAAACAGCGTCCTGATAGAAGACATTGCTTCATAAACACACGAATTCATTACATTTAGAAAAGGGAAAATGACTTACTTTGAAATAACATTGTTCATAAATAGAATCTGTAATAAAGGTCCATCTAATTTAGTGTTGTTCACCAATATTCCACTAAAACAGAAGTTAAAAACATTCTTAGAGGACTTAAAGTAAAACTTGCATACGTATATATAAACACATAACCTGATAATTCTTAAGTACCAAAGATCATAAAATATTTTACAAATAAGATCAAGAACCAAGAACTCCAGTTTTCTCAAGAAAAGTCTGTTTCACCACTTTTACCTACTCTAATGGTTTAACGGAGGTATCCCTTACATATTTTAAAAAAATATTTCACACACAACTAGTTAATCTTTCAGTTTTCAACCCCAAAGTTTCTTTACCTAATGGTTGTTTCTTTACAAATGGGAGAGGTGGGGACAGCCAGGGATGTATAGACCAGCAGGTTGTAAGAATATATTTGTAAAATAATCAGAATGAATTTGGCTTGCAATTATGTAGAAAAATGAAACCTTTTATAAATTAATGGACAGGCTCTTTTTGGAAGGTAGAGCACACTGCACTAAATATCTCAAATCCAAGATTCTAAAGTAGAGATGTAAAAAGCATCTATTCTTGGATTTGACTTTCAAATACTGCAAAAAAACAGAACTGGGATGCAGTCTGGACATCTGCAATATATCCCATTGGCAACCTGGGACCAGCTGAATCTGTTTCCTCCTCACCTGCCTCACGTTCCTCTACTTGTACAGCATGTGAAATACGTCAGTCTGTATTTGGAATTGTTCTCATCAATTAGGGAAATAAAACTGAAATATGACAAAGTTCAGAGATTTGTTTCAATTTGAGCAAACTTCAGCTTTTAAAAATACATCATGTTTTTAAAAGCCCCATGCAATGGCATGGTCCTTGGTTGGAGTCCAGTTTGAGCAATTAGCTCAGCTCTAGACATTCAGTTGGGGACATTTGAATATGGACGGAGTTGGGAATGTTATTAAGGAAATCATGTCAATTGTTAGGTGTAATAACGGTGATGTGGTTAGGCACGAAAAAGTATTTTTAAAAAAAGATACGTGCAAAAATATTTGGGGTAAAATGTGTATATGGGTTTAGAAGAAGGAAATATGTTAAAATATTGTTAAATGCAAATGATGAAAAACTGGGTATTAATTGAATTATTTTTCCACGTTCTTTGTGTGAAAATTTTCATAATATGAAGTAAAAAAACAACAACCAACAACCGTAATATTTATTGATTAAAAGAGGAGAAACTTATGATCATGATGGTTCCAAAGTAAGGATTAAACAAAGAAACTTGGGGTACAAATTTTATCTAACTAACTTTCTTTTTCTTCTTTTGTTCTCTGTAGAATGCTTTACCCGCCTGACAATATGCAAGGTACTACTCCTAACAAAATTTTATTCCTTTTTCATGATACTAATAGTTTTTATAAATTGGCAAAGCCTACAATGCTACAATCATTTGAAACTCAGGTGATTATAACCCATTTTTAAATAAAAATTTAATGTTTAAATAATCAACTTTATTGGAAAACATGTTTCTCAAAATATCTTTAAACATATAAAAATTATGATTTCTGAGGAATCCTAGTTATAGCGAATATATTTATTAACTAACTAAAAGTGAGTTTAGAGCCGCAAAGTGCTCTCACATACAGGAAGGAAGGTAGAGCATGGGGAAGTTATTCTGAAATATGCCTAAATTCTAAAATTTTAAACCTTTAGTCACCAATGTAGACAGTTACTCCAGCTGGTACCAGGTAAAGAAAGTCCACATGAAACTGCATTTATGGTAGCCCCCGATTTTGCAAGCTTTAAAATAACACTCCACATAAAAATTTTGTAATTTGACAAGTATTTTAGATTTAGTTAGTGATCTGTTAGACAAATTTATAGTAAGAGGTAACTGCATTTAACCTTCCAAAAATCAGATGTCTGAATGCACTCACTGTACTGCTTTTCCCCAGGTACTTTTCCCCAAATCAAGTACTAACTCTTCTAAAATGCTGTATCTTGCATTATTTCTATTTATGAACCCACTTTTTTTCTGGATTGTATTTCACAAATATTTTCACCCAATACATCAGCTTAATGCAGTTATGAGAATTCAAGTTTTACCTCCACAAGTTAAAAATAAAGGATCATTACTCTGATTTATTCAGAGTATGAAATGATATAAAAGTGCTTGCTTCAGCAGCACGTATACTAAAAATGATACAAAATCCTAAACACCCTTTTTACAAAGAAATTATGATTAAATATTAATATCACGATAAAAAATAATGGACAACTATGGTGTAATTTCAAGATCTCATACCTTGGTCGAGTCAGAATGTTCAATTTTCTTCTAAGTTCTTGATGTTATTACTTGTTAAGGAGGATAAACCCTCATTAAACAGAATCATGAAGATCATAAAATCTGACCGCTAACTGACTCTTCAACTACTAACTTACACCAAAAGGGTGTCAGAATGTTGCAAGAAGACACACAAATATTTTGAAGATGACACACTTACTGAGCTCCTGTTTTGTTGCAGGCCTAGGCATTGGGACCTAAAAATTAAAATAGAGTTGTCATCCCTTCCAACATAGACATTTATTTCTAAGATATGGTCATGTAGTTCAAAAGAGACTAACAGACTGAACCAAAAACGTCATTCAAACAACAATGTCCCGACAAAAGTTAAGCAGTCATTCATTTAAGACATTTTTCAAAGTCAAAAGCATCATGATGTGTGTGTGATAAAGTGAATGCAGTATAACTGTTTCCTACCGAAGAATCTAGGATGGAATCTATGAATGTTCACTGCACAATCTCTCTTCAACTTCTCTGTATTTGAAACTTTTCATAATATAGTGGGATAAGGCAGCATGAAAAAAATCACTTTGAAAACCTATAAACGTGATTTACCAACCGCTTTCAGGGGGTCTTCACAAATTTTAAAAGGAAAACTACCCAAACCAAAATTACCTGTATACATAGTAAACACACACACACCAACAACTCTAAGTAAGAATGTAAATAAACATACTAACAAGTCTTGCTAGAAAGGCTGTAATCATGTAACTAAAGGCAAATGGAAACTTTGGCGCTTCCCCCAAAGCTTTGCAACGCACCTTCACCTCGCAAGCTATTTCAAAGTGGAAGAACTGTAAAATGAATCCCCAATCTTAATCAAGTAATTATCCATTTCTCTTGGCACCCCTGGAATCCTTGAGACCCCCAACTCTCCATCCTAGGACCACCAGCTTTTGCCTAACCATAGAAGCAGATCTACGCCAGTCTAAGCATCCGGTATCTCCTAATATACAACTTTAACGGGACCGCGTCAACTTTCGCGTGGCTGCAAAAAATGAAATCGATGACTCCAAAAAGGGGGGAGAGAAGTGGTAACCAGTCTACAATCTGACAGTTGCAACAGTGTGAAATCACCCTAACTACCCGCTACAGGCTGGGTCACGGGAGGAGGGAATCTAGTCCAGGAAACGGATCCCAGAAGCGGAGAGATTTGCGCCGAGGCCCCGGGGGCAGCTCACGCAACCCGAACCCCAAGATTCTCAGCCCGCCTGTGGGGCGAGAGAAATTACTTCGAATTCCGGCCCTCGTGGAATTTCCGCCGGCGCCCTCCAGGGCACGGCACCCACCACACGCCCGGGTGACAGGGCCCAGCGGGCGGGAAGGATATTCTCGGCGCGGAGCTGCTCGATGGTTTCCTCGCACTGCCGAAGCCGCTCCCGCAGCTCCGCATCGCCAACCCCGTTCCCGTTCTCCTCGTCGCCGTCGTCGTCCTTGAAGCGGGTGTGAACGGGCTTCGGAAGCGACTCCTCCGGATGGTCAAACGCCTCGAACAGCTTTAAGTCGCCAAAATCCACCTCCGCCGCCATTTTGGGCTGTAGGGAAGATTCGGGATGGGGCGGAGCTGGCCACCCGGCCGAGGGCGAAGGTTTTAGGTCGGCACCGCTCCTTAGGGAGCTGAGCCACCCAGTAAGGTTTTTTTCCGAACATAGGCCGCGGAAGCAGCGCAAGGGGCGGTTCAGTCCCGAGAGACTACAACTCCCAGGATGCAGTGGCGTCTCTCATACCCACTTCCGAGATTGCTCGGGAGCACGGCATGCTGGGACATATGGTTTCTAAGCAACTGTTAAGTCATTGTATTGCATTCTGGGATTGGTCCTTTTTAAACGTGAAGGAAGCTGGAGTAAGTCAGAATGTGTTAAAACAATATGGGTTGTCCCTGTTATGCGTCATCTAAGGCTGAAAAATCAGAGCACGGCGCACGGTTCTTCACAGATTCTGGTGTGCGTACTAAACAGCAACAAGAGAATTAGGAACTTTAGTTTTGCCACCAACTACCTTTGTGATCCTGGACAAGCTACTTCAGTTTATTGGGTTTCACATTTTCATGAAAAACTGTATCATTAAACTATTTTAAATTTGTTGCAGCTTTTGGTGGCTTCTCGTTCAATCACTCATTCATTCAATGACATTTATTTATCACGTTCGATGTAGCAGGCACTGTTCCTAGGACCCGAGGATGCAAGAGTGACCAAAGGTAAGTTACTGCTCTCGAAGCCTACAGTCTAGCAAAAATAAACAAAAATAACCATAATATTCCTGCTCTTGGGTCGAGGGGGATGTTGATAGGTATTCATATTAAGAAATATGTGAAATAGAAACACAGGAAGTAATGGATATATAACAAATTTGACATTATCTGTGGGAGTCAGTGAATTTAGGAATTGAGGTTTGAACTGAAATGTGAAGTGTTAGGAGGGCAGGGTTGGTGGTGAGAACATGGAGGATGAAATTAAGAGCATCCTAGGCTGAAGACACCACACATAGAATGAAAACGCAGAGAGTGGAGCAAGATGAGGCTTAAACATTAGGCCAGTACTCACAAACCACATTAGGGATCCTCTCTCCACCCCCAGAAACCATGTCATTTCCACATTTTAAACAGATGGTGTTTGTGACTCACAAATTTTCATTTTGGTAAGATGACGGACCATTTATCAAAGGATTGCACAGTAAAAAAAGGATTGGAGAAATTTGAAACATTTGGTTAGTCATCATTAGTATATTGAAGGTTAACATTTGGCCGGTCCAAGTTTTTATGGAAAATAAATGACAATGGTAAGAGGATGAGCTTAGATAAAGAATATAAGGTCTTGGACCGAGTCTGGACAAACCAAAGGACTGGGACTGAGAAGGATGAGACAATTACAGAAACTGAAGAATGGCCAGTGGGAGAACTAGGAGTGGGTCCTTCGGAAATTATGTGTAAGTACATTTAAATCACCTTTTGGCCTATGAAACTTATTTAGAATGATATATAAAACTTGTTTCCATCTCCTCCCACCAACCTACTTCTTAAATGGTATTTATATGGTCTCGGCTAGGTGGAATCAAAATCCACCCAAGTTGGAATCTCATCTGAATTTACCTTCTTCCTCAACACTTGTACACATCTACCAAATCCTGGTCTACCTTCCAAGTTGCCCTCAAAGCCAATTGCTCTATTTATCTTGCCTTAAATATTAAATGTGGCCTAGTTTTACTACTCTGCCTTACCACTGTCTTAAAAGTGTCTCCTGGACCGCAACTATGTTTCTGTTGCTTACAAGTGTGAATAAAGCCCAAAACATCATGGAATACAAGGCTTTGAAATTAAGAGCACATTAACAGCCAGAAAAAAAAGGGATAGCAAAGTTTGAAGCAAATAAAAACTGTGGAGTATTTCCCCTTATCAACTTATTTCCAGTTGAGTGAAATAGTTAACTGGCACCCCACCCCCATCCCTGGACTGCAATAATTGATTCGTTTAATTATGCAACTTACAATTACCTATATGCCTCCCTCTAGCTTGGCACGCTCCTGGTTACATGTGGCTAGTCCCAACTGGGATGTTAAAATATAAAATACACACTGGATTTAAAATGTAAGTATAAAAATAAGAATACAAAATCTCAACTAAAAATGCTGATTGTGTTAAATTATTTTGGATGCTGTACTAAGTAAATTAGTTTCGTGTTTGAACTTGGCTACTGAATTGCTGTAGACCAGTGTAGGATGCAGCATGTCATTCCTTATGTACGACCAGCTCCTAAAATACTGTAAAAAAAAAAACACAGAAAGCAGTGCACGTGTATGTTTGTATCTGCTCTGCCTTACAAACCCATGCAAATTTTTAATGAAATGGGTTTGAGAAGGTATAAACTGAAGAATATGAATTTGTGATGCCAAAATGAAAAATCATGGTGTCATTTCCCCACAAACTTGACTTTGTCCCTTAAGCATGATACCGTTTCTGCACAGAATTATTGTACTCTGGGAAAACTAAATATTTACCAAATACACTAAAACTAATAATACAATCACTTGGTTTTTCTATACCACAAAAATACGCCTAACAAGCAAGTTAGCCAGCCTAACTCTGGTATTTAAAATAAAGGCTTGTCTCACCACTATAGTCTTTCTGCATTATATTGTGCTGCACTGTTTTCTAAAGGAATTTTTTTAGGGAAAGCTAAAAACGGACTTTGTTGTAATGAAAGCAAATGAACTACAAGTTCTGTAGTCCCCTCCCCTCCACCAAATTTATGCCCTCGTCAATTTAGTGACAAAGCAGTTTTCTGCTATTTTAGTACTTTATGCTGGAGAAGACTTCAAAGGGATAATGAGCAAAGGGCATACAAAGAACTTTTATAAGGCACTTTATTAAAATCAAAGTGCTTACATCCCTTTAATGTATTAATCTATTTCCTGAATAACATACGGAATATTTAACAAATGCTGTACACCAATTCTGTTCCTTATAATAGTAGGAAAACAGTATTATTTTAGTAAATTTGTTTACGCCTTCCAACACCCTTTTACATTTTTGCGCATCACGGGACTGCCAATAGTGGTTAACTTTTTCTAAAAAAGGAATTTTTAGCCAGTGTTTTCTAATAGCAATTGCAAAATGCTACAGAAACCATAGAACAAATTCAAATAAGAATTCCAGGTAACTTAAATTAACACCAGTTTTGAGAAAACCATTTTTATTTTCACCACCCAGCTTATTTTGTGCTGGATTATGTACCAAATGGCCAGATCTTCTAAAGAACATCTACATAACATTTCTTTCATGTTTCGAGAGATGAAAATAACTGTACAAGGTTAAGTACAAAAGTACACAAGACAGCGGACACGAAAAAATCCATGTATGAGATTTCATCCCACCTGCAGTTTTTACATATTTGAAAAGTAGAAGTCATGAACTAAAAAATATTATCCTTCTGTAGTCCTGTCGAGTTTAATGGAAGTGGGTTTAACCTGATTACAACACTAACACCAGTATCACTGATCTGATATTTACAAAAAAATCGGTTTTTTTCAATAAATTAAAGTCAATGCAACACCCATGCAAGCTAGAATGCTAGCTGTTTGGTGAACAAGGACCTGACATCAGAACCAGAAGTCCATAAAGTCCCAAACATTAAGTGTGATCTTTTTCAAACTGCATCCATTCCTCGCATTGATGATGTGAAACCCAATCCCATTCCTCTTTGTGTGTGGGTTTGTGATCTTGCCATTTCATACTGAGCATCGAGATTTCTAAATACTTCTTCCTGTTGCTTCAAAGTCTTGTAACTTTCTTCATCAACTGAGCTACATCCAGCTTCATCTTCACTCTAAGTATCAGAAAATATATTATTAAAATTAATTCAAACGGGAATACGAAGTGCTTCTCTCACTTGACAGTACTGGTAAATCACATTTTTAGGTACATATTTGACCTCAATTACTTGTACTCATTCATTCAACACCTATGGAGTATGTGGCAACGTTCTTTCTAAGTACTGGGACATAGCAGGATGTAACAAAAGTCAACTTCATTAATGGGCACGAGGAAGAACATGTAGAACACACCAGCTCAGTACAGCTTAGTTTAAACCAAAATAGCTCTTCTATGAAAAACCAACTCCCTTGCTTCCAGGTTGTTGTATGAAATCTAAACCCTGTATCTGTAGTACACTTTACTCAGCAAAAACTCAACTTTCTACATTTTAAAAAAAGTTTCCTTGAAACTGAAAATCAAGAAGATCCTACTCTGTAACCAAGTATCGCTAACCTTAAATGAGTGGTATTTTTTTAACGCAAATTCATTAATTCCTTTTTACAATTTCATTTTTATTTACTAAGAGAAGCTTATGATCTCAAACAATGTTCACCTAAGGTATAAATACACAGTAATAATTTAAAAAACCCTGTTAATTTAAATCAAACAATTTATACTGCCAGATAGCAATAAAAATGTATTATTTTAGTTAATTCTGTGAAGTTAATCTGGAGAACATAAACAAAAGGGCACCAAAAAGGTACCCAGGCTGAAACATCACTGAAATAACTTTGAAGTCAAGAATCAATGTTACCCTGAAAATACAAGTTAGTATGAGTTTTAATATGAAGTGTATATACTCACCTTAATACCCATCAATTTCCTAAATTTGACGTTTTGGTCCTTGTTTCCAAAATTCAGTTTTTCCCATATTTCAGCAGACTGGGATTTGTCCTGTTAAGACACAGTGAACTTTCAGAATATGTAAAATTTAAATCTTTCATAAGGGTATTACATCTCTCCATAACATAGTGTGAAAGAAGCACTAGCACTTATGGCATTCTATCTGTGCAGTTTATAATATTAAGATTTCTATTACAGAGTAATGAAGCAAAGAAATACATTATGATCTTACAAAAAAACCTAAGGATTCTTTCTCCTTAATAAACACACAGTATTACTGGTTTTCTTTGAAAGCCTCACATCATGTGTTTTCAGCCTTCAATAATTGTGGCAAGTTAAACTATCCCAGCCACGTTCTCAGAAGATAAACCCAAACGAATCTTTTCCAACTCCAATTTGTTTTTTCTAATCAATCACTAATTAGGAAAAAATGACAAGAGTGGAATGCAAACACTTAAACTTACCCCTTCTTTCTTGCCTTGCCAAAGCATTTTCCTTTTTTTCTCTTGTTCAGCAAATTTCATTGGG
This sequence comes from Rhinolophus sinicus, assembly GCF_057876585.1. NCBI lineage: Eukaryota > Metazoa > Chordata > Mammalia > Chiroptera > Rhinolophidae > Rhinolophus > Rhinolophus sinicus. Next base: position 35,936,159 of record NC_142509.1, read on the forward strand.
TTCACAGCGGCTGGGTTGTAATAGCTAGGCACAGCTATTCCGGTCTCTGCCAAAGCTTTGGCCTGTAAGGCTGCCATCTGAGCCGCCATAGCAATCTGAGGAGTCACTTGTGTTCCTGACGCCAACAGGGCAGCTACATTGAGTACTGAACCTCCAGTAGCTGCAGCTGCTGAGAGAAGAGAGTATGGATTTTATACCAAAACAAACCTCCTGATTTGCAGTACTACATAACTTATATGTAAGTTACTAATTTGCAAAAAGGCCTATTTCCACCAAATATAAGGAAATGACTGAGTGTTAGGTTATAAAGCAAAAACACTTTACCAACATTTACTGTATGTATGTATGTATGTATTTATTTTAAGTGTGTTTTTCCAGGACCCATTAGTTCCAAGTCAAGTAGTTGTTTCAATCTAGTTGTGGAGGGCGCAGCTCACAGTGGCCCATGTGGGGATCGAATCGGCAACCTTGTTGGTAAGAGCACTGTGCCCTAACCAACTGAGCTAACCAGCTGCCCTGAATGTATTCTAAAGCAGAGATATTTCTATATATGTCTGACATGTACTAACATTTCATTTACTTCGAAAATGAGAATTCTGCAAATAATAAAAAGGTATGATTTCAAGGGAAATGAACTATGGTGCTTGTGGCTTAACTTATAACACAATGAAAATTTTTATTTGCACAATTCTTTAGATTTACAAAATGATTTGACATTTGACACTTGTAACAAACATTTTAAAATATTAAACAGGTATTGTGCCTTTAACCAATACTAAAAAGGGAAGTACCATGCCTGATATTTCCATTTTAAATGGCTGAGTCAAGTTTTGCATCAATCTTCTGTAAACAGAAAGACTTCTAATTACATATTTTTTCTGTCAGTCCAGAATATAAGCTTATATAGTTCTTAAGTTACTAACAGTCCCATAATTCCAGTTATGTAAGTTTTGTTATAAAACAGCAGTTCGTAAATTTTTAGATTAGTTTGAAAAGTACCACTATTTACTAGGAATGTCAAGAAAAAACAGAAACAAAAAAAACACCTTCCAGGTTACATTTCATACAATTCAACAGTAAGTTCTCTCTGATCACCTTCAATCACCCACAGGAAATGTTTGTGTTAAGTCTAAAAACTTAATTTTTGAACAGTAAGACATAATACATTCCAGCTCAGGCCACCATCTTTAATAAACTGCATTTCCAAAATCTGAACTAAGACATGTGCAGTGATGGCTAAAGTGCTACATGAACAAGAATAGTCACTATTTACTTGTCAGAATGACCTGCATATATCAAATCAGAAATATAAATGCATAAAGATTTTACGAGGTAGGAAAGTAACACTAAAAACAAAATGTTCACATTTCAACAACAACAAAAAATCATACAGCATACTGACGGGTAGTTGGGATTAGAGGTAGGTGAATTTTCTTCCTATTTTCTGAACTTTCCAAATTTTCTACAAAGAAATGCCATACTTCCATGATAAAGAAAAAAAATTACCTGCCGCTATTTCTTGTTGTTTCTGTTTTTCAACCATTTCCTTTTCTCTCTGTTCTTGTAACTTCTTTGCCCTTTCCAACCTGTCAAAGACCATTTAAAGAAATTTAAAATAACTCCATATAAACCAATATTTATCTTTGCATTTCTCCATGTGTATGCATGTGTAGACACAAAACACTTTATACACGATTTTAAATTAGGTTAAACACTTCCCCAAATTGATATCTGCATGTGGGGGAAAAAAAGCAATCATTCTTATAATGGTAATCACAGCTAAAGAATATTTCAATACTGGTTTTAAACAAACATTTAATTCACCAAATAGCCAAAAACTGGAATAGTTTTTATACAGTTCCCACAGAGAATGATTAAAAACATAAAAATTACTCAATCTTTACCAGTGCTTACAAGAATATTAAATCTTGCAAATGACATACTGAGAGCTGAGTAAATCTTAAGAGTATATTAATTAGTAAACGATGTTACCAAATGCTTCTTGGGGAAGGCTGATACAGAATAAGGCCAATCAAAACATGCAAATAATAATTTTTATATTTAAAGACTTCATTATTACATAACTTCAGACTAATAATTAAAACAAAAAACCCCAAACAAAAACGGGTACACAAATCCGAACTGCAATCCCCTATATAATTTTATAAAAATGTGTTGCCAAGTCAGTACCTACTTCCTATGTAACAAATCCTAAGTAATATCATCTTCATGACTTCCTGAAAGAGAAACCCTTTCTTTGAAGAATTCCTTGATTTACCAATGTAAAGTTAAATGCTACCTCTTTCTCCTTTGAATGTGGTATAAAGGTGCAAGGATTGGGGGAAAGGTTGTTTTGGGGGGCTACCGGTAGTAAAATACAGTGGTAGTAACTGGCATTTGCTTTAATAAATACTGAACTTTTATATAAAAGGAATCTAAATAATCTATAATTTTGTTCCCTTTTACTGAGCACATATGCAAAAAAAGACAGTACAGACATGACTTTGTCCTTAGGAATAAGTTTCTGATCAGGGGTAACATTAAAATACAGGTTCATGTATGTTAAAAATACTTCCAAAGCAGTTTTAAAATTCTGTCTTTATTGAAAAACAAACAGCCTACACACTAGATTTTCATTAACAAAATACCCTCCTTCAAATTTCAAGGTAGCCAAGGAGTAATCTGGTTATCCTGAAATACCACATAAATCCTGAAATTTCATGTAAACTTGTCATCTGAAAATCACTAAGGAGGTTATTTTTTAACTCAAAGTTTTAGGTGCTAGCAACAGTTTCAACTTTAATAAAAGCCAAAAACTAAAACACAGTAAACTTGTAGTAAGAAAGAATTAACTTTAAGGCTTAAAAAAAATACCTGTCAGAATTAACGGACCATCCTTTATAAATTGGTTCAAATATTGTGGTTATTTCCTAATTCTGTTGATTTTAGTTTCAGAAAGAAAATATGATTGACTACTATTGGTTGCACATTTAAAATGGCCATTGCAGGTTTGGAATTAAAATGAACATCATTCACCAAGGTGAATGGGACGAAGAAGGGGTGAGCTCACACCTTTGCTGCTGCTGTTCAGCTGGAGTTTCTGCCAGGCTGGGTTCACAGGGCAGCAGCCCATCAGGTTACATTGTGATAACTGTATTTTTGCAATAAAAAAAAAATACAAACTCAATTTCATAAAGAAAAAAAAAAATCAAAATAGTTTTCAGAATATGGAAAAACCTGCCAACAAGGACTTTGATTTTACTCTACGTCTTGCCTCTCTAGCTGAGGGAGTTCTTTCGATGTTTTTGCAGGTTTCAGTAAGATATTGCTGTGTGGTCTCACAATCACCCATTAAAAAATACAATGATCTCCCTATGCCATCAGCAGTAAAATTTATAAAATCAAATAAATTGGCTCACAAAATTATTTCTTCAAAATAAGAAAACTACTGACAGAATTCTTATTGCTTCAAAGACTTTGTTTTCTTGAGGAAGAAAAACAAGAAGTTTTAGAGGCAAAATTAACAAAGTTCTTAAATCAGATTTAAGATTTTTATGTTTCAATTGCAAATTAAAAATATTTAGCAGTCCCGAGTTGAGAACGGATCATGAAGGAAAAAAAGAGGACCTGTTGCAGCCATCGCAATGTTTCTGATTGTGCAATAAGTAAATGTTTATGACGAGAATTAAACCACTTAGTTCTAGATCACAAGGATATTATGGTATTCATGTGTAGATTTAATTAGCTGACTTTTCCTGACTGAAAACATTCATTTTCTCCACACAACTGAGTCTCTACTGTCAAGCTGAGAAGGGAAAAAAAATGCATCAAATAAAAAAATATGCGCACCTCCTAGCTAAAGCTTCTTGTGCATCCATTGCTGTGTTTCTGCCTCTGAAAGGAGGTGGACTAGGAGTTTGGCTTAAACTTCTGCTAAATCTTCTTGGCTTTTCAATTCTCTTCTTTCTGTCTCTGTAATAAATCATATTTTACATGTCTCAGTACGGCCAAGTAATAACGACTACTTTGTTGAATCAAAATCAATTACCTTTACATGGTTCAACAAAAACCAAGCTGTACAGGAAATACATTTTGAACCCTTTCCTTTCCATCTCTGTCCTACCTCTTCCACAGAGCCCAAGTTCCTTGAGTGTATGGCTAGTTTTCTGTAAAGTTCATTTAACCACCTGTTACTGATGAACATTTAGGTTGTTTCTAGTCTTCTTCTATTACACCCAATATTGCAAAGACTAGTCTCGTACATGAGTCACTTTATGCTTCTGTAGGTCGATATACAGAACAAATTCCTAGTAGTGGGATGGATAGATTAAATGTTCCTAGTATTTAATCTAATGAATAAATGAATTTGCAGTTTTTAAAAAATACAAAGTATGAGTCACTAAAAACAGAAGAATTAGGAAAAAAAAGATAAAAAAAGGTCATCGATTGGAATAAAATCCAACATTTCAAAACTAGAAATGTCATAAATAATGATCTGAATTGCCCAAATGGCAATTAAAAATTTAATGGTCTAATTACCATGTACCTTAAAGATTCACTAAATCTCAAAGTTAGTAAAATCAAATTTGTAAACTACTACAAACTAAAACCACTGATTAAAAACTGATTAAAGGGCCGGCCCAGTGGCTCAGGCAGTTAGAGCTCCATGCTCCTAACTCCGAGGGCTGCCGGTTCGATTCCCACATGGGCCAGTGGGCTCTCAACCACAAGGTTGCCAGTTCAATTCCTCGAGTCCCGCAAGGGATGGTGAGAAGCACCCCCTGCAACTAAAATTGAACACAGCACGTTGAGCTGAGTTGCCGCTGAGCTCCAGGATGGCTCAGTTGGTTGCAGTGCGTCCTCTCAACCACAAGGTTGCCGGTTCGACTCCCGCAAGGGATGGTGGGCTGTGCCCCCTGCAACTAGAAAACGGCAACTGGACCTGGAGCTGAGCTGAGCCCTCCACAACTAAGATTGAAAGGACAACTTGACTTGGAAAAAACGCCTGGAAGTACACACTGTTCCCCAATAAAGTCCTGTTCCCCTTCCCCAATAAAATCTTAAAAAAAAAAAAAACACTGATTAAAATGATCAAACAAGTGATGAACCACGTTACTGGAATAAGGTCCAGCTTTTTATTTCAGTCTTTTATAGACTGACTGAAGAAGCAATAAACAAAAAAGTTTTCCCATTATTTTAGTCAGTATCTGTGACTATAGATATAATACATTAATTATTTTAGGTAAATGAGTAGAGAATAAACATACTGTCTGAATACTTAGAATTAATTTTCTCCCATGCTCATTATTTTACTTCCTATCTCAATAAATTAAAGCCTCCTTCCAATTAAGAAAGGTTTAAGCTAATCTTTTTTAAAAAATTAAATTTACTGGGATAACACTGGTTAATAACATCAAGTTTCAGGTGTACAATTCTGTAACACATCATCTAAGCTCATCTTTTTCAGTATCTGAGATACTACATGCAGCACGGTGGGCTAAGCACATACATTGACTTTACATGGACACACACTTTGGACCTGGTGTAGGTTTTACCATTTAATAACTGTACGACTTTGGGTTTCTTGGGCAAGTTACTCAACCTAAGTCCAATGGGCCTAGCTCATAAAACTGGTATTTTGAGAATCAGGTGACTAATATATGGAAAGAGCTTTGCCATAATATATAGCACAAGATAGGGATGCAATAAATGTAAGCTGTTGTACTTATAAAATAAACACAATGAGTCCAGTGTTCAAAACAACTGAAGTATTTTAATGGGACTATTCACACCTGCACTTCACGGGGGATCTGATCAAATTAGACCATGTGAGAATGCTCTACCAGTAGTTAGGTTTGTTCTTTCTTGGTCAGGATGATTCAAATATTTTATAATCTGTAAATAAATTCGGATCCATAATTTACATGTCCTCAAACTGACAGAAGCCAAACAGACCCCGCAAGGGGCCTATCTGATTCTACTCAACACGAATACCTACCGACTTCTGCTCCTTGTCCTACTCCTGCTTCTACTCCGATGCCTGTGTCTGGATCGTGAGCGGGAACGAGATCGTATCCGACGTTTTCTTTCCCTGCTTCTGGATCGTGATTTTTTCCTCTCCCTGCTTCTGGATCGTGACTTCTTCCGCTCCCTACTCCGAGATCGAGACTTCTTCCGCTCCCTGCTTCTACTACGATGACGCCTGAAATTAAAGGACACAAATTTACAGTTAAAAATTCTGTCTTTTTCAATGACAGACATACAAATTAGTTTTCAGTAGCATATGCAGTCAAGACAGGCAATAAACTGCTCTGTATTATGTACAGAAAGGATAATTTGAGGTTTTTAATGGCAGGAGTTATAAACAAAAATTTGACCTTTGTTCTTGTCTGATGATTCTTCGGGAACACAGTAAAGCCATATAACACGTCAAAAATGTAATGCATCCTACCCCAACTTAAGATTAATAGTTTCTATTGCCTTACTAATAATGTATTTATAAAATTTAAGGGTAATATACTTGTTAATCTATTACTGAAAACTTCTGACCAACTCTGATAGCACATAATCCCCAAAGAAATCTCCAAATAAATATTGGCTTCTTAAAATAAAAATCCCACAACTGTGAGCCATGAACCAGTTTTTCATTCTACACAAGAGAAAACCTAGATTAGAATTCAGCAGCAAACAAATGCTACACCAGCAACGTAAAAAGGAGTGTCATGTTGGCTTAAATTATATAAACATAGCTCAGCAATGATTTTTTTTCACTGCAGAAGACAGATAAATCAAGAAGTTAAAAGAAATATATAGTCCCTGATTGAATGTTAAGCGTAACCGTCCCTCATCCCCAGTCTTGGACACCATTACCGCTGCCTGTATAGAAAGCAAAGCCCAAAAGATTCCAGCTGTCAGCAGACATTAGTGTGCACAGGAATAGGCCAAGTTAGCAAAAAATATCAATGTTCCAGTTAAGATTTTGGGGGCTATTGCTGGGTTAACGAGAAGCTTTGTGTAACTTAGGAGCTCTTTCGAAGGCAATAACTATACTATAAACACCGTTAACTACTTACCTTTCCCGGGACCTAGATCTTGAGTGACTTTTGCCTCTTGATGACTTTCTTTCTTTGCGTTTGTGTCTGTCCTCACCATTTTCAGATGAATTGGGTCGCTCTCTTCCTTTATCGGAAGAATGTTCTTTGTCATTATGTTCCTCAGACTTGTGTTTCTTAGAGGACTTATCTTTGGGTTCATGTCTTCTTGCCTGTTTTAAGAAGAAGTTGGTTCTTTCAGGAAAATAGTGCAACAAAGAGAGTTAGTATGGGTATCAATGAACAAAAATGTTGTGATGCAACATTAGTAACCTTAGGAGTGTGTGGCAAATTTAAAAACTGACCTAGTTTCACATCACCCACATGTTGCAGATGTATATGACTAATTTTAATTTTGCTTTATAAATCCCCAAAATGCAGTTTCCTCCCCAATATTTTCAATACCACAATTAAAACGATTTTCAATGTGACTATTAAAAACCATTATGTCAGAAAAACAGGCATCCCTCTTGTTTCTTCTGTCTAACGTAAGGGAAGTACACACGTATCAAAAACTTTAACATTTTCCCAACAAACCTTTTAGATGAACAGATCAAGTATATACATCAACTTCTAAATCCAGAGTACGTAACATCATTTGAAGTTTAAATAGTTAACGATAATGAATAGTAAGGACACAAAGAAATGCACCAGAAAATGCATTTCCAATTATGTAGCTAAGTAACAGTTTACTAAGTATGATTATTTTCTGCAATTTCAAATTACTTTACGCAGAGTTGAAGTGTCCTTTTTATAGCTATACTGCCACGTCCTCTCTAAAAGACGTCTCTTGACTTTTCTCCCAATGTCTAAACTCTGAAGCAATCATTTTCATCTTGCAATATCCCAATAGGCTTGGAGTTCTATTACATTTCATGTACCTAGGATAGAAAACGGCAACCGTATCTGTTTTAATTTTTATGAAATCAAACTAGGTATAGCATAATTAATCCCCAAACCATTACACAATACATACTTCTTCCATACTCTGAAGGATTAAAAACCAAGGCTTTCACTTTCACAATATATACATTCAGAGACTGAGCTAAAATTAATTATATGATCAAGTCTCCATCCTACACTGACCCCTAATTAGGAAGTGCTATAAAGATTAGATTTCCCTACATTAATATTTGTCAACTCCATCTTGTAGCTCAAGTTGAAAATCCTTCGCATCTCAGAATCTCAATTTTAAAGCTGGAAAGAGACACAGACCCTCTAATTCCTCTTACTTAATGTATGACTAAACTAAGATCTAGAGTCACAAAGCTACATATCAGCAGAGCCGAACCCAGACCCCACGTTCTTCTGATACTCAGGCCACTGCTTTTCCTCAATAAGACACTTAATTATCTCATGTTTCCCAAAATAGACCACAGCATATTTCTTTCCACTCAACTTTTCTTAAAAACAAAGAAACTTGGCCAAACACTTTAGAACATGCATGATGATATATCTGAAAACGATGATAGTATGTAATTTTGCAGAAAAATAAGAGACCTGGAGACACAGCTACATTTTAGTTTCACTGCCAGTTCTCTATAATATGAGCTTATAAAAATATTTCCTTGATTTTGCCATATAGTGGCAAACTGGAAAAGCTTTAAGTGGTTAAACTTCCAAAGGTTTTAGTTTATTTCAAACCAGTTTTCCAAATGTAACATTACTATTAATTTTTGTAAAAACACCATTAAAACCCTTAACTGATTTAAGATATACTTAAGGGAAATAGGAGTTTGAATGACTAATAGTTACCTTATCATGAAGTAGGCTTATTATTTTGCTATCTGAGTCTGCAGCGTCTTCAGTTCAGTCTCTTCGCGCATTAGCACGCTGAGTATGATTTATTATAGAAATGTTATCATGTGAACTAAACAAAATAGTCATTTTCACAAAAACTCTCCTAAATTAAAAATGTAACAGAGCTTCCATTAGGGGAAGAGGTGAAGTCCCTGCCCACATTTGTTTCAGGAGTCCCTTGCCCAGCCCCCGAAAGATTCTGCTCCCTTTTTGGTTGCTACTTCTTCTCTTCTTTGATGGCTCGCCCCTTGTCTTCTCAGGTGGGTGAGCAACTGAACTCCTTTGCAATACAGCTGCTGCCTTTCTTTTTCCTCAAGTTTTGCTGTCACCACCACCTTTCCAGCTATCTCTGACACTTGAATTTCAAAATTCAATACCACTATTAAGGAAATAGAACTCACTTACTAATGAAAAGAGGACTCTTATTACCTTCAATAAAGAAAAAGTAGCCCATAATATCTAGGGTATTGCTAATTTAGAAATCCTGAGCAGTCATCAGGCATAAGGAGACTCGGGACCTCAGATTAATGGAAGCTCTGTGTGACAGGCCTAAAAAAACCAATTATATTCTTCACATGAAATTTTTATTGTGAATATTTTCACAACATAATAAAATTAAGTTTTTGAATGAACTTTTCAGATAAACAACGATCTTCTTGAAAAATGATGAATCATGCTTATTTTATAACCCAATTAACCTTTTAAATTTCAAGTTTTGGTACTTACCTTGACAATATCATATATTCACACAAACATTTCTACCAGATACTTTACAAGTATTTTAAAGTGCCTATTCACTACAAAGTGTTAATTACCTCTTTGCTTCTGCTCCGGCTCCTGTGTTTTCTTCCTTCATTGTCTGTGAAGTCACAAAAATTGACCATAAGCAAAGATACAAAAACATCTCAAACACAAATTCCAATACTCATATTATAAGAATAACTTCCAGTTCAATCGGCTAACTAAAGATCCTACTTCCTAATTATCTTCCCAAAACTACGTTTTTATGGCAGGGTAGGATTATTCTACTAATTGCCATATAGCAGCAAAATGGTAAAGTTATTCTATTATTAATAACATTAATATTAATACTGTACACACTTCAAACAAATCAAGCAACGTGAACAAACCAGAATGTAATCGAGACAGAACTAAGCAAAAAAAGTTCCATGACAAGTCCAAACAAACTATCTTTTAGGCAGTTGAACTCTTAGTATTTTACAAAACATTTGATTAGCCTAGGCCATAGAATATTTATAAAGGCGTTTACAAACTCCTTCATAAAGAGGCAAACAAGAGCAAAAAGAATGCAAAAGAAAATAAACAGGTTGAATTATATTTGGTATACGTAATCAAAACGATGTTATAGTTTAGAAAAATCCCTATTAATACTGGTTATAATACTGTAGTTTCAAACATTAACATACAGGTGAAAATTACATTTGACCATTTTGTAGATGATTATCTGTGGACACAAAGGATAAACAGAGCTTGGGCCTTAACTTTTAAACTCGTTACTATTCTATTTCTCACTTAACATCTTAAGTAGCAATACTAGTTTTCTTTTTTTTAAAAATAGCAAAACACCATGCTTTTTATACTATGTTAGTCTAGTTTTCTAATGAAACAAATAGGAGCATTTTAAAATGCCAAATCTCTTGCTTCAGAAATATTCTAACATTAAGTTAAAAAAAAAAAAAAAAACCAGGTTAAAAATGTTTCTGCCACTTATGTCAAAGAATGTTAAATAAGTTCAGAATAATATATCACTGCCTAGACAGACATCTTTCAAAATATTATTTTGCCAATGTTGAAAGAATGAAACAATCATTTTAGGGTTAACAAATAGTTACCATGACACAAATTTAAACATGCATTGTTGCCTCTGGACAAGTTATAAAATTTCTGCATTAGAAAAGCTATATTTAAATTCTCCAGAAAATTACCAATAGGCTTTCAGTATCAACTTCTAAGCTGGGTAGAACACATGCTATCAGTATCAATAAACTAACTTTATGTCTTAGACACATGAATTGTAACAAATGCTGGTATATATTAGCGTTTATTATCATTTCCAACAATTCATACCTGACTTGCGTTTTCTTTCTCTCGACCTTGATCGTGATCTTGAATAATGATGTTTTGATGCTCTAGGAGAAACAGATACATCTGACTGCTCTTTTTTCTTATCTCTATCTGGGGATGTCTTTTCTGGGGCTAGTCCATCTCGTTCTGTATCACTAGCCTAAAAGTTTAAGGAAAAATGATTTTAAGTTCTTAGTTACATTTTAAGTATCTCCAATTTCTTAAGAGAGGGAGCAAAAGATAGTCATCCCTGAATTTTACAAAACAACCCCCCCACCACACACACACAAATTAGAGTGGCTGATTTCTAAGTAGCTAAATATGCTTTGTACCTAATCAATAGGCCTGAATAAATTGAAATGACTAACCCAATATCAAAGATGTATGTAAGATGTATCTTAATTTTTTAGTCATTATCTTTTTAACTTTCAAAACAGCGGGGGAAAGGGGAAATAAGGTTTCCAAGTATTTCCAATAAACACTCAAACAGAAAATATAGTCCATTTTAGAATTGTGAACTCAATTAGTCAACTTTACCAATACTATTATTTTAAATTAGCACATACTAAAAAGGCATTTTAAATGAGCTGTTAAAGGTTAGAGAGTCTCAAGACTGTAAAATCATAAACAGCAGAAAGAATGCTTCTGAAAAGAGTAAACAGAAAATTAACTTACCTATCTGAGAACCCAACTTTAATTTCATTAACCCTCTTTAATGAAAACAGCCCCTTGGCACAGTGCCGCTTCAAAATATGGTCTGCCTCTCCTCACACACGCTCTGGGCTATGGAAACATTAAGTTGTTTCTGCTTTAAAGCATTTTGAAGTTATCACAATATAGATTAAAATTAAAACAGTCAAGTGCACACACTCTTTCCGAGAGGCCTGATTTACCTCAAAGAGTAGGTTCCCTCATCTAAATATCACTTCTTTGTTTTCCAGGCAATTTCACCTGCTTTGCCCATAACATAGTACTGAGCACAAAAATCAATCCATGTTTAAGGAACAAATGAATTTCAGTTATTGTTTCCCATTAAAAAATATTTCTCTGGCTCTGCTGAAGTGTGTGGCTCAAATAACAAGAGTACCACAAAAGAAAAAATTGATTTAAATGAGTCCCAGAATAGATAATATGCCTGGGGAGCAGATTACTTAGGACAGGGTTGGCGAACTATGGCCTTTGAGATAAGAATGGTTTGTACCTTTTTAAAAGTGTCATTAAAACGAGAACAAGCAAGCAAGGAATGTGACAGAGACTCTAACCTGTCCACAACGCGTAAAGTATTTATGATCTTGTCCCTTGCAGAAGAGAGCTGGATTGGATAAATATGGAATCACAATAAAATTTCAGTAAGAGGAATAATCACATAATGAACTTCTTCCCTTAGGAAGATTAGTCCAGAAAATAAACGCCAAATAAATGGAGAGTATTTTAAAAAACGAAGCATAAGAGGCTGCATTATTCCAACTATTTAGAGTATCAAAAAAGTGTCAAACTCCACGCTACTCTAGGAATAAAGTGATAAATTAAAAGGCAAAAATTTATAGCCTAGTTGGAACTGAAGACATAAATTATGTGTTAAGCCTCTTTTGATGGTACCAAAAAAACCTAGTAACAGAAGGAAGCAACTAAATACTGGAGAGGCTCTCCTTTGAGCATTCGAGCCTGTCCAGTTTTCCCTGTATCTATGTATGATTTCTGCAATCATAAAATTTTTGTGCTGAAGGGCTTTCAACCCTTAGAATTGAGTTCAACTTTCTCATTTTACAGATGAGATTCAGCAACATCAGCTGACTCACCTAAGATGGTACTCTTCACTGTACATTAATAAATGATGCTGTATCACACAATTAAGGATGATTGTGATTCACAACTAACATCGGTCAGTTTCTTTTATTCTTGTTCTCATCACTCTTAAGGACTATTTCAGATACATCTGTAATATGCTAAGTATTGGTAAAGCTTACACTTGGTTAAAAAAAAAACAATCACAAAAACTTGAAGCACTGCTGTCACTTTTCTCAGTGCACACCACTTTTCTGCCCAAGAGAGATTACATCAGGAAGCACTGGCACATCTCTCCTTTTACCGAGATCATGACTAGAATTGAAACATTTCCATGGAAAAGCTAGCCAGGCAATAAAAGTTTTCAGTCAATGGTTTACTTAACTAGTACATGCTTAACATCACAGAAGCCTGGCAACAGGGAAGTCAAGTAAATGCCCTTGGCTTAAGGGAAGCCACCCTGTGATACAGGCTAATAACTTACACCAAATAGCAATTTTCATCTGTAAAATATACCATAGGACAACAACAAAATCACCCTATCACTAAACAGATATGAGTGATAGGTGGTTGCTTAGATCAGGCAAAACTTTGTATTTCCATGACGCTATTTTATAGCAGCAGAACGAATAAAGGTATCCCTCCCAATCAACTGAATTATTAACGTTTCTCTGAAAATTCCTAAGGTTTATTTTTATTTACTAGGGATCTCTATAAACCTTAAATGCTATCTGCAAAACTATCCTCTACTCTAGCATTTGCTCTATTAGAAGGCCACCACTACTTCTTAAAATTTACATCTGGTTTAAAACCTTAACAACGCCCAAGACACAGTATACAAATCTTCTCCCAGTGTAAAGAAAGAAGATGGGATTTAATAATAGGCCACCTCTCCAGTGAATTGTGTCTTTTTATTGAATGAGGCACTGCAGAAACAAATGTTTGAATTGATTTCATTTTTAAGAAATATTTTGAGCCCAAGTAAAACACTATTTTTTACTTAAGTACACTAAGAGGCCTAAAATACTATTGAATAAGGAAAACATTAAACTGATCGGTTACATAAACACCGAATAGCTTGCCAACTGTTTGAAACCTTATTAAAAAAAAAAAAATCGGTCCCAAATTCAACCAATTTCGTATGGGGCAGGGGAGGGCTTTCTAATTACAGACATCTCAAATATTATAACAGTAAAAGTACATATTTTTCGTTATGCTTGCCAGTCTTCTATTTTCAAAAATGAGAAGATAAATCTTTAGTGGAAAGAAGTGCAAAATGCCTGCACTTTTAACAGGGTAAGTAAAAATTAAGTAATCACACAATAACGCGACGCATCAGAATTGGGCATTTATTGCCCGAAGCAGGCTTATTGTTCACAAGAGGTCACTTAAGACCTGTGGTTCTTATTTAAGGTTAAATGGGTCAATGAAGTGTTCTTAAATTTAAAGGACCAACGCCAAAGATAAAGCTTGATTATAACGCTTCCCCAACACTTCAAAATGATTACATCACGAGCTGCTCCAGAAACCGAGCAGCAATCAGAATTCGTAATTCCAAAGCTTTCTTATTAAGCCGAATTGTTACTCCCTTTCAGCAACACCTTCCCCAGTTCCTTACTAAGAAATAAATTAAGGTTTTTCACAGACGGAACACGAATTGAAATTATGCAACTAGTCATTTTATTGCATGCAGGCAAGGAAAAAAACCGCTGCAAGACTGCTCTTTTAACACTCTATCCCTTACAGACCCTTTCCGGCCCAACACTTTTCAACACCAACCGATCCCTTTTTTCTCTTCCCCAGTACTTCCCCTCCGCGAACATCTATTCCCAAGCCCTAGTGAAACTCAATATAAACTACTAACCGAGCAAACTAAACTGGAGGCAGTCCTGTGGGCCGAAAGGAAGAAAGTTCTGGAAAAAAAGACACTCCCGGCAGCTCCCAGCCCCCATCGACGCCGCCTTATTCCCCCTCCCTACAGCAGGCAGCCATGATAGCGGGCGCAGAAGGCTGCCGCGGCGCCATTTTGTCCACACACGAGCGGGTAACAGCTCTGGGAGCGGTTCACCCACTCTTTGGAGAGTAGCAGAGAAACATCTTTGGCTTACAAACTCAGATTCGTCACCTACCGCCATAGTCCAGAGTCCTGGCCGCTTGGGCGGCACCTCCACTTGCCGCTTTCAACACTACTAGCCGCCCTGATTCTTCGCCACAGACTAAATGGCTCCGGCGAGAGACCCGGATGGCACAAAGGGGATGAGGCCCGGCGCGTCGCACAGCTTGCTGGGACGAAAAGGGGTGGGGATAAGGCCTTCTATAGCAACGCGGTTCGAGGCGGCGATTGGTTGTTCTTTTGAAGGTGGGCGTGGAAAGCCAGGGAGAAGGGCGGGGCCAAGAATACACCCTGGTTTTCGCGGCGGGGCGAACCGAAATGGTGGAATTTAGGGTGGGGCGACTTCCCACTTCGATTCTAAAACACTCTTGGCCTTATCCGGCCGCCGTAAAAGGGGTTGGGCTTGGTGTTCTCCCGCCAATTTAAACTCGTGGGCTGGAACCTGAAGCGATTAGGGGCAGTTGTGGGAGTCGGGAAGAGGGACGATGAGCTTGAGTGTCCCCCTTTAGTTTCTTCTGCTGCAGGTGAGGAGGGGGAGTCGCGCTACCGTAGGGAGGAGGGGGTGGGTTCAGGTGGAAGTAGCCGCAGTCTCAGCACAGTTCGGGCCGTTTCCTCCTCCAGACGCTGGCGGGAGAGAGGTTGGAGTCGGTGTCCAGCTTAGCGTTTGTGCGTGGAATCCTAACTGACACTGTTTCGCTTTGCTTAACTCGCTATTCACCCAGCAGCCACAATGCTCTCAAGTCTTAATCAAGTCATGTCACTCGTCTGCTTGGTATCCTCCCCGTTGCACTGAGGATAAAACTCGGTCTTGAAGTCAAGGGATTCGTTTAGCTCCCGCACGACTCCATTCTTGCTATAGCCCGGCAGGCGCCCCAGACTCGGTCCCGGTTCTGAGCCTTGGCATTTGCGGTTCCCCCTGAGCTTTGCACGGTCGGCTTCATGCTATTCCGTCGCAGCTCAGATGTCACCTTCCCTTCCCAAACAGGTCCTGCTTACGCCACCCTCCCCCTCCACCTGAGCACTGTTTTGTTTACTTCAAACCATTTCACGTTGTCATTGTTGGTGCGTTTACTTATTTTTTTCGTAGGGAGGCAGGATGACAGTTAATAGCCGGCGTGGGGTTGAGTTTTCTTGTCTAGCTACTTCATTTACTCGCTTTAGGTAACCTTGGCCGTTTATTTAATGCCCGACTCCCGTTTCTCAGCTGTAACATGGGTTGTTGTGTTGACTAAATGAGTAAACATTCCCAACTATTTTGCATACTGAATATTTATGCAACTATTGAATGATAACTATTTTATTTTTGCTAACTTAAAAAGGCTTAGAAAGGCTCAAAGTGGCTCTGTTTATATTATTGTTTACATTTTTGTTTGTCCTTCCTACAAGAACATACACTTCATAATGACAAAGCCTTCTTTTGTCTTCTCCACAGCTCTATTCCCAGCTCCTAGGAAATAGGTACTCAGTAAACATTTGTTGAATGAGTGAGTGTGACAGCCCAGAGGTTGACAATATTTCTCTGTTTTTACAGATGTTGGACACTAAGACCCATGAAAGTATTCACTCCAACTTACCTCCCTCCTCCTATCAACTCTCACCCAAACACCAGCCACTAAAACTGTTGTCTACTTTGACATGCTTTGTTTCTGTATCCTGGCAACACTCTCAGTAGGAACTCTTTTCCTGGATTCAGAAAGCTCCCGTAATCACCACGGTGTACACCTGAAACTAATATAATGTATGTCAACTATAATTGAAAAATAAACTTAAACTCCTAGGACCTTAAATTACTAGCCCAACTGTTACCTGCTTCTACCAGTAACAATAATAAATTCGCTAACACTTCAAATTGAGTGCTTGCCACGAACCAAGCATTGTTTTGTGAACATCTAAAGCTCATAACGTTTTAGGTCGCTACAACTGTATTCCAATTCTATAGATCAGCGAATTGAGGAACAAAGATTAAGTTGCTTGCTCAAGGACAACTGGCTAGTAAATGTGAAAGAGCCCCAAGTCAGAAATCATTCCTTCCCTGCGCTGTACCTCCCATTGATTTTAAAACATATTCTGTTAGCATTTATCAAAACAACTGTAACGACTGGTTATTGTTCCCCACCAGCCTTGAGCCAGGGATTGCTCTTCATCTTAGCATTCTACTCCCATCCAGACCATCCATCAAATGCGTTATAGCAGTCTTTGTTGATGAGATGGTTAAGTGACTTTCCTAAGGTTACGAGTATACTCTTTGGTTCAGTCAGAAACCAAATCCAGTTTGTTTGTTTTTCCTTCCCTTAACATTTTCATTTTGTTGTACAACAATATAGGAAAAATTGATGGATATTTTTTTAAGTTCATCAGGAACCTTACTATCTATCCTAAGATATCCCAGACAGTCTGACCTCAGAGCTTTTGCTGTTTATTGCTATACTGATTAAAGGTTTATTTCAAATGATAACTTGTTATAATTTCAAGCTGGTATACAAAAATACTAGAAGCTCTAGGATACATTGGTAAGATCAGAATTCTTTGTGTTCCTGAACCAGTATGTTCTTCTCTAGTGATAATCGTAGCTCTAGTTCCATTTATCTTATTGGTCCAAGTGTCTGGTGATTTCAGAAATAATACAAAGGCAGAGAAGTCTTTATTTATTGATGTGTACATTTTGGGTAAAGCCTTTTCATTTCCAAGGAAACCGGATTCTGTGCAACCGTATAATTTAGTCTCTTTAATTTCACATGTTGTCACAGGGAAGTCAGTGATTCCTGACTCAGGAAAACAATCTCAGAAATATGTGGAATGATATTGAACTGCTAACAAATGATGATACAGGAAGTGGATACCTAAGTGTTGGTTCAAGAAAAGAACACGGAACTGCTTTATATCAAGTAGATTTGCTAGCGAAGATCTCCTCCGAAAAGGTAATGATTATGATGCTAACTGTTTTTATTCACAGAATTTTTACTGAATGCTTAGTAAGCCCAGTAGCTACATGGTAAATGTTTTGTGAATGAATATAACACTTTTTCAAGGAATCAAGGTTCAGTCTGAAACACTGGAAATTTTCATCTGAATTCGCCTCATATTATCTTAAGGTTTGTATTTCCAAAACTGAACTTTTCATAGATTGGGAAGGAAGAAATAAAACTGTCTTTGTTTGCATATGTCATGACTATCCATGTTGAAAATCTGACAGAACTGACAAACTCCTGGAATTAATAAGCAATTATAGCATAGTTGCAGAATACAAGGTTAATAGCAAACGTCAACAGCTTTCCTAGGTATGTACCAGCAAAGAACAAGTAGAATTTGAAATTAAAAATATAATCCAAAAGATCTTTGTGACCTTGGATTAGGCAAAGCCATTTTAAATAGGATGTTAAAAGCACAAGTAATGAAAAAAACAGATAAATCGGACTTCATCAAAGTTAAAAACTTGTGTTTCAAAGGCTACAGTCAAGAAAGTGAAAAGACAATTCACAGGATGGGAGAAAACATTGCAGATCCTCGTCTGAAAAGGAACTTGTATCCAGAAAATACAAAGAACTCTTCCAACTCCATAATAAGACAGATAACTCAGTTAAAAAATGGGCCAAAGACCCTAACAGACACTTCACAAAGAAGATACACAGATGGCAAATAAGCATATGGAAAGATGCTCCATGTCATATGTCATCAAGAAAATACAATTTAAAACAACCATGAGATCCCACTGCCCACTTAGAATGGCCAATATCCAGAACACTGACAACACCAAATGCTGGCAAGAATGGAGCAACAGAAACTCTCATTCAATTGCGGTGGGGATGCACCTGGTGCTGCCACTTTGAAAGACAGTTGAGTGTTTTCTTACAAAACTAAACATGCTGTTACCGTACCATCCAGCAATTGCGCTCCATGGTGTTTACCCAAAGGAGTAGAACCTTATGTCCACACAAAAACCTGCATATAGATGTCTGTAGCAGCTTTATTCATAATTGCCAACACTTGGATGCAACCAGTATGTCCTTGAGCAGGTGAATGGATAAACTGTGGTCCATCCAGTAATGTTGAAGATTATTCAATGCTGAAAAGAAATGAGCTATCAAAGCCGTGAAAAGACATGGAGCGACCTTAAATGTATATTACCAAGTGAAAGAAACCAATTTGAAAAGGCTACAAACGGCATGATTCCAACTGTGCTGTATGACATTCTGGAAAAGGCAAAACTCTGAAGATGGTAGAAAGATCAGTGGTTGTCAGGGGTTGGGGTTTCGAGGGAGGGATGAATAGGCAGATCACAGAGGATTTTGAGGGCAGTGTGCTCTGTATGACCATCAGGATGGATGCCTGTCATACATTTGTCCAGACACAGAATGTCCAACACCAAGAGTGAACTATAATGTAAACCGTGTCCTTTGGGTGATTATGACGTGTCAGTGTAGGTTCATCAGTTGTAACAAATGTACCACACTGGTTGGAGGTATTAATAGCGGGGGAGACTATGGATGTATGGGAACTTGGGGTATGTGGGAAATCTCTCTGCCTTCCTCAGTTTTGCTGTGCACCTAAAACTACTCTGAAAAAATAAAGTTTTAAAGAGAAGAAAAGAACTAGGGAACAGCAGTTCATTCAGAACAACATGGGTACGTCCCTAGAAGGTATAAGCGCAGTTCCTTTTTTGCAATGTCTTGTGTAACTTTTCACTAATCGAAGAATCAAGTAAAAAGAGTGTAAGAGGCGTCAGAATGTGGTGGTTTTCAAGAATTATACCAGGAGAAGGTGACCATTGAAACAGGCATAAAGCTAATTAATTAGCTTAAATCTAAGCCAGGGAAGAATAAGGATAATTAACATTTATTGAGCATATACTATATGCAAGTCTGTCTTGAATTCTTTAATCTACATCAACTCAGTGTTGTAGATATTATTATCCCTGTTTTATAGGAGAGTCAGGTGAAACGTGCCCAAGATTACTCAGCTAATGAGTGTCTAAGCATTCTCCCCATTAATTAAGCTGTCCACCTGCTTCAAGATACATGTGGGGAAAGCTCTAATCAACAGAAGCTGAAAACTGAAGACTCATATTTGGCTTGCATAGTGTCTTTTTAAATGTCGATTTAGCTGCCAATATTTAAAAATCGCATTTCACATAAAAGATGCAGCTTTTCTTGATAGATTGGAAGGTATGGCGATGCCAGGGTTGCATTCCATGGGGCTTTAACTTGGCTGATTCTGCTCTCTAGTTTACGATGGGGCATGTGCCCTCCAGTGCACAACAGGCCACAGTCCCCCTCCCTGTTTTATCCCAGACATGGAGACTATATCAGTCTTGGTTCATTTATGTTAATACCGCCTGGTTCCTACAGGCATAAGATCTACCCTCAGCAAGCAAAGACTTGGATATGGCAATCCTTCGCCATTTCCTAGCAATCCTGGACTATTTCTCTACTTTGGTCTCTGCATGGATTCAAGATACACCACACAAAGAAAAACTTGACTAATTAGGTATATGGGCTAAAGGAAAAAGGTCCGTCAAGTTAAGTGTTAAATTTGCGTGCTTAGGACTATGATGAAACTATTGATAAGTATTGGTAAACATGTGTAAAAAACATTTTAATTTAGTCATGCTTTTCCCTCCCACAGACCTCATTAAATCCAAAGATACAAGCGTGCAGCTTAAGTGATGGGTTTATTGTTGTCGCAGACCAATCAGTGATACTGCTTGACAGTATTTGTAGATCGCTTCAGTTGCACCTTATATTTGGTAAGTCGAACATACTGTAAAGCAATAAAATAAATTGAAAGTCAAGTATATCTTGCTACCAATTTCTGCTGTATTGCCTTTTCTTTACTCCATTATTTCTAAGACTCAAAATTGGGCTAATTTCAAGAAATTAATCTCAAGTGACTTTTTTTGTGCTGAGTACTAGACGCAAAGGATATTGGGATGAGCCCTTCCCTCAATAAGTTTAAGGGGAAACATGTAAAGCAACAATTTACTTTACTTACATGGCTTTTGTATTAGAATATGTAGGAAACAGTTGAGCCCAGTTGTGTTCAAGTACCTGAATCTTGTATGTAATTCAGTATCATCAAAAGATATTTGAATACTTTTTAAATGTATGGCACTATCTTCATTGAGTCAAAGAGCTGTAAGTATATGCAAATATGGGCTTAAGAGTAAATTAAGGGACAAGTCAGTGATTATGCTGGAAAATAGGTGCAAATACTGGGAAAGCTTTTACTGAAATTTTGAGAGAAAGATGGTTGTTGAATTGTTCATGTAAGAACTTAGACAACTGAAAAGGAATCAGAAGGTATGCGTGTGAGAACGCAATCTCAATCACAGTATGGGGCAAGATACTCACATTTTATGGAATCTTAGCATCTCTGCCCTGATCAGTTTCATCAGTGAAATAGAGGGCTGTGTTAACATATGGTCCATTTGTATAAAGACATTGCTGCTGAATAGTTTTAGTTCATAAGCCATTTACATGCTGCTGCCTTTAGCTCTTACTCTTCCCCTCGCCGCCTCCGTTTCACTCCCTTAGGCCTTCTTGCTGCTGCATGAATAATAACTTCCTAACCTCCTTCGAGTCTTTGTTCATATCTCACCTCATCAAAGAGAGCTGTCCTGAGCATTCTAATTAATCCTGCAGTGTGCAGGGCTCTTCTGAGCTCTGTTTTCCTGCTCTACTTTTTTTGTTTTCCAGAGAATGTATCACCTTCTTGTATGTCATACAGTGTGTTTAGTGTGCTAATTATTTATCATCTGTTATTACCTTAAAATTTAAAAAATCCATGAAGGTGGGACTCATATTCTCAGATATGTGCAAAAGGCCTAGAATAATGCTTAGCACATAAGTGCTCAGTATATATTTATTGACTGATTAAGAGTCATTAGCATTCTTTTTTACTTTAATCACCCCTTTTTTGAAGTGTGAGTTTGGTGTAAAAGTTATTGCAGTTTTTGCAATTTTTAATTTTTTAAACTGCAATTACTTTTGCACCAACCTAATATTTTAAAGATGCTTGAACACTTGCATTTTAATAAAAATTTTTTGTACTGAAAAGAAGCATTTTCGAAGGAAGCTTGTAACTTTGATTTGACATTTTCAGATACTGAAGTGGATGTAGTTGGCCTATGTCAAGAAGGAAAGTTTCTTTTTGTTGGGGAGAGGAGTGGCAACTTACATTTTATTCATGTAACTTCAAAGCAAACGTTGCTCACTACGGTAAGACCCTGTTATGTTTTTCATTTTCATTACCTAAGTTCTAAATTATACCTTGGACAACTAAAACTCAAGCAAACCATGACTTAATTT
The DNA here is from genome assembly GCF_057876585.1 of Rhinolophus sinicus. Taxonomy (NCBI): domain Eukaryota; kingdom Metazoa; phylum Chordata; class Mammalia; order Chiroptera; family Rhinolophidae; genus Rhinolophus; species Rhinolophus sinicus. Next base: position 35,958,337 of record NC_142509.1, read on the forward strand.
GTGTTTTAAATAAGAATTAAATTTGCATTAAATTTAAGTCACATCTTAGAAACATAGGAATTAAGTGCAAAATTGTAAAACTAAGCTTTAAAGATATTCTTTCTTAGTACGCTTGTCCAAAATAGTTTTCCATTTTAAAACTAAAATGTTTGGAATGTAGGTAGGATTATTTCTAATGATAACTGATAGCTCTGTGATTTAAAGAATATAATAATCCTTGATTATATTTTTCTGCATTTCATCTTGTCATTTGAAATTGATTTGCAATTAGGCTTTTGTTCAGAAAGCTAATGATGAAAATGAGTGTACTTACCGAACTCTTGTTATTGAGAAAGATGGTTCAAGTGAAGGTACGTAAGTTTTTTAAATTCTTTTATATCTTCTGATTAATAGCCAATCGAAAAATCAAATTTATAGTTAATAAATTATATAAATTCATTATTATGCTACCTACACAGTGTTAAATTTTCTAATGATGCAATTAATTTTATTGTAAGAAACAAGTTTTTATTTTAGCTCTTGTCAGCAGTTTAAATATACTTTCCCTAAATATAATATTCTAAACTCATTTTTACAGTTTTAAGAGTTCTATAGATTACCAAGGAGACATAATAAAATGTATTTTGTGAGTTCCAGCATATTTATAGTTTCATTTCAACAGATGTTAACTGGACCTTAATTTATTTTGATATATCTGAGAGGTTTTTTTCCCTGGCAAGTGAGGTTTGGTTTATAAAAGTTTCAAAGAAGTTAACATTGTTTTTGCAAATAACTTACCAATTCTTTGTAAATAAGCTTTGTCTGTATAATTACTATATTATTTAATGATTAGAATTTAAATGAGCAAATTGACATTTTCAAGCTAGGTCTAAATACTGGCTAAAATTTTGTATCCACGTGCTTTTTAGAGAAAACTGGTTTGATTTTATTTTAATAGGCACCTATTATATGCTGCTTCTTACAAACAATGGATTTTTTTGTATTACCAACCTTCAGCTTGTAAAAATTCAACAAGGTAAGTACTATATTATTTTCTTATTGATTTACGGCAATATTTCTTACTAATTTTCCAGGTAAATTTTTCAATATTCTCTTTAAGAACATTATTTTAGTTTAATTCCATTCTATGATACTGGGTACACTTTTACGTATTTGTAGCATGCTTGTTCTCTACTGTTAGGGCTGCAATATAGCCTTCAAGGAGTTTACTGCTTAGTTGGAGAGATAAGACATTTACTAGCATAGTGGTAAATGCTTCTTGATGGAATGAATGAACCCAGAAACAGAAATGACTGTATAAGTGTTAACAGTGGTGTTAACGTATTAACTTAGTATGTGCTAAGTGAGTGGTGTGGACCATACGTTCCTCTGAGCAGGGAGAGATTGAGCAATTGGTTTGGGGCATGTGTTCAACAAATATTTTTAAAAATCTACAGTGTGCCAAGAACATGCAAGATCTGGGGGATAAGCCAAAATGTAAGATACATAGCTCTCCATAGTTTAATGAGGGAGCTAGACAAGTGAAATAGCTCTTCCAAAATGAGTGTGAAGTGATGACTTTCCAGGTAGGACTTCAGAGCTTGTTTAGGAAAGTTGGAACCTATTTTAATAGGAGACCCTCTTAGGAGGAGGAAACGTGGTAAGGGAAGGTATGTAGGGACTTAAGGCAGCCTGGCGGGTGCCCTGAGAATGACACGTCACAGTTTATATTATTGGTCAAGGGCAAAACTGGAAAGTTACCACTGCTGTATTAATTTCTGACCAGTGTTCTTATATACAATCACTAGATCGTATATAATTTCACCTTGACACAAAAGGGGCAACTTGTATGTGTTTTATAGGTTAGTACTATAAATTTAGCCTTCTTTCTCTTTTTCATGCAGCAATTGAAAATGCAGACTTTAATAAAGCAAAAAAGGTAAGAAGACAACACCAACCACATTTTCTTCTTGAAACTTAGATTTAATGTAAGTTTAGGAGAGTGTTTCTGGATATAATTGTCTACTGGTTGACCTTTTGGGAATTAGCGTTATATAACATTTTAATAACATTTTCATTTAAAAATACATCTATACCTGATTGATTTAAACTGATTTTTATCAATCTTTCCAAGGAATTTGGACTGTGGAGCATATATATAACATTTTTTCTTTTTTGATTTTGCAGTTACAAGGACAAATCAAGTCCACTTTTATTTCTACTGAAAATTATCATACTCTTGGTTGTCTCAATCTTGTGGCTGGAGATTTAGCAAGCAAAGTCCCTATGATAATTGGGGTAATAATTCTTTTCATAAAACTTGATTTTGTTGTTTCTGAAATGTTTCTTCATTAAAACTATAGTCTTGGTTAAATTATAAATTAATTTATAATGTGTAGCAGAAATGAGAATTATAAAATTCAAGTTCATAAAATTAACTCAATAAGTAAACCTGTTTCTATGTTGAAAAATATTGCATCTTTATTTTCACTAATCTCTACCTGAAATTTAGCATTTCTTTCAATTATGAGTTAGACAAACATACAACATAACACATCTAATATATTCGAGTAGGCAAAAATTCAATAGAGTTATAGCATTTGCAGCATTTTTACTTGCCAAATTTATATTATATGTTAAGTTAAAGTTTACCCCCTGTCTTTAGAGTTGAGTCGCCTGAATATGCCTACTCTTTGTGAAATATTCATGTTATAACAATGAATAGCAACAGTTCACTGTTTTTTCCATTCTGTTCTGTTGAAAACAAGCGAAGAGAGGAACTGGAAGATGAAAGCTTGAATATATAAATATGTTTTGTTTTGTTTTAAGAAGGGCGCAGCTCACAGTGGCCAATGCAGGGATCAAACCGACAACCTTGGTGTTATTAGCACCACGCTCTAACCAACTGAGCTAACAGGCCACCCCTTATAAATATGTATTTTGATATTAGTAATGTGTACAACTTAGGTGTTTCTACTTTGTGGAAAATTCAGATCTAAGAACCAAATTTGCAATTGATGTACTGTTTTCACTTCTATAGGGAACTGGTAATTGTGCATTCTCAAAATGGGAACCAGATCCTTTCAAGAAAGAAATGACAGTTAAGAATGTGATTGATGCAGAGATTATTAAAGGTAAAATAAGTTAATGAAACTACTTTTGGTGATTATTAGTGAGTTCTAATTGTCATGTCAACGTACCAAGTCTGGTGTATGGGCCATTTCACCATACCACTTTTTGAAGCAGGCCAGATTAGTTTGATTATTTTCCACATACATGACTGGTTTTGACATGTTGTAGTTGTTATTCTTCATTTTGGGACGTTTTACATTTTAGTGGTCATCTGAAAACTAGAAACGAATAAACAAGAATGGGAACTTTTTGTTTAAATGTAGCTCTGCCTTAAAAAAAAAATGTAGCTCTGCCTTTCCATAAATGTGAATTTACTATTTAAATATGGCTATATGTGCCAGAAATATAATCCTTATACATCTTGCTTTCTCTCTTGTAGGAGCACAGAAGTTCCAGCTGATAGACAACCTACTTTTTGTTCTTGACACTGATGTATGTTTTTGACATTTCTCCTTTCACTGGTATTATGTTTATCAACAAAAATGTTGCCAAACTTACAAAGACATGCACGTCAGCCAGGGTGGATGAATTACCATCTGTGTACTGTGCTTTCAGTGTACACATCAAAAGATAGATTCTGAAATGTAAATTTGTAGTCATTAAGAAGATGTATCAATAAAATGTCTCTTTTGCAGAATGTGCTGAGCTTATGGGATATTTACACTCTGACTCCCATATGGAACTGGCCCTCTCTTCACGTGGAAGAATTTCTTCTTACCACAGAAGCAGATTCGCCTTCTTCAGTCACGTGGTACGCTAATACTGATCTCCCTTCTGTTAGAACCAGGTTCTTGCCTGGTTCTGTTCTGATCATTCATTATATATTGCGTTCTAAATAGGACTGTGAACAGACTGACAGAGTAAAGACCATTTCATTGTTGGCCATGTTTATTGAGAACAAATAGGCAATACGAACCTCTAAGTGATTGTGTTAAAAAGAGTGCCAGTCTAAAATAAATAAGCAAAGGTCATGTCTTGCTTGATTTATGCATCCATAATAAAAATCTTCCCCCCCACCCCAATAAAAAGAAAAGAGTGTCAGTCTGGACCATAATTGTGCAGAAATCAAGTTCAATGTCGTCTGTGTGTATCAATTTTAACTTTTATACAAGAATATCACTTTGACTTAGCTTATATCTAGCAATTGGCAAAGCTTATTTGATTCACTTAAACCTTTTTTTCTCTTTTAGGCAAGGGATTACAAATCTCAAATTAGTAGCTCTGACAACTACTACTAATAAGAAGGTATTGGAAAATTTGTTTCACGTTTGTCCATGTTATATGTTAGAAATAACATTAATACAAAAATAGTTGTTAAGTAATGCTCACAACATATTATTTCTTAGTTCACAAGACACTTGACAGATCAGAAATAACTCAGCAGAGGTTTATTTTTTTTCCACATTTAAAAAATAAGGATATAAATCTTGGTGCTACATTTTAATCAGAGCATTTCAGGAGTAAAAATATCCACAAGAAAGTGTTTATTAATATGATTCTTAATGTAGTTCTGACACTGGGGAATTACATTCACCTTAAATACAAATTGTAGAATGGACTTCAAATCTGTGGATTTTCATTCAACAGATTTTGAACGTGAGAGAACATAATTTTATGTGTAACATTTAAGTAATACATTAACAGATTTACGAAATTATTTTTGGAGATAGCTTTGTACCAAGGGTTTTAATCTATGCCCTTGATTGTGAAGTATTGACTTGTGCTCAGAGGTTTATATTTACCTAAATTAATTGCTCTACTATTTTTTTTTTCCCCAGATGAAAAGCCTCGTGGTCTATTCATTACCTATGATGGAAATACTATATTCTTTGGAAGTATCTAGTGTTTCTTCGCTGGTCCAAACAGGAATTAGCACAGTAAGTTCATATATATTTTGAACTACTTTATAATAAATAAATTAAGAATAACTAAGCTAAGTATCAGTGGAACTTAGAATACTTGGGTAGATCACAAGACTTATAACTATATTATTGTTATCAAAAGTCCTCAAATACACTTGCCCAAGATCGGTCTTCATTTTAAAAAGAGAAAAGAAAATTAATTAAATAAAACATCAGTCAACTGGATATTCAATTTTCTTATGTCTCTGTAGGAAATATAGATGATAATTAATTGGGGGGATATTGCTTTTATTTACTTTTTAACTGATCTTTAAAAAAAATTTTTTTTACTACTTTTGTTTCATCTCATTTTACATACTATATTTTTCCAAACCATTTGGAAATTACTTGCCAACATCATGACCTGTACCCCTAAATACTTCGGCAGGTGTCTCCTAAAACTGGGGGCGTTACTCCATAACACAGGTATCACGCTCACAAAATTTAACATTAATACAATGCTATTATGAAAAATACCATCCAAATTCACATTTTACCAATTGTGCCAATTACTTTAAAGCTTTTTTTTACTTTTGACCCAGGATCCAATCCAGCATCATGTATTGAGTTTCATTGTCCTGGTCACGTGATAGTCTTACTTATACCTAGAACAGTTCCCTAATCTTTTTGGTCTTCTAAGACATTGACATTTTTTGGGTCCTAATCTGTTGTGTTATAGAGTGTCTCTCTATCTGGATTTGTTTGTTCCATCATGATTAGGTTTATGCTAAGCTCTTCTGGCAAGGGTACCAGCGTACATAATACTGTGTCCTAATTGCATCATGTGAAGGGACGCATATCTGTTTGTCCTATTGTGGGTGATGTTACATTTGATGATGTGGTTAAGGCAGCTCCACCAGATTTCTCCATTGTAAAGGTACATTTTCTCTTTTGTAGTTAGTAAGTCATTTCTGTGGTGTTATTTTGAGACTGGGAATAGCCTTTTCCCCAACAGCTTTTCCCAGTGATTTTAGAATTCCATTGATAGATAATTTCTGCCTAAACCAGTTGTTATTCTAAAAGGAAGTAATTCTATTTCAATTTAAAACATGTTTTTATTATTGTTGTAGGATACCATATACCTTCTGGAGGGAATTTGCAAAAATGATCCAAAGTAGGTCATGTTCTGTTTTATCAGACAGGTTGTTAAATAAAAGCTGAGTTAAAATTTCCTATTAATATTAAATGACAAACGAACTTAGAGTGAAAACATTTTTTTCAGACTATCTGAAGACTCAGTCTCTGTTTTAGTACTCCGGTGTCTTACAGAAGCTTTGCCAGAAAATAGGTAACTTCTCATTTTCTTTTAAGCCTCATTCCTTACTGCAAAGCTTAAATTCCCTGATTCATAAAAATCTTACCGAAATTTCCACTTAACAGATTGAGTCGGTTACTTCACAAACACAGATTTGCTGAAGCCGAGAGCTTTGCTATTCAGTTTGGACTAGATGTTGAGGTAATCATTCCAATTTATTTGTTTATTGAACAAGCATTTCTTTGTGCACAAGATGTTGGGGAGACAGTATTTTTGCTTCAAGTTGCTTGATGTGGTGTGTTCATATTCCAGCTTGTCTACAAGGTAAAATCAAACGATATATTGGAGAAACTAGCTTTGAGTTCTGTGGACACCAGTGAGCAGACCAAATGGCAAAAACTTGTAGACGAAGCTAAGGAAAATCTACATAAAATCCAGGTGTGTTTTCGCTGCCATGTGCTAGAGTGTTTGGACTGATGGGTGGGTTGGTCAACATTAGGTCGCCTTACTATTGTCTGGCATTTGTGAAACAGGATGATGAATTTGTGGTGAATTACTGCTTGGAGGCTCAGTGGATAACTTATGAAACAACCCAGGAAATGCTAAATTATGCCAAAACCAGGGTAAGTTTTTATAACATTTGTACATGTTAGTTTGTCTTATGCAAAACAAATCATTTCAAAAAAATGAATTCTTTTCCCATCATAGGCCTTTTTAAAAGGGCATTTTTGCTGTAGGTTGTTTCCCTCAGTGGCCTTTGAATATCTTTGCTAGTTATATTCCTTAAAATTAAGGTATAACAGATGGGCAAAGTATTGTGAGCTTTTTTTCATAAAATTCATTATTTTTTAAGGTATGTCATTTCTTCATTGTTCACTATTTATCTCAGAGTTCAATGCAATTTCAGTTTTAAAGATAATTTTTTTCCTTTAATTCACCAAAGATCCATTCTTCATGAAAAACCTAACATAGATAATTTTATTGTTTTTCTTCATAGCTTTTGAAGAAAGGAGATAAAATTGTTCCTGTCTATTCCTATGGCTTAAAAGAGGTAATTACATTAGATTTATAGGTTAATTTGGGGGTGAACGTACCTTTACAGTACAGTCAGGCACCACTTAATGATGGATCTGTTCTGAGAAATGTGTCGTGAGGTGATTTCATCATTGTGGGAACGTCGTAGAGCGCATGTACGTAAACTTGGATGATCTAGCCCACTACACACCTAGGCTATATGACATAGCGTATAGCTCCTAGGCCACAAACCTGTACAGCATGTTACTGAACTGAATACTGCAGGCAACTGGAACACAGTGATAAGTCTGTGTATCTAAACATAGAAAAGTTACCGTAAAATACTGTATAAAAGAAAAAATGGTCCACCTGTATGGGCACTTACCATGAATGGAGCTTGCAGGACTGGAAATTGCTCTGAGTAGACTTTGTAAACACTGTACACGTAGGCTACACTAAATTTAGAAAACGACACAAGATTAAATCAAGCTCAAGAGAAAAATGATGCAATCAAATGATGCCATAAACACGAGATGGGTGAGGCTGCTGCTGGCGTAGCGTGGCATCACACTGTTTCCCAGTAGACTTTATAAGTAGAAAAAGAACACTCTAAAATAACAATAAATAGTATAGTAACTACATACACTGGTAACATAGTCATTTATTATTATTACCAAGTATTATGTACTGTACCCAACTGTATGTGCTGTGTTTCTATATGACTGGCAGTACAGAATATTCCTTTTCAGCATCACCACAACCACATGAGTAATGCATTGCGTTAGGAAGTTATAACAGCTACGGTGTCACTAGGCTATAGTCAGCTCCACTATAATTTTTTTTTTTTTTTTTTAGTTTTAATAATATATTTCATTTAGCATGATATAGCTAGATGATACAGTTTCAATATGTAATCAATATATACATTATTAATGAAATATTTCATTTAAAATTTATTGAGGTGACAATAGTTAGTAAAATTACATAGGTTTCAAGTGTACAATTCTGTAGTATATCATCTATGTATCACATTGTGTGTTCAGCACCCAGAGTCAGTTCTCCTTCCATCACAATATATTTGACCCGGTTTACCCTCATCTACTACCCTCCTTCCATTATAATCTTATGGGACCACCAGCATGTATGTGATCTGTCACTGACTGAGACAGGGTTATGTGGTGCATTCTGTACTTTTCAATTAAAGATAGGCCTGTAGTTTTTTTTTCAAGAACAAGTTATTTCCTTATCTGCAAAATGGGAATAAAAATACTTACTGGGTTATTTTGAGGTCAAATGAAATAATTTAGATAAACCATTTGCCTAGTACCTGGTACCTGCTAAGCATGCAAATAAATGTAAACTGATGATGATTATGATGGTACCAGAAATACGTGTGTGTGTGTGTGTGTGTGTGTACACATGCATATATATTTTTTAACTCTCAGTAAATTTTTGGTATAATCTAGCTAGGTTTTACCATAAGGGCACGTATAAATCAGTGGGAAAACTAATTGATTTTGAAGGGCACCCACAATTAATATGCAATGGCTTCCTCTCTTTTGCAGTTTTATTGCATTGATTGTGACTGGAAATGTTGACCATTATCCCACGATTTTTTGTTTAGTGTTAAATAAGGGCAGTCATATTTATGGGAATTGACCTATAATATGGAATAAAATGAGAACATGTACAAGACTTCTTAAGTAGAATGCTTAATTTTTGGTGTTTTTAATTTTAATGTTATTGCACACCATATTCAGATTGTCAAGTTATTTCTGTTTAGGTACTAAGGGCACATGCCAAGTTGACTACTTTTTATGGAGCATTTGGACCAGAAAAATTCAGGTGTGTATATTGTTCATTTTTAATTTTCAGATTGTGAATTAGACTTAAGTTTGGAATGTCATAAAAGATACAGTATTGCTTTGGATTAATTTGTGTCTCTGAGGGTTTGAATGATGGTAAATGTTACCTTTCCTGCTAAGCTTTAGGCACTTCATACACCATTAATGGGAACTGAGACATTTGAAAGGCAAATTTAAATGCGTATACCTTTTGCCGTAGCAATTTCACTTCTGGAAATTGATTTTATTAGCGATACTAATATGTGCGCCAAGAATATCATTGTTTACAAATATGAGATATAATTACCTTAAAGATAAGACAAGTGTACTTATGAAGAGAAATTAGCAATGAAGGGAAGCTTTATTTTTTTCCTTGTCGCTAATCATTCCAATACTGTCATTATATGATCCACATTTTTCACTGCCGATTGAAATGTTACCTAATTATATGCCAAAAATTTCAGGTGTATTTTAAGTCTCCCTTTGGACTTTAATTGTATACAGTTGATCTCATCTCCCTGTTCATTCACCAGTATCAAATAGTTTTAACTAATGCAGTGTTAAAAATGTTTTATTATTTGGTAGACTAGTCCTACAATATATACTTCTCTTATTTTTCAGAACTTGGGGAGCTATTGTCTGATGTTTGTTTTTGCTGTATGGTATTTGGAATCAGAATCAGCTAATCCAATTTAAATCTTATTCTTACTGGGATTTTTTTTTTTAATTGGCAATGTGTTGAACCTAAGATCAATTTGGGGAGAACCAGCATCTTTACAATGTTGAATCTTCCTATTTTAGGACAGTATGTGTCTTCCTGCTCATTCTATCCTGTTTTTTAGGTTTGTGAGTGGTATCTATTCAGTTGTCTTTATATAGATTTTGTGCATTTAAAATAATTTTTTTATCTTATTTGATCTTTTTCCCCTACTATTATAAATGGGATTTTTCTCCCTCATATTTTCAAAAGGATATACAGGGGTATTTTTTTTAATTACTTTTAAGCCAGCTACCTTATTGAATTCCTTCATTATTCATAATAATATTTCAGTTGATCTTATTTTTCCAAGTATATAATTACATATTTGAAGAATGATAATTTTGCCTCATTGTTTTTTCCTTGCCTAGTTTCACTAATACTTGTAGAACGTTAAGTAATGGTGGGAATAGGCATCCTTTTCTTGTTTTTGACATTTATGGAAATGCTTATTTTGCTTTATCATTTAAGCATGACATGGGCTTTTACTGTTTTTGTTTGTCTTTTTATCATTTTAAAGAAGTCGTCATCATCTATTTCTGAGCTTTAATCAGGGCCTAGTAGTCATTGCAGCATTGTTGGTTATAGCAAAAAAATGGGAAATAACCTAAATGTTCAACTATAGGGGACTAGTTAAATATATTATAGTAAACCCATAGAATAATATGTAGTCCTCAAAAAGAATAACATTTATATGTGCTGATTTGGTACAAGCACCAAGATAAGACAAAATGATTTTTTTTAAGTACCGATAGTATATATAGAAAACTCTCATTCATTTAAAAATTTAAAAATCTTGCTTATACGTGTAGTGATTATCTCAGGAAAGACCTACAAGAAGAGACATGGCTTCCAGGGAAGACACAAGAACTCTATAGGTCTGGGATAAGAAGGAAACTTACTTTTCACTGAGTAATCTCTGGAACTTTTTTATTTAACTTTTTGAGAAGAAAAAAAAAAAGCTAGCTAAAATGCATAATGACGTCCACTTGTAACGAATGACCTTAGTATATTTTTTTAAACTACTGACTTTTTATCTCTCTGACTTTGCAGTGGTAGTTCTTGGATTGAATTTCTGAATAACGAAGATGAACTTAAGGATATTTTTTTGCAGCTAAGAGAAGGAAATCTTGTTTGTGCGCAATACCTTTGGCTGAGACATCGGGTAATACGTTCTGCGCGTGTTTCTTAATGGCTTCATAGCTCCTGAGATAGGTGCATGAATCAGTGTTGGAAACTAACGAGGGCAAGTGTGACTGGGTAATGGGATGTTTTCACATTGTTTGATAAAATATTACCTGTCCCAGAGAAAACTGCCCTCTGATGATATTAACTCAGATGAAATACTATAAAGATACAATGGGAACTTACTTTATCATCATTCAGAGTCTAGTTAGCTCCTAAACTGAGCTCAAAGGCAACATTTTATTAAGTGATTTATTGATGGGCTTTTTATGTAGTTTTGGTGGAGAAGGTATTCCTATTGCAGCTCGGACTGTGGCAAAGGAAAAATTGCTACTCTGAACCCCCTTAATGTTGGCGTATAATGTTTAGTCCAAAAAAATAGTTATCTTAATGTGATGTCTTTAACGTTCACATTCCAGTTAAGTTTTCCTTGATGGCCATCTTTGCCTGTTTCTCTGCCCCTAATTGGTTATTTGAAACTTGTTGTCGTGAGATGCATGGAACCTGTGACTCCCCGCTGAAATCATTTGTAGAGAGTAAATCACCCTTAACACTCATTATTAAAATAGTAAAGTAATTTTTGAAATGACTTCCTAGTAGGTCTTTTTCCTTGTTGGGAAGTTGTCAGTTTAAATTTGGCAGCTAAATCTTGATATCTCACTCTGTATAATTTAGGCCAACTTCGAAAGCCGATTTGATGTGAAAATGCTTGAGAACTTGCTCAACTCAATTTCTACACCAGTCTCTTTGCAAAAGCTCTGTCCGTGGCTTAAAAATGATGTGATCCCGTTTGTGAGAAGGACTGTACCTGAAGGACAGGTAAGTTGTCTTTAGTAATATTTCCACTCTTGATGATTCAGTTTTATTTTTTACATTATATCATTGAAGATTAAGTCACACTAACACCAGTTATTTCGTTTTAGTGTCTCTTTTGAAAGATTATCATAGATGGTTTAAAGTATTTAAGGGACTGACTGAGTATTTTATTTTTACGTGTTATATCTGTTTCAGAAAATTCTTGCAAAATGGTTGGAGCAAGCAGCTAGGAACCTTGAATTAACTGATAAGGTAATACCAGTATAATTAGCACTGAAAAGACATTTAAGACTCTTCCAATGGCATAAAACATTATTTTTAATGGTCTCTAATATTTTTAAAGGCAAACTGGCCAGAAAATGGACTTCAACTGGCAGAGGTCTTTTTTACAGCAGGAAAACCAGATGAGTTGGGATTGGTGTCCTATTGGCATTGGATTTCTTTGGTATGATATGGAAAACGAACTTTTAGTAATAAAACACTCAATTTATGTTAAAGAGTTTGTCTGCATGTACTAGAAATATATCCACTTCTTAAATTTTTTGTTTTTATTCTGTTGTTTTCTTTTACTGTGTACTTTTGAAATCCACAAAAAGGAAAACTTCCTTTTTTTCTTCCTGATATTTCTGTTACAACTTCAACCTATTTTAATGCATTCTTTTTCTCATTGAACCAACCAAAAGGGCAAAAGTATATATATATATATATATATATATATATACTCTTAAGTAGTATAATTGGGATTTTCTGCATTGGCAGCATTTCACAGTACTTTGAAAGAACACAACTCAGTAATCCATTAGGACTAGTTTACAAAAGCTGTGTCAATCAGGTTTACTTATTAATTTAACCTGGTAAATCACTCCTAGTTTTGATTGCATTTTTTAGACATTCCAGTACCCATTAAGTACCAAGGAATATTTTAAAAGATCACATTGAAAACAACCTGGGACTTTCTGACTGTCTGAAAAGAATAGCAGTGCTAGAAAGGGAACTAAGATCAGGGATGTTGATATAATATTTGATGTTGATTTGAGGTTAATGAGCTGAATTTATTATTTGTCTTCTAAATTCCTTAAGTTCATGTCTTTTTTTCCCTCCAGTTTTCTAAAAACCAGAAAGCATTTATTATATTGAAAAATAGTACATTCTTGTATTTTAAAAAAGTTCGCTGGGGTGCCATCATTTAGTTTATAAACTGACATGAGACATCTAAGTATAATCTCAACTCTGAAGTATTAGGTACTTAAGTAACAGAGATATGACCTAATGAAAGGTCTTAATGTACATTATGAAATTGCATTTATTCGTTACATTTATGGAACCCCCCCCCAAAAAAAAAATAAATTTCCTTCTACTTTCTGATATAGCAGATTCTTATTAATTATACTTACTGATTATATCTTGTTAAAAATAAAATGGGAATTTTTAATATGTTTCAAGCAGTATATTGATGTTTATAAACCCTATAGATTATAATATATAATCTGTAATGATCATTACAATGTATTTTTCCTTAGAAGAGCTTTTCTTCTTGCTATAAAATACTGTTAGGTAGGTGCAAAAGTAACTGTGGTTTTTGCAATTATTTTTAACCTTCTAAACCACAATTACTTCTGCACCAGCCTAATACTTTGTCTTTTCCCTGTTAATTGCATTTTTTCAATGTTGAAAATTCTGTTCCTTATATGGACGTTCAGAAAATGTTACAGCTTTATATGTGGTACAGTTAAAACAATGAGGGCCATCTGGATGATGTTTGTGTACCTAAGTATATTGGGGTTCTAAAAAAATATTTCATTAATAGTAATAGCTTTTCTATATTTTTCCTAAGAAAGTTTTTTTCAGATTTCTGTCATACTTTAATCTGTTAATTTGCGCTAGTTAATTTTAGTTAAAATCCTACAAAATGTAAAGGCAGAAGTTGCAGGTTTCCTTTTATGTTCATAATCATGATCATTTCTATTTTGTCTGAAATCATTCTGACTCTTCGTATATTTCCCTCACACTTTTATTTAATGTTCTTAACAACTTTAATACTCTTGTTTCAGAAGGATTATGAAAACACGGAGGAAGTATGTCAGTTAAGGACTTTGGTAAATAACTTGCGAGAGTTGATCTCATTGCATAGGAAATACAACTGCAAATTGGCCCTCTCTGATTTTGAGAAGGTAAAAGTCTAGATTTGTCAGCATTATTATTTTTTTTTTTGTCTTAGCCCATCTGACTAGAGTGTGCACGAATGCCATCTTTTCTCGTTTTGGCATCCAGGAGAATACAACCACCATTGTGTTCCGAATGTTTGACAAAGTGTTGGCTCCAGAGCTGATTCCTTCCATCTTAGAGAAGTTCATAAGAGTTTACATGAGGGAACATGACTTGCAAGAGGAGGAACTTCTCCTCCTGTACATAGAGGTAACTTTTTCTTTAGCTCTACTCTTTTTTCTTGGATCTATGCAGTGTGTCATTGAATTAAATGTTGAACTCTTTAAGGAGTGTCATACTTTACCGTCAGGATTTATGAAGCTTATCGTATTTGTTAAGAATATGGGTTAACTCTGCTACTGATTGACTGATAACCTTGAGCAAAACAGGATGATATTAGGATTTTCTCCAAATGGTTGTTATGAAATAGGAGCATGAACTCAATAAATATTAACAATTATTTTTTGTAGACATTAATAAGTTGTGATAATCTTATGAATAGATCCTTCAAGAATGTTTCCTTAAGTTTTCTGTACCATGTAAAACTGAAGGCCAAAGTTTGGGCAGTTTTGCATTTTTGACCATTGTTCAACATTCACTGCAAAGTAGAAGTGTTTTTTACACATTTATAAAAGCTGTTTAATCTATATGTGTGTTTTTACCTTTTTTTTTTTTTTTTGGTGAGAGTTTTCAGTTTAAAATATATATATGCTTATCCCTTTTTAGGATTTATTGAAGAGATGTAGCTCAAAATCCACATCACTCTTTGAGACAGCATGGGAAGCAAAAGCCATGGCAGTCATTGGGTGTTTATCTGACACAGATGTAAGTAAATGGTGACAATGCAGATTTTCCTTTTCACCATTGCGTCCCTTCTTAAAACTTGTTTCTGATCACAAAAGCAACACGTATTTGTTAAGGAGAGTTTGTGTAGTATGAAAAAGGAATAAAGAGAATTAAAAACCATCCGTAATTCTATTTTCTTTAATTATGAAAATTAAAAGCTAAAGTTTTCTCATTCCCACCCTCAGAAGAACCATCATGGACAATTGGATGCTTATATTTCCAGGCTTTTCTATGGTTCTGTAGACATAGAGACATTTTAAAAATACATTACATTATACCTTTATTTTGACTTCACACTTTTATTAGGCACTGCTATAAAATATGTATAAAATCCTGAAGACTATTATTTTTAAACGCAGAGGCTATAGAAAGTAACAGAGCTATATGAATTAACTTTCAGCAGACAACATAATTTTCTAAATATCAAAATTATTTTTTAGGTGTGAAAATTGGAAGAAATATATGCTTTTGCAGTCAGAGGCTACCATACAGTAGATATAAGACCTCTGCTATAGATTAGGCAGTGTCATTAATGCTCATGAAATGTAACTCCCGGGGCTATTCACTGTCCGTGTGTGTATCTTTGTAGCTCATATTTGATGCTGTGCTTAAGATAATGTATGCAGCAGTGGTTCCCTGGAGTGCAGCTGTGGAGCAGCTGGTGAAACAGCACTTAGAAACGGACCATCCCAAGTAAGATCACAGTCTACCAGACAACTTTTTTGGTGTTGGATCAACCTCATGTGTTGAGTTGGCATTCGTTTATAGTTTTTCTATCCTTTACAGTGACCCTTGGTATTTCATAAACAAGACGTCCCATGTTAATATCAATACATTTCCTTTTAGAGTGAAATTATTGCAGGAAAGTTACAAACTAATGGAGATGAAAAAACTTTTACGAGGCTATGGAATAAGGGAGGTGAACCTCTTAAACAAGGAAATAATGGTAAGTATACAGTGAAGAGTCCTTTAACCACTTTGTTCCATTTGTAGGGCAACGTGGGAAATTTAATGAGGATTTCATATTCTTAAAGGTTAATAGATCTAGGTTCTCTGCTACTTTCCTTTTGTTAGACAGAATGTTAATAGGGTCTTCAGTTGTTTATCAGAATAGTAAGGACCACAAATAGTGAATTAAGAATCTGAAGAAATATCTGAAATCACCCCATTGTACACCTTAAATATATAGTGTTTATATGTCAATTATACCCCAATAAAGCTTGTGGGGAGGGGAATTTGGACAGGACTGTCATAAAATTCAGTATATAAATCATGTTTTAATTTTTCATACAGCTTAGTTTTTTTTGCTGCCTTCATTTAATGAATACTTTGCCTTATGAATAAATAATTTCTGGGTTCTCTGTGAGATTTCATAACAATGAAATGTATATGTTATCTCTATTTCAGAGGGTGGTTAGATACATTCTCAAACAAGATGTCCCATCTTCTTTAGAAGATGCTTTGAAGGTGGCCCAAGCATATATGTTGTCTGATGATGAAATCTACAGTCTAAAGATTATTGAGCTGATAGATAGAGATCAGGTATGAAAGTTTTCTATTGTCCTTTCATATGGTTTCTTTGTTAAAGAAATCCTTAAAAACTCAAAACGATTAAATTATCCAAATAAATTAGCACAAAATAAAGTTATGCCAAGATGTTAGATTGGCCATGTTTTTCATATCTATAGGTTCTTTAAAAGTATTTTGTGAATTGCTAATGGGCTTTCATACTCTTTGGTAGTGAACAAAACTCACATTTGTGTTTTATATATGCTACAGGACCCTTTGATTCCAGAACAGAATATGGGTTTTCTTTTTGTATTCTTAAGTGTCTTTATTTTCATAGAGTTCTATAACCATAGACATACCTAAAAATTACTACGAAGTACAAAGGGTACTATTTTAATTTTTTTGTTTGCTGTCATCGAAAAAAAGAATTTTCATATTTTTATCTTACCATAATTGATTTTTCAAAATGGTATCTTTTCATCTTTAAATAGAAAAGAATGAGGTAAGTCCAAACTGTCCTTTGCATGAAGGTACCAGCTGTTTTTTTACTTCTTCTGAAACACTTTTATAGGGTGAGGACTGTGTTTGTCTGTTGCGGTCTTTGCCTCCTGCTGAAGCTGTGAAGACTGCAGAAAGGGTCATCATATGGGCACGACTGTCATTACAAGAAGAACCAGATAATTCTAAAGAGGTGGGATTTTCACCAGATAAAATGTACAGCAATCCAATTTTTATGGATTTTAAGCAATAGGATAAGACTTACAAGTATGAATATCTGCTCTGTTCTCACTGTTAGAATGGCCTAGCGTAAAAATTCCCGTGTAAATTTACTACATAGGAAAAAAAAAAAGCCTGCTTTGGAGCAGTGGCCTGAGTCCACACTGACTAATTTGGGATCTGCAAATCAGAAGGATTAATTGAATTCATTGTACATAAAGCGTTTTCCATAATGCCTTGCAGTGTAAACAATATTCTGCATTGTGGTCATTACTATCAGATAATAATGTCAGCCACAGAACCAATGCAAATCTAAATAGTCTTAGAATGGTGAAACTTAGAAACAGTTTTAAGGGAGCCAGTTCACCTCTTTATAGAGATAAGAAACCAGATACCTGATTTATCCAGGAAAGTTGAGTTTTTTAAACCTTCAGAGTTAGATACCTCCCATCCTGTCTCAGCAGTCCATTTCGGTGATTTTTTACCTTTAGGGAAATTAGTTTTTTAACATCTAATATTGATTATGGTCTTACTATGCAGTGGGCATTAGGTTAAACACTTCAAATGAATTGTCTGCTTCCTCTTAGTTATGAAGTAGGTCCTTATCGATTAAATTCAGAAACTGAAATTTTAAGGTAAATGAGTTTCCCAAGGTTATTAGAAACTGGCAGAGCCTCAGCTCAAACTCTGACACCAAAGTCTGTGTTCTTAGCCACCAACCTGCACTGTATCCCACAGAAAATGTCTTTTTGTGTGGACCTGGCCCTTACATCCAGCATGGCCTTTAATTAAACTTTTCCTTGTTTGGTTTTTCTTCTTTTAAAAAAAAAAAAAAATCCGTTTTAGTCTTGAAGATAAGGATTGACTTCAGTTCTGTAGGCTAATTAAGTTACATTCTTTTGAACTTTTCCAGAGAGCTTTTCCAAATAATAAGTAAGAACTATTTAAAAAAAAGAAAAAAACACCCCAAAGTGTCTATAGCTGAAAGGTGTATAGTCTATGGTATTTCTAAATCATATTTCCATGAGTCTACTGGTGTTTTTCATGTTTAGATTATATGTGATTCAATATCATTCATTTCTTAGCCACCCAACTCCCTCTAACACAGACCTCTCAATTTTTCAGTTCTTTTTATTGTTTTTTTTCTGATCCCATAGTTTTTATGTATTTGTGTGTGTGCTACTGGAGTGGTGAATAAAGGAAATAGATTTCATTTCGCATATTTCTTTTTAGGACAAGGCCTGGAGAATGTCTGTAGTGAAGACGGCAGTAGACATTCTTAAAATGCTATGCAACATTCAGAAAGGTAGTTTCTACCTCTGTTCCCTCATCTTGGTTTTGTTCTAAAGTTGATCCTTTTCAGAAGGGAACATCAATGACAGCTTTCATCCTTGCCCACAGTTCTTCTGGTTCTGATTGTCTTTGTTAATCCTACCCATTTTTCTTCATGAAAAGTCTTCGTTGCCTTATTCTTTTAATTAGTAGCATAAGAATAGAAGCATCTAAAATCAACTTATCCTTTGTTTATATGCTTCAGTAAGCTGTTTAACGCTAGACTAGATTTCTTTGGTGCCTTGCACTTATTATTCATATTTCTCACTTATCATTTGGTTACGATCTGGGGAAAAAACCCATTTAACCTGGAACTTAAACAAAATAATTAACAAAGTGACTCTCTTGGGCAAAAAAAGAGCTACAGTATATTTCAGAAAATTTGCCATTTCTCCTATAACTTATAAACTTCTCTTTTCTGCCTTCAGGAAGAATAATTAGATTTTTTTTGTACTTCAATTGTCTTAGATAAGCATCTCAAAAGAACTATTGAAGACTTGAGATATGAAAACCAAATTCTGGTAATGTAGGAATTTGGATGTCTTTTATAACTTTTAAAAATTTAATTACAGACAATCAGCAGAAGAAGGATGAATGTGAAGAAATCTTGAAACTATTTAAAGCTGTTGCTAGTTTACAGGTAAAGATGTTAAGTATTATTGTACATGATTACTTGACTAATCAGTGTATTTTGACATTGGTGATCAGCCCTCCTGAAAGTTTTCTTCACTTCAGGGACGTTAGATATACTGGCTTTCCTTCTGTCTCTTTTCTAAAACAGTTTTATTGAGATGTAATTCACATACCATATTTTTTATCCACCAAAGTTTATAATTCAATAGTTTTTGAAATGCTGCATTATTTTTTTAATTGTGGCAAAATACATACGACATAAAATTTGCCATTTTTATCATTTTTCAATATAAAATTCAATAGCATTAATTGCATTCCAATGTTGTCCAACCATTACCATCACCAGTATCTATTTTCTATCACCTCAAGCGGAAACTGTGCACATTAAGCAACAACTAACTCCCCATCCTTCTCTCCCCCCTGGTCACCTCTAACCGACCTTTTGTCTCTATGAATTTGCCTACTCTATATATTTCACATAAGTGGAATCATACAATATTTGTCCTTTTGTACCTGGCTTTTTTTTACTTAGTATATATATATTTTTTTAGTCTTTTATTTATTTTTTAAGTGTGTTTTTCCAGGACCCATCAGCTCCAAATCAAGTAGTTGTTTTAATCTAGCTGTGGAGGGTGCAGCTCACAGTGGCCCATGTGAGGATCGAACCAGCAACCCTGGTGTTATGAGCATTGCGCTCTAAGCAACTGAGCCATCCGCCGCCCCAGTATAATGTTTTTAAGGTTCATCCATGTTGTAGCATGTATAGAACGTCATTCCTTCTTCTGGCAGAATAACATTCCAGCATATTTTGTTTGTTTATCTGTTGATGGACACTTGGAAACAACTTGGGTTGTTTTTGTACTTTTTGGCTATTGTGGGTAATGCTGCAATAAATATGGATGTACAAGTACGAGAGGAATTGCTGAGTCATGGTAATTCTGTGTTAGCTTTTTAAAGGAACTGCTTTTTTTTATTGTATTCTAGTTTATGCTTTTTAAAAAAACATTTTGGTTTAAGGTATCTTTATAGATTATTTATTTAACTCAGATGACCCTGAATGACAGCTGACAATAGCTATCATTTACTCAATGCTTACTATGTGTCAGGCATGGCATGTATTATCTAATTGTCACAATAGCTCAACTCAGAGGGTACTGTTATAATTCTGCTTTACAGATGAGGAAACTGGGACACCAAGTGTCTCTAAATATTGTGAAAGACGGCGAATAGACACTGGTCCAAAAGATTACTGTCTACTACATCATAATGTCTTAATTGTTTTGTACATAATTTTATTCTAGACAATTTAATTTTTCTTAAAAATTAATTTCTGTTAACCCTGAATTGATTAACTGCCCTAAGACTTGAGATTCAAAATTAATATCATTTTGGTTCAAAGGCTTTCCTGTAAAAGATTTTGTAACTAGAAGGACTTTCAAAGTTAACTGATGAGTTTTATTAAATAGAAAATTGGATAGATTCAAGGATCTCTTTGTGAAAGCTTAAAATTCGTGCTGGCAGATTTATCTCTCAGCTGTTATCTCTCAAAGTATATAAAGAAGAAATAATTTGCCACAGTTTACTGGACCACTGTTTCTCAAAGTACAGCCCAGGGAATCTTAAGGGTCTGTGAGACCCTTTTGGAGGGCGGGAGTCCGTGAGATTAAAACTATATTGACAGCAATAATTATTTGGTTTGTCCACAGGCTTCATAACATCAGCACCCTGAAGGCTAATGGAATGTACACTTTTATATACCTTTTGTATTTTAAAAAATTTGTCAGTTTAATTTCTATTATGGTAAATATCGATGGATGTCCCTTAAACAAAGGTTTTTTGGGGGGTCCTGAATAATTAAGAGTGTAATGGGGTGCTACAACCAAACATTTGAGACCTATGTTAGACAATAGATGTCTTTGTGAAAAGCACCTGAGGAGTCAACATAACTTCTCCATGTTCTTAAATTTGAAAGTGAGAAATATTTTAAAGCAATGGTTTTGATCTAGGCAAAGTCACGTGTGTTTATTGTGCTGCTGTTTATTGAACACTTATTTCACCAGATCTAGTAGGTAGAGAGCCCAGGCAGCTGCTAAACATCCTGCTATGCATGCACAGGGCAGCCCCCACGACAGAGACTCATCTGGCAAGCTTGAGAAACCCTGCCCTAAAGTATAGCACCAAAGCGAAAGGGCTGCCAGCCCTCCCACCTTTCCAAGTCCTCCCCTGGGCTTCCATGGGTTTTTTGTTTTGCTGAATCAGCAGCCCCTCAGGAGTTATTCTAGAAAAGAGCAGAGCTGGCTCCTTCAAGCCACCAGGTGGAATCGCCCAAATCTAACCTCAGATCCCCCCCTCTTTGTGTTCAGGGCTCCCGCACAGTTCTGGCGCACAGTGTCAGTAGTGCTGACGCGGAGAAAACCTGGGATAAAGTGATGTTTTTTTAGTTTCCAAACTTGTTTTGTATCGTTCCTTTCATATCCTCAACTACAAAGTCTTAAATCTTTAATGCACGTGGGAGTCGTCTTTGAGGGAGAGAGAAGAAAGCGAGGTCTGAGACGTAAGATGGTTTTTCACAATCTACGAATTAAACAGTCTTCGGCTTTGTCTTGTTTGCCTTTGCCACAGGAGAACTTTGAAGTCTTTCTTTCATTTGGGGATTATAGCAACGCTTCCCTGTTAGCAGAGCTGCGTGAACAGTACATTAAAGCCCAAGAAGTGGCTCAGGCAAAACACCAACCCAGGAGCGCCGCAGAGCCGGGGGCCACTGAGCACAAGAGCCTGAGCCCCGAGTCCAGGCTGCACAGACAGGCGCTGGCCCTGCACATGTCCCCACTGGAGCTGGAGGCCGAGCTGACCTTGAGGGCCTTAAACGACGGGAACGTGGAAACGGCACTGAGAAAATGCAGGTGAGTTCCGGCCCTCCGCACCCACCGCTCTGTCTGAAAGGAACATTGGCTTCAGTTCCGATGAGGGTGGGACCGGTGCCGCTTGCATTTGCACCGAAGTGAGCCTTGGTTTCTCTCCCTGAGAGCCTGTTTTAGACTTCAGAGGACAGGTGACCGATACTGCAGAGTTAGGTAACCTACCCCTTGCTCTCCAACAGTGAACGGGATCCCCAAATACGGTGAAAAATGAAGCACGCTGTATACTGTGAAGACATTTTAAATGGTGGTTATATATTAACCCAAGAAAGGCAAACGCGTTTGCTTTCAACAGGAATATTCTAACTTCCCACACTTCCTTTCTTCCAAAGAGACTTGTATAAGTATCACTGCAACGCCGACACTGGGAAATTGCTGTTTCTGACATGTCAGAAGCTTTGTCAGATGTTGGCTAATGACGTTCCCCTGACGACACCTGTGGGACTGAATCTTCCTGTGGTAATACATGATCTAGCCTGCCAAGCTGCCACCATCTGCAGTCCAGGTGACAAGATTTGTAATGTACATAGTCTGATATTCCCTGGTTCATGTCATACTTGTCTCTTTACAATTGGACATTGCAGTGACGAGAGCAGAGGTCGTGTCTCCATTTTACAAAGGGATGCTTATAATCGATTCTCTGTGGGGATGATTGTTTTTAAATATTTCCAAATGCTAACGATGTCGCTTCTGACTGTTGACAATACTCGCTTTTATAGGACTGCGAAATTCCTTACCTCCCCATATCTGATCTCAGTTTCCAGCCAAACTTAAGAAAACAGCTGAACTGTATTATTTAGGGTTATGTGGGAACCTCTCTCTCTAACTTTGTGCTCTTTCTTAGAATTTTGAATGGTAATTATTCAGAGGTTGTTTTCATTATTCTAAACAGGTGAAATATTTGTGTAATGATTTTTCTCCATTTTCTTTCAGATTTTTTACTAGACGCTTTAGAACTATGTAAATATACTTTAACAGCAGTAGAACTGTCCAGACAATGCCAAATGGATGACTGTGGAATTCTAGTAAAAGTAAGTTGCTTTTGATTTTCTTTTCTTTAAGCAAAAGCCCTGCCAATCCATTATGCACCACTTTTAAATCACTCTCAACTTTTACAGAAACACTGACTCTATCTTGTAGTTTCTTGTTCTAGACTAGTGGGCACAAGACCACTTCTTTTTTTCTAGTCACTTATTGGCTTTAATTTGCACAATCTTATGACACATTGGGTCTCAAACGAGGCATCTCGGGACATTGTCCCCCTCTTTGGGTGACAGTGTAATTTAAAATGGCATGATTATCAGGCCCAGACCAGAAGGAACTGACTACATAGTCGTATGTGAACATCAAAACCACGTTTGGCTCTAATATCTCTGATTCTGGGTTCTGCTTGGTGAAGATGGTTATCTGTGTTTTAGAGTGTGCTTATTTGTGTCTTTTCCTTATGGTTTGGTATTTAGACTTCTTTCGGAACTCATAAAGATCCATACGAAGAGTGGTCTTATGGTGACTTCTTCAGTGAAGATGGAATAGTCCTCGAGTCACAGATGGTGCTCCCGGTCATTTATGAATTGATTTCATCACTTGTCCCTCTAGCTGGTAAATCTCACTTGTGTTGTTATTTTCGATGTATTTCTGTTATATGCAAGTTTAAACTGTAGAGGTTTAGCATTAGAACTACACACAGTAATATGGATGAACCTCCCAGGCAAAATGCTGAGCAAACGAAGCCAGACACAAAAGAATACATAGCATATGATTTCATGTACATAAAGTACAAGGAAAAGCGATAAGGAAGCCATGGTGTTGGAAGTCAGGGTAGTGGTTGTCCTTGGGGGTAGATAATGACCGGGAGGGGGCAAGAGGGGGTTCCTGGGTGCCGGTAATGCTCTGTTTCTTGGTCTGGATGCTATTACATGGATGTGTTCACTTTGTGGAAATTTATCAAGTTGTACACTCACCTCTGTGTTTTCTGTATGTATACTTGAGGGTTTTTTTGAAGTAGCAGTTTGTTTGAGAACATTATTTGATAACAACACAATATTTAAATATCTCTGTGATGTGAATATGTACTCCATAAGAATTACTTAATGTTATTTACTTTATTCTCTTTCATAGAAAGCAAGAGACATCCCCTGGATTCTACAAGTTTACCATACTGCTCCATTAGTGAAGGTATTTGACATCGGAAATGTATGTCATTGTATTACAACTTTGTAAATACACCAATATAAAAATTCCTTGAAATCCTGAATGTGAATCTGACTTAATGTTTTTAATGTAGTTACTTAGTTCTTACTGTTACATTGTTATTCCTCCAGAGAGTCATTAGGCTTACAGCCTTAACTTTTTTGAATCTTTTAATAAATTTTTGTCTTCTAAGTGAAGAAATGGTTTTCCTCAGCTAATGATTTAAGCATCTCAAAACAGACCAGTTACAGACTACGTACCTCATTATCTAATGGACTGAGGTATTTTTCTGGTTTAAATCAAGCCTCATGTTAACTCCTCGTTTGCTAACTTTGAGAACCAATTCTTTGACCATGAGCTGCACTGAAGAAGTATGCTGTCCCTGAAAACAGTTTCCAATAATATGATCTATCTTTGTGGTTTTTTTTAATCTAAATTTTAAAATACTTTTACTCAAATAAAATACTTCTTTCATTTCACAGGAGCCAGCCTTATTTTACCCAGTATAAATTCCATCTCCGCCATGCTTCAGAACCTTCAAGAATCTAGCCAATGGGAGTTGGCCCTGAGATTCGTAGTTCGTTCATTTGGTACCTGTCTTCAGTACTCTGTGTCAAACTTCATGAATGTCAGTTTGAGTGAAAAGGTAGGGTTTCGAGAACAAATACTTTCACTTTGGATGAATATAGATACAAAAGCACTGGCAAATACAGGAATTTGGAGTCCACATTTTCCTCTTTGGCTCTGTAGCAAGGAAATTGATAATTTGTCAGACTGAAGAAACATTTATTGAGTATCTACTGACATTCAGGTGGTATTCAAGAGTACTCGCACACGTTTCCTACTCAATCTTTACAACCCTGAGAACCTTCACTTGCAAATGAGGAAACTCAAATTCAGGGAGGTAAAATAAGTTACCTGAGCTTTTAGGTTGCAGTGGGACGTCTTTTTACTCTGAGCCCAGTGACCACATTAGGTCAAAACTCTCTTATCAGCTGTTTGTTTTATTGTGACCCAAATTATTATAATTATTACCTGATAGCATTATTGAACAGATTCTAAAAAACATACTACCTGTTGATAACTTGTTTATGAAGCTGGTCTCAGAGAGAATCACATTTATTTCTACTACTCTGTTGATATTTACTAAATGCCAATTTTTAAAAAAAATTATTGAAGTATAGCTTTTGAAATTAAAATGTACGTGTTTGAAGTGTATCAACCAATGTATTCACCTTGTCATCAACACCACATTCAAGACACAGATTCAAAGGTACAGGTTGATTTAAAAATCAAGATATTTTTAAAAGTTCCTTTTCTGCCCTGTCCCAGTCAGTTCTCCCCCAGCCCCAGTTTTCTGTCATTGTAGATTAAATGTGAATACTTTTTGCTTCTAATGATGAATTTTTGAAGTTCCTGACTGTTTAAGCAAAGTTTTCAGAATGATGCATAGAAGCGGACCTAATGAATCTTTTGTTCTTTTCTAAAAGTTGTTTGGAAAGGCCACATTAGTTAAATCAAGGCAAGTTATTATGGTATTGAAAGAGAAGGCCGTTACGTTCGTCAGGGCAAATGCTACAACACTGTTGCACAAAGTGAGTATTTGCTCTTGGTAAACTCTTTTTTTATTTCTTTTTTCTTTTTTTTTTCTCTCTCTCTCTTCTGGTTACTTCTGATATCTCAGCGAGGTTAAGTAAGAATGAGGAGGGGGTGGGGGAGGGGGCGTTGGGGATTTGAAGAAAAGTGATGAAATAGTCCGAAGAGAAGGTAAGGGTTCCGTGGCATATAGACCTGGTTATAGGTGCTCTCCGTCAATTTATAATACTGATAAAGGACATTAAAACTAAGCAAACAAATTGGAACTACTTACTATAACTTTTCGTGAAACACTGTTCTTTCATAGAGTCTGCAATTAAATTTAGCAACAAGCCTTTAGAGACTGAATTCTGTTTTGATTTATGAAGAATTTGCTTCTCTTCGTGCTTTCTTCCTGTAGGTATTTAATTGTCGCCTGGTGGACCTTGATTTGGCATTGGGTTACTGCACCCTCTTACCCCACAAAGAAGTGTTTGAAAATCTCTGGAAGCTCATAGATAAAGCATGGCAGAATTACGACAAAGTTTTGGTATGACCTGGAAGCATACTGTCAGTTCTTGAAGTGTGAAAGATTTAGGGGGACAAATGAAGTTGGCTTTGCCACTGTATCTTAAAGATTTAGCAGAACAAATGTCATACTGACTCACTTGGTTTCTACCAGCTTTTCTTTGACTAATGACACACTGGTGAATATATATGCAGGCATAAGCATTGCTCAACCCAAAGAATTACGGTATATTTTATTTCTTAAAATCTGTATGCAGCCATAGAACCTTACTTCTTATACTTCCTCTAGTGTATTTGAAACCTTAGATCTATGAGCCAATTCTTTTTTGTAGGACAAGTTTAACAGATGCAAAACTTCTCTTTGATGTTGTGTGTTTTAAAATTTGTCTTTTGTAGGGGTTTTACTTATGGGATAACTCAGTTGGCCTTTTCTTATGAACGAAAGCCAGACTAAATTTATGGCATCATACTAAAAGCTGAATGACCTAAATATTATATAAATATTGACTGTGTACAGAGCAATATATAACATTCCACACTGTTAGCACAAAGAAACATTGTGATTTTTTATTGTTGGGTTTCATTTACAAGGTGTTAGAACATATGCTATTTGCAATTGAATTTTAATTCCATTTTCATTTTTTAGGCAATATCTCTGGTGGGCTCTCAATTGGCCAGTCTCTATCAGGAAACGGAAATGGAGCTTAAGTTCCGAGAACTCAGTACTGATGCCCAGTGGGGTATTCGTCTTAGTAAACTTGGTGTGAGTATTCTTCATAGCACTGTGAAGTTTTACCCATTCTGACATCTACCCAGTTGGAAAACTTAAAACAAATATCTCATTATCCTTTACCTTTGGGGAGAGGAGATATATAGAGATACATATACTGACTCATAAATTTTAGTTATATTAAGTACACACATTAGTGCTTTCAAAGAAATAAAGGGCCTTTTGCCTCATTTCCTTTTTTCTACATTTCTAAGGAAATTAAAAGATGCTTGACATTTTCATCTGCTTAGCTTTCTCATCTATAGGAATATATATAGCATCAACTGCCATTTACATTATTTCAGGCCTAGCCTTTGGTCTCATATTTTTGTACTGCTGTTATTTGGTTAAAGATAATATTAAAATGTATGTACCAAGCTTTAAGAACTCCTACCAAGGAAAAGTAAGTGGCCCTTATTTTTCACTTTGCAAAAATAGACAAACAAAATCCTGTTTTCTTTACTATAAATGTAAAACATGTTCTATAATTTGCAGATAATTGACTTATCAGGAATGTAACCGCTGCAGAAGTGCTGTATGTTTCGAAGCCTAATTCCTATGCAGTAATGTGACTGGTTGTCACTAAGAACCAAACTTACTGGTGAAGAGGCAAGGGTTAGTGTGACCGAGAGAGATTTTGGACCCACGGCCAAATAGACCTGAAATCTGAATCATGGTCGCGTTGGGTAGTGTGATGAAAAGAAAAGTTGGAGGAACTATAAAAAAATGTTTCTCTATAAAAAAGGGGTTGTAAAAAGGCAAGTTACAATGGCGCCCTTCTTCTAATACATTTCCATTTAGTGGGTCTTTTCGTTTTGCTCTTTTTATTTCTAGATTTCTTTTCAGCCGGTTTTCAGGCAACATTTTCTTACCAAGAAAGACCTCATTAAAGCTCTTGTGGAGAATATAGATATGGACACAAGCCTCATTCTGGAATATTGCAGGTAGTTCTTTTCAACGTTAATGGTATTTTTTTCTGAATTTTAACAAGCTGGTCATCCTTACCACAAAACAGTAATAGCTATGATTATTACCTGTGGTCCACAGACCTCTGTTTTCTTTTCCTCACCCCCAAACTGAATAATAAATCCAGAACCAGATTAAATTCTCTTACTACATCACCGTTTTAATTCACTGTTTAATGTTTCCCAAACTTGCCTCATGATAAGCATCACCTCAGGCACTTGATTAAAAATACAGATTCCAGGGCCCTTCTCTGGTGGCTCTGATACAACAGGTCTGGTCTGAGGCCCAGGAATCTGATCCTTAATAGGAGCTTCCGATGATTCCCATGATCAAGGAAGTTGGGGAATATTCTTCTGATCAGTTAAACTTCTAAATCAGATCAATGTAGGGACAAGGTAATCTTAAATTAAAAATTAGTGAAAAGTATGATTTAGGGAGAATTTAAAATATGATAAGTGAATAAATCAGACTAAAGACTATTGTTATTTATAGATACAGCTTACTGTGATGAGTAGGAATAGATGATTTGTGACGTATCTCAGATGTTTCCATCTAATAAATATGATGACCGATTTCCTGGCACATTATTGGTTTCAAAGAGCTTTCATTCCATCATCTCATTTAATTTTTACAAGTTTTCTTGCTTGTTATTGCTAATTTATATATGAGAAAACAAACCTATAGTAGGTCACCTGCTCGGGTGAAATAATAAGTGACTGCTTCTGAAATACTAAGGGTGCTGAAACCCTCATCCAATTTGTGACAGATTTGTGGAATCTGAGTTTTTGATAATGAGACTGCTTAGGAAATTTCCTCACTAGGCAGGTGTCTAGTTCTTGCTCCCTGTGTATGGATAGTGGGGGGTAGAGTAATGACCTTGGCTGTCACCCCAGGCCTATTGACTGCTCATAGTTCTAAGTAGCTCTGACTTAACTGCACTTTGAAATAACAAAACTACACCATTCTTCAGTTTGGACTGCTACAAATCCAGAGTGAGGTATATACAGTCTCTCAAATTTCTGGTAGATTTTCTGGTAATTCAAATTTCTGGTAGATTTTTGTGTGTTTTATAGTACGGACCCCCTTTTCTAAAATATAAATAGCTATAATAATGTCAAGTTCATGTCACAATTGTGCTTATGTGGCATTGATGGGTTGTATGATGGTGACACTTTTGTTTCATGCAGTCCAGCTGACTACATTTAGATGACCCTTAGAATTTCAGGGAATGACTTTAAAATGGTCATACTTGAAAGTTTTTCTTGACATTTCAGTTATTCTGTAGAAAAATTAAACTGTCTTTGTCTTATTAGTAGGGCTTAAAAAGGCATTTCAGTTGTGTCTTTGTCTACACTACCTCATTCTTAGTTTTTAAATGTTTATTTTTCTAATTCAGATGGAACATAGTAAAGTCCCACGTTATCCCATCCCTCAGGGATAATCACTGTTAAAAGTGTTTGGACTTTATTCGTGTGTTTTTTTCCCTTTGCATGCACTGATGTGCATTTTTAAAAATGTATCAAAAACAGAATCATACGTTACATACCATTCTGGAGCATGTATCATTCACTTAACAGTGTCTTCCAATATCAGATATAGGGCATCTTCTTGTATCTGCTGAACTCTGTAGTATTCCTTTGTATGAATAAGATATTTAACTAGCCCTTTATTGATGGATGATTGAGTTGTTTCCAATTTTTAAATATTACAAACAGTTGTTGCAGTGGATATCCTTGTATATGTATCTTGGCTACTTTGTGAAGTGTGTGAAAGTGGAATTGTTCTATTAAAGGACATAAATATTTTCAATTTTGTTACAGATTTTTCCCCAGTATTGTGACAGTTTACATACCCACCAAGAATAGTATGATTTTTTTTTATTTTTTTTTTACAAATCTACACTTTTATTTACTTTCCAATATGTTTAAATCCTTGAGGAGTACAGCATTACATGGATTCTGTATCCATTGGCCTTAGCCGGAAATCTGCTTTAGATTTGGCACAAACCACGCCACTGTTTCCATGAGCATGAGTTACCTTTCCCCAGATTACTCTAGTTTTGTCCCGTTTGCCACCAGGAGTCAATGTGTTGTTCTTGACCTCCTACACATAAGCACATCTCTTGCCCAAATAGAATTCACTTTCATCTCCAGCATAAACGCCTTTGACTTTAAGGAGAGCTGTGTGCTCCCCATGGTTCCAGCAAAAATGGCCTGGGACCACAGCCTTCCAGACGTATCCATCATTTTAGGAGTCCTGTCGCCAGCAGGTCTCCACAGGCTCCAAGATGGCGGAAAGAGCATAAATAATATCTGACATTTTAAGGGCAATAGTTAACTCTGCTGACAGACTATCTGATTCTAAGGCTGGACAACAGGAGGGTCAGATTCAATGATGGGAACACAGACCTGTTTTCTGTGAGAAATTTTGTGTGGAAACTGTTGCATTTGGGGAGATCGGAGTGTAACTGAATACCTCTTTTAGCACCTTTCAGCTGAACTGTGATGCAGCTCTTCAGCTATTCATTGAAACCCTGCTCCACAACACGAACGGCAGCCACAGCCAGGGAGATGCGAGCGCGGAGTCCACAGCGCAGCAGCATTCCAAACTGCTGGCCAAAGCCCTGGAAATGGTGCCCTTGCTGACGAGCACAAAAGATTTGGTTATCAGTCTTAGTGGAATTCTGCATAAGGTAGATGAATGGTGAAATGAACCTGTCAGGTCATTTCAAGCCTCCCTCCTCCCCTTCATTCATTAGCTATGTAGGAACAAATTGGAAATAGAAGGCCTACCATTTTTTATAAACTTTTTATTCTGAAGGAATTTTAGACTTCTATATTTTTAATGTAGTGTGAGACAGCAATTTTCCTATCTTTTTTAAAAAAATAGAAATAGCCTTTTTTTCAGATTTTTAAAAAAGCACATTCTTTGAGAAAGATCATACTAGAAAGGTATAAATCAGAAAGTGAAAATTTTTAATCCCACTCCCATAGATAAAAATGTTAATTGTTTAGTGACTATCTTAGACTAAATATACTATCCTGTTACTCTTTTTTTCACTTACTATATTGTTATTACATGTCAACACATATCTATTTCATTTTTGACAGATACATATTCATTATTCCACTATGTGGATGAAACCTATATTTAACCAGGCCTTCGTTGATAAACACTTAAATTGTAAATTTTGTTATTATAAATTGTTACAATGAATATCTTCATGCATACATATTTGCTGTCTTGGTTTTGTTTTTTTTTGGTTGTTTGGTTTTTTTTAGGAGAGCTTCTGAGAACTGGAACTTTTAGGTCAAGGGTTAGTTTGGTGGGGGAATGAAGGTAGATGGAAGGGGAAGTAGTAAGATTTTATAAGACTACAAAAAGTAATTCAGTTTTATATTTTGCCCGTAATTCAGCCAAAAATTATGTATAACTTGCTCAAAATTTCTAGGTACCATAGGGATCATTTTCCTACTTTGTTCAATGTTGTTATTCATGTGACTTTGGTTGGCATTTTAAAAATGGAAAAAAGAATAATGGTATGTGACCAGAAACAAAGAACAAAGAGAATACTTCCTTTCTTTTTATAAACTTCTATAGATGCCACCCAATTAATTCTTGCATCTTAGTATATAGTTAGAGTTAGAATGGCATCCTTTGAGAAACTTTTGCTTGAAGGCCCACATTTTTGGTTACATCATTTCCAAGAAAAAGTCAATTTCCTCTTATTCTAATTTTCCCATTATAAATGGAAGAAATGAATTTTAATTTAAAAATCTTACCAAATTTTGATATGTTTATCTTTCTAGGTTTTTAGTGCCATAGAAACAACTTCCTTTATTAAAACAATATCTCCTTGTACAGCTTTTTTAAAAAACAGCCTTGGAGACATTTTAAAGCATGTATGTTTATCCTAATAGAACTACTTTTACAGATGAGAAAATATTAGTTTTTAAAGAATAATCTAATTTAACATTGTAGTGCACTGAGATTTTATATTTGTAATTTGTATTCATCAACATAACTGAATAAAACCACCTACCAGCCTGACAACATCTTCTCAAGTTTTGATATATTTTTGTTTTTACACAGTTGGATCCCTATGACTATGAAATGATCGAAATTGTCCTGAAAGTTATAGAAAGAGCCGATGAAAAGATAACCAACATTAATATTAATCAGGTATAACAAATATATTATTGATTTTGAAATTATCTTTGTTTTTAGTTGGATCTTTTGAAAAAATTAGTTATCTAGTGTCTTTCTGGACTGTCCTTTGAGCTCCCTTTAAACTCCATTTTATTCTGATTCCTTTTCTTTAAAAGGGATACAGAAGTAAAGAGATCGTTCTTGTTGTCCATATTTTGTTATTTATTTTAGTCCAGTATATGCTCCACTGAAACATTTAAGTCTGTCCAAGAGTATGAAGTCACTAAAGAACTGATTTGGGAAAATTAAGACAAAATTGTCATCTGGCAAAAAAAATAAAATAAAATATGTGGTACCCAGAGTTGATTCCACCATTGGTAGGTAGGTCCAGGACTCACTAATTTTTTTCTATTTCAGTACTTTCAGTAACTTCTTAATTGGATTTTAAAAATTTAAATGGGTTAATTCAAAGGTTATACAAGCCCAAAAATATGTAAGATATAAACTTAAGTGAAAAAAAGGGATAGAGGATTAATTTTAGGTCTACTACCTCTGTATTTCAAATGCAATCAAGTATTTTTGAGATATCGCTCAAACTCTTTGAAGAGAGCATAGGGAACTGCCAAACTCTTGTTTATAAAACATCCCAACAACAGGATTCCATTGGTTTCGCCTGGTATAATTTCTTCAATGACCATATAAATTATGGTTTAGAACAATAATGTTAAAGGTAAAGCTACAAAAGGTGTGATCATCTTTATGAAAATAAGACTGTCTCAGAAATGGAAAGCTATGAAGGTATAGTTAGATGATTTTAAAACACTTAGGACTGGTTTAATCTCATTGGAAAGTTTTTATTTTAATATAGGCATTGAGTCTTCTGAAACATTTGAAGTCATACAAAAGAATTTCTCCTCCAGTGGACCTAGAAAATCAGTATATGTTGGAGCACATAATAACTTTGCCATCAGCTGCCCAAACTAGACTGCCTTTTCACCTAATATTTTTTGGCACAGCACAGAACTTCTGGAAGATTCTCTGTAAGTTCCTTTACTTCTTAGGAATTGTACTGAATCGCCAAAATTTTCTTCTAAAGCAAACCACACTATTCTTGTTTCCTTTCTAGCTACAGAACTCAGTGAAGAATCCTTCCCAACACTGCTCTTAATTTCTAAATTAATGAAGGTAACAAGTGAAAGCTTTGTAAGCCGTACCTTTATCCTGTAATTAATTCAGACACTGGGTAGAAGGATTTTATGCTGCTTTCACATAAAATCTTTAAAGGTGAGCCTATCAATCAGCCTTAACATTTCCTTTGCTTTCTTTGAAGTTCTCTTTGGACACTCTGTACGTATCTACAGCCAAGCATGTCTTTGAAAAAAAACTGAAGCCAAAGCTCCTGAAGTTGCCACAAGCCAAATCCTCAGCACTGATTAACAAGGAAATAACCAAGATCACACAAACCATCGAATCCTACTTGTTATCCATAGTTAACCCGGAGTGGGCTGTCGCTATTGCCATCAGTCTTGCCCAGGAAATCCCAGAAGGTATGGCTTCTCCCTTTAACTGGTCTTAAAATGGTCATCTGTGTGGCGTTTTGAACTTGTGAAAAAAGTACTTTTGTATCTTTGAGGATAAAGCAGTATGATTGTTTAAACATGTCTGTCCCCTGTCTCATCACTTGTGGCATTGCTGGGTGTGGAGAAGGCCCCAGCCAAGTAAGCAAGACCCCTTGCTGTGTGCTCAGGATGCAGGGGTATAGGCACTCTCCACCTTGATAGTGGGAATCCGGACTGAGGTACTTCCAATAATGGATCCTTAGGTATTCTCAGTAATCAAACCAGTACACAAACAGGCACTCGTTGTTGTGTTTGGGGTTGTAACCAAAGTTGAAAATAACTTTTTTAATGTTCATTGGTCTGAAACTGGTTTAAAAATGTAACATATTCATAGAATGGAATACTATGTAGTTGATTTGGAAAGCTGTCCAAGATACATTAAGTGAGAACAGCAAATTGTACTACTATGTGAATGATCTTATCCCATTTGGCTTAAAATTTATGTGCGCATGTGCATGACACACACACGCATAAAACTGGACAAGTATAAGAATCTAGGGAATGGGAATAGAAGCTGAAGAAGGGACCTCTGTGGACTTCCTACTTTGTATCCTTCTGTCCTGTTTAAATTGTTCTTTACTAGGAGCATTTTTATAAAAAAAAATAAAAAAATAAAAAACTTGCTGATTTGACTAAATTACATTGTCTTGAAAGGATTAAGATTTGCTTATAAATCTCTTCTTTATCTTTGTAGGTTCCTTCAAGATGTCCAGTTTGAAATTTTGTTTGTATTTAGCCCAGAGATGGCTACAGAATATCCCATCTGAGGTGTGTCTGAACTCTTAAGATTGAAGGCTCCTCTTTCTTTTTGACTTAAATTCTGCTCACCAGCATACCTTCTCCCCCTTCCCTGGGGATAAGCCTTTTCAAGGGTTTCCAAGGGTTGGATGCCTAAAATGGAGAAAGAAGACGAAGCTTTTGGTAGCTACTTAAGGATGTGACTGAGGCAGGGCCCTCCCTTGATTGATAAAGAAGGATCCTTAGCCTCACTTGAGATTTAGAAAACAAGTCTTTCTTTTTGCTTGGAATTTTTAAAAGGATGAAACCCGGGAAAAAGCCGAGGCTTTGTTGAAGAAGCTTCACATTCAGTACCGGCGATCGGGCACAGAGGCGGTGCTCATAGCCCACAAGCTGAACACTGCAGAGTATTTAAGAATGATAGGAAAACCAGCCCATCTCATCATCAGCCTGTATGAACATCCTAGCATAAATCAAAGAATTCAGAATTCATCGGGCAAAGATTATCCGGGTGAGGACAAAATCCTTCTTATCTTTTGGTCCAAGGAAAACTATCATTTTGATTCCCAGTTATCTCACATTAAAGACATGGATGTTTCTTTTTTTAATTCTTTACCTTGAATATCTTAGATATTCATGCAGCAGCTAAAGAAATCGCCGAAATCAATGAAATTGATTTGGAAAAAGTCTGGGATGTGTTGTTGGAACAATGGCTGTGTCCATCCACAAAACCTGGTGAGGTAAGTCCATTCTCTGAGTTTATCTGTTTTTATCTGTGGTCCTGCACTGATACAAGGAGGAGCACAGAATCCTAAAAGAAGGAACTTTTATCTGATGAGTTTTGATGAAGTTGTTTACTTTTTCTTCTAGTTTAAACATTGTTTTGCAACCATTTTACCTTTTAATTGGTTATTCCAGATGAATTCTTATGTAAAAGAAGTGGCCTATTCTTAGACTCAGTTTCATGGAATTAACTTTTTATTTTGAAACAATTTTAAGAAGACAGAAAAATTGCAGTAGAATTCCTGTACATCCTTCACCTAGATTCATCAGTGTTTAACATTTTGCCATAATTTCACTCATGTTTTGTCACTTTCCCTATAAAATACATATTCATAATATTTTCCTGAACCATTTGAGAGTAAATGGCATATGCCATGCCTCTTTCCCATTAATACTTAAGTCTGTATTTCCTAGGAACAAGGCTTTTCTCTTACCTAACCACAGTATAATTATCAAAATCAGATAATTTAATAATATTGGCATAATATTGATAGTATACAAACAAACATAAGCTGGAGTCTGTAGTCCATGTTACAGTTTAACCAATTGTCCCAATAATGTTCTTTGTAGCAGTTTTTTCCCCTGGGATCAGGATCCATCCAGGATTATGCATTACATTTATTTGTCATGTCTCTCATCTCATCTGGAACAGTTCTGTGACATTTCTTTGTTTTTCATGACATTGACATTTTTGAAGAGTACAGGCCAGTTAGTTTATAGGTTCCCCCAAAACGGGGGAAACATTCAAATCTAATGTGTCCTCATGATAAGATTTGAATTATGTATTTTTGGCCAGGATGCTACCTAAATGACATGGTGTCCTTCTCAGGGTATGACATTTGGAGGCACCTGGTGACTCATTTGCCCTAATAGGTGAGGTAAATTTAGATCAGTTAGTCAAAATGTTGTCCATTTCTCTATTACATATATAGTATGTTTCCTTTTATATCTATTTGCAGAGATACTTTGAGACAATATAATATGTTTCTCTCCAAACTCCTCCCCCACCACACACATGCCCTGATTTAGCATCTATTGATGATTCTTACTTGAATCTATTTTAACTGACAGACATTGACATTTTTGAAGGGTGCAGGCTAATGGTTTGTAAAGTGTCTTATTGTGGGTTTGCTGATGTTTCTTATGAGTAGATTCAGATTCCGTATTTTTGGCAAGAATACTATACAGGTAATGTATTCGGTGTATCATATCAGGAGGTACATAATACCGTGTTTCCCCGAAAATAAGACTTAGCCAGACAATCAGCTCTAATGCATCTTTTGGAGCAAAAAATTAATATAAGACCCGGTCTTATTTTACTGTAATATAAGAGCGGGTCTTATATAATATAATAATAATATAATATAATACCGGGTCTTTTATTAATTTTTGCATCGAAAGACACATTAGAGTTGATTGTCCAGCTAGGTCTTATTTTCGGGGAAATGGTACCAGTTTTTTAAAAAAAAAAAATACTATTAATATCTAGATTTGTGATGGGATTCAGCAATCCAAATGCAGAATTTTTTGCACTGTTTCTTCTGAGTTTTCAGTTTTAGTTAGGGAGATTCTATAACTCCTCTATCCACTTGGGCAGATATCCTTAAAAAAATCTATTTGTAAACAACTGGTATAACTGACATGACATTAAGTTTTTACTTAGTAGTTTTCATATCACAAAACTATGGGATTCAATTTAAGAAGTATGTAAGTATTTATCAAGAGCAAGGACTGTGCTTCAGTGGAAACCGGAATTAGAAGCATATCTAGGCCACATGGAATTTGTGGTTGACTCAGAGACCAGCATGTTTTAACTTATACATAAACTTGGAGTCCTAAATTGCGAGTTCCTTCAGGCCAGGAAGCGTGTCTGTACATAACACCTAACACACTACTTTGTAAGTCCCAATAAATATATCATGAACTGATGAACAACTCATTTAATATTCAACCCATGTGACTGGAATCATGCCTGGCACATAATAAGTGCTCAGTAAATGTTTGTTGACTGAATGAATGTAGTAAACTCATTTTCTAAGCAAAGGTCTTTTCATAAAGTAATGAATTGCACTGTGATTTCTTGCATTTAAATGTAATTTTGTATATTGTGTTTTTCACTGAATAGATTTTCATAAGCTTATATAGTCAACAAACTTTCTTCAGTTTTTGACTTTTTTCCCCCACTTTTTCAAAGAACTCGTCACAAATATTTGAACTTCAAGAAGATGAAGCACTGCGAAGGTACTCTTCCTTTACTTACATTTGTCTGTACCTTGTTGTCCAGTAGGAATCTTAGCAATAAATTTGCCAGAGTTTGATTTTGAGAAGACTTTCTTGATATAACTTGGGTCAGAGTCTCTAAGAAGAATCAGTTCATTGATATATACGGCTGTGAGTATACATAAGTATCTCCAGTGGAATAAATAAGAAACAGCCAAGATTCCGAATTTCTGAACCCTCAATGAGTTCTGACTACTGTTGAGAGCTCTTAGAACATTTTTAACAGAAAATGCACCTCAAGCAGAGGAAAACTCTTTCTAGCTAAGACCTTGGCCCCAGACCCCTTCATGTTCTCTCACCCTGGTGAGCTGAGCTGGGCTCGATCACATATGGGCCACCAGAGTTTCTTTTCCCTTCCAACCTAAGACTGACCAAGAAAGGCACATTGGTTTCTTCTAAATCTGATTGGTCATGGCTTGCTCTCTTGAGACTGTATCTGGGCCCAAATCAAAAAGATTGTGGTAATCCATTAGTGATGCTTGGCATAGGCGTAGGGAGTGGTGACACACATGCCAGCTTCTTGCCATTCCTGGTCTAGATCAAAAGTAGGTCAAGTCACTTGTGAAGCCCTACACCGTATATGGTCCTAGAGATCTCATAGTGAGAAATGATGTAGAAACACAAACCCAAGAAAAGAATTTTTCCTGATTTGGGCAAAGCTGGCCTATCACTCCCTCCATTACCTCCTTTCCTCTGGACTTCACCTTGTGCTTGCTGAGTCTTTTAAGGACGGGGCACCTTTAGCTAATGCATCTGGAGTGTCTAACTGAACCAGTCACATGGAAAGTCTTAGAGGGAAATAATTCAGAGAGAGAGAGAGAATCCCAAGAAGGAAATCCCACAAGGCTACTTCATGCCAATTTTGTAACTTCTGGCCTTTTCCCACCGGAAGCTCCTTCCCTCCTTCCTTCAATACACCTGATCTGTCTTGCCCTTCTCAGGCGGGAGCTGGTCAGCCCCAAGTCTAGAGATTGACATGTGCCACTGATAATGTCCTGTGAACTGAAACAGAATTTTCCATGTGTAGTATTCAACGTACTTTGCAGCTATGGTTTTTATTAGTTTTTTAAATAGAGAGAATTTAAGTGATCAGAAATTGACTAGTCATTTTATAGATGAGAAGACTGAGGCCTAGATTTCACTGTATTTATTATCTTCTTTAGATAAAGAGGAAAGCAAAAATATCCTTGACCCATAACCCTTCAGGCTTATGTCTCATTACTTTTTCTGTGGACAGTAAAGAAGGTGTATTGTTTTGGTAATCTATCACTAAATATCCAAATGTAATTGCAAATTTTTTTTTCCAGAGTCCTGTATCTCCTTCTGTCTCGTCCGATTGATTATAGTTCAAGAATGCTGTTCATATTTGCAACATCATCTACACCTGTGAGTCATAGGAACTTAGTCTAAACTCATGTTTGCATCTCAGCTTAACATTTTTTCCTGTATATTTACTATTTTTGATATTAGCAGATGATTAAGATAATGCTCACTTATATGCTTATTCAAGGTTTGTCTTCCTTTGTAACATCTGCCAACCTCCATTCGGTGCTGGCTTCTGTAATATCCTGCTCAGCAAACTGAATGGTGCGTCTCTTGACAGTTCCCGTGGGTTATCTCCATTCACAGTTATTAACTCCCTGGTTAGTCAACGTTCCTCATACCAAGGGGCCAAACCAACTGGCCAAACAGGGCGGTCTGCACCCTGGCCTGCAGGCCCTGCGTGACCTGGCTTCACCTGCCAGTCATGCCACCCGCGTCCCTCCCCACAATCTTTAGCTGGACTGATCCCATTTCCTTCCCCATAAAGGCAACAGGGCCTCTTTGGCCTGCAGACTTTTGCATATAGAAATGTTCTGAGGCAGTTGGAACCGAGGGAGAGAAAGGGTGCAGATAGATGGGTGAAAGGAAGAAAAGGGTGGAAAATCTGAGATGCAGATGGTATGTCCTTGATAGCAGGGGGGGAAGTAGCCCTTTTTTTCTTGCATGTCAGTTAATCTGATCGTCATTCTTTAGAGTAAAAATGGTGTTCCAGGCAAAGTGGCTGGTTCACAGTCATACAAGTGCTTTTCCCTGAAAAAACCATCATATTGCAGTATGTTTTGTCACATAGAGCATTAATGAACACATAATAATATTAATTTACATTTAATTAATTAACATTAATATGTATTCAGATGTGAACTCATGTGAATATATCCATGTGTTGAGGTTTGGTGAAATTAACTTTTACTGCTTCATCAAGAACCTTATGTGGAAGTCATCATTTGTTTCTAATACTGCAGATGTGTGGCTGTGAAGAATACCATGGCTGCTACGGACAGTTGGGTGTCCCTGCCTTGATTCAAACCAGCACTTTCGCTTTTGCACCATCAGTGCAAATAGCTTCACAATGTAAAAGGCAAATAACATCTTAGTATTATTAGGAAAATTGTCTTGACCCATTGTCTCCTGAACAAGTCTGAGGAACACTGGCCAAGGTTCCATAGATCATACTTTGAGAACCACTGACTCCTTCGGCACAAATTGACTAATTATTTTTTTTTAATGATGTTACTTATGTTGCTTAAGTTAAAACTCATATACCCAACTACAATCTGCAAGCATGCAACTCTCCAAACTTTTTTTGCTTTTACAGACGGTAGGTGTGCGTCAGCTAACTTTTGCCCACAGAATGCGAGCTCTTCAGTGTCTCCTCTACTTGGCTGACAAGGAAACTATAGAATCTCTCTTCAAAAAACCCATTGAAGAAGTGAAGTAAGTAGAATTTTTTAAAAAATTGTATGAAGAAGTAGGAAACAGGTAATTGTTTGGAGGTATAACTTTGAAGGCCCTTCGTTTGTA
The DNA here is from genome assembly GCF_057876585.1 of Rhinolophus sinicus. Lineage (NCBI taxonomy): Eukaryota > Metazoa > Chordata > Mammalia > Chiroptera > Rhinolophidae > Rhinolophus > Rhinolophus sinicus. The sequence continues at coordinate 35,998,821 of NC_142509.1, forward strand.
AGAGTGCATTAGCACAGCTGTGTAAATGGAGCTATTGCTTGGAATGCCCTTGACATTTCAGCAAAGAAGAAGTTGGCCTTTGAAAACAACTTGTTTCCCTCGTTCCTTTGAGATGTTTAGAAACTAAATGTTTTCTTCATCTTGTTCAAATTGATTTCTTTCTAATATTATATTCAGTGAATATATTTAGAGCCTAAAATAGGCATTTAAAAACAAACAGGCCTAATATATCCGTATGGTAGCTTTTATTTTAAGTGTGGCCTTGAGAATGATTCCCATAAATGCCCCTGTTTTCCAGAGCATATTTGAAATGTATAACTTTTCTGGCATCATTTGAGACTTTGAATATCCCCATCACATATGAATTATTTTGCAACAGTCCTAAAGAAGGAATGATTAAGGGTCTCTGGAAAAACCACAGCCACGAATCTATGGTATGTACACTGAGCCATCCGATAGTGGGGGCTGCCATCTTCTCAGATGCCATTATGTTCACTCCAATTCCAGAGAGACAAAACCAGAGAAACTCTATTCCTGAATAGGTCTACCGCTCTGAGACCTTTTCTTTCCTATCCTGGCAGGTGACAAGACAACTAGGAAGTCCGCTTACCTCTCTTTCTCAAAGTCAAAGGCCTAAGGCCATCCCTATGTAGAAGAGAGAGCACTTATAATCCTTCCCAAGGCCTGTCTGTCCTCATCTGGACAAGAGAAGAGACTATCCCTCTGCGGGGAGGGGTCTTGTTACTCTTCCTTTCAGAGGCCTATGGGAATTTAGTCTCAAGCAGCTGGAGCCCTGGGTGGGTCTGGGGCCCACAGGTACAATGTTCTTGGATAGAAAAAAGAAAGGGGAGCGGTCTGAGATGAGTCCATGACAGCAAGAAAGAAAAAGAGTGATCTTAATCTTTTTTTTCTTTCATTAGGGAGAAGGGGCCTTCATTGAATTTAAGCAATAAACACAATTAGATTATATAAGCTTATTCTATGTTCAGCTGCCCTACCTTTTCCAAAAGTGGTTTGATTTACTGGTGCTTTGAAACAATATGATTTTTTTTTTTTCCTATTTAGGCGGTAAGATTGGTGACGGAGCTTTGTTTGGAATACAAAATCCATGACCTGCAGCTGTGGAATGGCCTCTTGCAAAAGCTTCTTGGCTTCAATATGGTAAGACCCAGTACCCTAGATTGCAATATTTTTTAAAGCTTTCATACAGCATCGCCTAAACATTTTGCATCAATGCTTGTTATTGAACAGATGTAAGCTGAAAACATTCACTCTCATTGGGTTCAGACCAAACTTAAAGAATGTGGTATTAGGCCAGAGAAAGTGCAAACTCAAAAATGACATAAATTTCACAGGAAACAAGTGGAAGGTTCTTGGCCCCTTTTTATATTTGTGAATTTGTAAGTGAACGTCTCTGGCAGTTCTCATGGAAGACAAATTATACTGATATTCCTTTGGAAAGAATCCGATGTTTCATGTTGACATTTTCCATTTTGGTGATCTCCAGAATGTTTTCATTTTATTTTTTCACAGATTCCTTACCTCAGGAAAGTTTTAACAGCCATTTCTAGTATTCATTCTTTATGGCAGGTATGTAATTTTTTCACAATAAGATTTATAGAATTTAATCTTTATGCTTGTTGGCCTTGTGACTGCTGGGTACAGTGGTTAGTAATCAGCTCCCTAGTGAAAACCAGAACGGATCTGCTGTAGGATGATGTTACGTGAAAGTGATACCCACACGCGGAATACTCAGTGCAGACGTCACCTCCTCCAAGACAACACTTTCCACTGTTCTCCAGGCCTCATGCATCACGCCTTCATTTAGGATCTAAAAACACTGTCTCTACTATAATGCTTGTCGTAGTATAATTTATTTTTTTTTTTAATTATTTTTTTCAATTACAGTGGACATTCAGTATTATATTATTAGTTTCAGGCAATAGCATAATATATCTTAATTACACATTTGACTAGCTCTCTTGGACTTTGAAGATCTTTAAAGTCAGAGACCACACCTTATTCATCTTTTCTAAATTTCATAAGTTGTGCACCCACATAACGATTATTAATATAGAAATATGTAATTTAATGGTGTCTGGAGACTGTTTCATATTAGCAAATATAGATCTGTCATCTTTTTAAACTAAGATGTAAATCACACATAAAATTCACCCATTTAAAGTGTACAGTTCAGTGGTTTGTGCTATATTCAGAAAGCTATGCAAACATCACCACTAATTCCAGAACATTTTCCTGAAAGAAACCCCATATTCATTAGCAGTCATTCCCCTCTGCCTTCCCTCTCTCCAGCCCCCCTCCACTTCCCCGACAACCAATAATTTACTTCGTGTCTCTATGAAGTTGTCTATTCTGAACATTTTATATCAATGGAATCATATGATACGTGGCATTTTGCATCTTGTGTCTTTCACTCACCATAATGTTTTCAAGGTTCATCCATGTTGTAGCGAGCGTGTCAGTGCTTCATTCCTTTTCATGGCTGATTAATGTTCTATTGTGTGGATGGACCACATTTTGTTCATTCATAAGTTGATGGACATGTGAATTGTTTCCACTTTTTGGTTATGAGTAATTCTGCTATGAACGTTTGTGTACAGGCTTTTGTATAGACATATGTTTTTGTTTCTAAGTACCTAGAAGTTGAATTATTGGGTCTTGCAATAACCATGTTTAGCCTTTTGAGGTATCGCTTTATTTTTAACGTAATTATTCTCCATTATATGGAGTAAAATATACCATAACTTATTTAACACTCCCCTACTGATAGAAATTTATGTCGTTTCCTTATTCATTTTTTGAAACCCTTTATCTTGCTTCCTTGCCCCCTTCCTGTGTCCCTAGCACAACATCTGGCACATAATAGACTTAATATAAATTTTGTTTTTCGAGTTAGGTTCTGACACTTTTTTTCCTAAACGAAACAATAATGAGTCAGCCAGAATTGTATAGTAATATCCTGACGTATATAACTCTAGAGGAAATTATTCTATAATCTTATCATCTCAAACAGGGAGATATCAATTCGTGATTTTAGCATCCCGCGTGTAAGCTTTAAGTGTATAGTTTTGTGACTGTAAAATAGAGTTTGTGATTTCCCCTGCATGAATTCTTTAATACACCTGTTTCCGCAGGTTCCCTACTTCAGCAAAGCCTGGCAGCGTGTGGTTCAGATACCACTTCTTTCAGGTATTTTTCTCTCCTCTGAAACATTGACAGTAGCTTCTTATAGTTGTGTGCATATGTACAATTTTGTTGTTTTTTTTCTTTTCAGCCTCTTGTCCTTTAAGCCCCAGTCAGTTATCAGATTGTTGTGAGAGCCTCATTGCTATTCTAGAGTAAGTAAAATATTTGTTTTCCTACTGAAAAAATCAAATTTGTGGCTTATAAATTCCTTCCTAATAAACATTTTTTATGACTCCTTTTTCTTGGGAAGGTAAGCATACCACTTGTTTCTAAAATAAAATATCTCTTATTTTTATTATGTCTTCTTTTCATGTGAGGTACAAGTAATGAACTGATGATATTCAGTAAGAAGTCTCTAAAATTAGTACCCAATTTTAATAGAAGTATGGAGTGCCTTTTGTGACTACCCTAACTCATACAAGACGGTCTCATAGATTTTTGAGTCGTCTGAGAATTGGTCTTTAGGCATGTGTAGACTTTCAGACATAATCAGCATCAACTAGTAGTTTATATTCCTGTAGATAGATTATTTTATTCCAGGAAGAATGCCAAAAAAGACTCAAGTTACTCATTACTAAGCATATGTTCTGCACCAGTATTTTAATGTTTAACATTATTGAAAGCATAGGCAAGTACCAACTGTGGAAAACCAGAAAGACCCATCTCGTCTAGTGAACCTGCCAAGTTATTCACTAACTAATGTGCTCTCTTGAAGATGTCCGGTGTCAGATGATCTCGACATGGTTGGCGTTGCCAGGCAGTATGTCCAGTTAGAGCTCCCGGCTTTTGCATTAGCCTGTCTTATGCTCATGCCCCACTCAGAACAAAGACGCCAGCACATTAAGGTATCTTGGAAATTACTCTGCTGGGGCTGCCAAAAAAATGGAAAAAGGTCGCAGAGTGCATGTCCCTTGCAAAACATTGCATTTTCTTTTCACCAAACCTATAAAGCAGGGGTACAGCAGTGGGTGCGGCAGAAGGTTTGTGTGGGGGTTTAGTGGGAGGTAAGACTGAAAGGTAGGTTGAGGCTATTCGGAGAGATGCCTTCACAGGGGTTTGGACCTTATTCTGTCAGTGGGAAACAATTTTCCTGGAAGAGTAAAGTGAAAAGATCAGGGAGTACTTTAGAAGGAATAATCCACATGGGCTTGACTGGAGGGGAGCCGTGTCAAGAAGGTAGATTCTTGGGAAGCTCTTGCATTTGAATAGGATTTTATCTCACCTGATCTATACACAACCACCTGTGGGCAGACAAGGAAAGCTTGAGGGGTCGGTCCCCAGAGTAGGGTGGGAGCAATGAAAATGAACTAGACGGAGAAGACTAAGAGGCAGGTAGCTTAACTTAGTGACATGTCGGAGAGGGGAGATCAGGTTTTGCGTGTGTCTAACGAATGAGCCACAAGCTTTTTGAGGACAGAACTTTTAAAAATAACTCTCATTCCCTTTATAATATGGAATCTACTTGTTCAAAGCATTTGGGAATGTTTTATAGCATTGTTTCTCCAAAGGTAGATAAGCCAGCGGGTAGAGATCTATATAGAAGAGCGTGCATATTTTGTATTTATTTGTTCTATTCATTTCATTTTTTCAAAGCCATCTGTACTTGCCTTTGACTTTGTTCATTTTTGACTATTCATGAACTCATCCGTTGATGCTTTTCAGAGTTTTAGTATTTAAATAGATTTCTTTTGGCACTTAGAATGACAAAATGCTTGTTAAACAGCTCTTTGGAATGGGTATTTGTAAAATGGTTTTTTCCTTATTTTAATAATTTTTTGTTGCCAGAGGCGTTTTTTCCTGCATTGGAAATTCTTTAAGATATTTCAAATTTAAATACAAAAGCCTTCCAGATTTGACAGACATCAGTAGTAATTATACTTTTCCATAAATTATGTTTTGATTTTTTTTCTCTAGAATTTTTTGAGCTCATGCGATCCTCAGATCATTTTACAACAATTAGAAGAGCATATGAATACTGGCCAGTTGACCGGGTTTTCACATCAAGTAAGAGAAAATTTCATATCCTTTCTCTATGAAATATTACATATTAGAGGTAATAATTTTCCCCAAACCAACATTAGGCTGAAAGCTACCATCTCAATCTGTTTGTTAATATGTACAATTATTTTATTAAAACCTCAGTAAGTTTTTCAGAAGACGGGGTCCCTGGCTATCTTGTTTATTGCTATGCTCATAAAAAGTCCCAGAGTGCTTAACGACAATTACTTTTTATCTATTTACTGGATATAGTACTGAAACGGGCCAAAGCCATTCCCCTTCCCCCAACTACCCCCTCAAAAAGGAGGCTGGGGGGAGGCCAGATAGCTCAGTTGGTTAGAGTGCGAGCTCTGAACAGTGGGGTTGCGGGTTCAATTCCGACATGGGCCAGTGAGCTGCGCCCTCCACAACTAGATTGAAGACAGCGAGCTGCCGCTGACCGGATGGCTCAGTTGGTTAGAGCGGGAGCTCTCAAAAACAAGGTTGCCGGTTCAATTCCCACATGGGATGGTGAGCTGCACCCCCTGCAACTAAAGATTGAAAACGGTGACTGGAGTTGGAACTGAGCTGCACCCTCCACAACTAGATTGAAAGACAATGACTTAGAGCTGATGGGCCCTAGAGAAACACACCGTTCCCCAATATTCCCCAATAAAATTAAAAAAAAAAAAGGCTAGGACACAATGCAATAACAATCTAACTCCTAACTGTCAGAAACACTGTGGTATTGAAAACTGGGCACTGAACACATTTTTAATATGGCGCTACCTGTCATTCTCTAGGTTAGAAATCTGATTCTGAATAATATCATAAACAAGAAGGAGTTTGGGATTTTGGCAAAGACAAAATACTTTCAAGCATTGAAATTACACATGATGAATGCCAGCAATGTCACTGACCTAGTGAAGTATTTGGCAAATGAATCAAGGTAAGTGCATGAAAAAAGAAAACTGTTGAATTTCCTTGAAATTTATCATTATTTTGGAGGAAAATGTCAAACAATAGTAGAGCTGTTTGTTTGCAATTAAAAGCTCCAAATGTGAAGCTGTAGCATTAGTTGTTTTGGAACCCAATCCCTTGGAACGTGAACTTGGAATTAAACAATTAAACAAGCTGTCTGAACCCCCCAAATAGGTATCTCACAGGCCTGTTCTAAAACCCTGAGTTACAACGTCATTCCTCAGACACTTGCTCAGAGAATTGATGGCTTTATGTAACATAACTTTTGCTAAGCTTCGTTATCTAATTTTTCAGTACTCAAGTTTAGAAACAATAAGCTCCTTGGGATAGAATTAAGAGCGGATGTGGGGAGTCTAAGGGAGAAGGAAGAAATGGGCTGACCCTGAAGAAAGGGAAACTCGGCCAGGACTGAAATATTGACTGGATCCGTCCCTGCGTTAGGTCTGACTGTGCTGATCCCTTGAGAGGTATCACTTGTCCATTACCCCGCCGTGGATCTCTTTTTGCTTCTTTATCACTTATGATCCAACCATAATTACATACCATCATTTGTGAACAAGTGTTATCTTTTGAGGATATATATATATATATATATATATATATATATGTGTGTGTGTATGTATGTATGTATATATAGAATAAACTGCACGTGTTTCAAGTAAGCTGATAAATTTTGGCACGAATATGTAGTGATGACATCACTACAATCAAGTCAAGATAGCGAACACAGAAAAGCTTTCTCATGCCCGTTTTTTTTCTGATTCCATAGTTTAGATGAAGCTTCAGTCTTTATAACTGAATATTCAAAGCATTGTGGAAAACCAATGCCAGCAGACGCCACTCCCTGTGAAATTCTGAAGGTAAAGCTGGTCCGTTGTTATTGGGTTTCGCCATTTATACTTTTGGGTCTTGAAATTGAGCCAAGTTGTTCTGGAGATAAATGTATTGTTCCATATGGCTGCGTGTATTTCTATATTTTATTTTTTGTAGAGGCTGTGGCTCTCCTCTCAGCTCTGCGCTCAGCGGCTGCGTGGCCTTGGGCCAGTCGCTGACGCTGTGCAGGAGTTTCGTTTCCCACCTGGACCACCTGGTCTCCCAGGTGCTTTCCAAGCATGATGATTCCTCATAAAGTCTTGTTTTTCACACTGAAGCAGGTGAAAAACAGAAATCCAAAAGGCATTGATTAATGCTGTGCTCGGGTTTTAATTGTTTTTACTTCACCTGTTATAGTTACTGAAGATATCCATGTTCACTATAGAAAAAAGAGAAATTTGCAAGAGCAAAAAAAAAAAACTAATCTCTTGAAATCTCACTACCAGAGAATCACTGTTAATATTTTGATATATATCCTTCCAAATGTTTTCATATATAAAATGTACATGTAAATTACTTTTACTCCTAATTTGAACTTAAATATAAGATAAATATTTTTACTTGGATCATGGCTTAGTAGTTTTAGTAAACGTAAGTATTGTGGGGTTCTTTTCCTCCTTTGGTCCAGAAAAGGAATATTAAAATAAACCTCCATTTTGTTAATTTTCATTAATTAATAACTTCCAATGTTCACTTCCAATCTATTGTGCTCAATGGCATAAAACTACTTTTTTCTAAAAGGGGGAATATTGATTCAGGAGGTGAATTTGTGACCCTTAAATATATGTTTTTCAAAAATACATACATTTTTGGAAAAAAAAAATATATATATATATATACGTATTATGTGTGTGTGTATATATATATATATGCATTATGTGTGTGTGTGTGTGTATATATATATATATATATATATATATATATATGTTTTTCTCCAGTCATAACTGTCTAAAATGCCAAATAATTTTATGTGTACGTTTTTAGCAATACAGTTACGTCTTAAGTTCTATAGTTTATCTGAGCATCTTCTGTTTAAAAAACTAAGTGACACTCATAATACTTCTGTGTTTCTTCCCATTTAGATGTTTCTTAATGGATCATAGTAAATCATCAAGCCTTTTTCAGGAAGAGGAAGAGGAAGTTCGGAGTCTGCTATTAACTGACCATATTTATTACGGTTTTAAAATTGTGTGGTCTGTGTCATAGCTATTATCAGATGTTACCTGAGGTGATAACTAAGACACTTGGTAGCCTGATTGTCCCATAAAGAACTCAGATCCTGAATTAATAAATCTTCTCTTTGTCAGTTACTGTAACTCACAGAGACTATCAGTTTTTTACACCTTGTATAAAAGAAGCAAAATGCAATAAGAAAAGGAACTCCCCCCATAAGAAAAGGAACTACTTATATAGCCTGTTTCATCCACAGGTATAAATAAGAATATTGATCTTTTAAGGTGGCCAGTTAGCTCAGTTGGTTAAAACACGATGCTGATAACACCAAGGTTGCCGGTTCAGTCCGCGCATGGGCTACTGTGAGCTGCGCCCTCCTTAAAAAACAAACAAAAAAATACATCAATCTTTGTAGTGTTATTCTAGTAAACGTGTGTAATTTTTTGCTGCTGAATGTGTTGGTCGGTGGCCAGCCAGAACAATAGAAAACACTCTAGGTATTTCAAGCAGCGATGGATTAAATGCCAGGAATTGGTTACAAAGGTGTTAAAATAACTGAAAGGCAAAGGGAGAGGAGGGGGCCCACCAGGGAGACAACGGGGGAAGATGTGGCCACTGCTCCTGCTGGAGCCCCCAGGCCCCCCGTGCCACTCCTCCAAAGGGTGAGCCTCCTCCCACCGGTGCTGCCCAAAGTATCCCTTGGGCATCTTTCGAGGCCACTGCCAAGCCACCACCAAAAGAGAAAAGAAGTAGCTCTGCTTGCTCCAACCTCTAATTCTCGTGCCAGTGCTAAGAAATGACAATCAAGCAGGAAGCCATGTGGCCAGGAGTGTGGGACATGCAGTGTGCAGGCTGTAAGCCCCCGGCTGGGAGGATGGCTTAGAAAGGCAGGATGTCGCAGAGTCAGCGAACGCTGCGGGGCACACAGAGCACCACGCACACCTCTTACCCTGCCTTCCTAATCTGCTATACTTGTGAACACCGTAATGACACTCGAATTAGTTTGCCTTTGTTTTGCTAGTTGAGAAAATACTGTTTCTATACTAAAAACTCAGTGTAGCATCGTGATTAAAAACATAGGTTTGGGAGGAAAAGTCTGGATTTGAATTCTGGTTCCATCACAAACTGTGCTCCTGGACCAGTTACAGAACTTCCCAGAGCCTGAATTCCCTCATTTGTAAAGCCTTCTGGTTAATCAGACATTCAGACTACACCAATATATTTCACAAAGCTTTTTCCACATTTGGAATTATTTCCTTAAGATCACTGTCACCAACAGATTTACCAGATCAAAGGGAATGAAGAACATTTTACAGGCTCTAGATACAAATTGCCAAACTGCATGCATTTCGAAAGGTTTTCACAAATGCCCTGTCCTACCAGCCACAGCCGGATGTCTGCCTGACTGCCTCCTCCCCAACTCTGAGTGATCTGACTTTTAAAAACTTTCTGCTAATTCTCTAGGTGAAAATGGTATACCACAACTTAGGTTTGTATTTCTTTGATATTTATGTGATTGAACCTTAAGAAAGCTCATTATAGGCTGACATCACAAGTAGAGCCCATAATTGTATTTTGGGGCATAAATGTGCAAGGAACAGAAGGGTCAAGGGGTGGCACTGCAATGTAACAAATGGAAAGGAGCCTTCCTGTTTAACTGACAAAAGCTAAGCGAAAACGGAGTTCTGTCCCCATCTGAACACTGGTTTCATTGTTCAGAATAAAGTTCTGATAGGTAAGCGGTTAGCTTTTGGTATGCCAGAGAAGTGATTTTTTTGAAACCAGAATGTGTTTGAATTCATTTTAAGATAACTTCATTTGAAGTTCAAATATACAATTAGCCAGGGTACTTCTTATATTGATCATTTTTTAAATTATTCCACTTTTGTCTCCGTACAGTTTTGTCTCCATACTGTTGCTGAAGTATATTCTTAAAACATAGGCCAGACCTCGTCAATGTCTGGCCTCACGCTTTTCATTGGCTTCCCATTGCATTGAGCGTGGATCCCAAGTCGCCAACTGAGGCACACTGGCCCCTTTGTTCAAATCAGAAAGGGGTACCTTCGAGGAGGGTAAATTATAAGAAGGCTCTCCTGTCGGTAGATCTGCTACAAAAAGGCGCCCCCTCTGGAGGGTCCCATTTTTAAAAGCGCTGTGCTTAGAAGCTGGATCTCACTCAGATACAGCCCGGTGCTACCTGACAATTCCACCGGGCTTAGAGGGCCCTGCATGATCCAGTCCCCCTGCCTTTCCAGCCTCAGGGCCTGTCACTCCCTTTCTATCACCAGCCTTCCCCAACCAGTCACCCCTAGTCACTTGCTATGACATTAACGTTTCCTTCCTTCACGATACAGCCAAAGTTATCTTTGTTGACTTCTTTACTGATTGTCTCACTCGTCATTTGTCCCCAATTTGTAAGATTCTTAATAAATACGTATGAGTTCAGTGAATTTTGACTTCTCGTTTTCAGGGTAAAATTCTTCCCTTGAATGTTTCATGATAACGTGAACGAATGACAGCACCTCGTTGCCCCTAGAAAAAAGGGGAAGTTAGTGACACTACAGAAGTAAAGGCGCTACAGTTCATGTTCATGACTCATGCACATTTCTTTCATCATCTCTTGCTTTGAATGAAGAGGCTAAATTTTCATTCCTTTGATTACTTGGAGGAGAGAAGTTTATTAGTAGTGTGCTCTCCTTTCACCTCCTACGGCTAGAAAACCTGGCCTGACAAGACGTAGCCCACTCAGTCTTCTTTCTACTGCTTCTCTAGGGTGCACAGATTTGGGAGGTATTGTAAACATTGGGTCCTTCCCTTGGATAGTTTTTGACACGTTGTTTTTGAGTAAGAGAGTAAGACTAATTTTAGTGATCACATCTATCCAGCTGGAAGTAGCCAACTGAGCTTACAGAGGTGCTTGGGGTAACCGACAGGTCCTTTTTAGGTGAATGCTGGTGGTGTAGGTATGATTGACCAGTGGTTACTTTTTACATACTTAATCCTTATCAAACTATAGAACATTCTAGGGCCCCAGAAGACTACCTTGTGCCTTTGCCTAGAGCATACTCTCCCCATGGTTACCACCGTTCTGACCTTTATCATAGCTTATTAATTTTACCTGGTTTTTAACTATAAATGGACAAATATAGCATATACTCTAGAGTCTGAATTAATTATTCAACATTATAAGATTCATCTATGTTATTCTGTGTAGCAGCAGCAACAATAGTAGTTCATTCTTTCCTATTATTATATTAAAAACCTTCACAACTGAAAGCTTTTCTTCACAAAAGGTTTTACTGAGCCACATGCTACCCGGCAAAGGACCAGCTCCTGAGACAGTCTAAACCACCAGAACTGGGCTAGCTGGAGAAGATGAAAACATCCACCATCCTGGAGCTGATGGGCTGTTTTAGAGATGTAAGTTGCTTTGAGAGAGTTTACTTTGGCTATTGTTGGGGGGAAGGGGAAGAGACGTAGGGGTCAGTTCTGTGATAGGTGCACAGTCTGTAAGAACATATTTACTATTTGATTGGTTTTAGGCCACAGTCCTGAACGTTCATGCACGCGCAGGATGCAGTGGCCTCCGCTGGTCCACTGTTTTCTTTCTAGAAAGCCACCTGGAAGTTGAGTCAAAGGTCCAACATACATTCAGGAATGTGAGCGGTCTTGTTAGCTGACACACAGCTATTAACTGGTTAATTACCCTTGTCTTTTTCACCCCTCAGCCTGCTGTAATTTAATTTAGGACATCTCAGAATTTCTCTTGTCGTGAGTATCCCATTGTACTAATATACTAAGATTCACCCATTTTGCTGTAGACAGATAATTTGGGTTATTACCAGTTTTTGATAATTATGAACAAAGCTGCTGTGAACAGGCTTGTACACATCTTTGGGTGGACATGAGCACTCACTGGTGTTGGGAGTATTTCCAGGAGTGGAAGTGCTTTAGTGGATACTGCCAAACAGTCTTCCCAAATTGTTGGACCAGTCTGCACCCCACCAGCCGTGTGTGTGAGAGCAGATGGCTCCACGCCCTTGACAATGCTTAGAACCGTCAGTCCTTTTCATTGTAGCCATTCTGGTGGGAAACCTCACAGTGCTCTTCGGGAAAACAAGATGAAAGCACAAACATCTTGTTCTCCATTCTGGTTTTCTCCCTTCTCTTTGCTGCTTGCGATTTGTGGATGAGTTAAACTCACCGTGTATCTGCTCACCTCAGAGTCCAGTGTCTGTCACACTATATGGCCTTTATCGGGGATGCACAGCAAGACTAAACTCACAACAGCTAACTCACTGTGACGTTGCAGAAGATAGAGATTCACAAAGGGTTGTTTTGTTTTGTTTTTCCTGGCACTCGACATATTCAAAAGCAACCAGAAAACAAGGACCTGTGCTTCTAGAACAACCAAGGCTGAATGTTTTCTAGAGGGAATAAATTTCTGGAGCAATTTCTCTTTTCGAACTCTCCTTCCAATGACCAGAGGACTCAGGAATGCAACCTCTTAACCTGTCTTTCCCTTGATAAGTGATCCTACGGTTTTTTGTGTGGTTTTTTTTAAAAACAGTTTTATTGAGATATAGTTCACTTACCATACAATTCACACATTTAAGGTGTACAATTCAATCGTTTTCAGTGTATTGCCAAGATACATATAACCATCATCATGGTCAGTTTTAGAACATTTTCATCACCTCTAAAACCCCATATCCTGTAGCTATCATCCTTTTAACCCCCTCCACCTCCAACACCCACCTCTCCCTAATCTCTTACTAATCTGCTTTCTGTCTCTGGGTTTACCTTTTCTGGATGTTTCCTATAAATGGAGTCATAAAATATGTGGTCTTTTGTGTCTGGCTTCTTTCACTTAGCATAATATTTTCAAGGTTCTTCCATGTTGTAGCATGTCAGTGCTTCATTTCTTTTGATGGTGGAGTAATATTCCACTGTGTGATTAGACCACACTTTCTTTATCCATTCATCCATTGATGGAAATGTGGTTTCATAATGGTTTTGGCCATTATGAAAAATATTGCTATATACTATAGCTTTCTACCCACCTGATACTTTTTGGGTTTTTTAATTAACTTTTTTTCAATACGTATACACAGACGTACTCATTCTAAAGATATCAGTTAAGACTCTACAATCAGATTTTTTCCACTCTCCACCTTGTCTCTACGAGCAATTCTCTACACATACCACACTGTCTCGAGTCTTGGCTCTCAGCCCCTCTTTGCCTAGTTAACTCACACACATCCTTTATAACACGATATTTACTCGGTATCCAAGTTCTTTAAATTTCTTAAGAGAAAACCTCATTTCATAAATACGCATATATTAGGTTGGTGCAAAAATAATTGCGGTTTTTGTGATTATTTTCAACCTTTTAAACTGCAGTTACTTTTGCATCAACCTAATACTTATGAAATATGAGGATATTCTATTCAAAGAGATATAGTGGGATAAACCAGGAGTAATGGCATTATCTCAAAACCAAAATTGTCAGCTCATTATTTCCAATGTTCTATATATAGACTGGATGTTTTGAAAGCTTTATCGGATCTATTACTCATAACCCATACTATATTTCATGCTGAAAAAGCAGAAGTGGTAATTCACAAAATTTCTTCCCCTCCTTCCTAACCCTTAATGTCACATGTTGACACGTGACATTATTGTTGATGTTTTTGGTCAGGTGGAGCTAGAATATCTAGGAAAACTTTTGTCATCAAATAATATGAAAGACTATACGAGTGCTTCTCTCTTTCCTTGAAATGACTCTTAACCAAGCACTGTACACAACATTTAGGGTAATAGTTCTACCATTCATAAGTTTGCCATGTAAAAAATAAGAATTCCGCATACTAATATATTAGTGGGTGGCATTTTCTCAGGAAGTTACCTACTTTGGGTTCAATCTAGATTACTGGTAGGACTTTTCTATATTTTCATCTCTTTACTTCTGGGCTTGGAAGAGAAAAAGAGACTCTGACAGCAAGGGCGAAAAGAAATAAGTGGTGAGGGTTGCAAGGAAGAGTGAAAGAGATCGTTAAGAGTGAAAGGCCGGAAGAACCAGAATGACAGCCAGTGACCAAGTTATGCTATCACAGCATTTTCTGTCACCGCCTTTCTTAGGTCTCTTGAAAGGCAATGGGAAAAAACTCAGTTTCTCTCCTGTTTGCCCAAGTATCTCTGTATTCATTTTCTGGGACTGCCAAAAGAAATTACCACTGAGTGCCTTAAAACATCAGAAATTTATTCTCTCTCGGTTGTGGAGGCTGGAAGTCCAAAAGCGAGGTGTCAGCAGGGCCGGGCTGCTCCAAAGACTCAAAGGGAAAATCCTTCCTTGGCCTTTTCCAGCTTCCAGTGGTTCCACTGTTCCTTGGCTTGTGGCAGCATCACCCCAATCTTTGTCTCCATCATCACGTGCCTCTTCCTGTGTGTCTGTGTGTCCTTTTCTACCTCTTCTAAGGACCCTTGTGACTTGGTTTAGGGCCCTCCCTAATCCTGTATGATCTCATCTGAATCCTTACCTTAATTACATCTGCGAGGACACTATTTCCAAATAAGGTCACATTCTGAGGTGCCAGACACTCATGAATTTTGGGGGGGACCCCATTCAACCCACTACCAGCTCCTTCCTGAAATTCTACAGCTTCTGCCTTTGGATAAAGTATATACTCCTTTAAATGACAGTGAGCTCTTTGTCTACCTAGGTATTGATTAGAAACAATTATACTATAAATGTTACTGAAGTAAACATATGAAAAAGTACAGAAATCACAACGGATTTTCACAAAGTGAACATGCCCATGCAACAAGCACCCAAATCAAGACACAGACCATTCCTAGTATGGATAGGAATCATATATTATTTTTCCCATTAAATTAAAAAAATAATTTTAATTTTTTTTTAAGGAGGGCGCAACTCACAGTGGCCCATGTGGGGATCGAACCAGCAACCTTGGTGTTATTAGCACCACGCTCTAACCAACTGAGCTAAGCGGCCACCCCCTTAACCATTTTCAAATGTGCAGTTCAGTGGCATTAAGTGCATTCCCATTGTTGTGCCACCATCACCACCACCCATCTCCAGAGCTCTTTTCATCTTTCAAAACCGAAACTCGGTCACCATTAAGCACTAACTCCCCAGCCCCGCTGCCCCTGGCCCTTGGTGACCACTCTTCTACTTTCTGTCTCTATGAATTTGACTCCTCCAAGTCTGTAAGTGGAATCAAGCTGTGTTTGTCCTTTTGTGACTGTCTTATTTCACTTAGCACAATGTCCTCAGGGTTCATCCATGTGGTAGCACATGTCAGAATCTCCTTCCTTTTAAGGCTAAAACAACATAGAAACCATATTCTTTTGAAAGGTGATCACACCCTCCTTTGGATTGTTACGGCTGAGTCTACTTATTTTCACCCATGGTTCTAATTAATAAACAATGTGTGTTTCTTTAGTGTTTCTTGATAATTAGAGATTTCAATTTTTCTGGTTTTTAAACCAAAACCCAGCCCTTGGCTCTGGGTCCTGTAGGTTTGGCCATGTTAACCAATCTCATGTGTATTTAAATTATCCCCTTGAATCCACAGAAAATGTGAGAAGTCAACTGGTTTCAAAATGGTTCAGAGTAACTAAAAGGGCAGTTCTCAAAGAACAATTTTTTATTCCTCTTCCCTCTTTGCAGCTGGGTCAGAGGCAGATCCCCCCCCCCCCCCCCCCCCCCCCCCCGCCCAGGACCTTGGCAGTAGTTTAGACTTAACTCAGTGTCCTCGTCCTGGCAGCCGTCTGAAAGTCAGCAGGATTTTGTGTTTTGTTTCCTTTTATTTTTGCACACTTACTTTTGTTTTGGAAATACCTCACATTCCAGGCGATTCAAGACCTCTGGAATAAACAACTCACCTCTTTCTAGATAAGACCCTTTGAATATATGAATTCCCAGCTGAGTGGAAAAAAAACAAGCAAGATGTGAAGACAGAGAGGAATGTAACTCCATATCCCTATTGGATATTCTCAGAGGAGAAAATCTAATTCATTTTCATCACGGCTAATTCCCTGTAACCTTTATGTACAAATGTAGCGTCTTAATTAGCATAGACAAAGGGCCTATTTCCCTTAATCCATTAGTTGTGAAGCAGGTTTTTACTGTAGGCAACTTGTCGTTTATTTTCATAGTTTACACATTACACAATAACTTAGGACTAAGTGCCAAGAAATATGGTAAGAACAAGATCAAATCTAACAACACTTCAAGTACTAATAATATTAGCCCTTAAATGCCCTTATAAAAACCCACCCAGCTAAATTATCCTTTTTCTGAAACCTTTCTATGTGTGAAGTAGAGCAGAAACTTTATAGAGCGGCCATGACAGGGCTTTCCAGAACAATAAAAAAGTGAGGGAAAGGAGAGAGAAACACTTATCTTTCTCTGCTTTCTCCCAGTCACAGTCTAGTGATGCAGAAAAGTCAACCTGACTTTGAAAAGAGAAGTGCTGGGGCCAGCCCCCATGGCTCAGGTGGTTGGAGCGCCATGCTCCTAAGGCCGAGGTCACCGGTTCGATACCCACATGGACCAGTGAGCTGTGCCCTCTACAGCTAAGATTGTGAACAACGGCTCTCCTTGGAGCTGGGCTGCCGTGGGCTACCATGTGCTGCCATGAGCAACCGGCAGCCAGGAAGAGCTGCTGTGAGCTGCCAAACCGACAACTGGCGACCAACTGCCTCAGCTGGGGGTGGGGGGTGAGCACAAGGCTCATAATACCAGCATGTGCCAGGGAGCTGTGTCCTACACAACTTGACTGAGAAACAATGGCTTGAACCGGAAGGGGGAGAGGCAGAAGAAAGGGGGAAAAAATAAAATAAAATATACCTAACACACAATATAAAAAAAAACAAGAAAGAAAAGAAAAATGTTCACCTTCACTGATTCAGTGTTAGCTGCTAAGCTCTCAAATCCTGAGAGAAGCCACACGAACTCAGTGGTGTGACCAGTGATTCCATCTTCCCTGTAGTATTCAGACCTGACAACTCTATAATTATTTCAATCTTGTTCCTAAAGCTAGTCCATCCTGTTTTTTGAAATAATAAGACTGGCTAGAGACAACAGGGAGTATGTGTGGGAATCACACACACAGACACACAATCTTTGCCTAACCATGAGAATCAACTGCTACTGAGAGGTCTTCATCATTAGCTATTTACCTCCAATGCCGGCAATGCTGTTGCCTTGCTTTTTCAGAAGCTTGACGTCTCTATCAATTAGGGTACTTTGGGCTGCAAGTAATAGAAAACCCAACTAGAAATAGCTTTAAGCAAAGAGGGCATTTGCTATCCTACATAATCAGAACTGCGGAGATCAGATTCCCAGAACTTCCTTGCCAGTGACGTAATCAAAGGCCCAGGTTCTTTCCATCTTTCCACTCAGCCATCACTTAATGTGCTGGTTTGTCCTTAACTTGTCTCCTCACAATACGAAAGGGCTCAGCTGCCCCAAACATCACATCCTTAGACAAAAATTTCCAAAGATCCTTTTTTCAATTGAAGTGAAATTCACGTGACAACATGAACCATTTTTAAAGTGGACAATTCAGTGTCATTTAGTACATTCACAATGTTTGCAGCCACCACTTCTATCTAGTTCCAAAACATTCATCACCCCCAAAGGAGACCCAATACTCACCAAACAGTTCCTGCCCGTTCCGTCCTCCCTGATCCCTGGGTAACCATTAATATGCCTTCTGTCTCTAAGGATTTGCCTAGTCTGGACATTTTATTTAATTGGAATCATACAATTTAGGTGGGCCTTTTCTGTGGCTTTTTTCACTTAGCCTCATATTTTCGAGGTTCGTCCGCACTGTAGGAAGCATCAATACTTCATTCTTTTTTATAATATTTCATTGTATAGATCCATCATATTTTGTTTACTCATTCTTCTGTCAATGGACATGTGTGTTGTCTCCACCTTTTGGCTACTGTCAATAGCGCTTCTATGAACATGCCTGTACGTGCATTTGCTTGAGAAACCAATTTTTGGTTCTTTGGGGCATATACCTAGGAAGGGAATTGCTGGGAAATTTTCTGAAAGGCATCCCTAAGCAGACTTCCTCTCACATCTTCCTGGTTAGAATTGTTGTCACATCTCCATGCCTACAGCAGTGTCTTGTTGAGGAGAATGAAACCACCATGATTGGCTTAAAGTAATCAAGATTCACACCCTGTTGTTGGGTTGGAAGCCAGTCACTTCCGAAGGACACAGTCACTTGGAGGAGGGCCATTTTCAGAAGGTGATGACCGTGACATAGGTAGGCAAGTTCTCCACCAACCATCCCTCTCAATATTATTAGAGCAATGTGTATTCTATTTAAGGTCATGAACTTATCTGTACTAGCTGCCATACAGCCTTTCCTTTGGGGATTGTGTAGTCTGCAAACATCTGTCTTAATGAAGAAGTGTGGGAACGACAGGCATGAGAAACAGCATGACAAACATCAAGGCTATGTGAAGTGGGACCTCTTAAAACGTTAGAAGGAAGACTCTCATGGATCTAAGGTGTGCGTTCCCTGTAGCCACCTTGAAAAAACACTGGGATTGTGTTACAAAGAATGCCCATTTATTTCATTGTCTTCTAGATTCTGGTTTGTGGATCTATCACCAAGTCATATGAAAGTCATTTATTCTTCTAGTCCATAAATATTTATTGTGTGCCCACTATGTGTCAGGCACTGTGCAAGGCCCTGGGGAAGTCATGATAAACCAGAGACTCTTAGTTCCTGTCCTCGTGGAGATTTCAGTGTGGAGGAGATGGAGGTTAAATAAACAGTTATAAATAATTAGCATTGTGATAAATGCTATAAAGAAAAAAAATGCAGGTGCTACAAAAGTGTAGAAGAGAAGGAGTATTCTGATTGGACCCTCCATGAAAATAGGTAATAAATTCTAACCACAGACAAATTGAAAAGCCTCAGCAGTTCCTTGTAATGTTAGAGTAATGGTTACATTAGGAAATGTCTGTGAAGTCCCTCAGTGAGCCAGCAAGGCCAAGTGCAGGCTCGTGGACACCACTTAGAGCCTAACGGGGACTAGTTTGTTTTCAAATTAACATTCACAATAAAAACAATACTAAGTTTGAAGACTAATGATTGTTTTAGACCCATAAAGGCTTGTTTTAGACCCATAAAGGCCAGAGCAGGGAAGTTTTTAAAAATCAAACCGTGATCCCTTCTGTCACTCTGTGCTGCTGGAAGAGAAGTCCATGGCTCAAATACCATGTCACGTCACCATTCTGGCTTTAGTTGACGAGACCAGCTGTTGGTGGCCACGCCCAGGGAAGTCATCCAGAGGCTGAAAGCGTGTGAGGTGGCATGGTGCATAAGCTTTGCTCAAAAGGGCACTCTATACTGGGAGACTCATTTCCTCGTGCTGCCATAACAGATTACCACATACTTCGTGGCTTCAAACCACAGAAATGTGTTCTCTCACAGTTCTGAAGGCCCGAAACCTGAAATCAAGGTGTTGGCAGGGCCAGACTCCTTCCAACGACTATAAGGGAAAATCCTTTCTTGCCTCTTCCAGCTTCTGGTGGCTCCGGGTGTTTCTTGGCTTATAATTGCATCACTGAAATCTCTCTCTGTGTCTTCACACAGTTTGTCCTCTCCATGTGTCTTATAAGGACACTTATCATGGGACTTGGGGTCCATCCTCATAATCCAGGATGATCTCATCTTGGGATCCGAAATGTCATTACATCTGCAGAGGCCCTTTTTCCAAATAGGTCACATACACACATAAGGTTCCTCAGGTTAGGCCATGGGGATTACCTTTTGGGTGTCACCATTCAACCCACTACAACTGGACAGTGACTATTAGACACAATCATATCCCCTGCCCATTATGGATGATGCTGGACAGTGACAACCATCCATTAGGGTCCTCTGTGGACGTTTGAACAAAAGACATGCAGGAAGAAGATACCTCCACTGGAGTTGTGCAAAAGCCAAGAGACCCAGAAAGAAGACAATTGGCAGAGACTATGAGTAAAAGCCATGAAGTAGGGAGACAGCAAGTCAGCAGTCAGAGCAACAACCAAGCGAAGCCACATCATGAGAATAGTGACAATGCTAGAGCTTCTCTTCCCGGGCATACCCTTTTCATCAATGTAAGGCAAAACGTCTCTCTCTCTTTTTTTGTTTTGTTTGTTAGTTTGTTTGTTTCTTTCCATTGTAACATCTTGGAATGTGTCTAACAATAGATGGTGTTTTAATAATTGCTTTTGGCGAGGCAGCAGTGACTGACATTGCCTGCAGGTAGGTGAACACCAAGAGCATTGGAACCAAAAGGCACAGAATGAGAGTCAATGGCTTGGGGAAACAGTAGAGCAATCTCTTCTTTCGTGAGAACCCAAGGAGAGGGGGTGAGGCAGGGTGAGGGCAGACATGTTCGGCCACATTCCATAGGAGGAGTCAAGGAGGCGCCCCTGCGTGATTCCTGAGCCTGTGTAAGAACCCAGTGCCAGTGACTTTAAGTCTTTTAGGAAATGCTGCATCACCAGCATTTTTGAGGCACAGAGGATGATCATGAAACACACAGACCTCAATGTGAGAGTGTTGAAAAGTGATCATAAGCGTCAGACTGTAAACGTGAAGACGTTCTAGGATTACCGTAATTAACTGATTTCAGTTACATTTTTCTCTTTAGGATGCACGAGAGTGATACAGGAAATTAAGAAACCAATGCCTGAAACCAAAAGTAGCAAACGAAATTTTGAAGTGATGAGAAAGAAGTATGCCGTAGTTTCATTGTGAGTATTACTTTCCTTTCTTCGTGGCCCATAAAAAAATGGGCCTTTTACACCTTCTAACAGATGGCTTTTTTGTATTTGATTTAAGACGGTTTGTTCCAGTTCTCTAAGAGGCCCGACAGTTTCCAGAGCTTTCTCGCTTTTCTGGAATTGCTTATAGAAGTTGCGTTACCTCAGGTAACCTGAATGTGCACTTGATTTTTTGTAACTCAGAAGATCCCAAGTGATACAGAGTCAGACAGATGTTGATGAGAAGCAGTGATTAAGCTCAGAGCATTGTAGGCTGTGCAAGAACAAACCCCAAATCCTGGATTAGAAAAGACAAGGGGGGTTGCTTACCTCAGGGACCAACAAGATCCCTCACTATTTAAAAAGGAGGAGGGGGTGGATTATTTAGGTATTTGCTTGAAGGGTGATGATCTGTAATGTGTTGAGATACAGGCTAGTCTTTCCCTCAGTGTTTCTCGACCTTTTTTCCCATTACAGCACCTCCCCAAATTGCCCTTTTAGACCTGTTTTTCCTAATTGTCCCCTCCATGATTTTTTTTTCTTACTGCGATAAAATATGCATACCAAAAAATTCACTATTTTAACTATTTCTGTCTCTGTGGATTTGCCTGTCCTGGACATTTCCTATAAATGGAATCATACAGTTTGTGGCCTTTTGTGTCTGGCTTCTTTGTCTCAGCATCATGTTTTCAGCGTTCATCCATATTGTAACGTGTGTCAGAATTTCATTTTATTTTTTTTTTATGGCTGAATCATATTCCATTGTACGGATAGACCACTTTCGTTTATGGACATTTAGGTTGTTTTCTATTTTGGCTTTTGTGAATAGTGCCTCTGTGAACATTTGTGTTCAAGGTTTTGTTTGAACACCCATTTCAATTCTTTTGGATATATGCATAGGAGCAGAATTGCTGGGTCCTGGGGTAACTCGATGTTTCACTTACTGAGGAACTGCCAAACTGCCTGTCACAGCAGTGGCATTTTACATTCCCACCAGCCACGTATGAGGGTTCTGATTTCTCCACATCCTCTCCAACACCTCCCCCCGCATGAAATGTCAGTACATTGACAAAACACGCACATGTATTGCGTGTTTGTGTATGTACCATGGACCTTTGGCGGGCAGACCTGGTATCTAATAGATACATTTGCAGGAGTACAGACTCAGAAGCCTGCAGGAATTTAGAAAAAGACTGCCAGCTCACCAAAACATCAACCAGCCCTTTGAGCCAGGTATCAAACCTAATGGACTTTATTTTATTGAAATGTGTATAGAGTGGATGTAGCATAATTCATTCAGTCGTTCCCTTTTTCCTTTGGATGTGCATTCATTCACTCTGTGACTAGTTCTCTGCCACCAAAAAAAACAAAAACAAAAACCACTCCAATAAACAACCTTGTCCTTAAGTATTGGTGTTTTTATTTCTTTGGGACAGATTCCCAGGAGTGGGATTAATGGGTCAAAGGGTATGTTTAGTTTCAATTTGAACAGATGTTGCCCGATTGCTTTCCCCAATGGCTGCAAACCTTCACATGGATGAGAATGCCCTTTCCTCTGTATTCCTGCCTGCATTTCATTTTATCGCGCGTTTTCCTGTGTGTCCATCTGATGGATACAGACTGACGTCTCATTGCTTCTTTCATTTCATTTTTCTGGCCACGGTTGAATTTGAGGGTATTTTCCAACGTTTGTTGGCCATCTGGTTTTGCTCCTCTATTTATAGTCTGAGTCCATTTCTGTATGGGCTGTTTGTCTTGTTCAGGTCAGTTTGTAAAAGCTCTTTATATAGTGTCCATTGGCCTTTGGCTTAATCGCTCAGAAGTGATTAAGAACATTGACTCGGGCCGCCTGCCAAGGGTCACCTCAGAGCTGGGCCCCTGACTGGCCATGTGGCCTCAGCAGGTTCTGTAACCTGGTTATGCCTCAATTTACTCATCTGTAAAGTAGTGATCATCATCATCTTTGCCCCCCCCCCCCTTCATAGCATTGTTCTAGACATAAATGTGTTAATACCTGTAAAGTAAGTAAAATGGTGCCAATAGCCACTGGTGACTATTATTTAGATTACAAATATATTTCCAGCTCCACCATTTCAGTTGGCTTTATTTATGGTATCCTTTGTCATACAAAATGTTTTAATGTTTACATAGTCAAATACATCCATCTTTTCTTTCAGAACTTCCGAGTTCCCAGGCTTGGTTAAGCAATCTCCCGGTTTCCTTTGCGATGCTGATAATCAGAGGCGTATAACTAACCGTTCCTACCCTGAAGGGCACTGGTCTCCTGGCTCTTTGATCCCTTTCCTCTTCTTCTCTCTCACCCCAATAAGATGAGACCTTTACAGCACTTTCACTTCCCCCCTCTTTTCCTTCCCTCCCACGTGTTCCCTGCTGAAACCCAGGAAACACTTTTACTCCCCACCCGACTCGCCAATCACTGAGGTTTGCATGGGATAATCTAGTGTTTAGATTATTTTAGAGGACATCTGTTAGGTTTCAAAAGTCCTCTGTTACACAAGTCCCTATCTTGATCCATTTAGATGTAAAATGTCACAGGCTACGTTCTTAGTACCGTTTTTCTCTCTCTTTCTTCTCCCCCCTTCTTGAGTTTTCTTTTCGGGTTCAGTTGTGGTTTGGTTAGTCTTTTCTCAAGCAGTCTCCTCAGATGGAACACTGGAAATTCTCTTCTCTGAATTCTTGGGTATCCTAGACTATATTCCTTTTGCCTCAATAGATGAAAAATATTTTGGAAACTGGATAGAGGACTCTTGGGTTTCAGTCCTTCCTCTCTCTTACCTGCCAGTACTATTCCACTGTCATCTTTCAGAAGCAGAGATGTAAAACCTGGTTCCAGTCTGATTGCTTTTCCTTTTTCTGCTTTCCGCTGACACAAGATATTTTTCTTTGTCTTGAAGGTTCAGGAATTTTACCAGAATACCATGTTTCCCCAAAAATAAGACCTAGCTGGACAATCAGCTCTGATGTGTCTTTTGGAGAAAAAATTAACATAAGACCCGGTCTTATTTTACTATTATTTACTATATATAATATAATATAATATAATAAACATAATATAATACCAGGTATAATATGATATAATATAATATAATATAATACTATGTTATATAATATATTATAACATATTATATAAGACCTGGTCTTATATTAATTTTTGCTCCAAAAAACGCATTAGAACTGATTGTCCGGTAAGGTCTTATTTTCGGGGAAACACGGTATGACCACATATCAATCTTATCTCATCAGACCAATCTGGAACCCGGGGAGCTCTTTTAATCTGCAGTCTCAGGTCGTTAGTAATTTCAAGGAACTTCCTTCTACTTGTGTATCTGCTGCACCGTCTCATTTTAGAATTCCTCTTATGTGTATTCATTCTTCATGAGCTGTCCTCCAACTCTTCTTGTCTTTCCCCACAGATTTCTATTTCTTTACAATTTTGTTCTTTGTTTCTTATTTGCGTCTCAGTAGAGACTCTACTCTCCTTTAACTTATAAACTGAGTTTTTTAAGTTCTAAAAGATCACGTGTCTTAGCTCTAAAAAGTCCTTTGTACACCATACTTGGATTTCCTCCTGTGCTCGTTTATGACTGTTTTAATGGGTTGTTATTCCTCTTGGTCAGTTCACTGGGGGTCAAGGTTAGTCCTTGAACTTTCATACCTTGTGGAAGCTACAAACCAACCTCTACCCCCATGGGCTTGTGATATAGGGCGAGCTGCGTTTACTCACAACACTTCTGACACCAACTGTGGGGGGGGGGTCTTTTGTTTTTGGTTTTTCCCACACCACTAATCCTCCAACTCCAACACCAGCTGTGCGTCCTATAGTTCAGTTTAATTCTGACATAAACTACCCAGAGTTAGCACAGAGCCCACAGGTGAAGGGCTCAGTCCCCCAAGACACCCCCGCCCCCCACCACCCAACACACATCACATGCCTGTTGCAAGTCCCAGGTTGCCAACTGTACTTCTGACCAACTGCTATAAATCAGGGGCTTCCATGGTCCCCTCTTCATGTCTGAGAATTTGCTAGAATGGCTCACAGAACTCAGGAACATGCTTTATTTACTCTTACTAGTTTATTATAAAGGATAAAATGAACAGCCAGATGAAGAGGTACATAGGCGAGGTCTGGGAGGGTCCCCAGCACAGAAGCTTCTTTCCTGGGGTAGTGAACGCCACTGTTTCGGGGTTTTAATGGAGATTTCATTACTTAAGCATGATTAATGAAATCATTGGTAGTTGGTGATTTAACTCCATCTCCAGCCCCTCTCCCCTCCTTGGAGGTCGGGGGGTGGGGGCTGAAAGTTCCGTAATCACGCTTTGGTCTTTCTGGCAATCGGCCCCATCCTGAAGTTACATGGGGGCTTTCAGCCTTCTTGGTGGTTTTGGATTTCTTAGCATCAATGTCAACCTGATTTAGAACCAGGCAGCCTTGATTAAGTTAGTAAACCTCTGTGCCTCAGTTTCCAATTTAAAAAATGCTAAAATGAGGCCCACCGCATAGGCTTAAAGGGACCTAATTGTAAAGTACATTTTAATACAAAAATAAAGTGACCTGGTGAGTTTACGGATATTAAAGTATCTCATAAACTGCATTAGTACAGTTCAAATAGTAGATAATTGAATTTTCTGGAAAAAAATGCATCATACAGATATATTACTACATGTATTATGTATGAGCAGCTTCATGATAGTACCTTAAAGATAATGAAATTCTTTTTTTTTTTTAATTTTATATTGGGGAATAGCGCGTTTCTCCAGGGCACATCAGCTCCAAGTAGTCGTCCTTCAATCTAGTGGTGGAGGGCGCAGCTCAGCTCCAAGTCTAGTCGCCGTTTTCAATCTTAGTTGCAGGGGGCACAGCCCACCGTAATATGCAGGAATTGAACCGGCAACCCTGTTGTTAAGAGATCGCGCTCTAACCCACTGAGCCAGCCGGCCGCCCTGGTAATGAAATTCTTAATAGGTTTAAGTAAGTTCCTTGAATTTACAGGCCACCAAATCACTTTCGAGTTTCATAGAAAAGAGTGTGTTTACACTCAAGTGTCTAGATCATGAAGCTTATGGAAAAAGTTGTGATCAAACTTGGGGTGTGTGTGAGGTGATACCCACTAGTTAAGGCCCCGCTGGGTTTTGGCTCTTCACTAGGTAGCTGGAGAGATGAAAATGGTGATGATGCTGTCTGCTCTGCCAACAGCATCATGGTCCCATTCTGATATGTCCTAAGGGAGATGAGCCACTCAGCTTGGTGTGTGGGAAGTCAAGAAGATCCAGGATGCTGAGGCCAAGGTGACCTTCCCCCAGGGGATTCCACAGACCTTCCCAGAACCCACTGTCTTCTGCTTGCTTTACTTATCTGTTGCTACGTAAAAAATTAACCCAAATGTGGTGGCTTAAAGCAACAGTAATCACTTATTGTCACTGACAGTTCCTATGAACCAGGAATTCAGACAGGCATAGCTGTCTCTGCCACCCTGTGTCTGGGCTCCAAGTGGAAGGACCCAAAGAGTGGGGTTGCAGTCATCTGGGAGAAGGCCCCTCCTCCTCACACACATCTGACTGTTGGGTCCACAGAATTTGTAAGGCCTGGTGCACAGTGAAAATGCAGGGCCCTTGTTTAAAATGTATTAAAAATTGACTAGGGTCAGGATGGAGTATTTTTCAGTAGTGATGAAGATATTCTAATATGAGATTGTGGTAATGATTGCACAATGCCGTGAATATGCTGAAAACCACTGGATTGTCCACTTTGTGTACTGCCTAGGTCACACGCTCGGAAAGATGGCATTGCTGGCTGTGGGTGCCGGCTGCCAGCCCAGGGTCCAGTCGGCAGTATCAGTTGGAGTGGCCTCTCCATGCGGCCAGGACCTCCTCCCAATATGGTGGGCCAAAGCAGAGAGAAAGCTTGGGTGGGCAGAGAGAGAGAAGCTGTATCCTTTTAATGCCTAGCTTTAGAAGGCACATAGCCTCACTCCACCACATTCCCTTTCTTAAAAGGAAGTCAATAAATCTGGCCCAATTTCAAGCTAGGAAAATGAGACTCCATCCTTTGAAAGGAGGTAAGTCAAAGAATTTGTGGACATATTTTAAGCCACCACACTGGTCTTCATATGTAGGGCAAGTTTTGTGGTCTCCTATTCAGCACATATGAGATCTGACAATTAAGTTCGCGAATTTGTTGCAACAATGTCACTAACCTTTTTTGATATCAGAGGGATTATTCATTATGAATTTGTACCAACTGGACAAACAGGTCACCAAGTTTACTATGTGGAAGTGCTGAAAAGGCTGCATGAACAAGTTAGACAACCTGAACTTTTCGCCAACAATTCATGGCTCTTGCATCACGACAATGCACCAGTTCACATGACACTGTCTATGAGAGAGTTTTAGCCAGTAAACAAATAACTGTATTGGAACACCCGCCCTACTCACCTGATCTGGCCCCCAGTGACTTCTTTCTTTATCCGAAGGTAAAGGAAATATTGAAAGGAAGACATTTTGATGACATTCAAGACGTCAAGGGTCATACGATGACAGCTCTGATGGCCATTCCAGAAAGAGTTCCAAAATTGCTTTGAGGGATGGACTAGGCACTGGTGTCAGTGCGTAGCTTCCCAAGGGGAGTACTTTGAAGGTGACCGTAGTGACATTCAGCAATGAGGTATGGAGCACTTTTTCTAGGATGAGTTCGCGTACTTAATTGCCCAACCTCATTTTAAGCCACCACACTGGTCTTCATATGTAGGCTAAGTTTTGTGGCCTCCTGTTCAGCACATAGATAGGAGAGAAAGCCCCACATGAGTTTTCCTGCCAAGTTGTAAACAGAACCAAGGCTTCATTTATACCTGTTGGACCCAACGTTGGAGGAACAAGCAGCCTAAAAATAGGTCGGGAAGGAAACCTGTTTAAGGTTTTTTTTCCCCTCTAAATCCGCCCCCCACCCCAATTTTTCTAACCCTCTTATGGCGTTTCTTCATTTAAAAAAATATATCATGACCATAGAGGCATAAAGTAGACTGGAGTTTGCCAGTGGCTGGGGCAGTACTCTAGGGGATGAACTGCTAATGGATATGGATTTTTTTTGGAGGGTGATGAGAAAGTTCTGGAATTAGATAGTGGCGATGGTTGCAGAAGCTGGTGAATACTTACATACTGAAAACAGCTGAATTGTACACATTAAAAGGGTTAATTTATTGTTTCTTGGCCTTTTGGCTAAGACCAAGTGTATCTGGTTTTTGTAGTAGTTGTCCTTGGCTGAATTGTGGTTAGGGCTTGATGGTGGAGTCCTTGGGGAGATGCATGGTTTTCTCGAAAAATCGCTAGGGTGGCTGGGAATCCAGTCTGTGTCTGGAGCCAACCCCTGACCAAGGAAACCTCGGCCCTACACCAGACACCTTTCTGTGGCTGCCAGAATCAGTGGGACCATCTCTCTTGGGTGGTCTCTCAGGCCAATTGGGTAGTTCTCCCAGATCCCATTTTTATTTCACCTTGTCAGTAATAAAAGACTGATCACTGGGCAGTCAGAACGCGAGGGGAAGTGTTGGCTTAACCCGAGGTGGGAAAGACATGAAGGGCATTGGTGAAAGTTCACATTTGTGTTAGGCCTATCCTGTTCTCCTCAGGACTTCTAGGCATGTATCTGAAGGAAAGTTTCCTGAATGGAAGAGTGTATAGCACAAGACATCCAGTAAAATAAGTGCCCCCCCCAAAAAAAAAATAAAAAAAAAATGAAGGGGCAGCCTGTTAGTTCAGTTAGAGTGCGATGCTCAGAACACCAGGGTTGCTGGTTCAATCCCCACATGGGCCACTGTGAGCTGCGCCCTCCACAACTAGATTGAAACAATGACCTGACTTGGAGCTGATGGGTCCTGGAAGAACACACTTAAATAAATTAAAGTTTTTTAAAAAATGAATTTCATAGTATGTGAATTATAGCTCATGAAAAAAATATATCAGAAGCTTCAAAAGCTGGAAGGATCCTAGGCCTCTTTCGTTCTTTATGTCCCTGGAACCCCGCCAATGAGAAAAGCTGAAATTTTCTCCCAGGAATGTCTGATTCCAAAGTCCATTCTCTTTTGCCTCTGCCATACCATGTTGGCACCATGTAGCCTGGCAGTGAAGGGCCATGATGAGTTTGACCTTTATTCTGTTGATAACTGAAGGTTTTTGAGGTAGGAAAAAAGGCACAAGTCAATTTTTGTTTTAGAAACATAATTCTTAAGAGCTTCATGGGAATATTTTTTTGTTAGACATAATAACAGTAGGTGAAAATATGAAGGAAGTATTTTTTTCCTGAATTGACTGTAATAATTTTAGGCGTTTTGTTAAAATATGTATATATATATATATATATATATATATATATATATATAATTTTTTTTTTAAATCATGACTGAAATATCAACCTCTATGGGAACTCTAGAGAGCAGCATAATTTTTTTCCCCTCTCATTCAGTTTTTTTTTATAATAGTGTTTTAATGAATTTTGAAATTGGCTTCCATCATTAAACAAATGGTAGGTGGGGAGAGAGAAGAAGCAGTTGGACAATGTTTGCCTATGAAAAGTCAACCTGCCCTTTGTGTTATTCTTTTCCTTTTTCTAAAGTTGAATTTCTCTGCTGTGCAGCACAGCAGGCTTGATGTGAAACTCTATTCAGATGTATAGGTGATAAGCGGTTTTAAATAAACATGGCATTCCACCCAAGCTCTAAAACCACTGGCTGGCTGAGGCATATAAGGAAGATGGTCAGACACTGCCTGAGCCTTCTAGGGCTGCTGGACGAAAGTATCACAGACTGAAATTCAGTCTCTCACGGTTCTGGAGGCCAGAAGTCCAAGACCAAGGTGTAAGCAGGGTTGGTTTCCCCTGAGGCCTCTCTCCCAGCTTTGTTGTATCATCACATGGTCATCCTTCTGTGTGTGTCTGTGTCTTAATCTCCTCTTCTTAAAAAGACACCCACCTTAAAAACGTATTTTAACTTAATTACCTCTTCAAAGGCTTTATCTCCAAATACAGTCACTGTTCTGAGGTGCTAGGATCTCAGCATAGGAATTTGGGGGGGGGGGGGGGACACAATTCAGCCCATAACAGACACCCTGGCTCCATGTCTTGCTCCAAGGGGTAGTAAAAGTGAGGGAAACATTTATAAGAGGATGACCCCGTCTAGAGATTGCCAGAAATCACAGCAAACACTGGTTCGTACCTGATATCCCATCCTGACTCCGTCCTCAGACCACTGTCTCTGGGGCAGGGGTCTTGTCTGATCCAGGAGAGGGTTGGAGACAGAGGAGAGCAGGTGATGGGCGGGAGGACAAGTTAGAGACAAGGGACAATTACTCTACGGATTCTGTTTTGCAAGAGTTTTTTTTGTTTTTAAAATTAGGTGAAATTCACATAATGTAAAATTAACCATTTTAAAGTGAACAATTTAGTACATTCACAATACTGTACAACCACCACTCTGTCTAGTTCCATTCATCACCCCAAAAGGAAACTCCACACCCACAGCTGTCACTCCTCATTCCCCACCCCCCAGCCTCTGGCAGCCACCAATCTACCTTCTGTCTCTATGGATTTACCTGCTCTGGACATTTCATACACATGGAATCAGCTAATATGTGGCCTTTTGTGCCTGGTTTCTTTCATTTAGTGTAATGTTTTCCATGATCATTTTGTAAGAGTTTTTTTGTGGGACTTTTTGTTGTTGTTACCTTTGATCAGTTTCCCAAGTCGCTGGTCATAAAATCTTTAAAACATAAAGGTAAGTCACGTCTGTGGGTATTTGGGGAGATGATGCAAAAGAGAATGGAGGAGAAGCTGAATCTGGAGAGATGGGGTCCCAAACAGAGAAGGTGGTAGTTTCTGTCCCCCAGTTCTGTCCTGTGACTGTGTGTGCGTCTGTGTAAACGCCCTCGTGCTCATAAAGAACAAAACCATAAAACACGCATGTTCGTACCACTCATCTTTAACCAGTTAACAGTTGGTCATGTTTACTTAGGGACATTTTAATTTTTTTATCTTTTTATTTTGACTGAATTATAGACCCACAAATATGCAAAAACAATACAGTGAGGTCCCAGCTTCACCCAACGGTGGCGTCTTACTTACCTGCAGTAGATTATCAAAGCCAGAAAGTCGACACTTGCACAGTAAAATTACCTGGATTTCACCACTTTTTCCATGTCTTCTTTTTCCTTTTTTCTTCTTCCTTTCTTTCTTCCCTTCCTCTCCTCCCCACTCCTTCTTGTCCTTGTATGTCCGTTATAATTCTACGACACTTTAGTACATATATAGACTTGTATAAACACCACCGCATTCAAGGTACAGGTGGTTCTCACCCTAAAGAAACCCCTTCACGCTATCCCACACCTACCCCCCCCATAACTCCTAATGACCATCCATCTATTCTATTCTTCTTTATAATTCTGTCACTTCAAGAATGTTCCATAAATGGCATCACACGGTGTATAACTTTTCAAGATTGGCCTTTTCTCCCCATTCATCATAACGCCCTTGGGACCCATCCAGGTTGTTTGTTGTGTGCTTCGTGGTCTGCTCCTTTTTGCTGAGGAGCGTCCTACGGCAGGGACACACCACATCCTGCGGAACCATTCACCCGTTTGCAGGTCCTTCTTTTCAAATGAAGTAAAAGCATTGCAGATACAGTTGAGGTCTCCCTTCCACCTAACATCCCTCCCTCCCTCCCTCTCCAGAAGTAATGGGGATTCTGCAGTTACTGTGCATCCTTCTCATCTGTGACTTTTGTTTTATTACATGGTGATGCTTCCCCAAACTGTATGTTATCTTGTTTGTTTGTTTTTAACAGTTTTATTATTTATTTATTTATTTATTTTTACATTAAAGTTTATTGGAATGACAAGTGTTAGTAAAGTTACATAGATTGTTATCTCATTCAAACACATAAGTGTTATCAAATTGCATGTATCTTTTGGCAACTTGCTTTTTGCTCTAGGTATTATGCTCAAGGTTCAGTCCTGTTGATATAAGTTCACTCTTCTTCGTATATACAGAAGGTGCCAAAAAAATGTATACACATTTTAAGAAAGGAAAAAAACTGTATTAAAATTGTAATACTCGATATATACTGATAACAAAAGATGAGTACAAGTCATGTGTATACCTTTTTTTGGCCCCCCCGGTAGTATTCTGTGGGGTGCCTGTATCGCTATGTATCTATCCTAGGGGTCACTTAGAATGTTTTCCGTTTTTCACTATTACGAACAGTGTTGCAATGAACATCCCAATCCTGCTTCCTTGTGAGATGGTAGCTTCTTTAGAAAGACAAGATAGACTCCCAAGAAGAATCTTCTACCAGGAAGAAAGGGGTCAGTCAACAGTTAGCTTAGAAGGGTAACGTATTTAGAGAGTGTCCTCTAGGTACAGGGCGCAATGCCAACACCCTAAGTACTTGGTCTCAGCCAGGACCAGGGAGGCGTCTGAGGGCCTAGTGGTTGGGCAGCCTGGAAAGCTCCAGAAATATTGACCACCAAATGAGTCAGGGTAGTCACCTTACTTTTTTTCCATTCACGTTGCTCATCTCTCACTTTGCATGTTTTCAGAACTTTAGGGGCAAAAACGCTGGAGTCAGATTGCCTGCTTTTGTTCCCTTTGGTCCATTACTTACAGATTGTATGACCTGGGCCAATTATTCAGACTCTGGGCCTCAGTTCCTTATCTGTGAAATGGACATAGCACCTTTCAAAACCCTATGAAGTTATTGAAAGAATGAAGTGAAATCATCTACGTAAAACATTTAGTTAGCACAGTGGCTGACAGAGAGCACAGAGCAAATCTTAGATCTAGAAATTGACGGGTATCAAATGATGATGGTGAGTGTGGCATCTCTTGATTGGGGGGGTCTATCTTTGGGCCATATTACTTTACCAAAACCAAAAACGGACCATCGATGCCATTTTTCTACTAAAGCATCGTATCGTATCCCAAAGGAGGGGTATTTTGTGAGCATGCTGAAGAGAAATCCACTGTTTTTCAACCTGATGACATCGTAGGTCAGTTTGTTTTCTTCTTTCAGTGACATTGGGAATGTTATGTCCTGTTCCCAATACCTATTGGTGGTTGTAGATCCCTCTCTGGGTGTGGCCAGGGCACCTGGTATATCAATATTCAGAGCCTCGAAGCGCTTGCCTTTCATCTGATAGGGCCGCAGTGGGTTGGGGATTACCCGTCAGGCCTGATGTTGGTAATGCCGCACGCAAACCCCTTCTCCCAGAAGAGACAGAGGGTGCCCAGAGAAAATCCAGCACTGGTTGCAAAATAGTCGTGTTTCATTCGTCGTAAAAGACACAAAACTTAATGAACAGAACTTCATGGCCAGATACTCACCACAGCTAAGCCTGCTGAACAGTATTTCTTCCCACTGAGTTTATTAAACAATATAAAAAAAAATCAAAGACATTCATTCTCCAGAAGGCCTTCGGAGAGGCTCTAGGACTCATCTCTTCAGCTCTCTACCTGAATGGGTTTGGGGCAGTGTGAGCTGAATTGCTTCCTGAAGGTTGACTAATTACCTCTCTCTTCTCTTGGGACCACAGTTTTACTACATGGCAGAAATTTTGGAAACAAGAGAATTGAGATGGACTCTGCTAAAAGCCCAGACTTCCATGCTGTTTCAATGAGTGAAAAACACAAGGTGATCTGAAATGTTATCTGAGGAACACCTGGCAGACAGCATGTTTTTACACAAACAACAGTTTAAAAATACGCTTTACCCAGCTGCTGTGTGACTGTGGTCTTCATGATCATTTTAGAAGGGGTGGTTTGACATCAATTAGATTCTCTCATGTGGGAATCTGCCCTGAGACACACAAGTAATGTGTTGAGTCACGTTCATGGTTAAGACCTGGGATGAGGGGCCATGAGCTCGTCCCCTGCAGCTGCCCCAGCCTGGTTTAATTCTCTCTTCATTTCTGTGAGGTACACCACCATCTTTCCAGTATCATGCCTCTCTTTATATTTTTAATTTTTTGCTTAAGCTAATTTGAACTTGGCTTCAGTTGTTTGCATCCATTAAGACCTTGAGTTAAACAATGATAAGAAGGCATCTTCTCATTACAATGAGGGGGGAAAATTTTTTTCCTTCTCAGGAAGTTTGCCAGTAACAGAAGCAGCCTCAACCATCATAAAGAATTTCATCAAAATTTCAGTTCCAATTTGAAAAAGTCATGATTTGAACAAAAAGATGGGGGAACAAAAAGATGGCCCGTTTTATAGGCAAATGGTCAATTTCCAGTACTTAGTGACTTCCAGGACCTGGTGACACCAAATGCCACCACAGCCCAAGGTATTGCAGAAAAACAATTCTTCAGCTAAATTCTGATCACAGAAACAAAGTGGGGGGAAGAAAGGGGTCCGCTGGGTCTCATGGACCATCTGTCAAGGCAGCTGCTTGCCGTGAGCAGGAAGGCCAACAGATCAGCAGATCAGACTCGGGAAGTATTTTGAAAATTAAACCCAAAGTCACGTTGAGGACTCAAATACTAGGTGCGGTTATAGCCCCTCACTTCAAGCAAGGCATTGTGGGGTGAATAGGCTAATAAATGTGAAAAGGTAAGGGAGTTCATAAAATCAGAAACAAGCACGATTTTGTGCCCCCAATTTTAAGGTTCTAGACCTAGGGGGTCATCTCTTGAAGCCTGGAAGATATTGTTTGCGGGCGGCTAGAAGGAAGCCCTACTTTTTACTCTGTAGGGAGTAAACTCATGGAATGCACAACCCCGAGAGCTGGTCCTCTCCAAAATAAGAGGAAGTAGTGGAAAATAGATGCATACATGTAAGAGCCCCTTCCAATATACAGACACATAGATATACATACATACACTTGCGTGCACGCACAGACACACACACACACACACACACACACACACACACACGGCACTGAGTAGAACACGCCATTGGTTTAGCCCTGAGTAACATGACTTGCTCCCGTTTTAAATTAATGTTGGTGTTTCCCTGCACAGGGAAACAAGTGTTTAGGAGACTACTCTCTGCATAAGTATCATTGAGGATCAAGGAAGATGGCAGTACTCTTATATTATAGGCATATAATTGAAGGTGATTTAATTTTTAAAACAATATACCTTTACAAATAACTACAATAGTAACACAGTTCACCACTGACAATTTAAAAATAAGAAGTCTAGAAAGGAAAAGGAAAATCACCTGTAATACCACCACCCAGGTAGCACCCACGTCACAGCCTTGGTTTGTGTTCCACGCATATACACACAGATGCACAGGTTTTAAAAGAGAATTGAGATCATATTCTGTTTCAAAACTATTTTTTCATTTAATATGATGTGATCTATTTTTTTCTCGTGTCTTTCATTATTTTTGCACAACAGGTTCTTTACCTCATCACGTAGCAGACCCCACACGCATTGTACCGAACCACGCTGGCCTCTCCTCTGTTCCTCATTGCAGTGAGTTGAACTGGTGTGAAAAGGTACTTCTCACGAAGTTCACGGTAGTGAGGAGAACTGGACATGGAAAGGCAGGTCCACCTGCCAGGATCTCAGAATGTGACCTTATTTGGAGCAAGGGTCTTTGCAGATGTAATTAAGGTAAGGATCTCAAGGTAAGACCATGCTGGATGAGGGTGGACCCTAAATCCAGTGGCAAGTGTCCTTGCTTATAGGAGACAGAAAAGGAGATGACAGACCCTGGAGCAATGATGCATCTTCCAGCCACGAATTGTCAACAGCCACCAGAAGCTGGGGGAGAGGCATAGGACGGATCCCTCATTGTAACTGTGATAGTAAATCTTCTATTTTGAGATTTGGACCTCTGGTAGAATTCGATTTAACAAGTGTAATTTAACTTGAGACTTTTTGAAAGCTTTTTTTCTTCCTTTTCTTTGCCATCTTTCCACTACACCTTAATGACTCTGTTTACTATACTTTTACTGTGCATCCCAGTTTCAATGGCTCTATATACTTCAGCCTTGCAGGCCTGTCCTAGGGATTTGGGAGAGGTTTTTGCATGTATATGGGATTAACTCCTGGCTCAACTTAAATTTACATAACATATGCAAAGGTTGATAACCAACCCCAACAGACAAAGCTGAACTCAATAGAAGATCCCAAAACAGGCTGAAGCAATTTACATCCTGGTTGGAAAATATAAGACTTCATATGAAACAAAAACTTTGAAGCAATAGTCTCCAGCAGACTCTATCCAGCCAACCTTCCTCTTACTTTAATAAATCTTCCTTCTGTGTCTCTACGTGCCTAATGAATGCTTTCACCATCCACGAGCGAGCAGCCATGACACATCAGAGCCTCCAGAAGGAACCAACCCTCCTAACATCTTGCTTTGGACCTCTGGCCTCCAGAACTGAGAGAGACTATATTTTTGCTATTTTAAGCTGCCAAGTCTGTGGTACTTTGTCAAGGCTGCCCTAATTAACGAATAGGCCCACACACACCAAACTCACCTCAGGGCCTTTGCACGTACCATTCCCTCTGCCTAGGACGCCCTGCCCCTGGATTTTCACGTTGTTTGCTCTGTCTAGTCATTCATGGCTTAGCTCAAGGTCACTTCCTCATAGAGACCTTCCTCGATATCCCAGCCCCACTCCCTTTTTAGCCTGTCTCCCTACTTTGCTGTCTTCCGGATACTCATAGCTACCCCAAGTTCCCTTTCCAGGCTTGGGCACCTTGTCCGTTGTTCTAGTTCCACCAACCACCCCCAGAGCAGCGTCCAGCACCTAGTTGGTGCTTAATTCACAAAAGCTGATGGAATGCTTGAACAAATGAATGAATGTGAGTCGCTGGTTCTGAATAGATTGGAATTTCACAGCCGGGCTCCCTGCTGACTCAATGCATCAGAGACTGGGGAATCCCTACTTTCCTCTGAGCTCATCCCTGCCTCCCCTTCCTTTTAAGTTGGTGATCTCTGCTTTTTCACTTTCTACCTCTAGGAATTGATTGGAGAACCAGATAAGCAAAGTCCTCTGAAAACATGTAAGAAATTCAGAACTGTCCTACCTTCCTTCATTGACTGCCATTCAACTGGGACTGGGAGTCTGAATATCTACATTTTTCATCTGCATCTAAGTCAGAATGTCAAAGCAAGCCTCATCTTGCTCAAGAGTCAAGGAGTGACAGAAGCTGGAAATGAAAGCATAACAGAAACTTGGACCGATCACAGACTCAAACCAGTACATCTCCTTTCCATCCTGGAGCGGGGAACTGAAACTATTCCATAGGAAGTTCTTTCTTCCCCCCTCTATGCAAAAATCCCAGTCTGACCTGATTCCTTTTTAAATATACAAATAGTAATAGCAATATTCACCGAACTCTACATAAAATGGAAAGTGCTCTTGTAATCCTGTCTGGAACTACTCTTCTGAATTAAATGTGTTTTATTTGTCCCGTCCTGGTCCCAATGCATATGGAGTTTTTACTTAACTGTCTTGTGTGGCAGCTCAGCGTCCGCGTCGTTTCTTACTTGACAGTAGACGGCATTTGTCTACCAGGACACAGTTCACAACCCATAAAGGTCCCTGCTTAAGTAAGAAGTCCCTTTCTGTGAACCATCACCCAGACACACGCAACACCAGACTGTGTGTCTCATATCAAAGTTTATTGAAGTGGTAGATTTTTTTATTAAGTACAGAAACACGGGCAAATGAAGCGGGAGGAAGCCTCTTCCTTAACCACTGGGCAGCATGTCCCTTTTAATGATAAAAACAAACACAGATGGGAAGCAGCTCTTTTCCCTGAAGCCTTTTTAGCTGTTCAACTGTCAAATTAGTGTCAACAAGAGAGAAATGGATTAGTTGCAGGTTAGGGCACAAATGCCATTTCCTTTCCCTTAGCAACACTGCTTGTTTGGCTCAGTACCTCTCGGGACTGATTCCCTTTTTACCAGCACTGGAAACTCGGCCACTCATCAAAGGTCATGAGTCTCTTTGTCTAGTCCGTTCCTGCTAACGCTTGGCTAAAAAGATGAATCGATCCCACGGAACCCAGGTGATCTACTGGCTGGTATAACGATGCCAGGGCTCCCTCCCATTAACGATAACTCCCCTCCAGTCACTTAGCTCTGCTTTTCCCAGCGGGAGCCGCGAACAGGCTCGGCATGGCCCCGGGAGCTGAGAACCATCCGAGGCTCAGGCAGGTGAAGGAAAGAGGCCCATGAGTCACACAGGTACCGGTGGATAGCCCTGGCTCCAGCTCCGCTTGGCAGAAACGTGGACGGTTTTGCCATCTTCAGTTCTGCAAGTGTCTGAGATGGAATGGAAGTTTCAGATGCATAGAAACTTTATCCTCCATTCCTCCAAGATGTCTGTGTGACAATCTGCAACCAAGCGGCCCACTCTGCTGCACCGCTTCTCTAAATCAGATTCTCTGAATCTGGAAGTCCCAGGAAACCTCAGGCCGAGTCTAGTGATACTACTGTGTGCTCCAGCCCAACTGTTTCTCCAGAGATCCTGGTTTTTGGTGACAATCTCCCTTCTTGGCGTGATGGTTTTAACGAGAGGCTGGAGTCAAATACGAGGGGCTCCATGGCTCACTGGGGTTGGCCATTAAAGCCCCTGGCACACTCCTGCTCACAGTCAGATCCCCCGTGAGCTCCACGCTTGTGCTCCGGTTATTCTCTAGCCCCTCCGGCGTCTTCTTCTTCTGGAGGCAGCGGTGGATCAAGGTGGAGAAGAAGTTGGGGAAAGATGGGCTGGAGAAGTAATACACCAGAGGGTCCAGCATGCTGTTCATATAGGTGAAGCTGAGGGTGATGAAAAACGCCAGGTCGACCGAGCGATAAATGTCACAGTTCTTCGTCCCCATAGTGTGCAGGAGCCAGAAAATCCGCATGCGCACAGCCACACTGGGCAGGAAGCATATGACGAAGACCACGGCCACCACCATGATGAAGTTGATGGCCTTCTTGATCTTCGCATGCCTGTCCATCTGTCGCTGCCGCAGGCTCCAGACGATCCTGACCGTGCAGAACAGGATGATAGCCAGGGGCAGGAAGAACTCCAGGAGGAACATGGCATCGTGCCACCTGAAGGTATGACAGATGCTAAAGCTGCTGCACAGATTGGCATCGCGGTTCCGGATCATCATCTTGTTGTACAGGAGGTGGACGGTCAGGCCGATGGTGAGGGCCCACAGGAGGCAGGAGACGATGACCGCCGTTCGGTTGGAGATCTTGTTCAGAGCGTGGTGCGGGTGGACCACCCGGAAATACCTGTCCACGGCCACCACGGTGAGGAAGATGATGCTGCCTTGGCGATTCATGGCCAGCATGAAGAGCATCAGCCGGCAAGGGATGTCCCCGAACTTCCAGTCCCACTTTCTCACATAGTTGTCCGTCAGGAACGGCAGGCAGATGATCAGGAGAAAGTCAGCCACGGTCAAGTTGAACAGGAAAATCCGGCTGGATTTCCAGGACTTGAGGTGGAAGCAGAAAATCCAAAGGGCAAAGCCATTGCCCAGAAGCCCTAACACGAACTCCAGCACCAACACCGGTGGCAGGACGTTGGCGATGAATTGGTCCCGGAACACACAGCAGTTCTTGTTGTGGATCTCCAGAAAGTGAGTCTGCGGGTGGTACGGGTTCATGAGTGGATCGCGTGGGGCCCCGGGAGCGCCTCACCTAGTGAATGCTCAAGGAAAGAGGTGTGTGTCTGTGTGGCGAACGTGTGGCTCAGTGTCCGCCTTTATGTCATGTCAGGGTGTTGAAACAGATGACTGAATGGTTACCAGGAAACTACGAAATCGCAAAAAAAAAAAAAAAAAGAAGCCAGCAAGGCTCTTATGCAACCTGCTGTTTGCATAAACAAGTAATAAAAATCCCCTGGCCAGACAGGAACCCGCAAAATTCTCTAAAGGTAAAGGATAAGTTTAGGCAAGCCGACTGTCATGTGTGAATTACTGAAAAGTGGAGGGCATCCCACGTATGCAGAGTACTTCATGTTGGAAAATTAATTCATCGTCATGCGGTTGGCTTACATAGTGAGCAAAACAGCAGATGCAATAAATAATAACTTACTGTGCTAAACAGCATGGTTTTCCAGAAATATTAAGAATGAGTAGGAAATATTAGCGTGCATCTGATTTAGGAAACAGCAAGCATGTTATTTCTTTTGGAAAGGCCGAGAGATAGTAATTGTCTATTTTATGAGGAGAGTGCGTTACATTTGTTCCCATGCCATCTTCTCTGTACAAATGTGGCTTGCTTTTCCACACCAGAACTGCAATTAATCTCTAG
Organism: Rhinolophus sinicus; assembly: GCF_057876585.1. Lineage (NCBI taxonomy): Eukaryota > Metazoa > Chordata > Mammalia > Chiroptera > Rhinolophidae > Rhinolophus > Rhinolophus sinicus. Next base: position 36,039,122 of record NC_142509.1, read on the forward strand.
TGAGCGAAAGAAACAAAAAAAGTAACTTGAGAGCAGCATAAAATTTCATAAGATGCCCGAAAACTTGAACCTAGTTTGCATTGCCAGTGGTATGTTACAATAAGTTGGGGGTTTTGTTTGTTTGTGTTAAATGTTGATATGTTTCCATGCTCTAGTGACTTATGTTTAAGTACGTGATTTTAAAAAAATTAATAAGCTTTATTTTTAGAGCAGTTTTAGATTTACAGTCAAATTGAGCAGAAAGTGCAGAGATTTTCTGTACACCCCCTGTTTCTCTTCCCACAGACTCCCCCACTTAGTATGTGATATTTTAAAAGCCCCATTTTTGGAAAATTAAACTCAGAGGAGAGGACCTCAGAGGACTTCGGACTCTGCCTCCCAGCAGGTCACCATTTCACGCATCGTTTCTTTGCTTTCCAGGATAATTGGGTGTAATCCTACAGAACAGTTCTACCCTGTGATATTTGAGTCTATTGAATTCATGCTTTTGCTAGAGGTTTCCGAATTGTGTTGCTTCTACTTTGAGTTAGAAATAGGAAATTTGTTTCTTCAGTTGCACACCCAGGTTTGCTACTAGAGGTTTGTAAACTCTTGACAGTAGATTAGTCAGGATGATCGAATATTCGACTGCCCTGGGAACCAGACATACTTGATGATGAAGGCAATGTTGGCAGCTACGTCCCAGGGAGCTTCCTGTGTGTCAGACCCCACACTCAGTGCTTTAACGACGGTATCTTGTTTTACCCTGACTGTGGTCCGTGAGGTAGGGACTGGGAGTGACTCAGATTTCCAAATGAGGAAAGTGAAGCTCAGAGAGGTTGGTCATATACGGAAGGCGACAGAGCTAATAAGAGCAGAGCTTGCGAGTGGATCTGGCGCTGGTTTCAAAGTCTGTCGCTGACCATCACACACACTATCTCTTAGGATGTGATTGCCTCGTCTATAAGGCCGCCCTGGATTGAGGTCACATTACGTGGGTGTCTTAAGGCTCTAGTGAAATGACTGGTATCTGTTTTGGGTCCTTGCTGCTCAGGAATATCATGTTTCCTTCTGGGATGAATGTAGACTTTCCAGTGATCTTTATAAAGTAATCCTAAGGGTCTGTTAACTAAAAGTCAGAAAAACCATTATTAACGAGAGTTCTTTCTGGGAGCTAACATTGGCCAGGGACCCTCCCTTTCTAAATTTTACAATATTTGGTTTCTTTTTTAAACAATAGTCCTGGATAACATTAGAAAAGCAGAACAATGAATATTGTTACATTTGAAAAAAGAGAAAAACTGGAGAGGATGGTAGCTTGTTCTGGATCCGTGAAGACTTTTAACCCCTCAACTTCCCCAAGTGTAAACTGAGGACTTAGATGACCCTCAGACTTCCTTCCAGCTCTTCCCTTCTATGAGTGTGATTCTAAACCAAAGTTCACGTATGCTCAGGCAGAGTATAAATTCTGGCTCCTCCCCCAACACACACAGCCTGCCCCTGGATTCTGGTGCCTGCTACGGGATTTCCCTTCTTCCCGCTGCACCGTGGGCGTATTTTGTCTTATGTGTGTCCCTTATTTATGTATGTATTTATTTTTCTTACTAGTGCATGAGTTGCACAGAAACTTGTTACTTGTTATGAGTCATTTCAATGGCTAAGGCAGTGAGCTGAGGCAGTGATTCCACTGAGTTTTGTGGAAACTCCACTTAAAATCTCTGACTTCCGCAATAAACTTGACCCTCCATGCCCCTTCAAGCCATAGTTTCTCAGTCTAGTCGTGTAGGACGCAGCTCCCTGGCCCATGCTGGTACTATGAGCCTTGCGCCCCCCCGGGCTGAGGCAATCGGTCACAGGTCGGCCCACAGCAGCTCACGGCAGCTCTTGCCGGCTGCCGGTCACTCACGCTGGCTGCCGGCCGCTCCTGGCAGCAGCACTCAGCAGCCCGCAGCAGCTCACACCGACGTCCGGCTGCTCACGGCAGCCCAGCTCCAGGGAGAGCCAATGTTCACAATCTTAGCTGTAGAGGGTGCAGCTCACTGGCCAATGTGGGAATCGAACCGGAGACCTCAGCATTAGGAGCATGGCTCTCCAACCACCTGAGCCACCAGGCCGGCCCTATGTATCTTATTACTGCTTGAAATGTGTGCCACTGAACTGGATGGAACCATTTTTTTTTTTTTTTAGTTAAAAATAATAGTAGCTACCATATATCAACAGTTTGTTCTGTGCCAGGTACTGTGTTATGTAACCTCATTAATTCTCACAAAAACCCTGTGAGTGATGTGCTGATATGATCACCATCCCCATGTTACAGACCAGCAAACCAAGGCTTATGGAGGTTAAGTGATTCACTGTTTGTATTTGAATTCTCATTCTTTGCTCTCAAGGGTCTACGGGTTGGCTGGGCTCAGCTGAGTGGCTCTCATTTGGGGTCGCTCAGATGGCAGCTAGATTCAAGCAGGACGCCTGGGTTTTTCTCCCTCTCCATATAGTCTTGTGTCTCTCTATGTGGCATCTCTATGTGGCATCTCCACACAGCCTCTTCACACGTTCTTTCCACAGAGTAGGCTAGACGTCGTATAAGGCTACTGACTCAGGGCTTCCAACTCACACAAGCAGACCTTCTTAACAATGCCTGGGCTCAGAAATTCCAGAACATCGCCTCCACTGCATTCTGTTGGTTAAAGCAAGTCACAGAGCCAGTCCACACTCCACTGAGAGGGGCCCCTAAGGTTGGGAGGACCGGAAGCAGAGTTCATTGGGGACATTGTAGGAGACTTGCCCCTGCAGATGGCAAATGACATTGAGTTGGGACATGTGGCTAGTGGGAAATAAGAGACCTCTGGACTTATAATGAAGATGGTGAAGTACGAGGAAGCTGGTGGTACTGACTGGCAGGGGCATATGAAAAGAAAGAAGAAGGGTATTTCAGGGTTTTGAAACGTAGTGTTGAATTTAATGTTAAAAACCTAAGGGGAAACCAGAATAACCAAATAACCTTGAAAAAGAAGAACAAAGTTACAAAACTCACACTTCCCGATTTAAAAACTTACTGCAAAGCTACTATAATAAGACAGTGTGGTCCTGGCATAGGGTGGACTATAGAACAATACGGCAGAACTGAGAGTCCAGAAATAACCCCCGCACTTACAGTCAGCTGGCATTTAAAAGGGTGCTAAGACAAATCAATGGGGACGCAGAGTCTTTTTCATAAATGCTGCTGGGACAACCAGAGGGGCACGTGCAAAAGAATGAGGTTGGGCCCCTTCCTTGCACTGTACATAAAAATGAACTCAAAATAAATCATGGACAGACTTAAATGGAAGATGTGAAATTCAGGTGTGAGAGTAAGAGTAAGTCAGTCTTCATGACCTCGGCTTAGGCAAAGCCTTCGTAGGCACAACACCAGACACGCACACAGCAACAAAAATTGTCACTTAACAGGAGTAGTTTTTTGTTTGTCTTTTGTTTACAAAAACAAGGAAAAATGCTTATTAAACAAGCAAGACAAATAAGAGCCTGTTGGCAGGAGTGCGGAAGAAGGCTTTTCATCCATTGTTGCTGGGAGTCTAAGTTGGTTCAGCCTTGTTGCTGGGCAACGTGGCGGTGCCTATAATGATTATAACATGAGCTAATACAAGATAATAATAAGAGCTAATAGAAATAGTGCTTGCTGTGTGATGGGCACTGTTGTAGGTGCCTTATGCATCTAAACTCAGTATCACAACCACCCTTTGGGGCAGGCACTACTCTTGTCCTCATTTTACAGACAAGGAAAGTAAAGCATTGAGAGATTCTGGAACGTGGCTGAGGTCGCCCAGCTAGTAAGTAAAGGAGAAAGGATTTGAGCCCAGATAGTCTGGCTCCAGGGCTGTGTTCTCAGCCACTGTGCGCGCCACCTCACCCACGATGCCTGTCCTTTGACCCAACAATTCATGTCTAAGAATCTAGCTTCCCAAAACTCTGCCACACGTGTCCGAAGATATATCACTCAGAATATTCACCATAGCTTGGTGGCAATAGAGGAAAATTGGAAATAATTCACATCCGTTAAAAAGCCGTTAGTAAATAAACTATATGGGGTTTGTTTATACAATGATATATAGTTAAAAACAATGAACTTGATCTCTGCTGATGTAGGCAGCTATTCATGATAAGAAATACCTTGCAAAACTATGTATGTCAGTCTTTACTGTATATACATGTATGTGATATCTTGCTTTAGCCAGACATCACAAAGACGCATCATCTGTGTGCAGGTGTGTCTATACCCCAAATGTTACGTCGTCACTTCTAGGAAATGAGATTAAGAGGAGTGAAAGGAAAACGTTTACTTCTTACTTTATAGATTTGTGTGTTCTTTGAATTTTGAACAAAAACATACATGTGCCTTCTGTAATAATAGAAGTTTAATTCTTTTTTTAAAAAGAAGGGAATCTGAAAGGCTAGTTACCAATCTTCTGTCCAGAAGGGTTGAGAACAGACCCTTTTCTCCCCAGATCTCATGGCTTGTCGTCTGACCAGGTTGGTGCAGCCCTGCCTGGCCTTTTCATTCCTGTCTCATCGATTTCCTGCAGTTCCCACTCCGCTGTCACCTCTCTCCTCTCTAACTGGGACACCTTTCCCCACTGAGTCATCTAGTTGCCTCCTGTCCGTCCTTCACAGCTAAATTCAGGAGTTATTTCCTCTGAAAAGCCTCCTCCCACCCCCAACCCAGGATTAAGGGCCCCTGGGTTCTCCTGCAAAACTCTTTGTTGACCACTCGCAAAGCAGTTACCCTGAATGGTAATTTTATTTTTTCCTCGGCCTCTGCAATAGGGTGGCCAGGGGATATGTTTTTCATTGTTTCTCCGCTGTGTCCATTACAGAGCTGGTGCCTAATCAATGTTCCTTGAAAGAAGGAGTGAATGAATGAATGAATCTTCACAAGGAATAAAATATTGACCCCCTTCCCACTCCCACTGTTCATCACAGGTGGCTAAATCCAGATGAGGCCCATGTGTGAGGCCACGGGTTTACTCCATCTGACTATTTGTATATGTAGAGAGATGGTCCTAGCTTCGTGGATGAGCTCAGAAGGGTCCTGTGGTTAGTTTCATGCTCTGCGGTCACCACCTTGAAATGCTTAATACTTTTTGAATAAGGGATCTTGCATTTTCCTTTTGCACTGGGCCCTGCAAATTACGGAGCTGGTCCCAAGCCATTTATGCACTCACTGTGATGACCAGGTCTTGAGTCATGCTGGATTAGAAGTGCATTTGTGTCTGGGGATTAGAAGACTGAGAAGGCAAGCAAGTTGAGACCAGGCATGACAAAGTGGCCAGGTGCCCACCTTGCTGTAGCAACATTAACAATTGGCTTAACCCCTTGTGCCCCAGAGCTCTAATCCCATCTAAGCAGCCCCTGCCAGTTTGGTGACTTCAGACCCTACCTTAACCGTTTCACTTTTAATAAAGGGTAAAGACACCCATTCTGAGACTAGACCAGAACTAAAATTTTTATACTGTCAGCACCAATAAAAGGTACCTCTTATTCCATAGAATTCCTATAGAATATATGGTTTCATATCCCTTCTAGCTTTTATGTGACTTCCTGAAAGAGAAAGAGAGAAAACATTTTCTTTTAAGTGATTACACTTTGCTATTGCAGGTAGTTTCAACAAAGCTATGTCGACGAAGCTACACTCTTCTTTACAATTTCTGAAGAACACTTCCTAGTAAGATTTATTTTTCGTCACATTCTATGAATTTAAAAAGGGAAGCAAAATTAGTCATGCGGTGTTTGGGGTTTTGGTTCATTTTTTTTCCGTTTTGTTTGTTCTTGCTGTTTTTTAGTGCGAACCACTGCCTACCATGAGCTTCAGGATTTTTTTAGACTTTTTTTCCCCGGGAAGATAAAGTCTTCCGAGTCATTTAACATAGAGTCACACATCGGACAAGGAACTTGCTTTAGGAACCCAAGTTTATTAAGATGGAGCAACAAAGGAGCAGCCCAGGGAAGAATTAGATCGATTACATTTTGCTATTCCAGGTAGTTTAAACAAAGCTGTGTCATTAAACAAAGCTGAATAGCATTAGAAGCAGTAGTGTGTGTTTTCACAGATTTCTCTCATGATGACATATGCTTCTTTGATGCTGATAATACTCCTGGCATTCACTCTTCAGGGGGCAGCTGGGAAGCAGAATTCAGGTAGTGACTGTGGAGCAGCTGTGAACCCAGAGGGAAGTTACTGCTGTGCCTCAGTGTCTTTGTGTGTAAAGCGTGGTAACATAAAAAGCCATAATGTGGAGTACTTACTGCCAGACACAGTGTTTAATGCTGTTCGTGCACTCATTCAAGTGTCTACTGAGTACCTACTATGTGCAGGCGCTGGGGATATGACCGTGAGCAAAGCCCTCCATCCTTCCGGATCTTGGAGTCCTTGAATCTGCCCAACGGCCTTTTGAAGTCAATACTATTATTACCTCTGTTTGACAGATGAGGAAATTAAAACTAAACGTGGTGAAATAAAATTGGCCTCCAGATCACACGTCTAGTAAGTGGCTGAGTTGGGATTCATGCTTAGAGTCATCCGACTTTCCACAGCCTGTGCCTTTCATCATAGGCTGTGCGGTGCCTATGAAAAAGGAACGAGGGGAGTTTTGAGGCCAAAGAACCAGAAGCTGGTGAGGTCCTTACGTGCAGAGAGTACCCTGGGGATTTGAGAAAGTGTAAATAGAGGTGCCAAGGACGCCTGTCCCCACTTTCGGCTTGAGGACTGAGCAAAGGTTGGCTTGGAATCCTCCCTCATCCCGGGCAGGGTGGCCTGTCATTTCATAGAATCGTTTGGTTTGGAGGGTTCCAGGTACATATGTGAGAGACTCGTGTATAAGGGATATTTACTTTTTCCACCCTTTGGTGTTTGTCCAGAATCCTGCAATAAGAGGAAAACACTGGTGTTTGCAGAAACTGGTCTAGAAACTATATGTGTTGAAAAAAGGTGAAGGTTAATTAACCTCTCTGTTTGCCTCCTCCCCAAAAAACTTTGCTGTCATACAAGAGTGGACCAACAAGCTTCCAGGTAAAAGGGACATAGCACAGTGCCTGGCACAAACTATGAATTCAGTAAATACGAGAATGAATGAATGAATGAATGAATGAATGAATGAATGAATGAATGATTTCAACTCATGAATAATTTCAACATAACAAGCAGGTGAAAGCAATTACTCTGGACTCCGCACTTCCCAAAGGCCAGGGGACTTTTTTCAAGCACACAGCTCCCACTGGAAAAATCAGGGCAGGTAAACATATCCCTCAGCATGTTCTCTGAAATGCCAAGACTTGCAGAAAAATGTGGAGCCCAAAAACGGTCAGAGCAGATTGTTTTGCTGTCATTCTTCTTGGGCTACTGAGAAGTCAAATGAACAGAGTCCCCTCTACCTCCCCACACACACCAGATGAAAATCATAGGAATCAAGACATTCCAATCTACAGAGCCTCACTCAGCCTGAAATAAAAGTACTGACTTAGTCCGGTTTCTGTTTTCCAAGACAAGTAATGATTTAAGGTCAGAGGATAGGAAATACTGATAAGTCATTAAATTCACTAACTCCCCCCGGGGGGGGGGACACGACCGGTTTAAACACTTGTACCTATTTACCCAGCCGGTTAAAATTACACAGGAGCCAAGCTCTTCCTAGTCCCGCCCCTCCCACCTGCCCCCCTCCCATCACACACCTGCCCCTTGCCCCCTATCCTTGTAATAAAGATCATATAAACTCACTTCTCGACTGGGACCTTCCAAAAAGGCATCGTAGCCTAAACTTTGTTTCCAACAGAGTGAGAATAGAGTTGAGAAAGGGCAGCATTTTCAAAGCCCCTCAACCCCTCAGCATGAATTATTTCTAAGTCGCCAGTCTGTTCTCGATTTCGTCTGTCTGTTTCATTGCCGGTTCAACACATGTGGAGACCCCACGGCACATCAGACTGGCTTTGCAAGCTGTTTGCCACACTGGTGCAACTCTTGCGACAGAGGTTTGAAATCGGCGTCTCCTCTGGCCTCTGTGTCTTGGAGCGTCCTGGTCGCTTGGGTCTCAAACTGCGGATTTTGAGCTTGGTGTAGAATTTGGGGAACGAGGGACTTGAAAAATAATACACCAGGGGGTCCAACATGCTGTTCATGTAGGTGAAGCTGAGGGTGATGTGGAGGGCGACGTGGACAGAGGGGTTGCAGGCGCTAGAGGGCACCGTCCAGAGGAAATACAGCCTGGCTGACACGCTGGGCAGGTAGCACGTGACAAACACGGCCATCACCACCATAATGAACCGCATAGCCTTCTTCATCCGAGTCTGCCTCGCCAGCTGCTGCCTCTGCTTCAGGCTCCAAATAATCTTGAAGGAGCAGAACAAGATGATGCCGAGGGGCAGGAAGAACTCCAACTGGAACATGATGTCATGCCAGCCATTGGCCGACTCCATGATGAAGCTCTCACAGGATATGGTCTTCTCTTGCACACACAGGTGGTTCTCCATCAAAAGATACAGGGTCCCCAGGATGACCATGGTCCAAAGGGAGCAGACGATGCCAGCCGCAGTCCGGTTGGAGATGGTGTTCAGCATGTGGTGGGGATGGACCACCTTGAAATATCTGTCCACGGCCACCACCGTGAGGAAGACGATGCTCCCCGCCCTGTTCATGGCCAGCATGAACAGCACTACCCGGCAGGGAATGTCCTCAAAGGTCCATCGTCTGTCTCTGCGGTAGTAGTCTGTCCGAAAGGGCAGGCAGATCATGAGAAGGAAGTCGGCCACGGCTAAGTTGAAAAGGTAAATAGTGCTGGGTTTCCAGGTCTTCATGTGGAAGCAGAAACCACATAAAGCGATGCCGTTGCCCAGGGCACCAAGCACAAATGCCAGGATCAGCAGCGGTGGCATCACCCGCGAAATGGGGTCCCCCTCAATGAGGCAACACGATCCGTTGTCCATGGTGGGCAGAGGACAAATGCTCTGTGTGCCGGGCAAGCCCTGGAGTCCCCACAAAGACACAGGTGCTTATCTGAAGGCTGCCACTCACCCAGATGCTATTTTTCTAACTTCTTCACCCTGGGATGTAGGTACCCACCGCACATGTGGGTGGATGCAGCCACAAAGGAGAACAGAAACTTGAGCCAGGAAATGAGCCTCAGGGAAGTCCTTTCTCCAGAGCGTGGGTCACAAGCTGCCTGTCTCCCCAACAGCCTGAGCATGTAGCACGGTAAGGCTTTGAAATGCATGTAATTTCGTGCAAGTGGTCATTTCTGGGAAGCGACCGGGAGGTCCAATGAGATTCATGCTGGAGAGGAGTTGTTGGGTCCAGCCCCAGAACGATTTTTATTTCCAGCCTCACTCTTTTCCCGCAGACTCTCTCTGTGCTGGAGAGCCGCAAAGCTGCCCAGAAGGCACGAAAAGAGTTTGTTTGTCCTCCCTCCCGGAGGAGAAATACAAACATTTCCTGCAGCCAATCTGGGCCTCTGTGTTGCTTTCCTCCCTAACCTTTGCCTGACTGCCCGTCCTCTCTCTCATCCCATGGGGCACTCCCAGGCAGTGCCAGAGACCGAGGCTCAGAGCCATTTCCTGTGCCCACACCCAAAACCAGCCTTCAAAAATCAGAAGGGTCTGTGGAGGAAAAAAGTGCTAAAAACCGCATTTGTTGGGTGTTAGAAAAGTTCTTTGAAGTGTTTCTGCCTCCCCTCCCCTCCATTCACACCTCCCACCCTTTGCCTCCTTCCTTGGATCCAAGTGACTCGTTGCGCAACCAGCAAGACTGTACATCCCAAGCCATTTCTCATATGTCCGTCTCCATAAAACAGCCTCTGTGGGAGCCAGTTCCTCCCTGTGCTGTTTGCAAAAGAGTATTTGGCTCTGAGTTTCCCACTGGCTGTTCAAAAGAGCCAAGCACCGTGATACATCGGTTTTTAATTTTAATTATGTGCTGAGCCCATTGGTGGGGACGCATGAGGGTTGGGGCCATTGGTCCAAGAGTCTATCTCTAAAATAATCATGGGTAAAATTAGACTGCACCAAAGATCAGAGTCTGCTAAATTTTCCTGTCCTTTGACTGTAGAAGTGACTTACGTGCCCTGTGGCTTTCCAGCTCCCAGCGTAGGAGAGGGGTGAGGACAGGGAGTGCTTTGGAAGCATGCATGCCTCCTTCTGTCGCTGATTAAAACTAAATTCTTCCCTCTGAATCCTAGACTCCCAATTAGCCTGACAACAGTCTCTACTCACTGCCCTTGCCCTAGCACCGACCACTGTCACCTCCTAGCTGTTGAAACGAGTCCATTCCCTGTAATTCCTCTCCCATACTACAATGTGATTTTTTTCTGAAGTACAGATATGATCATATCCCTTTTTTCCCCCCTCACTTAACAGCCATCAATCATTAGCTCCCTCCGATCTGCCAAGGTGATAGCTATATAGCCTGTGAGCCATATCTGGTTCGAAAACCGGTTCAATTTGGCCCACATGTTTAAAAAAACTAGGACTGTCCTAGAAAAAACCTGTATTTCCAGCCTCTCCTGGGAAACTGGAAGATCTGGCCACACTTGGCCAAAAATCCCACATAGTAACAATCGGCTAGAGCTGAGAGTCGCTGCCCCCTTGAGATGGCCAAGAAGTCTCTATTTTGCCACAGCCCCCACCGCTCCCTATTACCTGGTCAGCTTCACTCATTCAAATGCCTGATCTCTGGGATTTTGAGTTTGTCACCTCTGCCTTAGGATAAAGATCGCATTCCTTGGCTTAGTATACAAGGCCCTTCACAGATGGGTCCCAAACTACCTTTCCTGCCACTTTCCTCCTCACTTGTTAGTCTCGTAACTTCTAATAAATAAGTGTGTCAATCCAACGTCTACGTTTAGCTCCCCCACTAATCCAAAAGGTCCTTGGAGACAAAGTCTATTTTCTTGGCAGGAAGGGGATGGAATAAAGATCTGGATAACTACGTCCTGCTTTTCATGAGAGCTCATAGCAGCCACTTTCACTGGGGGAGAAGGGGACCTTCGTGATTCTCTGAGGAGGTGTTCACTGTTGTAGGCTATAGCACCCCAAGATGAGGTTGGCTGGAGAACCCTGAATACCTTAAGAAGGTTAGGCTGGATTTTTCAGCAAATGGAAAATATTCTTCATCTGTGTTAGCAGATACCTCCAGATTCTTGTAAACACAAGGGCTTCCCTTTCTTGCGTGACTGACACTGGCCTTTCTTTGCCTCATCCTTTCTGTCTTGTCAAATTGATACCAGGTTTTATTACTGATCTTATTTTTATTCCTAGCTATTAATTACAGTGCCTGATGCAAAGTAGAGGCTTTGTTGATTTAAAATGGTTTATTCACTCCTGAAACTAATATATTATTTTATACCAAGTCACTTAAAAAAAAGTAAATTAAAGTGTAAAAATAACATACATAAAAATAAAATTAAAATGTGCATTAAGTGAATCCCTCAAGGTGTTTTTGCTAGATGCTTTCAGGGTTCCCCAAATGAGGAAACTATTACCTGCCGTCTGGAGCTCAGTTTTTAGGGGAGGAAATAAGACAAATACGTAAATAACAATAAAGCAAAGCAAACAGAATAAGTAGTTTAACACAATATTTTCCAAAATGTGGTTGACACACCACAGAGGATAGGCAAGATTATTTTAGGTGACACAAAGTAATATACATACACATGTATTTTGACTTTATAGCTATGACTTTATTTTAATGTGTGTTTAAAAAACACACATTGGAGTTTTGTGAGAGAGAATTGTTAACATTTCTAGGGGGCAGAAACAGAAGGAACAGACATTCCAGACAAAATGCAGATCATGGAAGAAGTAAGACTGGAGGGGGTATATGAGGAATATTCGAGGACGTTGAAATTTGGAGTCTATTCACAGAGCTGTAAGTAATAAAACAGGCCACCACTGTTGAGTGGGGGCAGTTTTGCAGGAGACCTTGAATTCAGTGGCAGTAGGGAGCCATTTTTTAAGTAAATAGTATTGTAAAGGATTGTGTGAATAGTTGAAAGAGAGAATGGCAGTAACAGGAACAGGTTTTTGTTCCTGCCCCTCCCCTAATCCTGCAAGCCCTGAGGACACAGTACTGTCCCTCGTTGTCACTTGGGAATTCTGCAGGCTTGGAACCTGTGTTTTCTCTTTCTAGTGTGTTCCAACGGGAGCCTTGGTGGGGATATTATCCAGATAACTGAAGCGCCACTCCCTTAAGCATCAACACTTAAAAAAAAATGTTTCTCAAACCTCTTTCTCCGATTCCACGCCAGAACCAAAGGAACTTAGTGCCAGCCACCAAACAGCTGAAGCTGTAAGCTTGGTTCCCTCTTCTTCCTCACTCACCACCATCTCCACTCTGCTGGTCAGAGGCCCTAAGTCTCTCCACGCCCACTGCAACCACTTTGGCTGGTCTAAGGTTCTGGAGGAATGCAGCTGCCTCCTGATGGGCCCTCCTGCTGCCTGTCTTGCTTCTCCTCCAATCCGTTCTCCGAAACTCAAATCTGCTGTCATTGCTCATCTGGTCGAATGCTCCAGTGACTCTGGGTTTGTCCTTAGCGGGGGAATTCAAGATGGTTAATAAGGCTCCACAGAACTGGCCTCAACGGCTCCAACATGAGCCATGACTGTATTTAGTATCCAAAGACTGTCCTACAGGGACCACTGGGGGCATACTTCCTTCCCTCCTAGTCCTGAATAACTCCTCTTTTGTCAGCATCAGCCTAGATCAGTGTCTTCCAATAGAACCTTCTACAAGGATGGAAATGTTCTGTAGTAGACATGTAGCTTTTGAGCACTTGAAATGGGGCTAGTGGGAACTGAATTTTCAGTGTTAGTTCATTTCAATTAATTTAAAATTTAAAACCACTTGTGGTTACCAAACAAGAATCCCAGGACACTACATCCTCTAACCCCCAAGCCTTCTGGGAATTTCCCTATCCGGTCTGGGTTAAGCCCTCCTCTCTGCACCATCTCTGCCACTCACATACCATGAAGTATTATAAGGGTTTACTTGTGCGTCCTCTCCCAGCTCCCCATCTCTGCGAAGGCTAACACTGGGTCTGATTTAGCTTTGCATGCCCGGAACCTAGCCCAACACCTGCCATCAAGCTCAGTATGTCTTGAGTAAGTGAGTGAACTAGTGAACAAATGATTCCAGACCTTTGCAATTTACTTCTTCTTCTGGCTGTGAGGACACACCCCTGAACAGGAAGGGCTGGTTGAAAGAACTTATGGAAACACCAGCCAGGCTGACCTGGCATGCTCCTGGGCCCTGCCATGCCAACTCCTCCGATAGCTTATAAGATAACGTTTCATTTTATATGTGACAGGGGCAGGAAGTGGACATTTCTGCCGTGGCTGCCTGGCAGGTGTCAGGAGGAGAAACTGTCTGCGGTAGTATTTTGAAAAGACACGTTTGTGGGTGCCTCCTTTATCCCCACATACTGCCACACTCACAACACTTCTGTCGCCAAGTGTGTGGGATATTTTTCCCACACTAAGCAGTTCTCTGTGACACCAACTGCAATTGCAATTCCCTTCAGTTCTGGCACCAACCAGAGTGAGTGCAGACCCCACAGGTTGAGGGTTCAGTCCCACGAGACTGCTCCCCACTTCAGATGTGGGTCCCCAGGTTACCCACACTTTCTGCCTGACTTGGCTACCATTTGAGGTTCCCATGACCTCCCTCCTCAGATTCCATCGTATGTTAGAACGGCTCACAAAACTCAGGGAAACACTCACTTATGTTTACTAGTTTATTAAATAATCAAGACTATGATAAAGGATACAGATGAACAGCGAGAGGAAGAGGTACATAGGGTGAGGTCTGGAAGGGTCCCAAGTGCAGGAGCTTCTGTCCCATGGAGTTGGGGTGCATCACCCTTCTAGTTCATGCACGTGTTCACCAACCCAGAAACTCTCATATTTTGGGGATTTTTATGGAGGCTTCATCACCTAGGCATCACCCATCGTTAACTCCATTTCCAGCCCCTCTCTCCTCTCTGGAGAATGGGGGGTGGGTCTAAAAATGCCAAGCTTCTAATCGTGGCTTGGTCTTTCTGGTGACCAGTCCCCATCTAGGAGCCCACCGAAAGTCACCTCATTAGGACAAAAAAATGCTCCAGGAGCCGAGCTGCGCCCTCCACAAACTAAGACTGAAAGGACAACAACTTGACTTGGAAAAAAGTCCTGGAAGTACACACTGTTCCCCAATAAAGTCCTGTTCCCCTTCCCCAATAAAATCTTAAAAAAAATAAAAAATAAATAAAGATGTTCCAGGAAATTACAAGGGATTTAGGAGCTCTGTGTCAAGAACCAGGGACAGAGACCAATATGTATATTTCTTATTATTTCACAGGTAGAAACCCAGGGCCTGTGCTTCATTAGAATGCCTTTCCCAGCCAGGGGCGAGTATATGACTGTATTAGCTTCCTGTGGCCACTGTAACAAGTTACTGCAAGCGTGGTGGCTTGAAACAACAGAACTTTATTCTCTCACCGTTTTGGAAACTAGAGGTCTGAAAGGAAGGTGTCATCAGGCTGTGCTCCCTCCAGAGGCTCTAGGGAAGCGTTGTTCCTTGCCTCTTCCAGCTTCTGGTGGCTGCGGGCTTTCCTTGGCTTGTCCATGCATCACTGCGGTCCCTGACTCCGTGGTCCAAGGGCCTTCTCTGTGTGCCTTATAAGTACACTTGTCGTTGGATTTCGGGCCCAGATAATCCAGAATGGATCATCTCATTTCAGGATCATCGACTTAATTACATCTGCAAAGACTCTTCCCAAATAAGGTCATGTTTACAGTTTTGGTGGGTAAGGAAGTGGATATATCTTTTGTGGGCAGCAACCACTCGACCCACAATGGCAACCTTTTCAACGTCAGTGTTGAATCCTAGCGTTCCTTTCTCTATTTCAAAATGCTTTCTGTGGAAGGGAGGAGAAAAATGACTGACCGAATTTGAAGTCTAAATGATTTACCATCTTTTTCGCTTGTTTCTGCTCGGTAGGGCTGCAGCCCCGGAGAAAGCTGGGGGCCCTGAGGTTAAGTGGGGGGATGGGGATTGATTGCTTCACCATGTGACAGGGTGGTCATCCTGAACTGACACACGTTCTGACAAGGAAGTTCCTCGCCATTTCAAAATGAGTCTTAAGCATTGCAAACAATGGTTTTTTTCTACACATAAAGTGCAAGAAAAATAAAAAAGAAACTATAGATTCAAAGAGATTTACAAGATACGTGAACCAACGTTTTGTAATCGGACTCAACTCCAACTGTGAAAGAGTATGAGACATTTGGGAAGAAATCCGATTGGCTAAGGAAGGATATTAAGAAATTATTCCTAATTCTTGTAGAGTGATAACCATGTTTTGGCTGTGTTTAAAGGAAGAGGCCTGATCCTTTAGAAATAAATACTGAAACATGTGTCGATGAAATTATATGATATTTAAGATGTAATTCAAAGGAATCCAGTAGGAGAGGAGGGCAGAACTAACAGATGAAGAATGTATTTATTTGGAAGGCAGCTCATACAGCTTGGGAATAAATTGATCCCTATTCCCTGAATGGTTCTCATTCCTGGGCATCTCCATTCACTGCTGTGTTGATTTCAGTTTTATGTATGGCATCTGTTTGGTAATTTATTGCTGATATGAAAGTATTAGAGTTTGAAGTTTTATTTACTTGAACAAGTGAATAAAGACAGATGGGAGGTGGGCCCTCTGATGTTTCTCTTTGGACCAGGCCTTGTTCTAAGAACTCCAAAATGCCTTCTTGAGTAGGACAGAAAGGAATTAAATGATAGCCCATTGAATCTGTTGTTATCCACAGCAACCTACCTTATATACGTGTTGTAATTAGTTGTGAAATTTATAAATTATTATAATGCTTTACATCCTTACATTCATTTTGAAGTTTCATCAACATGTAGGTTTGTTTATGAGATTGTGCCTTGCGAGGGCATAAGATCCCTTCTGTATGTCATAACAGGTTGGGGGGGGGAGGTGGGAATATTGAGAAACATTGGGCTAGAACAGGTCTTAATAAACCCCTAAAAGGGCTGCCCTAACCCGAACTCCTTGTGTTCATCAGAACTAATCTGGAAGTGATACTCCATACTGGCTTAAGCAAAAATGGGAATTTGCTGACTTTTATAACTGAAAGGTCCAGGGTTATCACTGACCTCAGATGTGCTGGAATCGGGGATCAAACATGCTCCATCTCTCGGCTCTGCTGTCCTTCATATTGACTTTATTCTCAGGTCACATGGGGGCAAGACGGCTGCCAGGAACTCTATTGCGTATCCTCTGAGACTCAAGTCCAGTGACAAAAAGGGAGCCTCGTTTCCAGATGATCTCTCAGAAGTGTGCTGAGATTCACGCTGGTGGACCTAGCCTTAAATCAATTAATCATTGTTACCAGCAGGACGCCATGTGTACCTGTGGACGGAGGGTTGTGAAGGCCCAATCAGACCATATGGGTAGACTGTGGAGGAGAGACGAACACTTCCAAACCAAAATGGGCCTGTTACAAAGATGCTAGAAATGCAATCAATAAATATCCATTCCACCCCAAGCAACCATCTTGAAAATACTCAGAAAGAATCAGAGGAAAGAAAATGTCTGGCTAAGGGCCAATCCAGCCCCGAGAGTGGGAAACAAATATATAACCCCATGATTTCTTGAGAAAATAGATCATGTTATGACAAGGTGTCACATGTGGTAAAAAGTCACTTCTAATTCAAGGAGCCTGGGAAACTCGTTCATAGCAGACGTCTCGGAAGGCAAGGTGTAGAATGTCTCCATGCTTCCTCTGAATGACTGGTGTCGCAACATTACTTCCCTGTCGTCCTTCATTCGGGTCTCACCTTTGCCCCCTTCCTTCAGGCATGCTTTCTTTGCTTGACTCCACGTTTTCCTTTCGTGTTAAAGGAAATATCTGACTTTCTGGTAGTGTTGTTTAGGAATGCATTCTGTAGTATTATAGAAAAGCCAACTTCATTGGTTTAAACAGATGGGGGGTGTTTGTCTTTCACAACAGGAAGCCCAGGAAGCAGGCAGTCAAGAGCTGATATGGTTATTCAACAATAATATCAGGAACACAGGCTATTTATACATTTCTAGTCCATAATCCTTAGCATATGCATCTTTATTCTCAGGCTAGCCACTCCCGTTGCAAGGAGGATGTATCAACCTCCTGGCTATGCTCATGATCCAATCAGAAAGAAGAGGGAGTGGTCAAGGCTTTTTTTAAAAAATGCGAGGCCTTGCCTTTGTATGTGAGAAGTGTTAAATGATATATTTTTTTAAAGAATAAAAGCATGACTCTTATCCAATTATAAAATAAACATGTGTCAAAGATTTTATTTCACTTGTTAATTAATAAGGGAATCAATAAGATATTAAAAACAATTCAAAGGAGAACTTTAAAACGCACACACATACAAAGACACAGGCAATTATATATGCACACATAGGCAATCAGGAATGCTGAAATGAATTTACAACTAGAAAACTAGTCAACAGAATGATACTTAATTGCAGCTCCTCCAGATACAATTCATTTGCATTTCTATGGACAAGAGCCAATTGCATTACTATTGGTTTTCTACAACTTGCAAAATTGTAAAATAACCCAGAGACAATGAAAGATGGAGATAACACCAAAAAGAATGCCAGCTAGGACACCCAGTATATTTTGTCCATTTAAAAATCTTTCACAGTGTTTCCCGCCAGAAGAGATGCCCTCCTCAGCATCTATCTGTATCTCATTGACCAGAACTGTGTCACTTAACCACCTTTGGTGCAAAGGACGCTGGGAAATTCAGTATCTTTAACTAGACTCCTACTATCTCAAGTAAAATAGGATTCTGTTAGTTAAGGAAGTCTGCCTCTCCTACACACCCACTTGATGTATCAAGGACAGTAGTTTATTTAATCATTTTTAGCACATGTAAGTATGAAGTTGGCTGTAGTGGACGTCTGCTTTGTCACGTTAGTACCACTCCCTCTTCTGGTCATAGTACCTCAAATTTCCTTTGGGATGTGCCCTACCCGCTCTCCAAACCCAGCTCCAAAGGGGACACAAGTCTCAGGGCTTGTCTAGTTATGGTGATTGATTTAGGAATGGACATGACTGGAGCCAGGCCGATCAAACTCAACATTTGGACACACATTGGAACAAAACTGACACTAGAAAACAGTAATACCTAAGCCTGAAAGATACTGGATCCATTTCCTGACAATGCTTGATACTCAAGTGGATCTGTAACCTTTGCAATAATTCCACTGCCTCTCAAAGAGTCTGTGGATTCCTGGTAGAAACCATTGCGATATTTCTTTATTTAACAAGTTGTTCCTCTTTTTAGTACCTGAGAACTGGCAGACTAGGCTGCAAGGAAGTCCAAATCTGGGTTTGAATGGCAGCAGTGTCAGGCAGAGTCCACCCAGAAAACAGAACCCCATCCAAGTATGTAAAGTCGAGGAGAATTTCATTCAGGGGATTGGTTACTCAGGGAATGGAACTATTGAAAAGCTACACAGAGGTGGCTGAGGCAACTCGGAGATTAGCCATTAAGAAGCCGTCACCACCTCGAGGCTACAGACTAGACCCAGGAAGGGGGCTGTGTTACAGGAGCCCAGGATCTGGGATCCTCAACCAATGCAGAGAGAGAACCAGCTACTGCCAGAGACGGGACTCTCGGGGGTGGAGGGAGAAGGGGGGATGAGGAGGAGGCTGCTCCCATTGGCCGAACCTAGCTGGAAGCTGGGGAGCAAGGAAGCCTGGGAATACAACCCTTAGGGGTCAGCGCCCCCTTCCCTACAAAGCAAAGCAGGGAAAGGGCGAGGAATGGAACTTGAAGACATTGTCTGTCATGCAGGACTGGCCACTTCTGACAGGCCACCTCTCCATACTCATCACAGCTAAGGTGCCAATGACTGTGAGATGCACCCTTATTTTTTGCACCATCAAGAAAGGAAAACGCTGCCAATTAAACTTTGACACAATGCTAAGGCTCCATCCATTGCAATGCATCTTGTTATGAGAGATGTTAGAAAGTGCATCTTAAGGTCAATAAAAAGATGCTATTAGCTGTGTGATCTTACGCACATGCGGACTTAATTCATTTCCACCTTTGAGCTTCGATTTTACCATCTGGGAACTAGAGACAAAAACACCTGCTTGATGGGGTTTTTATGAGGATTAAATCAGCCAGCATGTCCAAGACTGTTCAGTGAGGGCACAGACTTTGTCTCTTGTCCTCTGTATCCCCAGTGCCTGGAGCGTAGCGGGAACCGAAGAAAGTTTAGTGGAATGAATGCCCCGGGACCCTGTATACCCAAAACAGGTCCTTGGCACATAGTGGGAGGTGGGTGTCAATAACTGGAAGCTATTATTGGAAGTGGAAGCTGTTATTATTGGAATCAAACACGCTTGGGAACAAGGTCTTCTTTCACTAATGTCACGTAGAATTGACTCTTTTGTGAGAAGGGGGAAACCCCTCTTTTATTTAAGAAAAGATACCAGAGTGGAGGCCACAGTGGCTGGTGGAAAAGATGCCAGATGGCTTGTCAACGCCCAAGTCAGTGCTGAGCCAACAATTGAAGGGCGGCGGTGGCGGCGGCGAACGAGGTCGGCAGGGAAGGAGGGGAATGAGGTGGAGGATAAAGCAAAACAGAAAGAACAGCCTCCACCATCTACAAAACACTTGTCTGTCCTGAGCTTTCCCTTAATCCTTCGAGCTCTGCGAGTGTTGCCGTGTTATTTCCATTTCAACACTGGGACTCGGGCTGAGTATGGAGACGGAGGGTTTTCCCCAAAATGAAACAACCAGATGGAAGCAAAGCTAAGACACCGTCTACCAGGCTTCCGCCTCCTGGGGGGAAAGCCTGAGATGAGAGATTAATTCCGATTTACATCACATACAAGGACAGGTAAGCACGAGGAAGGCGATGCAAACAGTCGCGAGGGCAGTGAGATGGGAGCAACGAGAAATGTTTAAACAGCGTTGAGATGATCTTTTCAAGGATAATTCTGCCAATGCAGGGAACGCGGTTAAAATGAAATCAAACGCCTTTTTCCAGCTGCCATCTCCCCGCGAAGGGACTGGCTTATCTAACAAGACGGAGGTTAAGGCAGGACTCCCGGAGGCCCCGGCGCGAAGCTCCCTAGCTCCTTAACAGGAAGTCATTGTGGATTTCGACGCACAGCGCCGCGTTTCCAATCAGCCTCTCCTTCCGCGCGCCGACCAACCACCTATCCTCTCCTACGGGGAACGAGCACCGCCTACTGGCCGTCAGTCAGCCTCTCGGCTGCTTGGCCCCGCCCCCGCACGAAACGCGCATGCTCCCCAGTTCCTCTCCGTCCTTCGGGCTTCTCGCGACAGCCACCCAGCGGGGGCCTGAATCTCGCGAGAAAGACTCATTGTCTCGCGGGATCGCGGCTGGCAGACGGGTTCTCGGGTGGCCGGAGCCGGAGAAGAGGAGTTGCATGTGTCGCTTCAGCTGGCAGTAGTGGCGGGAGCGGAGGCGGCGGCGGCGGCGGTGCGACCGCCTGGGTAACGACCCCTCGTGCTTCTCCCACTTCCGTGAAACTTGTAGAGAGCGTGGGGAAGCTGAAGTGCTACCCAGCGGAAGGGGGCCGGGCCGGGCGTCTCCACATCCCCGCCCACATGGGCCCCTCTGGTGTCCCCGGGATTGCCCCTTCGCCGCAGGTCTCTCCCC
This sequence comes from Rhinolophus sinicus, assembly GCF_057876585.1. Classification (NCBI taxonomy): domain Eukaryota; kingdom Metazoa; phylum Chordata; class Mammalia; order Chiroptera; family Rhinolophidae; genus Rhinolophus; species Rhinolophus sinicus. The sequence continues at coordinate 36,059,827 of NC_142509.1, forward strand.
CTCCCACCTGGCCGTTCCTGCTGCCTCAGTGCTCTTACATTCTACTCCTTTCCGGTTCTTCTGCCCCATTTTCTCTCCTTCAGTCTGGTCTCCCCGCCCCCTCCCAGTCCCATCCCATTCCTGACTCCTCAGTGTCCCTCCCTTGGCTTTTAGCTGCCCCCACACCCTGCCCTCTGGGCTCCTCCGGTGACCCACCCTGTCTTCGGAGGCCTTTCCAGCCTCTTCCAGCTGCTCTGTGGGCTTTTTCTCTGTTGCTGCAGTTCGCATCCATTTCACCTCACCCCAAGACTTTTTGCCCGGTCTCTACCGAATTCACCCTCCCATCCTTTTTTCCCATTGCTTCCTCTTTCACTAGTGTCGCACCCCCACATTCTCCGTGGCCCAGTTGCTACGAGTCTCCCTGTCAATTGCTTCCTGGAGACCTGTGGACCTGATAAATGGTGTGCCCAGAATTGCTCATATTTTGTGAATCCTAATGGCAACTTGTATCTTTCACTTAACAGCAGAAATGAACCAGATTTAAGGTGGGGTGTTTCAGGTGGAAGGAGGCAAGACTACACCTGAACACTGCTTCTCTGGAATCCTGGGCCAAAATTGTGACGATGTGTTCTTTTCCTTGCCTACAGGTTTGTGAGATGGCTGCTGACATTTCTGAATCTGGTGGGCATGATTGCAAAGGAGACCAGAGGAGCAATACCAAATTAGATGCAGATTACCCACTTCGAGTTCTTTACTGTGGAGGCAAGTGTTGGAAGGCAGAAAATGGCTTTTTGCTTATTGTATTTTTGTGCATTGTAAGAATAATTTCACGTTTGGTCCTAGTAATCCTTTTTTCATCTGTCTTTGTCACTTGATGAGTCCATAAAAAGGGAGGGGGGAGAATGATGAAGAGGAGGCATGGATTAACATTTTCCCAACCTGTGTGACGTGTGGTCTTGTTACTTGGCCTGGAGAAGCTTACAGTCCAGTTGGGATAGAGACATACAAATAGATTATTTCAGCCTTGTGTTACTTGTTAGTCTGGCTGTTAAAGAAGGGCCTCTTGGAAGATATTCGGTCTTAAGGAATGACAGGGAAGTAGGGAACAACATCCCAGATGTAGTGAACAACAGTGCAAGGAAAAGCTTGGTGCACATCTGGAGGTGTGAGCAGCCTTGTGTTAGTATAGTGTATAGTGCATAGTGCAGGGAGGGTGTCAGTAAGGAGTCGAAGATGATCAGGTTTGATGATGGGTGTGGTTGGACAGTCACAGGAAAGTGTTCTTGGTTTGATTAATAATATGTGTATTAGATTGAATCAGGATTTTTTTCCCCTTTGAGTGTTTTTTCCCCCCTTCATTTTCGATACAGAAATATTTGTGAATTGTAAATGGTCTAATTTTGTTACCGTCTTCGAAAGTTTCAGAAAAATTTGAAGGTACAACACAGTAAAAGGTCCAGTAAATATGAATTTTTTTCAGCACATAGTTTTGACCACTTATGTGCCTAGCAATGTTTTCTGAGGTGCTGGGGTCTGAGTAGTGAATAAGTCAGAAAAAGTTCTTGTTCTTGTGGACCTTACCTTCTGTGAGTGTAATAGAGACCTCATTTGGAGTTCAAGTACTCAAGGAGAGGTGATGTCACTGAAATTAAAAAAAAAAAAATTGTATAAACTCATCATCTATTGAATATCTTTGATAGTATAATAAAATTAGTATCTCAGTAAGAGAATAGGCAAGGGAACTTTTTGTAGGGTTATTATGATATTGGTCTAGTTGGTTATGTTGTTTGCCTTTGGAGCCGTGGACCACCAGGGTTTGTGTCTGATTTCCTGTATCTGATTACCAGATACATGACCTTGGGCAAAGTTTCCTAATTTCACTAAGGGCTAGAGGCTTGTTTCTTAAGGTCTGTAAAATGAAGATGATGATTGCATCTGACTTAAAGATGATTTGTATAAAGCTTCCGGTACAGCAACTAACACAAGAACATAGTACAACAAGTGCGAACTAATTACTGTTGTTATAAAGTATACTGGTTTCCTATGGTTTATTCATCCTTGTTTATCAGCTATAGTTAAGAGCTATTGTTCTTTGTACTCCATTTCATTGAATCTAAGACTCCTTATTTTATAAGATGCACCATTATTTTAGGTTCCTCTGAGAAAGAAAAATATTGTCAGATTGATAATGCTATAATTATAAGATCATCCCTTTAAAAATGAAGAATTAGAATTGGTGAAATACAGTATATGAAACCATCTGGTTAATTGATTATGTCACTGCTAAGGTGTCTTTTGAACAACTGCACTAAATAATGCAGTCCACCCCAATGATAATGTGTGTGGACCAGAGGTCCCTAACCTTTTTGAGAAAGGTTTATTTTCATTTCCCTCCCTAGTTTGTATTGATAGGCATGGGGACAGGGTTACTTTTTTCTCAGGGGGTATAAGGACTAGTTGTAGGAAAGCGCTTCGGGAATATTAAATGCTAAATTAAACGGTACTAACTGTAATGATGAATTTGGAGTTCAGGAAAAGGCGGGATCTTTATTCGGAGGGAAGTAGGGAACTTTCCAAGGAAGTGAGAAACTTTAAGTAATAGGTGGAATTTGCAAGGAAAGGCGAAGGAATTCATAAGAACAAGCCTTGATATGGTATCTTTATGTGCTGGCAAGATTTAATATGGTATCTTTTGGGGAGAGGGAAAAGAAAGGGCTGACTGGAGCAGAATGCTCCAATGGAGTACAGTGAGAAACACTGGTAGCGAGGACGGGGTCATTTCTGGTCATTTCGTCTTCAGTTTTGAGACTTCAAACTCAGAAGTTAGTCTGAGTTTGAATCCTGGATCAGCCATTTACTCACTGTGTGACCTTGGTCAGGTCCCTCATTTATAAAATGGGTAGCAATAGAGACTACTTCAGAGGGTCATTGAGAAGAATAAATGCAATATAATCCTCCCAAATGCTCCACCTCCTAATACCGTCACATTGGGCATTAGGAATTCAGCAGAGGAATTTTGAGGGACACCCATTCAGACAATAGCAGGTTTCATGGATGATGATATTTTGTTCTCCATACGTTGTCGCATCAGCAGGTACATAATGTCAGGTGGTTCCACTGTTAGTGATGTGAAGTTCGAAGGTGACTGCTAGATCTTTGCATTGCAAAGCTATGGTTTACAAATAGTAAGTACTCTGTGGAGAGAACTTGATTTTAAAAGCGAGTCACGGTGAACTCGAAAGAATTGTCCACATTTTTTTATTGTATTAGAATTTTGCTGAACTGAATTTCATTTGAAATGGTGTACAAAGTTTTATAGCTTTAGTTTTTACTGTAATGATATTTAACCTATAATTATATACTGAAAGTATGCCTGAATATCTGTACCTACTAGTATGTGAACTTGAACTGTGAGCATTACAGAGCTCTGGTTAACCAGGAAGAGCTTTAGTAGAAGGAACTCTAAATTTGAAATAAAGAGATGCTAGATTCCAGTATTCTTCTGCCACATACCACCTTTGTCACTGGATGAACTATTTAACCTTTTTTAGGGTGACAGGGTGAGATTGTAGGTCACTGTCATATGGCTGGCACATAGCTGTATTGCCTGTATATGCTGTGTAATCTAATTTAGTAATTAAGGGTTTAAGCTTCAGAAACAGACGAGGAGTTCGAATCTAGTTCTACTAACCAGATGTAAGTGGGTTACCTATTCTAAGTGTCATTTTTTTCATCGTCAGAGATGGTAATTCGTAGCTTTTTAAGGTTGTGACGATTAAACATAATAATGGATAAAAAGCACAGCAAAGTACCGAGCACATAACATGTGCCTGGTATATGGTAATTACTGTTACTAGTAATGGGGTACCACTCTCCTTCTCCCCCTCCCAAATCTCAAGAGTGTTGGGCACTGAACTACTCCATTCTTCACCTTAAAAGTAAAAACAAAATAAGCAATTGACCCAATAATAGAATTGTAGTTAAAATTGGGAAACCCTCTGAGTTCTTCTAGTCCCTTCGCCCATGCAGGCTATACAATGACAAGATGGAACCAGCGTTCCTTCTAGCTTTACAGTTTCATGGTTGTATGTAGGATAATATGAAAAAGAAAAGGAAAAGTATATTGCAAAGAAATGTGCTACTGAAGTTTATAAATGTATTAGTATGAATAAAAAGTGGCTGTTCTGGTAAAGCTATCAAAAGAAATAATCAGCTCCATTCAAGCTTTGCTGTTTGGGGAATTGTTCCCATCTTAGCTTAGTATCAGACCCACTGAAGTGGTTATGGTAAAACCTTAAGATGTACAAGATAGTATAATTGGATGTTCCATCAACCCAAGGAGATAGTCTTCTTTAGATCAAAAAAATAAAGTCAGGGTAGTATTTCTATTAACCATGTGCCTTTTACCTCAAAAAAAAAAGGCATGATGGGTAGCATTTGAAAAGTAGTACAGAAAAGATATAGAGAAATCGTAGAAATGAAGCATTTTGTCAAATTTAAAATAAAAGTTAAGATGAGTGCTGTGTATATGTATATTTACATTTTAAAATCTTTTTTTCTCTCTATTTCCCCAGTCTGTTCATTACCAACAGAGGTAAGTTCTTTTAAAATTCTTCTTTAACTTCTGCATTTGAGGTCATTGATTTCAGAGCTAGCTTGAGAATATTTTTTCTTGTTTTTCATTTTCTGTCATTTGATAGTAGATTTTCAACCTTTTCATATAGAACTTTGGTTTAGAATAATTTTTATGGTATTTCAAATTATTTCCTTTAGACTCTGAGTCACATGTGTATATCGCTTGCACTTGGCTGTACAGTTTGGATTTTTGTGTGGAACTCATGAGCAGTCAGCTAATAAAATGAGTAACCTTAAAGCCAAAATTTAACGTCCAAGCACAGAAGAGAAAGCATAAGTTATGTGTAAGACTTCTGTTAATAAGCTTTGAAGTCAGGCTTTGTGGGCACGTCATGAAAATAATGAAACACCTGTGTGCCCGGAGCAAGAAGTAGATATGCTTGTTTTTGTCAGTTTGCTCCTTTATCTAATGGCCCTTCTGTTTGATGGAGAGGAAGTAAGTTACTTTAGCGAGGAAGTGTCTAATTCTTTTTAATTTCTAATTTCTTATGGGGTGTTTCCTGGTTGAATATAGAGTTCCTGGGGATAAGATGTCAGTGGGAGTAGTTTTATCATTATGTAGCAAGTATATGGAATGATTTTAAATTAAATGTATTGGTTGATTGAAAATGTTTTTTGTGACGCAGTTTGTTCTTTTTCTCCCCTCTAGTACTGTGAATATATGCCTGATGTTGCTAAATGTAGACAGTGGTTAGAGAAGAATTTTCCAAATGAGTTTGCAAAACTTACTGTAGGTATGAACATTTTTTTTCTTTCATCAAAGCTTGTATATCTGAAATAAATGCACATAAGGCATTATTTTAAAGAAAGATCTCCTTTAGTAGGATAATTACAGAATTGTTTGTCTATATCTATGAACTTTAAAACTATTTTAAGTTCTTGGGTTAAAATTTCTTATATAAAATCACGCACTGCTTCATGTGTTTTCCCTTTCTGAGGCAGGATAGGTCAAAGTACCAACGTGCTTATATAAAGAAGAGTAAATAATTTAGGGGCAAATATATTTTCACTCATTCATTCAACAAATTATTTCTTGTGAGCATACTCGACTACACAGTTTCAGATGCTGAGGATAAAGCAGTAAGCAAAAGATCTGTTTGGAAATTATATTCTAGAAGGAAACACAAACAAAATAAGTAAAATAAGGGAAACAAAATAATTAAGGGAAACAAAGTGATTAATAGGGAATGAGGGCATAAGACTTACTGGGCAGGGAATTTGAAATATTAGGTAGTGGCCAGGAAAGATTTTGCCGAAAAGATGGCATTTGAACAAAGACCTGAAGGAAGTGAGCCCTTTGGAAATCTGGGAGAACGTTATTCCAGGAGGATAACACTGCCAGTGCATACGCCCTAAGGCAGGAGCTTACCAGCATATTCAGGAAACAGCGAGGAAGCCTTTCTGTTCTAAGCTTAACAGAGGAAGAGGAGAAGGGTAGGAGATGAAGTCAGAGAAGCAGTGGAGGACCATGTCTATAAGGCCACGTCTTGGCTTTTACTCTGAGTGAGGGGAGCTATTGGATGGGTTTGAGCAGAGGAGAGATGAGGTCTGACTTTGTTTCAATAGCATGTCTTTGGCTGCTGTGTTAAGAATAGACTGAAGAAGGGCATAGACAGCAAAGCAGGCTGACCAGCTAGGAGGCTCCTGCAGTAACCTGCCCAGGTGATGACAGTGATGGACCAGAATGGTAATGGAGGTGGTGAAAAGTGGTCAGAGTCTAGCTAGAATATTGCAGGTAGAGTTGACAGGGTATTCTGCTGTATTGCATGTGGGATATGAGAAAAGGGCCATCTAGGGTCTCGGGCCAAGCAGCTAGAATGGAGTTGTTGCCAGAGGTAAGGAACCTTGACTGCAGAGGAACAGATTTCCTCGATTTGCTAAAGTTGATGGCTTCTCTTACAAGATTGGTAAAAATGAAGGCATTCGCAGGAGCAGGGAAGTCCTGGGCTGGCAGGCCTATCACATATACCCAATTTATCCCACTGTTTGCTGCTTTGATTTGCAGATTGTTTCCATGAGGCACAAACTTTGAAATTTGATAAGGTCTTTGGGAGAGCAACTGCAGTCACTGTCAGTGGTTGAATGAGAACTGGTGTTACAGTCCTGTCTACATGGTTGGCCCTGAGAATGATGGGACTTGAGGAGGAGGAGGGTGTGGGAAGCTCTTTTTATTCGGGACCAGAATTCCTAGTAACAAGATTACCGTATTTTGCTGTGTATAATGTGTACTTTTTTGCCCAAATTTGTGAGGGAAAATGATGAGCATTATAGCTGGGTAGTACCAATTCCATAGCTACATAAATGTTTGTTTAATTCTTTTATTTATGTTTATGAGTTAAAAGTATAACTCTAGAAATCAATAATGATATCTGTATGTAAAATCATACCCTGGAATAACAATAATCAGTTTCGTTGAATTTACGATGAACTTGTAGTGACGAAGAGTTCTTGGCCTTCTATGAGGTGTAAATATTGTAAATTTGTTACTGGTACGTAAAATTTCCTGTACTTTGTATCTGTTCTTGTGTTTTGTAATTATCTGTTACATAAAACTTCTTATACCATAATATGTTAAAAAATAAATGCTAAAATTCCTATATAATACAAAAAACTAGTACCTATAAATGTAAATAAATAAAAATTTGAATTAAAAAGAGATTTTTTTCTCTGAAAGTTGGGCCAACAATGTAAGTGCACATTATACACGGCAAAATATGGTAGTATATTTAGATGCTCAACAATCCTGCAGAGTCCTGAGTGTTTTATGTTCCTTTCATGTGGCTGAAAGAAATCATAATCCTCACATATCCAAGACTTTGTTTTGTGTTCTGTCACCATACATTTACCATAATGACTTCAGAACTTGATAAGAACATGACATTTTATAAAACAAATGATTATGTTACTGGCAATGTAATCATTTGTTTTATAAAATGTCATGCTCACTAGTTGGTAAAATGCCTAATTTGTGTATGAGGTTGCTCCAAGGTGATATTTTAACTTTAGTGTGAAGTGATGTTAATGCTTTTGGATTTCATTTTTACATCTAGAAAATTCACCCAAACAAGAAGCTGGAATTAGTGAGGGTCAAGGAACAGCAGGGGAAGAGGAAGAGAAGAAAAAACAAAAGAGAGGTGAGACCTAAATTCATGCTTTGATTTCGCAGACCTACCTTCCTTCTGCCAGAGGAAGTGAGTCATGAAAGCATTCCCAAATAGAATGACATCTACCTGTTACTGTAATTCCACATCTATATCACCCAGGGGGATAAGAATCACATTCTCAGCGTGGTTGGATGTGGTATGATTTGGGCTTTATCAGTAAATTGGACCTAAAGAAACATGCTTTATTTGCCATATATATACATAAAAGAGAACCAACCAAGTTGTTCATGATTTGAAAGTTTTGTTACCTTATTAAAATACCTATGTAGTCTGTTTAGAGTGAGGACATTTATATAAGATTGTATTTTCATTACCTCTGACAGTTGAGTTTGTTTTTTTCTACACAGCTGTTGTGTATGCCTGTCTTATCTCTCCTCCTAAAAGTAATTCCTGTCCCCTTGTTTTTCCTTCCTTAGTCTCCCCTGTGACTAAAATTAGCTTATAAATATTTTCAGGACTTTGCATCTAAAAAAAAATAATTCCCCAGGAGCCCATGCCACCTTTCTTTGCCTTATCCCCCGGCTTCCCTTCTTAGCCAGGCTTCTTTAATAAGAGGAGACTCACCGTCCTCCGCGCTGTTATGTCATTGGCTGTTGGCGTCACTGACCTGACTTTCACGCCACTGACCCTCCTCTAGAAAGGGCACTAATGGCTCTGTAATTGTTACATAATAGAGCATTTGAGCAAGTTCCCTGCTTAAAGTGCTGTGCTTCTTGGTTTCTGTGACATTCTTCCTTTTTCATTCTATCGCTCCTCCTCAGTCTTCTGTGCAGAATTCTCTTCTCCCTCTGTCCCTTAACAGTTGGAGTTCCCCAGGATTCTGCCCTTGGCGCTCTGACGTCCTCACTCTGCACATTCTCTGGGTGGTTCTTCCACGTCCCCAACTTCTGCCACCACTCGACACTTACAATTCCCAAATCTGTGTTTCTAGTCCTGGTCCATGTCTCTGGACCGGAAATGTGCGTAGTCCCACAGGCGCCTCAAATGCAGCACTTCCGAAATAAACTATGTCCCAGATCTACGTGTTTGATTTTCCCTGTTGGGTTAATGACAGCTCAGTTTATCCAGTCATCTGAGCCAGAAACCTGAGGCCCGTCTTAGGTTCTCTCTCTTTGCCCCTTTTCGTCAGTTCTGAATTCTGGTATTTCTCCTCCTCACTCTCGTTATCCTCTGCCTAGTGACCATGACTGTTGCCGCTGCTTTGGTTTATATTTTGATTAATTTCTGCCTGAACTAATGTAGGAGTCTCAGTGGCCTCTGTAACCTTACTCTTCACAGACCCACCTTCCACACTGTAGAGTCATCTTGATAAAACATAAAGCTGGTTATTTCACTCCTGCATAGTCATTCAATGGCTTATCTTTTTCTTCAATAGAAAATCAAATAACAAAGCTTGATGTACTAGTCCTTTAATGATTGATATATAATCTTTTGCTTTTCTGGCTTTATCTGCTACATAAATATCAGCTTCCTTCATCAAGGCAAGTGTAGTTCTCACACATAATGCTTTTTCTTGTCTCTGAACTTGTTCCTTTTTCTTGGAATGTGCTTTCTTAAACCTTTCTAGCCCTTTCTCCCTTCGCCTTATTCTGCAAGAACTTAGATGCCCCTCTCTCTAGGATCCCTCCTCTCCCTGAGAAGCGGAGGACGTCATTCCTCTGCAAAGCTATGATGGTACCATGTTCATGGATCCGAGGCTAGTGTATGTCAGGTTGCTGTAGTTACCTTTCTTCGTCCCCCTTCACTAGACAGAGTCTCTGGAGGGCAGGGATATATTCTTTTCTGTTTATCTTTGTGTTCTCAGCTCTTAGCACATGCTTGACACTTAAAAATATTTATTGAATGAAGACTCATGCATGTGTTTATTAATTTTGGATTAGAAAAACTTCCAGAAATTAATATTTGGTACTTTTGAAAATTACCAAATTTAAAGACAGTATTCTCTTAATTATTTATGTTAAAGGCAAAACAGTTAATGCTGAGCTCTTTCTTCATAAAGGTGGAAGGGGTCAAATCAAACAAAAAAAGAAGACTGTACCACAAAAGGTTACGATAGCCAAAATTCCCAGAGCAAAGAAGAAATACGTAACAAGAGTGTGTGGCCTTGCGACTTTCGGTGAGTTTAAGCTTAAGTATGTTTAAAAGGTGTGAACTATTTTCTCTCTCATTCTCTCCCTCTCACTCTCTTTTAATCTGGTATCATGAAAATTTCACAGGTTTATTTTTTGCTAAGAAGATACTGAAATTTTGTATTTATTACTATAGCTTCAGAATCAAATTTTGAAGAAATTTAAAACTCTTTTACAGAAGGGACTGGTTTAACTTTTTCCTTTCCAGAATTCCTGCTTGGGCACATTGTGTGTAGAATGAGGAGGGTTTCCTTTGAAACCTACCAGTGCTGCTCCTCTTCCTGCAGGCTTGGTGGCAGAGAATGGCCCACCCCCTCTGGGAATGACAGTAGAGTGAGGGACGGTGGGTAGTGGCAGAGTGTCCTGCTTCAGAGCCCCTTCCATTCCTGGAGGCCTTGAATAAACAGTGAAACTGTAAACCAAGGTCCCTTCATGTGACAACACAGACTGAAAAACAATCACTGGACCACAGTATAAATATTGGGTTTGTTTCTCTGCTGTAAATTATTCTTTTGTAAAAAGGGATAAACACAAGAACTTCATTATACTTGAATGTGTGTTTGTAATGTTGGAATTAATGTGTTCCTGGAGTTTTTTTGGTCTTAATGTAGGAGTTAACGAATAATATGGATGATGCTATTTTTACGTACTGAGGCTTTATTTGACCTTGAAAATATAAGTTGAATTGTGAAGACCACTGCTTGTGGTAGTTTGTAATTGCTCTGAAAGGAATTATGAATTTAAAATGCAGATTAAATTTCAAAATGAAAAAATATCTTTGATGTACAATTCCAATTATAGTCTTGCTGTTTCTTTTTAAAAAATAACAGAAATTGATCTTAAAGAAGCACAAAGATTTTTTGCTCAAAAATTCTCCTGTGGTGCCTCAGTAACAGGGGAGGATGAAATCATCATTCAGGGAGACTTTACAGATGACATAATTGATGTCATTCAGGAAAAATGGCCAGAGGTGAGTATATGGAACATACGCATCTGTAGAAATAAGTTTTTAAAGCAAGTTGCTTCTGTATTATTTGGTACCACAACTCATGAAATGTGATTATTTGTGTTTTATAGGTAGATGATGATAGCATCGAAGACCTCGGTGAAGTAAAGAAGTGATTTTGAAAATTTGTCTGTATTTAATGGTCTGAACTGAGAGCTGATATGGCCAACGGGAGAGAGGCCTTTTGAAAAAAAAAATATATTTATCCTACAGTAAAACTGTAGACTACTCTCGCCCTTGGCATTTTCACTGTTCTGTACAAGGCTGCTTGTTTTTTTTATTGCCAAAGTCTAATGAACAGGGGAAACTGTCATGCTTATGCATGAAATAGAATTTAGTCAAATAAACATTTTTGGTCACTTGGTACTGACTTTTCTCTTTTTGTCTTTTTAACTTTTTATTTTTGGAAAAACACTGTAGACTTTTTGTGAAAAGCTTCTATGTTTATTATTTTTAAATGGTCATGATTTAATCAAATTGTGATATAAAGCTGAGTAATATTTTAAAGAATTTGAATTTGGCTTCATCACCAGTAATAACTATTTCCTTGCTTCTTTGGTCTGATAGTTTGGGGATGCTCGAGCATCTGGTAGATTTGTGGTTGAAATGGCTTCACAACCACGTCCACTCTGTGGGCACGTTAACATATTGCTGGTAGAAGTTATTCAAGCTCTTCTGAAGATTACTTGGTAAAGTATATTAAAAGCCTTAAAACCATCTGCACTGTTTGACCCAGTAAGCCACTTCTTTAATTACCCTAAAGATAAAATAACCTTTATGTTCATCACAATGTTACTCATGAAACAAAACATTACAAATGATGTAAACAAACAATTGGGAGCTGGTTAAAGAAATGATGGTGCATCATATGGTAGAATATTATGCATCTATTTAAAAATATTTTCCAAGAATACTTGGAAACGTTTAATAATATAACATGGGGGCAGACCCCAAATCCATTTTATGCATTATCATCATTGTTTTGAATGGAAGGCCATTCAGAGAGGCTGAGAGTTCTAGTTCGGGCTATAAATTATATGAGTAAAATTCTGCTAACCACTTGAAAATAATATAAACCCATGTTCAATATATTGTCTGGGAAATCTCAATTGAAACATATTTTTGTCACGAGAAACAGTGATGATGTTAATGAATGCACTAAATGAATTTAAACTTTGTTTTTATAAAGGTCTTACGTCAGGTGCTACAAATCGAAAAGAAGACTCATGGTATTTTAATTGCTATAGACACTTTAAGAAATTTAGAACCCATTGTTTTTTGCCATGCAAATTATATCTTGAGTGAGTGGTTTTTAGAAAATAACTAAAATCTTAGACTGTGCAGTAAAGATGTAAATCACAAAAATGAATTTTACTAAATAGGATTATCTGATGAAGCAAATTTATCCATCAAGACCATTTGGTACATTATGTATGCTGTTGGTGCTGGAAGTTGTCTATGTATCAACACATGTGACTTTATGCAAAGGTTCTGAATGTTCACAGTTCTTGGCAAATGCAGTTTCAATCCATATATAGCCAGCATTGGCTGTTCCTGCAGGAAAATGCAGAATTAAAATTGTCCTTGTGTATAACATGTGTGAGTCTTTTTCTTTGACCTGAATTTAAAATGCAGCATAGTTTAATATCTGATTGAAATGTACTACCAGAACAAGGATTGACTTTAATTCATACGCTCTCTTTATGTGTGCATTTTGGAATGTTTTCAGTCTAGTATTCTTAGCAGAAAGAATACTAACTGTAAAACAACTTTATCTCATGTATAAGAGATTTGCCATGATTAAGCTGGCAACTTCAAATGCAAATACAGTTTTGATATGTACTTTATTCATTTAAGAAGTGGGAGCCAACAGTGATTTTAAAGCTTTTTAATTATTAACATAGAAGCCCACGTAAATCATCTGTTGCTTAATATAAAGCTATGGTAGCTTTCTCGCTGTTAGTTTAAAAAGTTAGTAATTTGCTATTTTAAAGATGAATTTTACGTTTTAGATCCTGTCTTTGTTATTTACTAAATTCCTTTACTTAGGAAATAAGGTAGGGAGACTGGAAGGAGTTAATTTAGCTTGTCAGTTTGAATTAGGCTGAGTGTAAAATCAGATGCAGCATAATTCTTACAGCTTTCATAAAACATGTCATTTGAAAAAGCTGTCTTCTCTTTAAAGGTTTTTCCTGTTTCAAAGAATACCTGTGGGAATTAACTTAAAATATTGAGATTTTTCATTTGCAACTAGTCATAATAATATGCTTGCCACATTCAATGAATGTTTACCAACCATAATCTCATAAGATGAGCCTCGTTTCTGAGTATTTTCCGTACTCATAATTTTACAGTGAGTGTTTGGCATGTGCTTGCCTTATGAACAATGGCGTTGTAGGGCTTCCTAAAAAAATACCAAGTCTTACATGGTGAAATTTGAAAAGCTTTTGAATTAAAATGCTCCCCAGCTGGAAAATTGACATTGAACCACCTTTCTTTTGGCCTCTCATTACATCACCAAGATATAACTGCAGTCTCTTCCTGATTGACGGCCTGTAACAACCAGTCAGAATTTGCTTTCTTGTTTTGAAATTTTAAGACATTATCTTGCCGGTTCTCCTAAACATAAACTAATCCCAAGGAGGCACATGTCACCCAAATCAGTAAAGCTTAAAAGCAAGAAATTTAATTTTTTTCCATTTTCAAATTTTATGAATACAAGGGCATGTTTTGCCAATTCAGTCAACCAAAAAGTAAAGGTGAAATGCTATAGGACTGTGATTGGTCATTTGTCCTGCTGGTAATGCCATTTTATGGGTTAAGCAGTAGGGGGGGGGGTGACCAGGAGTTAAACGTGGCCTTGTTTTTTCACAGTTCAGTTCCTATGTAACATGATGAGCAAACACGGAACAAGGGTGACGCTGAAACGTGAAAAAGCTTAGGTTCAACCCAGAATCTGGTAAATTTTGTCATAAAGTTCCAAGCTTTTCATTGCTAGTCAAGAGCTACATCAAGAGACCCCCACCCCGCCAAAAAAAAAAGTTTTTCATTTGTTAATTTAGAGCTGTCTGCTAGGATGGCCAGCCAACTATTAATTGGCAGGACTGGAGTCTGCCTCCAGCCATTTATTCCTCTGAATGCCAAGTACTGTTCTCAGTGCCCGGTATACACAGCAGTTAACGAGACTGAGCTCACCCACCCTTCAGTAGGGAAAGGGGAGTAAGTGAGCAGCTCGAGTGTCGTAACCCCGGGTGATGTGCACAGAAGCAAAGAGCCTTTAATTTGCTCCATCATTCACTGGGTACCGGTAACAAACCGGCTCTTTGAGGACCGTGGGTAATGGATTTTACATTCTCAGATAAGCCGTCCGCGAGCTCCCAGGCGCGGATTTGGAAGAACACAGCGCCGGGAAAGCGGCCCCGGCTGCGCCCCACGTGGCCGGGTGGGAGCCAGTCCCCCGCGCGGGGTTGCGGGGCTGCGGAGGTGTCGCGAGAGCGGGGGCGGCCCCTTGGCTACGCCGTAGGCCGGGGCGGACCTGAGCGATCCGCTTCGGCAGTCGGTTTGGGCGGCCTTGCTTGGGCCGGCAGAGGGCGCGGGGCTCCGGGGCTCGGGGCTCGTCCCGCGGCTCCGGGCAGGCGCGCGGATGGCGTTGCTAAGGTGACGCTGCGCACAGCGACTTTCTCCGGGGGCGGAGGAAACACCTATGATCCCGTCGACGACCTTCATCTCCGGGCGCCAGGTGAGCGGCCGCCGCGGGCTCGCCGTTGCCGCCGGTGCGTCGGGGGCGAGAGGAAAGCAAACCTCAGAGCGCGACGTGCACTGTGGCCGAACTTGGGTGGTTTTTAAGGCACGGTTTCTGCTTAAAATGTAAAAATACACACAGGTCGTCGAGGAAAAACGGAGCATCGCATCCGTTTCCTTACCTCGGTAAAAACTTGATCTTCAGCCCAGGCGCCAGGACGAGTGGCGGGGACCAGCTGCCTAGTTCTTAACGATAACTGGACTTGGGTAGAGGGGCTTGTCTCTGCGCCACTCGCTTCCTTCATGTACTCCGCGGGAACCTGCCAGTGCAGGAGCACTCTTGTAACTCCGTTTTGCCCAAAAGCCTTGAAAGTGAACTGGCCCAAGGTTTGCATTTATCCATACACGATGAGATGAACTTTTTTGTACGGTTGGCCTGTTGCCTGTTTTTCCAATGCTAGAATATATGCTCCTTCCTCGCGCGCTCTTTGCTGTCTCCCCAGCCACTTGGTTCTCAGTAAATATTTGTTGAATGAATGAATGAGTGAATTAATGAATGGCTTACCAAAGACTGGAATTCAAGTCTTGTGATTTGGAATCCCTTGACTCCAAATTCCCTTTTCTGTGTTTAGTTACTAGTGAGTCACTGTAATTCATGCGTTAGTATTTTTTGCTTACAAATGTTATTTTTGAGAAAGCAGGAATGATGTACATGGGCCTCTGGTGCGCTTTATAAAGTGCTGCCTTTAAGATAGAATACTTTAAAACGAACACGTTTAGGTCTTTATTTCATTGATGGGGGAACAGTACCATATTTTGAAATGTGACTTAAAAATCTTAATAATGCTAATGTTTGCTGAGTGCCTACTATTTGCCAAGTACTGAAGTGTTTGACAGTTTATCTTGTGTGATCCACGCAACTCTAAGAAGTCACAGTGCTGGTATTACCATTTTACAGGTGAGGAAACTAACGCTTAGCGACGTTGAGTGACTTGCCCAAGGCTGTAGAGCACTAAGTGTCTAATTCTGGATTCACACTTACATCAGACCAACTTCTCTGCACTAGACTTTAAAATGATGTATACTTGAAAGGAATTATTGTAGATAATTTGGGTAGGTATGAAAATGGCATCATGCTTATATAAAAATGTTCATTTTTAGAGATGCACCCGACGTATGTAAGCGTGAAATGTAAGTTTAATCAATAACAACAACAAAAATATTGAAACAGATGAGGTCAAATCTTGATAATGGCAGGACCTGGGTACTGAGTGGATGGGAGAGTACGAGGTCGGACAATTAAGTTTGCGAACTTGTTGCAAGGGTGTTGCCAACCTTTTTTGATATCAGAGGGATTATTTGTTATGAATTTGTGCCAAGTGGACAGTGAAGGTTACTATTTGGAAGTGCTGAAAAGGCTGAGTGAAGAAGTTAGATAAAAACGATCTGAACTCTTCGCCAACAATTCATGGCTCTTGCATCACGACAATGCACCAGCTCACACGGCACTGTCTGCGAGGGAGTTTTTAGCCAGTAACCAAATAACTATTGAAACACCCTCCCTACTCACCTGATCTGGACCCCGGTGACTTCTTTCTTTACCTGAAGATAAAGGGAATATTGAAAGGAAGACATTTTGATGACATTCAGGACATCAAGAGTAATATGATGACAGCTCTGATTGCCATTCCAGAATAAGAGTTCCAAAATTGCTTTGAAGGGTGGACTAGGTGCTGCCATCCATGCATAGCTTCCCAGGGGGAGTACTTCAAAGGTGACCGTAGTGATATTTAGCAATGAGGTATGTAGCACTTTTTCTAGGATGAGTTCGCGAACTTAATTGTCCGACCGTGTATCGTGCTGTTCTCTTGTCTGTGTGTTTGAAATTTTTCCTTTACAGAATTTGTTGTTAAATAAATATGTTGAGTTTGGACCAGTCCCTATATTGCATTGTTCTTGGTAGACTGAGTATATGTAGATATGCTAGATGTTATGAGAATTATTTACATTTAAACACTAATTATTTCCATGTTTCCCTTTACTTGATTATTCCAGAATTGCTGGGGCAAAGTGAGGGGTAATATTGTTGATTGACACAAGGGAGGGTGGACAGCAAAGAAAAAAAATGCAGAATGGGTTTATTTGTGACTAGCCAGTGGAGCTTTTACAGACGGTCCCACGTTTTAAGAGTGGTGTGTGTAGTGTGACAGAAAATGACAGGCAGAGTGCACAGGAGGCGTGAGCTTGTTTTAAATACACATAATTTTGGTTCCACGTTAGAAACAGTGAATAAACATTAACTACCTTGAGTTGGCAGCAAAAGGAGATATAATTATTTGGACAATATGCCTTGGCTGACTTATATTATTGATGCGCATTATTTTGATGAGAAATCGCTTTCTATGATTAGAACATCGGGTCAGAAGTTGAGATTTCCACTATCGAGAAGCAACGGAAAGAGCTGCAGCTGCTCATTGGCGAGTTAAAAGACCGCGATAAGGAGCTCAATGATATGGTGGCGGTGCACCAGAGACAGCTCCTGTCGTGGGAAGAGGACCGGCAGAAAGTGCTGACTTTGGAAGAGCGCTGCAGCAAATTGGAAGGTGAGAAAAGCGTCCGGCAGCGTCTGTTATGCGCGTCTGTAAGGCTAACACATTAAATGGGCTCTCGGTGACAGAGAAGGAGGAATATCTCAACACAGTGGTCCTGGAGTGCAGTTTCATTGAAGATAGGAGGGCTTTGTGAGCGCGTAGGAGGTGAATTCAAGTCTGGCAAGCAAAGTACTGCAGGGTAGAGAGTGCCGGGTGGAGCTCCAGTTAAAACGGAGTGTCTAGAGCAGGAGTGTCAAAACTGGGGCCCGCGGGCCAACTACGTCCACGATCCATTGTTAATTGGCTGGCGGCAAATTCCAAAAATATATTTAGTTTACTTAAATAAACCAGGTGAGGCAATATGTACTTCACCTCGAGTGAGTGGTCCTGCTGTTTGTGTATTTTACTGCATATGGCCCTTGGTAAAAAACGTTGAAAAAAGTTCGGACACCCCTGGTCTAGAGGGAGTCTTTAGGAAATAAGTCTCATCTGAATGAATGAATGAGTGAATTAATGAATGGCTTACCAAAGACTGACCACACCTCACCCACACATATATGCACATAAACACACTTTACTATGGTTGCACATTAGATGTAATATAACATATAAAACCTTCTATATAAATATATTCAAGAACAAAGATTATGTATAGCTCTCAGTACCTGGTTTTAAAATAAGCAAGAAACTTGAATAGGAATTTCTTGGAATACTGAATGGCCAATAAATATATAAGGTTCTCGTTCTCAGTAGTAATTAGGGAAGTGAAAATTAAACCTGTAATGAGATAGCAAGTTTACACTTAACCGAGTGGCGGAAACGATAGGGTATTGGGGAAAGTGTGGAACCAAGGGAAGGCTCCTTA
The DNA here is from genome assembly GCF_057876585.1 of Rhinolophus sinicus. Lineage (NCBI taxonomy): Eukaryota > Metazoa > Chordata > Mammalia > Chiroptera > Rhinolophidae > Rhinolophus > Rhinolophus sinicus. The sequence goes on from NC_142509.1 coordinate 36,077,937, forward strand.
CGGCTGGTGGGAGCGGTGGTTGGTACAACTGCTTTGGAAAATCATTTCACAGTATCTAGTAAAGCTGAAAACATACATAGCTGATGGCCAGCATTTCTGCTTCAGTTACACGCGAATGACCTAAGGAGCTTGCTAACATGCAGATTCTAATACAGTAGGTCTGGGGCCAGAGAGTCTGCCTTTCTCACAGGTTCCTAGGTGGTGTCACTGTTGCTGGTCCAAACCTCATTTGAGTAGCGAGGCTCTAGAGAAACTTGTAAAAATGCACCAAGATGCGTGCACAAGAATATGCCAAGCAACGTTGCTCACTGGAGCTGCAAAGTGGGAACAACCCAAGTGGTCGTCAGTCGCAGAATGGATAATGAATTTTGGCGTAGTCATGTAGGGGGACGTTATGTAGCAATGACAGCGCAGACACGGGTTACACACCACAACATGGATAAATCTCAGGAGCAGAATCTCACGTGGAAAAAGCAAACAGAAGAATTCATAGAGTATAATTCCATTTATACACGGTTCAGATGAAACTGTATTTTCAGGGATGTGGTGTTTTACAGGTGGTAAAACTATAATAAAAAGCACGGAAATGAGTGAGCCAAGGGTGGTGGTTGGGAAAGTGGAAATTGGAGAGATTGTGTTCAGAAAGTGACACGGGGGGCTCTGTTCCTTGAATAGGGGACGGTTCATACGTTTATAATAAAGCTTTGAAAATAATGATCTTTTTAAAACTTCTTTCGCACACTTAGTTTTTAACCATGTGTTGGAAAATAATGCATTTTAAGCTTCAGATCTGACCACAAATAAGTTGATGAAATTCCCCTCAGGTGAACTGCACAAAAGAACTGAAATAATCAGGTCACTCACGAAGAAGGTAAAAACCCTTGAGTCTAATCAAACGGAATGCCAAACAGCTCTTCAGAAGACTCAACTACAGCTTCAGGAAATGGCTCAAAAGGCAACCCATTCCTCGCTCCTCTCTGAAGACCTTGAGGTTGGTTTTATTTTGTGAGAAGCCTCACTAGCCCAAATTCTGTTTGTGTTTCAGTTATTGAAAAATTAGACTTAAATGTTTCCATTAAAAATGTATGCGTGTGTGTGTGAAAATATCTCCATCCTCCATCATCATAGTTTTGTATTCACTGTACTGCTTTATTTAGTTGCGCAGTGCTAGTCTGCCTTGGAGGTCAAGCTTCATTAGAACCCTTTTCTAGCTGGTAGGCTATTTGGTTTAGTAGCATCTATCATTTATAATTTTCTCTAAGTCTGAGATTAGTATCATCGAGTTTTGGTAACTTCAAATGATGCTTTCTGAAGACTTGTGTCTTGTATGATAAATGTTACTGGCATACTAGGAATAAAATCTATAAGACTGATTTTGACAAATGTATAATGACATGTAACCACCATTGTATCATACAGAGTAGTTTCACCCCCTAAGCATCCTCTGTGCTCCATCCCCTCCTCCCACAAGCCCTGGCAACTGCTGATTTCTTTACTGTCTCCGTAGTTTTGCCTTTTCCAGAAAGATAGTTAGAATTATATGGTATATAGCCTTTTCAGGTTGGTTTCTTTCACTTAATAATACGCATTCCATGAAAATGTTTTTTTTCCTCCCTTCTTCTGCCTCCCCCCTTCCTCACTCCAGTTCAAGCTGTTGTTTCTCAGTCTAGCTGTGTAGGACGCAGCTCCCTGGCCCATGCTGGTATTATGAGCCTTGCGGTCCTCCGGGCTGAGGCAGTCGGTCGGCTGCTCACAGCAGCTCACGGCAGCTCTCGCCGGCTGCCGGCCTCTCATGCTGGCCACTGGCAGCTGGCAGCAGCACTCAGCAGCTTGCGATGGCTGCCGGCCACTCATGGCAGCACACGGTAGCCCATGGCAGCACACAGCCCCTCATGCTGGCCACCAGCCACTCATGGTAGCACTCAGCAGCCCACGGCAGCCCACGCCAACCTCCCGCTGCTCTCAGCAGCCCAGCTCCAGGGAGAGCTGTTGTTTACAGTCTTAGCTGTAGAGGGCACAGCTCACTGGCCCATCTGGGAATCAAACCGGCGACCTCGATGGTAGGAACATGGCACTCCAACAACCTGAGCCACCGGGCTGGCCTCCAGTTTACATTTATCCATTCATTTTCTTGTTTCTTGCCAACCTAGAATTCTACATAAGAGATATTGGGAAGCAGACTTATTTATAAACATAACCAATTTAATTCACTAGGGTAAACACAAGTATTGAGAGGAGGCTAGAGGTATGGAGAAATAAATATTTGTATTGCTTTCTGATGACTGCTTACTTAGCCTACTTTGTTATTAAAAAAGGTTTAAGAGAAAACAGAAGAGTGAGCACAGACTGGCTGGTGATAGTAATGAACGCTTTTAAATGACTCATAAATTAGTATTTGTGTGTTTTTCCCTTGTAGGCTAGAAACGAAAATCTCAGCAACACGTTAGTGGAACTTTCTGCTCAAGTCGGACAGTTACAAGCTCGAGAACAGGCTCTCACTACAATGATAAAGCTAAAGGTAATTTAAATGATACCTCCATTTGCCAGGGTACTTTGCATCTTATATAGTCACGTGCGCTATCTTACTTAAGTCCCATCGCAGCTCAGATAGCTTGGGCTACGAGTTTTCTCAGTTTTTTAAGTTCTCATTTTAGAAACGAGGGAAACAAGTTTAAAATGATGCCCCAAGGCCCTGGGAGAGGAGGCAGAACTCCACTTTTGGTCTCTGTCTCCAAAGCTCCTTTCAGGGCCTAGCGTGCCTGGATTAACTGGTTTCCTCCTGAGGAATCCTTCATTGGACCTCATAAGGTCACTGGCAATCAGATTTTTTGTTAATGTTTTGGTTTTTTTTAAGGGAGAGAAAAATTGTTAGTGATCAAGCAGTAATATATGTAAAATACGTAGTTACTAACATGCCGTAAACAGTGAGTGATGAACAGTCTCTTCGGCCATAACACATGTGTTTGGCAATTGGTGACTAGGGGGAATGATGGTAGAATGGGACACTCGTGCTCATTCATATGGGATTTTTCCCAGCACATTCATGTTTTGAAGTGACCAGGGGCACGCTTTCTGAAAATTCAAGAGAAAACATTAAAAGCTACAGAATTGTCTTTAGTCAAGTAGGGACCAGCTTAGTGGCTTCAGCAAGCACACGGTCTCCATCATAGCAAACTACCAGGCGAAGCTGTGAAAACTAATGAAGACGCTGAAAGGACCGGCTGACTGATGCGTCTGCACTGCCATTGCTGACCTGTATTCGTGTGCTTAACAGGACTGCGGGGGGGTTTGCTTCTTGGCTGCTCAGGAAGTTCCATTGGCTTCCCAATGGCCTGCCCAACCCTTTTTTCCCCATGAGCCCTCCTAGTGTGAGATGCGCAGACAGTGAGGTTTGTCAGGAACACACATGTGATGCTATAGCAGAAAGCCTTGTCCTGAAGCAGGGGGAAACCTGCTAATGATAGTTACTCCACATGAGTGGGGAAATGGGGGAGGGAGAGAACGTTTATGTACTATTTTTGTACTTTTACATATTGTTTGAATTACTTTTCAACAAGCAGGTACCTTTTTTTTCTTTCTTTTTTTTTTTTTTTTTGGTCATTAAAACAGCTATCTCAACAACAAGAGGTTCTGGTTTGGGTAGGTTTTGGATAAAGCCTTGGAGTCTGTCATTTTAACCAGCTGAAAAGAAGGGGAGGCAAAGTGGGGTCCATGGGATTTATTTGAAATGCAGAGCATAAGCTCCCTCAAGAGCCACCAGGCCTCCCGTTGCTCTTACATTCTTAGACAGTTGAATTGTCTGGTTCTAAGCTTTCCGAGACAGTGTGCTCTGGTGGGTCGTGCGTGGTTTCTGGGGCCAGTGGCTAGGTTCACATGGGAGCTCCATCGCTAACTAGTTGTGTGACTAGTTGGGCAACTTACTGTTGACTCATCTGTCACCTGGGGGTAGCAACAGTACCTGCCTCAGAGAGTTACTGCGTAGATTCAATGAGTTAACACATGCAAAGTACTTAGAATGAAACCTGGTACACAGTGACATCTTAGTAAGTGTAATCTTCTCGTATTTATTAATTGGAGTTTATAAATCGGATGTAACAGTTTTCAAATTCGGTTTTTAGGACAAAGATATCATTGAGGCAGTCAATCACATTGCAGACTGTTCGGGTAAATTTAAATTGTTAGAGCATGCCTTGCGCGATGCTAAGATGGTGGAGACTTGTATTGTGAAAGAAAAGCAAGATTATAAGCAGAAATTGAAGACACTGAAGATTGAAATCAATAAACTGAAAGGTAAGGAGGAAACATAAATTTAAGCATTTTATCCTGGGAATATATTTTTTCATTTGGGTTCAGTTAATCTTACGATGTAAGAGTCAGTCTATTGCTGGCTTTAGGTGCTACCCTGAATTGTTCACGCCAAGTGTATAGAATTATGCTGCAATTTTTGTGTTACAAGATAAATAACAGAGTTGGGGGGAAAACTGCATAATGCATTATATTTTTAAAAAAATCCTGCCTTGGGTGGTCAGTTAGTTCAGTTGGTTAGAGCACGGTGCTCTTAACAACAAGGTTGCTGGTTCAATCCCCACATGGGCCACTGTGAGCTGCGCCCTCCACAACTAGATTGAAACAACTTCTTGACTTGGAGCTGATGGGTCCTGGAAAAACACACTTAAAATAAATAAAAGTTAAAAAAATAAATCCTGCCTTTGGTGTGCCAGTTAGGTATTGCTAGTAATAAATACATGCTTTGTAAAAATCAGCGACAATCTCTGTGTCCCATGCAACCATGAGTCTTTGTCAAACTCATGAATCTGGAAGCTAGTGGGAATCGAACTGCTCATCGGGGCAGTTCCTGTGTCTCGTCTCCTCACCGGTAGGCTAGCCTGGGTATTTCTTCCTACGAGGAAGGCAGAAGCTGAAGAGGAGTAGAAACACATGAGGACCTGACACACCATCACCTCCCCCTCATTCTGTTGGCCAAAGCAAGTCACATGGCTCGGCCCAGAGCCCAGCAGTGGAGAAATCTCCTCTGCGCCTTTGTGGAAGGAATGCAGAAGGGGACGAGGAATTGCCACAACAACACAATCTACCAGAGTGGCTTTTGGTGCATGTTTTATTTTTTTAAATTCCTTTGCATTCTCCTTTTCTATTTTCATAGTAACTCCATGGTTCCTTTCTTTCTGAGTAGTATTACTTGAAGTTTTATAATGAAATGAAGGATAAGAATACCAAATAGGTTAGTGGTACGTATTTGAATATGGGTGGAGTAAGTGATGGAGTGAAGGTTTATATTTGTCTACGAAGGGTTTGGAGATAGCCTGCTTTCCTCTGGCAGTTCCCCATGGTGGGGCAGAGTAAACTGCTGCACTGAGGAGCTATCATTTTGGTCTTAAATCCACACCCATAGCATCACATTTTATAAATGGGCATCGCATCAGACCCAAAGACTGACTCCCACTGTGGACCAAGCTCCTTTAGAATGAGAGAGCCATGGTCTGGCGGAAGTTACTCTGCACTCTCCCTCTGTCTGTCGTGGAGGGCCTCCTGACACAGCGAGTTGCTGTTGAAATTGTGCAAGTTTATTGTGGCTGATTTAACTTAAAAGGTTCAATCTTGTTCTTATGATGCCCCGACTTGTGGCAAATTGTAGGCTTTGTCTCCATTTGAAGTTTCAGCTATAACCGTAATCATACTGGAAGCCCCTTGACATGAGGGACGGACTCTTGTCTGCTCTTTTTGGGACTTACAGTTAATAGCACAGCCTCTGGGGTTCATTGTAGGCATTTGATAAATACTTATTGAATGCTATGCATACCTAATGAAAAACGGTGATGGATAGTGGACTAGAGAGTGAGGGAAATAGGCTCATTTTTGGGGGTGGACTGAAATGTCTTCAGAGAGAACGTCTGACCTGAAACTTGGATGTTAGGAAGAACTAGCCGTGTGAAGATCTGGGCCAAGGGTCTGCCAGGCAGAAGGAAAGCAAGTGCAGAGCCCTGGGGTGGGTGTTGAGGTTGGGACGTGCTCAGGGAACAGGGTGAAAGAAGAGGGAGCATGACCGGCAGAGCCTGGCCATGGAGGCTCACGGTGACGAGTTTGGGTTTCATCCTAAGTGGAACAGGGGGGCTTCTGCAAAGAGGTGACACAAGCAGATTTTCGTTTTCAGAAGATTGCCCCAATTGCCCCATGGACAGTAGACAAGGTTTCAGTGGGGAGCCCAGTCAGCCAGAGAGCAAAGCCTTGGCCAGGGTCACTGCTAGGGATGCAGTGTTGGATGTGGGCCATATTTGGACTGTAGATTTGACGGGACTTCATATTAATAGGAAGGGGTTGCTGAGGGCATAAGAGGTATTCAGAGCATATAGTCTAGGAACCAGTATTTATTTGAGGATTTCTTTTTTCTTCTATTTGTGAAGAGGATCTGAATGAAAAGACAACAGAAAATAATGAACAACGAGAAGAGATCATTCGCCTCAAGCAAGAGAAAAGTTGCCTGCATGATGAATTGGTTTTTACTGGTAAAAACAGATAATTAATTTAAGTGATTAAAGAGTTATATATTTGTGACTTAAACTTTCTATCGTAGAAAGTTACTATGACAGGCTAAAGGAATTCTCTCTATATCTATTGATCGATAGACCCACCCTTGAGGGATGGGGAGAGACCAGGCAGGGCATTTTAAAGCCATTATCATGCCTCCCTATCAATTGTTTCCTTTTCTGTAAAACGAGGCGCTACCCTCCTAGATTGAGTGCGTGACTATACTTCTAAAAATTCATTAAGAGAGAATCTTATGAATTGAAGAAGGATGTTTATACTTTTGCAAGTACTATATAAAAATTAGCAACTCAGCATTTTTTAAATTTTTTTTTCAAATAGATTACCTATAATTATTACAGTAGGAAAAGTACTGATGTGTTTTGTTACATCAGTATGACCCTAAAATAATAATGTGGGGATGAATTTTTCATGATTTAAAAGCAAGTTTATCAATACGGTTTAAGTTAGGTCCCCTTCTGATAAACATAAAAATTCCATACCTGCCCTACTCGCCACCCGGCTGTATTCTCCCACACGTTCTCCCCTGCTGCCTACCCCAGTGTCTTAGAATTTCCACTAGTGGCAGCCTCTCCTCTCTCTCCTCTCAATTGGGAATCACTGGCATATAGATCTTATCTCTACCCCTGCCAGCCAAGAGGATTTTATTGGGCTTTCATTTTTGGTAGTTTATATTAGGAAAACCTTAGATTTGGAGGTAAAGCTCCAAATAGAAATTCAATGAACATTTTTGGGATCTAGTCACACCTACCCTCACTGCTTTTCGTATAGGAAGAGAATACATTTCTATAAGTTAAGGGCAAAATGCAGTATTCTACTGACATTTTTTTAAATAAAATGAAATTCTTAATTTGCATCTCATGTATTTAAAAATTGGGGAAATGTGGATTTTTACCACTGGAGGCCACTATTTACATTACTTTTAGGATTGCTGTGTTGCAAAGTAATGTCTCATATTGCTAAAGAGGTAGGTAGATAGGTAGATAGATAGATAGATAGATAGATAGATAGATAGATAGATAGATAGATAGATAGATGATAGATAGATAGATAGATAGATAGATAGATAGATAGATAGATAGATAAAATATGTATATGTATTAGTCGCTTCGTGGCTGAATTCAAACAATCTTTGCATCAGCATTTGTGTGCCAGACACTCTTCTAGTTGCTAAAGGCCCAGGGAATTTAGTACTGTGCAGATGCTAGGAATAAAATGTGGGAAGTCAGAGGAAGGAAAAAACATTTAAAGCATCTTCTAACAGTCTCTTTTCTTTTTGATTCACCCACTTTTACTCATATATCCTATTATGTATCGGTAGGTAAAATACATGGGATTTGTCAGATAATACCGTAATAAATCCATTTTGTGAAGTAACTCTTACCACTTCCTAAGCTGATTTCTTAAACATCTTTTACTCCTTCCACTGTCTCAAAGCAAGTTTTGTGGCTTAAACGATAGAAGTGAGCTAAGCCTGAAAATGATATTAAAAGGTTTAACATGATAATATGCTGTCAGCTGCTATGGCTAAAAATGAGCACATTTTATTTGAATTTGGAGATGTCTTAAAAATGTCCTTCTAAGTTTAGAACTTGATTTCCTCTTGTTGAAGACGAGGCTCTTCACACAGGCTTAGGGACACGTCTCATTGGTCCATATTGCTTATAAGAAGTTTGTAAGTGAAGCGATGACACTAGTTTACAGGTCTGTGGCCCTCACACCCCTGTAAATGTGGCCCCCGCGAGGCTGTGTGACTTGCCTAAGGTCTCTCGGTCACTCAGAGAATTGTGCAGGGTCCAGATTCCCAGAGCCCTTTCCACCATGCTGTCTTCTCAGGCTGCTCGCTCAGGCAGGTAGGTGTCAGTAGAGGTCCCTCCCTCTTTGTCTTCTGTGACACGCCACTTTGCTCTCTCAGCTAAACCTAGCCACGTAGAAAAGTCTCTGCTCTAGGGACACGTGCATATTTACAGTGGCGTTTCCTCTTATGTGACAGTAGATCATTCTAAAGGCAGAGCTCAAACATATTTGAAATTACTCTTGAATGCCAGATAAAGGGGTTGGCTTTTGTGTAGGGACCATGCTGTGTCCAAAACAATTGTGTCTAAACCCTGGGAATGCAGCCAGCCTGTCACGATGCCGTTAGGATGAGAAGTGCGAGGAACCGAGACCAGCTGGCAGTCACAGATGCCGTCGGCGGCGTCACTTCCACAGCTAAAGTAGCCGCACTTCCTTTACTATGTTTTCCTTTGTGCACAAAATTGAATTCACGTCAACTAAATGCAACTCCACGTAAATAATGCAAGTCCACAACATATACACTATATATGCTTTTGTTATGGTGTTGACTCATCTAATGCAAAAAAAATAAAATAAATTCAGAATTGAATCCAAAAGACATCATAGTTTAAACCTGGCCCCGCCACTTTCACCGTGCTTTTGTTCACATTCTCAATTTTGTGCTCAAGGGTTACCTTTAAAGTAAAATGATGCTACAGGCCCACGTTGGAAGGGCTGAGCCTGAAGCGTGCTTCGTGTGTGTGTGTGTGTGTGTGTGTGTGTGTGTGTGTGTGTGTGTTTGTGGTTTTGCACAGAGCCCTCTCTTTACCTGGTGCCCTGCGGCCCCCCCCAGCAGGCACTGCACTTGCTGTCCAGGTGGAGCTGCAGTCCCCAGCAAAGCATATGTCTTTGTTCTTACGTGGCTTTCGTGATGTTTTAAATGGAGAGTGATGATAATAAATATCTTTATTCTTTCTCATCAGTGACAGAAATGACATGTGAAAAAGGTATTTTCTGAAAAAACTATCGATATAAGTTGTACAGTTTTATTTAGATTGCATCAGATTTACTTAAAAGCGATTCATGTAATTAGAAGGTCATTTTACACATTTAGTTTGACCTTCTTCTAATGATACTGAGGTGGTTGTTTTTTTCAATGAAAAAAATTTGTTTAGAATTCGCCAGCTGGACTCAGTTTAGAGGATCCCAATTTTGTTGGCAACATCCAAAGCGTCGTAGTCAGGAGCCAGTCGAACATATGCCTTCTTCTCTCCATCAGGCCTGATCAGGCGCTGACCTTGGTCACGTCAGTGTCATAGAACTTCCTCACAGCCTGTGTGATCTGGTGCTTGTTGGCCTTGACGTCCACAGTGCGCACAGTGTGTTGTTGTTTTCTGTCTTCATGGCTGACTTGTAAACAGGGGAACTGGATGGGGGCACAGTGGTCAAGCTTGTTTCTCCAGGGAGCGCTCTTCCGAGGGTATCTGGGCTGCCTCCGGAAAGTGGGTGACCTGCGGATCTTTTCATTGTGGCTGTGGACGCCTTTCAGCTCAGCTTTCTTTGCTTTTGGAGCCTTTGCTTTGGCTTCGGCTTCAGGAGGAGCAGGGGCTTCCTTCTTCGCTTCCGGCGCCATTAAAGATACTGAGTTTTTAAGTGAAGCGTTTCCTTGATTCCTCGCTTCTATGTGAATGAAATGACTTCTCCTTAAACATCATGTTAATATTTTTTCTGGTACAAGCCCTTGTATAGCACTTTAGAGTCTTTCCTTTCTGTGGTTTCTCATTTACCAAGTTCTGAAACTGGTTTTAAAATAGTGATTTCTTATACCCCAACGCTAATTAAATAGTGAAGTGTCCATGTTTCAATAAAACATTTATGGTCTTTGTAAAAGAATGAAGATTTAAAAAGAATACGTCTCTGTTCTGACTTTCGCGCTAAGAAATTGAGTGTATTACTTACTATTTTTATTAAAGAGAATTCTGAATCTGAATTACCTGTCAGGAAAAAAAAAAGAGTTTTCAAGAAATAGGAAGTCTTTAACGGAGTGCTGTGCTATTATTGAAATGGAAATACAGTTTATTTACCTCAAAGGTATAAGTATCTTCGGGCTTTGGTCAGTGAGAATACGTAGGATTGTGAGGTTATTATATTAGATTAATTTGCATACTGCTGAAAATAGTGATTTTTGCCCCTTATAATGTTAATTTTTTTTTCCTATTGATGAAGGTAATATGTTGTTTGGATTTTTACAATGAAAATGCATTCATAAGTTACCTGTGTAATGTGAAAAAAATTAAAACTTAAAGTAATACGTATTAATTTTAGAGTTTTGGAAATCAACATCCCCCCCCAAAAAAAGAGAGGAAAATAGTTGTCATTAATCCCTGTATCCAAAGATAACCTCTTTTAATACTTTCATATCCTTGCTCTCTGACTTTTTGTATGCATAGATATGCAAACACACACGTAGTGTTAACATAGAGTTGATACAATTTTGAATCAATTTTGATTCAATTTTGAATCCTTTTTTGACTTAGCATTAAATGTATTACAAAAGTTTTCAAATTTGATGAAGGATCTAGTCAGGCTCACATATTAAAGCTCTTTCCAGCCATCCATTTTGTAATTTTTAAATTCAGGAATGAGGCAAAAAAATGTTAGCTGAGCATTAAATTGATGAAAATGAAGGCTTGTGTTGATTTGGCTGATGGAAAATATTTTAATATTTGTTCTTTAATAGCAGAGAGAGAAAAAAGGAAAGATGAGTTACTTGATATTGCAAAGTCAAAGCAAGAACGTATAAACGCAGAACTGCATAATCTGAGACAGGTATGTCCCCAGTTGTTCTGTCAGGTGGGAAACATTTATAAACAAACATCGAATTAGGAAAAGTGTGTTTCTGTTTATTTTGTTTATGGTGCTTTTGGAATCCTAACTACATTAAATGTGTATCACATTTAGCTTAGCAGATAGGGTCTTGTTTATGGAGACTAGTTATACTAACATCTCAGTGCTGACATAGGAAAACATAAAAGCAAAAATTTATAACATATTTCTCTAGTCACTGATCTGACTGTTTTAGCATTTAAAAGTGCCAAATTGTTGGCTCAATTTAGTTTTATTGTTACATTTTATATTGATTTACCAATATCTATGGCAGATTTATGTAAAACAACAGAGTGATCTGCAGTTTCTGAATTTCAATGTGGAAAATTCTCAGGAATTAATACAGATATACGACTCAAAGATGGAGGAATCAAAGGCCCTGGAATCCAGGTAATCACAGCAAGATGCTACTAATAGGACCTTGTACTTTATTTCATCATTCAGTCAATATTTGTTAAGTACTTGCTATGAGCCAGTACCTACTAGTATTCCCTATGTAGCGGGGAACGAGTCTATGTGAGCTAATAATGGTCATTATAATCCCAGGTTATAGCAAGACCTAGGCTTAGAATTTTAGGAATGATCCTAAGGCAGCCCGTTGATTAAAGAAATTCATTAAACATTATTTGTGTGTCTGTTGTGTAGGAGGCTTTGAGCTAAAGTGGAAACTACAGGAATGGGTCATTCATTCATCTCTTGACAGTTTTATGGTCACTGGGCTAGGAATAGGGAAAATAAAGATACACAGGACGGGGTACTTGCCTAAAAGAAGTAATGCCAAAGCATGGTGTGTGTGCTACAGTAGGAGCTCAGCTAGCTGAGGATGAGTTCTGCTCTTGCTTTTCCTGTTTTCCTTGTTAATGGAAGGAGACCTCGTCCCTCAGCTATAACAAGCAGTGTGTGAATTAAATGGGTTTTGTAAAATTAAAATAAAACCATGTGAGGTGTGGTTTAATTCAACAGGCACAGAACTGTCCCACAGTTACACTCAGTGTACTTCTCCGAAGAGTCGTGAAAAGGAACAGGCTTGGGGAAGTTCCCCATGACTTGCGCATGGACGCAGCTCCTTGCCTGCTTGTTTCAGTGGTTGCAGGAAGGGGATGCAAGGGGCAGGGTTGGTCAGATGCTGTGACTGCAGACTCTGCACTTTTCTCCAGAGGCCTCCTGCGGGGGCTGTTACACAGCGCTCTGTACCCCAGCCGTGGCCACTGCTAATGGGTACCAAGCCAACCCAGGGCGCCTTGCAGACCAAGGCCCCAAACATACAGGCTCTTTTTCCTTTGTTGACGAAAGAAACGTCCAAACCTGTAGAGAATTTTTACGAATTTATTTGAGCCAAACTGATGACATATGCTGGGGAGCAAGATCTCAGATGCTCCCGAGAATGGCAGTTTTGCAGCTTCTTTTATACGTTAGAATCACAGGAGAAGACGTAAGGCAGGTGCATGAAATCCATTGGTGGTAGATTAGGGAGGCGGGAGAAAGCAGAGGGGGGAAAACTCTAAGGTTGGATAAAAGGCAAAATGAAGAAACATTTCTTTTACATGGGCGGGCACAGGAGAGCGCATAATGAACATTTCCAGCGCACAGAGATGGTGTGTGGGGAGCAGGAATACAGGGAGGGCTCTCTGATCTCGTGCTCTGTGCCAGCGAGCGGTTGTGCCATGAGGAGCAGGAAAAGAAATTGCTCTGACACATCAAAGGTACATTATCCTACAGGTGTCAGAACGCTGGACAGGGCTCCCTTAAGGTAGACGTTGTCCTTCGCTGAGGAAGCTGTACCCCTGGGACATGACTCCCCACTGTGACCTTCCCAATTAGGAATTTGTGATCTGACCATCCTGGGTGGTGACTTTTGGTCACTGATCTAGTCAGGCCTGCCGTGTGGCCCCACTGAGCTTGTCAGGTTTATGACATAGCTCGTCCACACCTTTTTGTACTTCATTGCCACTGGGAGGTGCCTGGGCCAGATGGTGGAGGTGATTCTTTAACACGTTGCGTACGGCGGGGTTTAAATCCCTCGTGAAGATTCTCGTGATCCATACGCAACGTGTTAAGAGCATAAAATGGCTCATGGCATTCTAGAAGGAGGGGGTTGGATTTTCTGAGGGATCAGAACTATACAGATCAGAATACCTGGGTCCATGTGCCATGAAAAAATTTAAAAGACAATTTATTAAAAGGGTTATCATGTTTATGTAGTACTCTTACTTTTTATTTTATGCCCATGGGTCATTTTTACTTTAGACCAGCTTTCAATATTCAGCCATGTCAGTATCCAGATAAATGGGATGGGATGGTAAACCTATTTGGCACTTTCCACTGTATCTTTGTACCTTGAATCTCCATCACCTTTCAATCCTGACTTTACCTATATTTACTGTGAAACTGATAGAATTAGGAAGAGAAATATCAGATCAATCAACAAGTATTTACAGAACACTTAATGTCTGTTAAAGTCTGTCTTAGGTACCAGAAGGATTAAAACATGGCCTCCTCATATAAAAGTCTATTGAGAAGGCAGGATATATGCATGAAACAGTTAATGAACAGTATCGTCATAAAAGGAAATTTGCTGTGTGATTGATTAGATAATATATACAGTCAGATAATGACTTGCAACAGAGACACTAGGTACAGTGGGAGTTAAGGATGAGAAAGGGAAAGTGAGTGTGTGAGCCTGGTGGTCAGAAAGCCTCCCTGAGATGGTCAGGCAGAAACTGGGCTCTGAAGAAAGAATATTCTTTCTTATATTTCATTTCAAACAAATGTGTGCTATTAGGATTTAGCTCAGCTCATGAGGTGTGGGTGAGCTATTTAGAATGACAGTCTCAAGTGTACCTTATAATTTCCCTTTTTCTGTAATGCCACCATAGCAGAGACATGTATTTATCAGACCTTGAGAATGACCACCCCAAAGTTGATGTTCAGAGGGAGAAAAATCTGAAGTCACTGGTGAAGGACCAAAAATTCGAGACAATGTTGGTTCAGCAAAATTGGGCTGACAAGAACTCTTGTGACGTGTGCAAAGAAAAGCTACAGGTTAATACTTCATTAGGGGAGAAAAGTGTAATTGCTATCTCATCTCTGTGTACAAAAGACTTAATGGAGAAACAGAAGTCTTGGTCTCTGGGAGGAAAACTGCAGATTGAACCCGACAACAAAAGTACATTGTACAGGATCCATGGAAAATCACCAAAAGGTGATGGGATTGGGATTCAGAGCGAAGAGAAACAGGTCTCGGAAACCACAACGTTGCCTGATGAAAAACAGTGGCATGACGTCAGTGTTTACCTGGGCCTGACCAACTGTTCTGGTTCAAAACAACCAGAAAAGCTGGATGTCGAATGTCAAGATCACATGGGAAGATCTGGAGTCTCATGTTGCCATAAAAATGAAGGCTGTCTGGGGGAAAGTGACCTGTGTGCGTCGCGGTGCTGCCACCCGAGTAACTTCATCATTGAAGCCCCAGGCCAGATGTCTGACATGGAGTGGATGAGTATTTTCAAGCCTTCTAAACTGCAAAGAGTCGTTCGCCACAAGTCTGTGTGCACTTGTTCGGAAAGTGCCAGTGGAACAAAGTACAACTCTATGAGGTGAGTGATGTCACACATTTGCAAAACACCAGGGAGCCCACAGACAAAGTGTTTAGAAATAGAAAGGGCTGCAGGAGCTACTTCGCTTTTGCGGACAGAAGTGGTTCTTGAGGCAACACGTTTCCTCTTTCCATTGCAGCATAGGCTGTTGAGTTTTTGATTGCACAGACTGTCTTAGATCCCAAGGAGAGGTTTGTACCTAGGACAGCTTCGGGGGCAAAGGTTTTGCTTAAAAACAAAGCCAGTTGTCATGAATTGGGCAAATACGTTTTCTTTAAAAACAAACAGGTGGGTCACTTTACAGAGTAGAATGCTGCTCTGGGGCATTCCTCACCCAGCTCGGTTTGAATTGATAAGCTGTCTCTGTGTGTGCAGGTTAAACACGTGACCTAGACCCCATGAGAATTTCTCGTTGCCCTTAGCCAGGGCCACCCCGCACACCCACCTGTCCAACTGCTGCTGCCTTTGTAGTCACTGTATATTCCCCAAACTTTCTTACCTCTCAAAATCATGCAGGAGAAAGAATACTTGTATTTGACAAGCTGGTAAAAGTTACTGTTTTTTTTGTTTTTTTTTATTAGTTATAAGCACGCGCTCCATTGTTCAGGCTCATCTTATTGTTAGAATGGTTGAATTTCGTGGGTGACTGGCGCTCTAATAATGTCTGCTATTTTTAAATAAAACTGAGCTCTTCAATCTTACAGAAAGGATGAGGTTTCTGTATTGGGGCCCTTAGGGTCATCATCACTGACTTCCATAGGGCTGGGCGATTAACATCTTTTCCTGGTATTTACGCTGTTTGGATTGTCCTTTGTCCCTTTAGAAGCCTGAGTCATTTAAAAATCATACAGGTAGTTACTTGTACAGTTAGTTGCAGCATGTAAAAAAAATTGGTTGTCACACTGAATGCCGTCTATTCATATTTGGTTTTTAAAGATCTTTGGATAATTGTAACTACCGGTAGGGCCTAACTGATATACTTCACTACTGAACCAGAGCACACATATATTAAGGGAAAAGCTTGTCTCAGTTGTAAGAGCGTAGTGGGCATATATTAAATTTAATGTATGAAGGAAATCCAAATTTAAATTCAGAGTTTTCTTTCAAGACCGTTTTTACCTGCCTGGCTTGCCATAATCAAAGTGGCTTCCTGTTCTGCCAGTAGAGGCACCTGCAGAAGTCTCGCCTGACAAATGCATGATTAAGTAGGAAAGGTAATTCTGTTTACCTATTTTTCCCTTGGATTATAAGAACTTGTGTGCCTACTTTATTATCTGACTAGCGTGTTCACACGTGTCCCACCATTCCACTTGACAAATAGAGGGTTACCTGTGGCGGGAGACGCTATGGCAGCCTGCTATCACTTAGCTATACATCACATGGCAGGAGGGCCCAGTGCTTCCACTCTGTTCCAGAACAGCTTTCGCTATTAACTCTGCTTTGAGCCCCAGTGTTCATAACATCCCCAGAAGCTTAGCTACACATGTTTGTTCCCTAATACGGAAAAACTGGAATCAGTGAGCCACAACCATGCCATTCTACTTTCACAAAAGGACCTTTAAAAAACCATTGACAAAAATCAGTCTCACAAACCAAAAACCTAAAGTCTTCACAAATTCACAAATTATATACTATGTTGATTTTTTTTCCTCTCTTTTGGATGATCCTGTCCCTCAAGCCTTTTAATTTTTTTTGGAGAGGGAAGGAAATTCTCTATTATATAGTAGCCTTTTAAGAATGTTGTTTTAAACCTTATTGCAAAGGGTATGCATTAATTTATAATACTGCCTCAAATGTTCTATAATGTTCTACTCAAATCTGCACTGCTTCATTAAAAAAGAAAAGACTTCTTTTGTGTCCTGTTGAGATACTTTTAAGTATAAGAGTATCCGTGATGCATGCTTGGTATTGTTTTAAGATGTCTGTGTTTGTTTGGTTTTATTATTCACAGTGAGCTAATTGCTATCCAGCAGTCCCACTGTTTGGGGTCTTCAAAACCTGCCTTCAAGGAGGGTGAGAAGTTGGTAGAGACAGAGTCCCCTTCTGATAAAAAGAACTCATCGAAGATTTTGTTAGTCAACAAGGATGCAGCATTGCCCACTGAAAAGGTTTGTGTTTATTTCGAAATACCCAGCTTGTTCCAGCAAGCGTTCTCCCCAACATGCTTTTCATTCTTCTAGGACACTTTCCTTAGCGTGCTTAATTTTGCCCAGTCTTTAGTTGTTGCTGTTGGTTTTAAGTTACAGGACTTTATATTATAAATATCCTACAGATTATCCTTAGACAAGATGTCCCTCAGGCTCTCTAGGTGATTAATATGTCTATTTTTCATTCATAAACATTTCAAACAGCCCCAAAATGCAGAATATAATAAGCAGTTGTGCACCTACATTCAGATTTAACATGTTTACATTTAGCTGTATTTGCTTTATTTTTCTTGTTAAAGACATAAAATGTTACAGATAGGGTATAAATCCCATGTGCCATTCTCCCCATGGCCACTCCTCCCACCAATTAACCTCTATTCTGAAGTTGCTTCCATGCTTGTTTTTGTATTTTTACTACCTAAAGGTATATCCTTAAACATGATGTAATGTTCTGTGTGTGTTTAATATGTACATAAATGGCAAAACACGGTCTATATCCTTTTGCAATCTGACATTTCCAACTTGGTCAATATTTTGTAACCTTTATCCATGCTGACACTTGTAGTCTCTTCATTCTGATTGTTGTTTGATGTGTAATGTGTTGATTGAATAACCCATATTTTGTCCACGCCCCTACTGACAGGCCGAGAGGTTGTTTCTACATTGTCACTATTCTGGATGAGCCAGTGTCCTCATCTTCAACGAGGCAGCTCTTTCAATAAAGGAAATAAGTTCAAGTCCACTTAGTGCCTTTTGGTATTATTTTGGGATGATATCTGGCTTTGAAATCAAACTGGTCTGGGTTCAGAGCCCCATTTTGCTTTGTTTTAACCCAGTGACCTTAGTAAAGTTATTTAATTTCTTTGAGCTTCAGTTTCTCCATCTGCAAATATGCAGTAATAACAGCACAGTTGCCTCGTCTAAATGAGAGACTGTCAGGCCTGGGCTCGAGTGGATATCAGATGAGTGTTAGTTCTCTTTGTTTAAACTTGACCAGACTCCGTGTTACCTAGAACCTGGAGCAGTTGGGACTTGGATTCACTGATGGTGGGAATGTAAATGGTATGACCACTTTGGAAAACACTCGGTAGTTTCTTAAAAAGCTAAATACACACCTGCCATATGACCGAGTGATTCTACTCCCAGAGAAATGGAAACACAGGTCCACACAAAGACTTGTGCATGAATATTCAAGCAGCTTTACTTGTAATAGCTATAAAAACTGGAAACAACCAAAATATACATCAATGGGTGAACAGATAAACTGTGGTATGTCCGTACAGTGGAGTACTTCTCAGCAGTAAGAAGAAATGAACTATTTATACACATATAACATGGGTGAATGTCAAGGTAATTATACGGAATGAAAGAAACCAGACAGACAAAAGTATGAATATGTTTACATAAAATTCTAGAAGATGCAAATTAATCTCTGGTGACAGAAAGCAGATCAGTAGTTGTCTGGGAATGAGGGGCGGGACTCACAGGGGCAGGAGTTCCCAAGGGGCACAGGGGTGGTGAATACGGTCCATTCGTGTGGGCATGGGTTCATGGGTATGTGCACATGTCAGAACTCATCGAGCCGCACACTTTAATTTACAGTTAGTTGTATGTCAGTTACCGTATTGCCCCGAAAATAAGACCTAACCGGAAAATAAGCCCTAGCAGATTTTTCAGGATGACATCCCGAACATAAGCCCAAATGCGTCTTTTGGAGCACAACTTAATATAAGACCCAGTCTTATTTTCGGGGAAAAATGGTACACCCCAACAACATGAATTTTTTTAAAGCTATAAGTATATGGGGAAATATTAGCTATTCCCTTTTTTAGCTCTTGGGAGACCCTTTTCCAATGTTTGCACCTTTTTTTCTGAGGCGGTATATGATACTGCATATGTGTCCATGCATGTGTCCATGCGTGTGTGTGTGTGTGTGTGTGTGTGTGTGGTCTACATATGTTCATTAGCAGATGTTTATTGAACATTTTCTAGATCCAGGTCAGGATTGATCATTGTTCATGGAAATTTAGAAATTAACTTTTCTTAAAGAAAAGATTAGTCGGGATGCTTTTGGAAGTAGTTGGCCTGCTAAAAATTCAGATCCCAAAGTTGAAAATTAAATAATAAACTAAGGCACATTTCTACATATTTAGTGTTAAAGTTGCATTTTGCAGGTATTCTGACATGCTGATTATGGCTTTGACAAGTTGATCTAGGACAGCTAAACAATGCCTAGGATTCTTTTGTCACATGGATGTTACTTAACTAGTTATAGACAGTTCTGTGTAAGTCAAATTGTTGAGCCAAGTAGGTTGGAACAAACACTGTATTTTGCCACGTATAACGCGTACCCATGTTTTTGGCCCAAACTTTCAGGGAAAAAAAGTCTTTCGTTTTAATTCTTTAATTCAAATTTTTATTTGTGTACATTTAGATACTTGTTTTTTGTGTTACACAGGAATTTTAGCATTTGTTTTTTAACATATGGTACAAGAAATTTTATGTAACAAATAATTACAAAACACAAGAACAGATACAAGGTACAAGAAATTCTATGTACTGGTAACAAATTTACAATATTTACACCTCATAGAAGGCCAAGAACTCTTGTTCGTTTTAAGTTCAACAAAACCAATTGTCATATGCCAGGGTATTATTTTGCATACGGCTATCATTATTGACTTCTAGAGTTACACTTTTAACTCATAAGCATAAATAAAAGAATTAGAAGCATTTATATAGACATGGAATTAGTACTACCCATATATAATACGCATCCTTATTTTTCCCTCACAAATTTGGGCAAAAAAAGTGCTCCTTGTACATGGCAAAATGCAGTAAATAAAATTCGGTTATTCTAATATTTAATGTCCTGCTTTGATAATGTAATAACCTAAAGTCAAAGAAATATTAGCAAATGGTTAACATTTGTGTTTGTTACATCGTATTATATTTATAAATATGAACATTTAAAAATGCTCCTTGATTTTATGAATGCTTAAACTGTGTTATGTTCCCAGGATGAATTTTCCCCCACAAGTAAGCTCCAGCGTTTGCTGGCGGAATCTCGTCAGATGGTTACGGACCTGGAACTGAGTACTCTGCTCCCCATCAGCTCTGAGAATCACAACAGCGGTGCCAAAAATGTACGTGGCTACTTTTCTTTTGACCCCATCGGTAGTATCTGAATACTCCACTGAGGTCCTGTGTGCCAGTGTCACTGGTTGGGCAGCCCTTCTGTTGGAATGAATGTTCTCTATGTCTTTGAGGGAGGGGGTAGCACACTGGTTTTCAGGAGGAAGAAATGACATACTCAAATATCACTCCACCCAGATTTCCTCTTTCTAATTACCTGGGCATAGGAATATAAATTCTTGGGGATTTAAAACGAACATTTTATTATAGAAAAGTTCAGATACACACAGAAGTAGAACGAATACTACAATCACAGACCTTCAACAACCATCAACTTTCTGCCATTTTTGTTTTTGTCTTCCCCCATCCTTAAACACGTTTTCTTCTGAAGCAAATCCTAGACATCATGTCATTTTACTCATGAATACTTTAGTATGTATCTCTAAATCCTTTGGTATTGTTAAGGAGAAGCAGAACATCATACCCAACCAAATTAACAATAATTCTGAGATACCATCTAATGACTAGACCATGTTAAGTTTTCCCCATTCCTCTCAAAAATGTCTTTTTCATCTTTGTTCTGATCCATGTCCAACCAGGGTTCATACTTTGCATTTGGATATGTCCTTTAAGGTCTCTCTTAACCACCAACAGTTTCTTCTCCCTCCCTCTTCCTCCTCTTCTTCCTCTTCCATCTTCTCCATTTTTTTTCCCTAATGCCTTTTATTTGTGGAAGAAACATTGGGTCATTTGTGCTGTAGAATGTTCCACTTTCTGGATCTCGCTGACTGGATCCTCACTGTTATTTAACATCCCTCCACCCCCCCGCCGCCCCCCACATAATTCCTATGAGCTGGTATTTCGTCATCTAGCTACTTGATTATACTCAGGATCAGTTTTTGGGTTTGCGTTGGCCTGACTCCTTCCCTGAGGACGCTGTCGGCTTCCTGTTCCATCATTGCAGGAGGGTCTTCCCACTTGTAATGTTAAGCTTGGTCAGGAGCTCAGGAGTTTGTCAGCTTGAGCTTTAATATTATAAAGTTCCCCTACAGGTCACTTAATGATTTTAGCATTCCTTGGTTATTATTATTTAGATCTATTATGTAATTAGTAATCTGTCATTCCTCAGTGAGTGTTTCACGTGTTAACTGCTTTTTCTGAGCACAGTAAACATTTCAGTAGCAATGATATAAGTTGCTTTGTAGATTTTATAGCCTGAACATAAATAGTGAAAAGAACATTGAACTTGAAATCAGGATACTTGGATCCTATTTTTCCTCATCTGCAAAATAAGAGCTTGGCACCGATGCTCTCAATTTAAGATTCCAGGTACATTACTTGTGCATAAAGATGTTTCAAAGCCATTGAATTAAACTTTTTTTGTATCCTTGACCAAAACACTAAAATTTAAAAAAAAAAAAAACGGTCTATAAGAACACTGAAGTACTTTTCTTTTAAAATCCACTTGATTGAGGTATAGTTGACCTTTTTTGGACTCTCTGATCAGTTCCATGGATCGGGTTGTCCTCCTGACACCAATACCATACTATTGATTACGTCACCCCACAGAAAGTCGTGATGTCTTGGAGTATACATCCTCTACTTTGCTTTTCTTTTGCAAAATTGTTTTGCAGGTCCTTAGCAATTTTAGAATCAACTTGTCATTTAAAAAAATGCACTCTAATATTGTGATTTCATTGAATGTATAGACCACTTTGGGAAGAATTGACATCTGTGAACAGAGTATGTATCCATTTATTTAGGTCTTCCTTCTCTTAACCATATTTTGTAGTTTTCATTGTAGGTGGTCTTGCACATCTTTTGTTAAATTTATTTCTAATCTTTTGTCTATTGATGCCATTATACATGGTATTTTAAATCTAATTTTCAAATTGTTTCTTGATGATATAAAAAACTGCAGTTGCCTTATAATTTGCACCTTTGCTAAATTCACCTATGCTAGTAGATTTTCTGTAGATTCTCAGGATTTTTCTACATAGACAATCAGGGAACTTATGAATAAAGAATTTCTTTTTCTAACCTAATGCCTTATTTCTTTTTCTTACCTTATTGCTGTGGCTAAGACCTCCAGATCAATGTTGAATAGAAACTGAGGGCAGACATCCTTGCTTTGTCCCATGAAATACTCTCTGGTGGTGTTTTTTGCTTAGTTCTTCTTCCCATCGGTATTTTGTTAGACTCAGAGTTCCGTGGAGCAGGTTCTGTGTGACACAGGTGATCTGCAACTAAAACATTCACCATTTTAGAATCAACTTGCTTGTTGCCACGAGCCTCAACGGGTAATTGCCTATTAAATTAAACCACACCTCCTATATTTGGGTCCCAGTTTCCTAATCTGCAAAATAACAAAATCTATCTGTTAATTTTATAGAAACCAATATAAATCACACACTGCTTATTATAGGTAAGAGAAGGTGTCTCCTATGTACATACCATGTGTGCCATATAACCTTTTCAAAGTGGAAACCGTGAGGGACTTTGTGGTGGGTTCTAGTAGGAAGGTTGTTTTTCTTGACAAACTCTCTTTGAAGCATTAGTGAAGCCATTTATTTACATTGGGTCAGAAAGTATTTTTAAGAATTGGTAAGGTTTGTTTTTAACAGCTTTATTGAGCTATAATATCCATACGATGAAGTTCCCCCACGTAAGTGTACAAGTCAGTGGTTTTACTGTATTTACATAGTTGTGCGACCATCACCACAATGTGATTGTAGGACATTTTCGTCCTCCCCAAAGAAACCTTGTCCCCATGAGCAGTCACTCCCCATTCACCCTGCCCACAGCCCCCCTCCGCCTTTAATCTACTTTTTATCTCTATGGATTTGTCGGGCAGAGATTTTTCATCAGAGTTTGTTGAATAGAATTCAGGGAATCCATAAATTCTGATGGGAATAAGCGTTACACATACGTTTACTTTTATTAGCCTCTAATTGAAAATTAGCACTTCTTTCAATGATGAGTATAGAAAACAAGCCATAGTAGAAGATAGTACTTGTGACTTGGTCACTAGTAGCGATCACACATCATTTCATATCACATTACAATCACTGCAGATAACGCTACCTCAGAATTTCTCCTTAGCACTACCTCTGGATTACAGAATATTAGACCTGTTGCTAGATCTTATTATTTAGTGCATTAATAAAGAAGAGTATGTATTATTATACCACAACCTTGTTTAGTATATGATAACCACAGTTACTTCTGCTGTGATACAGCATACACCCGGCTTCCTAAAACTCACCACGCAATGCAGAATAGAGTGATAAAAACCATGGCTTACAGGAAAAATGGGGCCAGGAGCGTAACACTCAAAAACTTTGTCAGTGATACATTAAAAAAAAAAAAGGAACGTAATCAAAATTATGGCTCAGTCCAGCTGGGTACAGTTCACCTCGTGTTTCTTGTAGACAAAATTGCATGGAAACAAATGCATACTTCACATTATGCTCAAATTGTTCCCTAATACATCTGATGTGTTAGAACAAATTCACATTTTCAAAACAAGTGTCATAGCAGAGCTGACTATTCCAGTACAATCTGTGATGGGATCCCACTCATGCTGCTGGCCTCAGGCTCTTCTCTTAACCTCTTCTTTAGGGTTTATGTCAAGTTCCTGTCTAAGATATAATCAACAGCTCCCTCACTTTTGTCCTCAGAGCACAGCTGTGTGTATATGTGTTTGTGGGTGTATCGCCATCAGAGCTCAGGTGACAGCACCTGGTAGCTGGTTACATTCCGGTCTCCCTGCTCCTCCCTGAGTCCCTTAAGGAGCCCCCCCGAACTCATTGTGGCACCCCCAGTCATAGCACCCACAATACCTCACAGAGGATGGAACTGATAGGAAAAATGAAGGAAAAAGGCAAAACAGTGACCTCAGTTACAGACTGAAAAAAAAACAACTGTTGGAGGTTGGTGAAAACTTGGCTTTAAGAGAATTTTTGAGCTTGAAAGGCTCAGCAGAGAAGTCTGATCTCAACCTTTTATTTTACAGGTGAGGAAAAAGGATCAAATCTCGTGCTTACTATCCCGAAGCTAGAATCAGGTTGTCATTTAGTTGGGAAAAATATTGGCTCCAGATGTAATATATTTCCCAGTGTTTTAAGTGATTCTGGAGATGCTGGGAAACAACAGAAATCCTCTTGGCAGTGCACTTCTCCCCCCTCCACCCCCGTCTTTTGCACTAGGTATAGCTAGTTACGGAAAGGCACATCATTTTGTGAAAAATTCTTAATTTTTGCAATAAGGAGGCAGGGTAAAAGTTCTGAGCAGCCTGTCTGCTTTACCGAGGTTTTCCCAGCTGTTGCTAAGGGCAAGGGTCCTATTTCAAAGGCTTTCTCTGAAACGCACTCTCCTACATTGTTGGGGGGCAGGAGGGCTGCACAAAGTGATTCGATGGGTCCTTCTGGCAGGGAACCTGGCCATGTTTCCTAAACGTTGCATGTGTCTGAACCTTTGACAGAGCAGTGTCACCTGGGGACGCCTCTCTCCTACAGCTGCATCTGCATGTGTATCAAATAAGTGTTTCATTGTCGTGTTGCTCTGTAATAGCAAAAGGTAGGAGATAGCCCAGCTGTCCCGCAAAGAGGAACTGAGTGCATAGTGTGACACGTCCTCGGGCTGGGACTTTACCTATAGCTGTGGGGCAGGAAGAGGAAATACCTCCAGGGTGTATTAGTGAAAAGAAGCAAGATACTGAAAGGTTCCTGTAGTATTCTAACACGTGTACGAAAGGGGATGGGAATAAGAATACATATTATTCTTACTTTAACTTTTATTGGGGAACAGTGTGTTTTCCCCGGACCCATCAGCTCCAAGTCAAGTCTTAGTTTTTTTTTCAGTCTAGTTATGGAGGGCGCAGCTCACTGGCCCATGTGGGAATCGAACCAGTGACCTGGGTGTTAAGAGCACCGAGCTCTAACCAACTGAGCCAACCGGCCGCCCCATATAATTTTTATTTTCAAACCATATCAACATATTAACTATTGAAAAAACACACCAATAATTTAAAAATAGTGGGAAAAAGGAAAGGCAGAGTAGAAGCTAGCACAGTGGACCCCATCACCTTTCCCCACAGCGGGAAGGGGGAGGGACTCAGCCTGAAACTGGACTTGGAGTTTTGACTGGTATGTGGCACTGGACATCCTCGTTACAGGTTTGAGACGGTTGCTGTTTCCTGACAGCGTCCTTCACCGTTTTTTGTGGCACGCTGGTAAAATCTATGGATCCCTTCTAGAATAATGTTTTTAAATGAAAAAAAAAAACATTAATAAAATAAAAGATCAGATTGTGAGATACATAGGAAGGCAATTTGAGTGGAGAGAAGGCAGCACGAGGAAAGCACAGGGGTCTGGAAGCCCCTCTAATCCTAGGGTGGCTCAAATGTAGGCCCCATGGGGAGAAGGAAGCTGCAGAGAAGGGGGCTCGCCCACCCAGCTGACGTGGACCTCCTGAGTCTACCCATGCCTTCCCAGGTGCCCTCCTCCTTCCTTCTTTTTCAAAATATCTCCTAGCAATGCTGACTGAGCGCTCAGCAGGTACTTAGGTTGTTGATTCTTCTTCTTCTTTTAATTCAAGTTTATTGGGGAGACAATGTTAGTAAAGTTACATAGATTTCAGGTGTACAATTCTGCAATACATCATCTAAATATCACGTGTGCTCACCATCCAGAGTCAGTTCTCCTTCCAGCACCATATATTGGATCCCCTTTACCCTCATCTACCACCCCCCTCCCTGTTGATTCTTATTGATGACTGT
Organism: Rhinolophus sinicus; assembly: GCF_057876585.1. Lineage (NCBI taxonomy): Eukaryota > Metazoa > Chordata > Mammalia > Chiroptera > Rhinolophidae > Rhinolophus > Rhinolophus sinicus. The sequence goes on from NC_142509.1 coordinate 36,103,817, forward strand.
TGTTTCATTAGGGCTCACTATATCGTGCATATTAAGGCTGACAGAGAGCCAGGTGTATTTGGGCCTCAGCTGATGGCCCGAGTGTGAGCCGCAGTACATATGGGAAAGCACACAGCATGGCTGCTCTACCGCAGTGGCAGACAGAGGGTCCCACACGAATAGGAAGTCAGTACATCTTTGTTAGATGGATGGATGGTAGTTATGTAAAATTCCTTCATTCTATTTCATTAATTCCCTAAGGACTCTTAAAGGCATATTTGCTGTATTTGTGTATTGTCTTCTTAAATATTTTCTAGTTTCTAGGGTACTAATTTGGCAGTTGTTTTGTAGAACTTAGAAGTCCCAGAAGAGTCAGCTCAAAAAAATGCCTCTGTCAGTAACTGACAACAAAAGTCAACTTCAATTGTCAGTGTTCATAGGTAAGTCACCTTTGCTTAGCTCGCCTTATATCACAATGGATATTTAATAAGTAACTTGGGAGCACTGCTAATGTAGAGTTAAGGCCATGCATTTGTTTGCCAGTATTCCTTTCTCTTTTGTTTGACCTATTTATACATACCTTCTAAATTTAATCAGAGTAAAATGTCAATGACTTGTAAGAGAAATGCAGATACCAAAACTTTCTTCTTCTCTGTGCCCCTGGAATTGTTAATCTGAGGAAGTGAATACACAGGACTTTCAAAATCAGAATCTAAATTCACATTTCATATGAATGTCTGTCTAGAAAGAACTCTTTGTGGGGTTTCAAGTTATATAAAGGTTTATTGACCTAGTAAGCACTTTCTTGATTTGAGTTTCCTTTCACAAACCTTCATTTCACATGCCCAGTCGCTTTAGAATCCAGTCTAAGTAGTTAAAAGGCATACTCATTCCAGTTTTCAGTGTAAGCGTAAGAGCGTTTAAAAAAACTCTGTGAAAGCAGTAAGCTTAAGTAGCCCTCTCCCTTTCTTCCTTGCTTCTGTTCCTTCTCTCTCTTTGTTGAGAATTTTTCGTATTGATAATATTTTGCATGACCTTTTGTTGATGAAAATGAGGGTGCAGTTCATGTTTTAGAGGCTGGGAGCTCATAGCACACTAACCAGCACTCACTGATTGATTTTATTACTTTATTTCCCTGATGTAGGAGCCCATTCTCATCTACGTGGAAGGCAGGAAGTGGACATCAATACCTAAGACTTAACCTTGGAAACAAAAAGAGGACTGTAATCCTTCATAAGCAACATTTAATACCAAAAGGGAGCAGAAACTGAAAGTTAATATTTAAACATCTACATTTTGTTTCTTTTCAAGTTAACCACTTGCACGTGTAAGAAATATTTTTCACGTGTAAGAAATTAGGCCTTATTCTCTATTGTATATATCCAAACTTGTAATTATGCTAAGAGAGAAAAAGATTTCCCCTGGAAACATGCAGACCACTACGGGTTAAATACTGGAGAAGCTCTTTAAAAGTGAATATCAAAGAGAGAAATATAAATATAAAATATAAGGGATATATAAAGAAATATAAAGAGAAAATATAAAATGCTCTTTTAAGTATCTGATTTTTTTTTAAACCTATGCATACATTTAAATTATAACCCGTAGCTCATCAGAGTCAGCTCCAAATCTACGAGAAGTAGTATTCTTGTCTCTGGAGGTTTTAGCCCTGGATTTTGCTGTGCAAACAGACATAAAATGATCTGATATAAAATATTTTTAACTGGAAATTATCTCCTCTGTTACGGACAACTGAGGCCCCTCTGTCCCAAAGCTAAGCAGAGCCTGGTCCTGTCTGGGGCTCTAGTCCCATCTGTGTGTACAGACAACAGTTTGCTGGAAGATGAAGTTTTATATGCATTTTAAAAAAATGATTAAAGACTAAAACACTCCCGTTTTAGCTTGTAATTTAATTTTTTAAAGAATGTGCTATGTGCCTCTCTGTCCTTGAAGAGAATTGATCAGCTTCAGTGAATAAAACATATTTTTAATAGTAATTTTCTTTGGTTTCTTTTTAGTATACAGGAGTGAAATAAGGGAGGTTAGTTGCCTGAAACCCAACCTGGCAAGTTAATTTCCTCAGGAATGGGAATGGATTTTTTTTAAGCATTTCAGATATCAAAGTTCTATTGTGCTGTATAAATGGCCCTTTGTTCAAAGGTTTCAGTGCTGCTTCAGAGATGATTTTCATGAGAGTGGAGGAGCCACCCCATTTAGCCTTTTTAATTAGGGTGCTGAAAAGAGAAATTGGGTGAGGCTGGCTATGTTCTATATAAATGCTTGCTGTTTCCCGCAGGCTAGCCTGCTTTGTACAGAGCTAGGCTAAGGAAGGTGTCATAAATTCTGAGCTGTCGCCTCCAAGTTAGAAACCTAAAATGCCCCTGCAGAAGCTGACTTCCAATCTGAGCATCAAAATATTAAAATTCTCCTCTTTTTGATCGGTTTGTGGCTACATGTCAACTTGCCTAGTGTAGAGAGAACACTGAGTAGGTGTGCTGAGGAGGAAGAAATTCTAAGGAAGAACTAAAAGGATTTGAAAAAAGTCAAAAATGATTTTGTGTCTCAATGTAATTTAGCTCATAGGATTATAGTATCTACAACACCTAGTCTTACATTATTGTGGACTAGAGCACATGCAATTCACAAATGGGAAATCTTAGTATTACCAATTTATCTATCTCAACCTAAGTTATTTCAGTATGTGAGCAATTTCGGTTAAAGCGAGGCAGCCTCCGTCTGTCTGACATAGATGCAAGATAAAACTAGATTTTAGCACTTACATTTTATCATTGACATTCTTTCATCTTCAGAGGAGGCAACCAAATTGTACTATCATTTCCCTGCCACAAATGATCTCAGCCATCAGAAGAGACTGATATAAGGGTATTTTACGAATTTGTGAACAGATCTTTTCAACAAATAGAAATACCCCAAAGAAAAAAATTCTGAATCAAGACAATCCATAAACACCAAAACCAGTTTTACCTAAAAGGTGCTAATAGAATGTGTGGAATTGAGAGGCTGTGCAGGTAAGGTTGGTTCACTTCAGGAACGTGGCTGAGGATTGAAATCCTGTATATGCCACGGCTCCTTGATCCTGGAGTTCTTTTCCTCTGTGGTCTTGACCTGAGATTTCTTTTTCCTCTGGTTAGATACCTGTAGCTGTGGGGTTGTTTTGAAGTGGTGCATCTTCATTTCTCTTGAGCCACTTGAGGACGATTTCGTTAGGGTCCAATTCAGGAAGGTTCATCATTCTAGGCCTGAAACAGAATAATCTTAGCAACCACTTCATATGGGATAGAGAACAGTGACTACAACTGGATTAAGGAATCAGACACATTCATCAGGACCACAGCTGACAAGGTTGGTCTTAGAAGGGAGTTTCTCGAATGAAGAGGGCCCAGCAGGCAGTCCTGTAAGGATAATTTCTGGGTTCTCAGCCAAATGCATGCGTAGAGATCTAGCAAAAAAAGAGCAAAATAATTTGAGAGCACAGTAAGTACTGCTTTGCTGACCACTGGAGATACAGCCATGAGCAACGCAGACTCAATCCTCTTTTACAGTCTAGTGGAGGAGACAGACTTTAATCAAATAATCATAACTAGGTCACGAAACACTGGTAGGTGCCATGAAATAAAGCCTTGAGCACTGTGACAGCACCATAACGGGCACAGGGCAAGGGCAGAGGGTTCCGAGGAGGCTCCCGAGAGGAAGTGACATCTGAACTGAGCTGAAAGATGAGTAGGCAAACAGGAAGAGGAAGAACATTCCAGACAATGATAACAGCATGCGCAAAGGCCCTGAGGTGGAAGGAGTGTGATGTATTTTCAGACCTGATGGACCAGGATGGCGCAAGATGAAGCTGGACAGAGGCTGGGGCCAGATCACTCACACACACCCACACACGCGTGTCAGTGAGGCAGTGTGAGGGTTGCAGCTCCAAAGAGGTCAACTCCATTGTTTATCTCCCTGGGTTTTCCTGGAAATGAGGTCTAATTCATACCCCAAAAGCTTTGCCTGTGTAATACCCCAGGGGAAGCATTAAACAGCCCTGGAGATACACCAGAATGGCACCCTGATTCTGACGACGACAGCCCATCCACTACCGATCTAGCACGAGAACCAAATCTCCCTGAAGATGTTATGAGATGAACCTTGACAAACCTTGAGTAAGGAAGCTGTGTCCTTGTGTCCCCAGGAAATGCTATTTCAAAAAACCAAGCCAAATGTCAAAGTGTAGCAAGTGATGGGGGTTGTTGACTCACATTTTCAAGCCTTCATTTCGCCCGCATTTGTCAAACATTGGTGCGCTCCAGGCACCCTGCTAGGTATTGAGAGTATAAACCTGTGTAAGACGGCTCAAAATCTTACCCACAAGCAGATAAATTAGAATTCATTGGAGATGTTTTAGCAGAGTGCTCTGGGATCCCAACCAGTGCTGAGCAGGGCCCGGCACAGTAAAAACTATTATTAAAAAGAGTGGTAGTTGGTGGTTAATGTTGTCACTATAGCAGACGTTCTAGACCCAGAGGGGTTGCTGCCTGGTTTAAAAGGAGATGCTGTGCTAAGTGTGACGTTCACTGCTTTTGTCTGATATGGAAAAGGAGTCTGAGAAACAGCTGGTGTGGAGCCAGCAGCCCCTGTATTGTGGTCTTTATTTCACCACAGCTATTGGCTGGGGTGCCCAGGATTAAAAACGAGATAATACAGAGAAAGCGTTCAGCCCAGTGCCTAGCAAATAAAAAGCATTCGATAACTATTAGCTATTGTTGTCATTTTATTGTGATTCTGGTAAAGAAGGCTTTCGGTGATTGGAATTAGATAAAAGAGTGGTTAATATCCCTAGTGGAGTGAGAAGAGAGCCTTGTCAAGTGCGGTTTTCAGGTACTCAGTGTCAGCTCGGGCTAGGCAGTGAGGAATCAGCAAGGTTACAGAAAGGGTGGGGGACCACAGGCAGGGTTATAGAAGCAGCACTTTCCCTCTTCAAGGGGGGTCCTTAGTCACTGTATTGGATGATTTCACACCTATATTCCAATAAGAAAGCTGAGGGTAACAGAAACAAAATAACAAACATTTCAGAGCATACACTTGGGAGAACTGATTTTTTCTTTCTTTTTTTTTTTTTTTTTTGACTTCAGTCTTGAGACGGATAATTTAAAAAAGCAAAACCAACAATGTTTTTAAAAGTCCCACACCACCTCCGGTGGCATCTTTTCGATGCACTTTGATGGCCCAGTACTGTTTTGTTCGGATCTGTCTGCAGGCTGTCCCAGCCCTGCCTCTCCAGTCCCCTTACTGTGCCTGGGTTCTGGCCAGGTGTCCGCATGCTGAGCCTGCAGTGTCTGAAAATGCAACCCACAGCCCCGCGTGGATAACAGTAGTTACCTTAGAGAGATGCACGAAGAGGAGGCCGCATAATCGTCTACATTTTGACACATAAGACTAAAACGGGGAAAAAAAAAAAAAAGTCTAGTTGTGCTTCCATCGGTCAGATTCACTGAGGCCAAATTTTCTCCAATGAACCAGATCCGAGCCTGGTGCGGACAAGACGGTGAGTCCGGGGTGGAGTGCTGTGTGGGGGAAGGGAATTGGCCTGCGCCCCCACTCGGAGGAAGGAGGAGCGACGGCCAAGGAGGCGGGTAGAGGTGTGGAGCCGGCTGGGGGCCTTGGCCTGTGTCCGCCGGGCTGGGGGCGGGGCGGGGGCGGGCGGAGGGGCGGGGCGAGCGCGGGCGGGGCGGGGCCGGGAGCCGGGGCGACGGGCGGGGCGGGGCGCGGCGGCCTCGCGGTGCCTAGGCTCGGGCGGCCGGCCCGTAGGCGCTCAGTCGCGCGGAGCCGGGCCCCGGAGCGCAGGCGTCGGCAGGATGAACAGCATCAAGAACGTGCCGGCGCGGGTGCTGAGCCGCAGACCGGGCCACAGCCTGGAGGCCGAGCGCGAGCAGTTCGACAAGACCCAGGCGAGCGGCGGGGCGGCGGGGCGGTGGCGGCGGGCGGGCGGCGCCGTCTCCCCTGTCCTCGCACACGCGTCTCAGGGCCCTGCCTGCACCAGCATCCGGAGCGCCAGGGCCGCTCCCCGCCCCCTCGCTTCCCGGCCTCCGCGCCGGAGCCGCCCCGCGCGCAGGTGAACCGGAAGCGCGCGCGGGCGCCTGGGGCCGAGGTGACCCGGGCCGAGATGCGGCTGGGGACGTAGGTGGCCGGGGAGCGAGGACACGGGGACCCAGAGGGAGAGGGTCAGAGTTGCCGCAGGCCGAGATGCGGCAGTGGGCCGGGTGGGGTCCAGGAGCGCGCGGGGTCCAGGTGCGCGCGCCGGCGCGGCCCGGCCGAGTTTCTCTGCCCTGGGGGCGCCCCCTCCCCGGCTCCTGCAGACCGGCTCCTGTCCCCTTCTTCCACGCCTTGTAAAAATGCCCCCACCACAGGGAAGCAGTGCATTTCCTTGAAGGAAACCCCGTTTCCTTTTCTCCTGAGCTGTGGTCCAGGGCCGCGCAATATCTCATTACCAACTGGGCGAAAAGTTTCACCTATGTAGCCAGACTTGTTTGCCCGCGCGCTGGCCCACACAGAAATGGGTTCACACCCCCTTATTAAATACTGGCGCCTGACAGACAGAAACTTCCTCGGCCCCCTTCCTGCACTTCCCACGCGCCCGCATCGCTTCCAGAGGATAGCCTATCCTGGGAAGGTTATTTTAAACATGAAACAATGGCGCGGGTGTGTATTTAGACATGTGTTCCTCCTGAAAACGCGAGATGCAGGCGTTGCTGTGCTTCTGGTTTTCTGTTCCTTTTTATTTTACAAACACTGAGGTGTGCTTATGCTCCGGGGAGGGGAGAGCATACGTGTTTATTTGCCCAAGTAAGTAAGCCGTGACCGAAATAGCCGAGAAATCGTACTTGCGAAATAAAGGAAGTCAAAACGACCCCTCCCGCCGCTGTCTGAGGCTGGATGGTGACATTTGTGGCTGCCATTAGCAGGTTCCTCTCCCTGCAGACAGCAGTGACTGGTGGCTTTCACCACAAGTTAGCACATAAAGTCTACAACAGCTATGGTTTTGAAATAAAACCTCAGGGATGGACCGTCAACCTTTGTGCTTGTGTTTAAAAATGAAAATGATGATAAAAACTTGGGACACCAGGGCTTTATGAAGCCAAGTTATAGAATCAACCTGGCAATAAATTAACTTACCCTTGCGCCCCCAGTCGTCATCTGGCCTACTGTCAACCCACATAGCCCATCATAAAACAAATGTGGCATTTATTTTAAAGTCATTCATCCATAATTGATTGTGCCAGGAACTTAACGAAGGATGAGGAGAAAATTTAAGTGGCAGAGAGAATCTGCGTGTTGTCAGCTTTATTCATTCACTGATTTTTAGATTTTTCTCGCCCCCCCCCCTTGCTTTTGAGGAGGTACAAAGAACTCTGATTGCTACATAGAGAAGATGGAATTTAAAGGGCCAAGTTTATTGACGTTACTCTTGAGTTATTATAAATCAAGGGCAACCTTCTTTAATGTCAAAGAGAAAGAATTTCTGATCTAGGTCCACACATTGTGGTGGTTGGTTTGGTAAACACCAAGGTGTTTTGTTTTGTTTTAGCTTGTTGGGTTTTTGTCAGGTGCTGAGAGGGTTACTTATAATGAATAACTTCCTAATGGGTCAATCTCTTAGCATTTACTTGTTCCAGGACCGTTTTTCCTGGAAAGATGGGAGTTTGGGTTCAGTGTCTGGGTTTGTTTGTCTGCAGAGAGACTTACCCAGGGATGTAGGAATAAGGTTTTGTGCATAGTTAATATTTAATTAGATTGCTCCCACAAATACCTAGTGAGCTGCCAGCCAGGCCCCATTGGTGGAAAGGACCTGGAGAGCTGAGGTCGCCTTCCTGTCCCCTCTGGACAGCAAATAGCACATCCACCAGCCTCGCCTTTCCTCGTGGGCTCCTGGGTCAGGAGCAGGAAAAATGCTTACATATTAGATTTGTTGACAGGCCACACACCCTGTTTTGCAGAGGTCTCTTCCCACGTCAGTGAGGAGGGCTCAGGGAGAGGAGCTGGTACTTGTGGTTGTTGTGTGGTGTGAGTGAGTGTGTGAGTGTGTGTGTAATCCTAGGGGGAGTGTCCAGAAAGCTGGTCTAGTCTTCCGCGGGGCTTTAGTCCTTGTGATAAAACACCTTTTCAAGGTGGAGGTGATAAAATACTGTTGGCTTTCTGTTGTAGCTGTAGTATTCTGAATACAGAATACAGTACACCTGTGTTCCGAGCCTGCACGTTGCCTGTACCATTAAAAGGAGAGTGTGGTCTCATGGAAGGCGCTCTAGGCAGGTAGACCTGAGGGCTAGCCAGTGTCCCTGGGCAAGTTGCTTACCTCCTGAATCTGTTTCCTAGTCTGCAAAAGTGGAGATCATTCCATCTGCCTCCTCGGGCTGTTTTAAGGTATAGAGACTGGCTGGCAGGCCGACTAACGGCCCCTCAAAGATGTCCTAGTTCTTGGAATCTGTGACTGCTACGAAAATGCTAGTTGGCTGACTTGAAAATAGCAATGACAGTCTTTAGCCAGCTGGGCCCAGTGTATTCACGGGGTCTTTCAGTGTGGAAGAGGGCGGCAGCGGGACAGGCGTCAGAGTGATTCCCTTGCTGGCTTTGAGGATGGAAGAAGGGAGCGGCCACTAGCAGAGGAACGCAGGCGTCCTCTAGGAGCTGGAGAAGGCAAGGCAGTGGATGCTCCTGCAGAGCCTCGAGAAAGAAACGCAGCCCTGCTGACACCCTGACTTTAGCTGCCGAAGACCCACTTCGGACTTTTGACCTGCAGACTGTGAGACGATAAATTTGTGTTGCGTTAAGCCACAGAGTTTATAGCGATTGGTTATGGCAATAGTAGGTTACCAATACATACAGAATGCGAAACAGGGGTGTAGTGCTCTGCAAATTGTCAGCCGTCCTTCTTTCTTCCTTCCCTTCCCACCCCCCTAAAGCTTTAAAATTTGAGAACTATTTCAGACCTTCCCCAAAGAGGAGAACTCCCCACCCCCTCGCTTTGGGACCTGGGTGAGGGCTCAGCAGATAGGAGTCTTGGGGACGCTGAAGTCCAGTCTCTTTCCTTATCTGTGAGCTGCTTTCCTTCTCTGGGGCACATTTGCTCTGCAGGATACAGAAATAAGAGCCCACAAGGTTCCTGTTGGGTCAGAGGGAGACAGGGGCCACACTTCAGTGAGCCAAGCCCAGTGTGCAGGTGCTCTGACCCGGGTGTTTATGGGTCTTCTGGTGGGGAAGGAACTGCAGAGGGGGCAGACTGTGGAAAAAGATTTCATGGGCCAGTGAGATCCCCTCTGCAGCCTGCGAGGAACTGAAATCTTGTAAAGATGAAGGCTCATTGACAGTCAGGACCTGGCAGCCCCGGCTCCTGTTGGGCAGAAGAGCGTTGTCCAGTAGACACAGAACACGAACCCCGTGTGTGACTTTAGATCTCCCGGTAGCCACATTAAGATGGAAACAGAAGCAGGTGAAATTCATTTTACTCCTATTTAGCCCAGTGTCTCCAAAATGCAACCATTTCAACATGGAACCCCTGTCAAAATTATGAATGGGATAGTTTACATTCTTTCCTTCCTACGAAGTCTTCAAAGTGCTTGTGTGTCTTTGAACACACAGCGCGTGTCAGTTTGGGGTCACAGGTTTCAGGGGCTCCTAGCTGCATGGCCGGCGGCTCCCTGTGGGGCAGCACAGTGCGGTAATCACCTGGGGCGGGGGCGGTTTAAAAAATGTCAGTGCCCAGGTGCCCGCGATGTGGAGTGATTTGATTCAGATTGGAGCCCAGAAACAAATTATTTTTTGTTTCCCAGCCAGACATTCTTTAGAATCTCATTGCTGGGAATCTCAGTATTGAAGACAGAGCACAGGACCCAGCACCGGTGTTTGGGAACTGGAGTGTCTGGTGTGACACTCGTGTGAAAGCTCTTCCGGAGCCCGTGTTTTGCACGTGCTGGTCCCTCTGCCCTGACTTCTCTTCCCACGTGTGCCCATTGTCCCCTCCCCTGAGGCTGCCCTGTGGTGTTGTAACACTCTAAGTCACTAACCCCTTTCTGGGCCTCATTTAGATGTTTACAAGAAAAGTTCCTGAGTTGGGGAAGAAATCTAAAGCATGGGGCCGTCAGCCAAAACCCCCGGGCCCTGTGCCACCCCTGTCATGGGGGCTGACTGGAAGCCCTGTGAGGGCAGGGCAGGTCTGTGTTCTCCCCACCAGGCCCCGTGTGCGTGTATGGTGCCCCGCACATGGGACAGACGGGTTTGAGAGGCTGAGAACAGAAGCCCAGGCTCCTTGGTGCAAAGGAGTGGGGACGCCAGGCTCACAAGCACCCTAGGGCCCTGCACCAAAGTTGTCATACTTACCTCCCTGCTGAGGTCTGTCCCCCAGCTGGGGTGGGTCAGGGGTGGTGAGCTGCACCCTTCCTGTGTCAGCTGCCGTGTCAGATAGACGTTTGCCAGGCAGCTGACTTCTGACTCTGGGGCTGCCAGAAACCTCCTCAGCCCCCAGGTATCGGGACCTCGTGGTCCAGATGGGGGTGTGGATGGAGCTGCTGGACCTCCCCCTCCCCCTTCTCACCTCTGATGCACGTTTGTCCCGTGTCACGTTCATGAGCACCATTTACTGTGTCTGTTGGCTTGTGCCTGGTGCCTTGGGGTGTGCTACAGTCTGAGAAAGATCTTTCTCCTGCCCTCCAAAGAGTTTTCATTTCATAGAAGGAGGTGGGACGTGGACAGGTGGACAGGTGTGCAGAGCAGCTGCGAGCAGCACTGGACGTCGGTCTCCTCATCTGCCAAGTGGACATGATAACTGACAGGACTCCCTAGTGCCTGTGCCGAGTAAATGCTGTGAGGCAGCTGCTCCGTCGTGCCCAGAAAGGCAGGTGGGACGGAAAGGAACAGTGTCCCTCTTGGCCAGCTGTAGACGCACAGCGGGAACTGGGGCAGCTGGGAAGAGAAGCACGTCTGCAGCAGGAGTTGGCTGGACAGTCAGCGGGAACCGGGGAACGCACAAGCCCTGCTGGCAGGGACACTGTCCTGTCTGCTGGAAGGCACTCCGTGGGGAAGCCCCAGGAGGCTGGGGAGGCCAGCCTGCGACTCCCTTGGCAGAAAGGCTGCCCTTCTGACCTTGCCCCAGGCCAGCACCCCACCGGGCAGGCCAGCCGTTTGTGAATGAAACCCGACTGGGCACTCGATTCCAGCGGCTCAGCGTGGAAACTCTGGAGTCGAATCTAGGCCTGCTTGGCCGAGGGACAGGGAAACCCAGCCGGCTAACCTGAGACGCCAGCCGGGCTGTGCTGTCGGCCAGGCCCTTCCCCCTTGTCCACTTGATTTCAGGGTGGACTCAAATATCACCTGGTCTGGGAGGCCTGAGCCTTCCCGTGCTCACGACCTTACACTTCCCTGTCCCCTTTCGCCTGCAGCTGAGCTGTGGCAACAGGCAGACGTAAGGCTGGGCATGGGAGGAGGGACTGCATCACTTCCCCTCTGAACCCCTAAGCACTACCCCTGAACCCCAGGATTCTCAGGCAGATCCATGTTGGCGCCTTGTGTCCCAGCACCCAGGAGCACATGGCTCAGGGGATACACGCTGTGCGTGGATTCCAGCAAGTCTCCCTCTTCGGTGCCCTGCTTGGTGAGGCCTGAAGGGCCACGGCAGCCACTGCAGGGAAAGGGTGAGCCCAGGGAGAAAAGCTAAGGGGAGGCGATTGTTTCTTCTCTGGTGGAGACAAACACAATCCTTAAGCTGCAATAGGTTCGCCTGCCAGGGAGTGACTCAGGCTCCTGGCTTGTGGGACAGACAGGTCTGTGGAGTGATGTCACCAGGGAACAGAACCGCCCAGTCTGGCTTCCTGTCCATGCTGGAGTTGGGACTTTGGGTGTGTCCTCCTCCTCCTCATGTGTCACCTGCAGAGCTGGGGGAGAGGTGGCATTGGTCCCTGGGAGGAACCTTCCTGACGCACGCCAGTCCTTTCTCCAGGAGGGCAGGCGGCCCCAGCTCGCCCTCTCCCCTTGCCCCCCCTTTCCTGAATGGTGGAAGTAATGAGAGACTGGGACAGAGCAGGAGCTGGGGACATGAAGGCAGAGAAATGGCGGTTGAAACCTAGGACCATCATCGCTCCTTGGCCTTCCTGGCTGCTGAGGTCACCGAGCTGCAGACCTCAGGCCCAGCGTGCCTCTCCGCTTTGCATGGGACCACATCCTGGCCGCCTCCTCAGCTCCAGAAATCCTGTGTTTGCTTTCATCGGTGGCCTTTGAGGTGGCAAAAGCATTTGAATGAGATCTGTTTGCCCTTCAAACAACTCTGGAAACGCCAAGGCAGACTAACCCACTTCTCTGCCGTTCCCCGTGCCCGGCTCTTTGAAGGACGTTTTTGTCCGCACCGAGTGCCGCTGTTAAGCGTCACGATAACAGGACAAGGAGGCTTGAGTCTGACTCATCTCAGGGTTGATTTTTAAAGTAGAAATTGTTTTATAGTTGCCTTTAGTATTTAACTCTAGTGGTTAAATTATTAGCTGGGGAAGGAGATACTCACCGTCTTGAATTTAACCAGCCACTTATATTTGAAAGAGCTTTTGTTCTTTTAAGTGTTCACGCTTTCATTCAACCGATGAAGATTTATTGATGGCCAGGGACAGGGTTTGGGTGCTGGGGTTACAGCAGGGAGCAAGCAGCAGGAGTCCTTGTGCCGTGTGCGTCTGTTCAGGGGTTGAGGCAGAGGCGGAATAAATGGTAAACAGGATGGTTTCAGATAATAAACATCAACATGAGGGTGCCGTCCGTGTGGGGACGGCGCTGCTTTGGGTCGGGTGGGTGGGGAGACCCTGCAGGAGGGGGCGTTTCAGCTGGGGGACAGGACAGGCGCAGGCTGGCCTGGAGGGGGGACCTGGCTTGCCCCGTTGGAGGACCAGAAGGGAGGTACGTGGGGCTAGAACACACGCGATGTTTTCGGTAAGCTGTGAGTGCGCTTACAGCCTGAAAGACCGAGGATTTTTTATTTCCGCTTCCCGGACGGGCTCCCCAGCGACAGGACCGGGTTCTGAGGGCTGGGGAGCTGCAGCCAGCACTGGTGGAACTGGGTGAGGAGACCTATGTGTGTCCCCGGACACGTGAGCTGCCAGGCGCGTAGGCCCCTGGGGAAGGGGCCTCCCGAGTCTGTGTACCCCCTGCTGTGGGTAGCGCCCCATGGACTCGGGGATGTCAGATCCCACAGAACGGTCGGGGCTGCAGGCTCTGGTCACCCACCTCTGACCCCCTGCCGAGGGCTGTGGGTTTCCACAGCAGTGTTGGTTCACGATGGGCTGAGGAGATGTGACCCCAGGAGATGCTTACGTTCTTGCTCCATCCTTCGTGACTGTCCCCTCCTCTTGCCCTTCTCCCCACCTTCCTGCAGCCCCCTTTGCCCAGGACCGGGTTGCTGTGAGCAGCTGCTGAGCGGGGTGTCCTGCCTGGTCCTCTTGTTTTGCCGGCATGGCCCATAGCCCGAGTCCCTGCTTCCGTCTCTGGTGCACACTAGGCCACCCCTCTCAAGGGGAATCAGTGCTGTGGCTCTAGCCCTGGCCCGGCTGTCGCCTGAACTAGCACCTACCAAGGTGCTCCCTGGTGTGTCCCTGCAAGTGGCCTGTCCAGGGATGGATGGCACTGGCGGCTCTGTCCAGCCTGGTCCTGGGATTATCTCCTCAGGCTGACTTCTGGGGCCTCTGCCGGCACCAGATAGGGCTTTTATTAGACAAACAAGGACGAGATTGTTCCTGGAAGCAGGGGCAGTTGTGTCCTGCCGGCTCGGGCTCTCTCAGGCCCAATGGGGCCCTTGTAAGAGGCCTTCTGGGATGTCCCCGCCCTGGCCGCAGGACAGAAGCCGCCCTGGGAGGGAGCCGAGGTGGAGGCCAGGGTCCGATGCCCTGGCCCACAGGAGTGGAGCCGCACGGCACCACTCATGCTGTTGTCACCTGTGGTTTGAACGAATCCCATCCAGACTCTGCCTCCTGAGTCAGGCCGGCCCCTTGGCAGCGTAGTGGATCCTGGGAGCTGGGCTCCTGCGGTGGGACAAAGGAGGAGGGCAGTGTGGGCGCAGTGCTGCCTCTGCACCCCTCCCAGAGTGGCAGCCTGGACCACGTGGGGACTGAGAGGGCAGTCACCAGAGCCAGGGGGCTGGCGCTGCAGTCTCCTGGTCAGAACTGCTGGGGGAGGATTGTGTGAGGGTCAAGTCAGTCCGTCCATGTAAAGGGCATGAGTTCTGGGTCCACATTTCCTTGTGATAACCTTGGGCATGTGATCAACTTCCTTAAGCCTCGATTTCCTCCTATTTCCTTACCTGCCTGCTTCCAGGGTTACTTAGGACATTAAATGAGATAATACTGTGCCTGGCACATGGCTGAGCTGATAAAAATCGCTTTATTATTAGGCTATCGGGACCTGTGGTGTGAAACACACCTCTGACAAGCTGGGAGGTGCTGGCCCCTCGGACTGTGTCTCCAGGGCGTGCGGGAGCCTCCCATTCCTTGGCCTGTGGCCACCCCAGCGTTGTCCCCACCTCTGCCCTTCAGAAGGTCAGGCCCCTCACCATAGGGCATTGGATGGAGCAAGATGTAGACTCTTGGAGCTTCCAGGCCAGGCAGCCCCCAGGTGCTTCTGAGTGGGATTTGTGGGATTTTTCCAGCAGGAAGGAGCAGTGTGCCCCAGAAAACACGCCTCGGCCCGCCCTCTGCTGTCTTTGCAGACCCTCCAGCTCCCTCCCCAAAGCCCCCTGACCCACCATTACTGCTGTTGTCCTGCGTTCCTGCCTGTGTTCAGAAGTGGGGAGAGCCGTTCCCTGCCCCTCTGCCCCCACCGCTCAAAGGTGGAGTGGGAGCTGCTCCCCTTTTTCCCTGGGACTCAGAGAAACAGACAAATCCCCAGGGCAGTTGCCACCTGTTCTCCCTCCCACCCAGGACCCTTCTCTCCAGCGCTGGGTTTTCCTTCCTGACATGGGGGCTGGTCAATCCTTCCATCAGCTTCTGTCCATGGCCCTTGATCCCGCCAGCCAGGAGGGGTACGTGTGCTGTTAGTCAGCCGCTGGGGTGGCTCTGGCTGCGTGGCTTTGCCAGGGCAGAAGGAAGGCAGGGTTTGTTCTTCCGGCAGGCAGTCCCAAGGGAACCCACACGATGGTCCTGGGCTCCCCGTTACCCTTCAGCTTGCCCATAGTCACGCTCAGGCTGGCATGAGGGTGCCGTGCAGTGTAGACAGAACCAAGTGTTACTGACAGAGCGGCCTCGAGTCTGCCAACCCCAGACGCTGAGCTGTGAGAATCTCCCAGCATAGAGTCCGGCGCTAGGAGAAGCCCGATGCTCTCCCCACCTCTGTGGCCCACGCACAGGAACGTCCAGCGGGACAGGCTGGGGGGGGCGATGGGCGTCCCTGGGCTCCCTGTCCCCTCCTGGGATGGGGCTCGGCTGCTGCTGCTGGTAGGAAAAGCGAGGCCCTGTGAGGTGTCCACAGACTCCCTCTGTGCGAGCACTGTGCCTCCTCGGGAGCTTCCCGACCCGCACATCTGCCCCTGCACACAACGGGGCCGTGTTCCCGCTGGGAGGGACCCTGTTCCTGCAGCCAGCAGCCAGCAGCCAGCGCCGGCGGCGGGGAGTGGGGGTGGGGGGACCTGACAGAGCGCCAGGCTTTTGCAGCTCTTCTGTGTGCCAGGCACTGTTAGGGGCAGGGGGTACAGCAGCAGGCAGATAGGCAAAGGGTGCTGACATTAGGGTGGGGAGAGACGGATAGGAGACAAAGAGGGAAAACATCGGTGTCAGGCGGTGCTGAGTACTCGGCGGAGCATAAATCAGGGAGATTTAAGTAGGGTGGTCTCAGGAAGGTGACAAGGTGAGCAGAGGCCCGAAAGGGATGGGGGGGCGGGGGCAATCTTCCCCTCCCCTCCCCTCCAGGGCCAGGGGGAGGCCTCCAGGAGGTTGAGGAGCTCACATGCAGCCCTTCTTGGGGTCTGCTTGGGAAGTGGTGAGAAGAAAGCACTGCTCTGACTGCAGTTACATCTTTGGTCCTCAGCCTCCCCCTCGGCAGCCTGCTCTGCACGTGTAGCTTCAGTTCTGCTCTTGCCTGGAATCTTCTGGACCAGGTGGCAGTCGTCAGAAGAGCCAGCTCAGGTGTCAGGGCAGCTGGGGGATGGGGTTACACACCCCCAGAGACAGGACACTCCTGGCTTATGAGCTGGCAGCTGCTTGCTGCTAGGGGAGGCACTGCCCCCAGCCCTGCACTCCCACAGAGGCCCTCTTCTCAGCTCTGCACCTGCCCAGAGAAGAGGCACCTGGCGAGCCGAATAGCAGAATCATTAAGGACACAGAGTGTGGAGTCAGCCAGACCTGCCTTTGCCCTTGTTAGTTGTACCGATAAGATACCTAACCTCTCTGTGCCTCAGTTTTCCCATCAGGAAAATGGGCCCATGACCACGTCCTAGGGTTGTTGCCAGGATGCATGTTGCCTGTGCCTGGCCCAGAGTAAGCTGGGTGTCTGTCATCATTGCCACTATCAGAGACACAGTTCTGCCTGGGTGGGGTGCGAGTCTCACATGGGGCGCGAGCAGTCAGAGTTGGGGAACAGCTTCTCTCAGTGGCTGCTTAGTGATGTGTGCTAAACGAAGGCAGGCGCTGAGGCCTTGGGGAGGCAGTGCTGGAGGACTGGCAAACAAGCAGATGGCCAAGGGAGCCTCTGTGTGTGGCTCACTGAGGCTTTGAGAATCAGAAGCCAGAGCCTGTGTGCGTTCCTCTCAGGACCCCGGTTCCGGCACCATGAGCAGGAGCTGCTCCCTACCCACCCTTGATGCCGGAGAGCGGCCTGCGAGGGGCCCAATGTGGGTGGCCGCAGCCCCAGCACTGCCCACACCCCCATGAATAGGGCCACAATGGCCACTGTGTGAAAGGAGGTCAGTCTGCCTTGCTGGGGTGGGTCCAGAAGCTGCCCCAGCCCAGCCCCCGGCCCTCCAGCTCCTAGGTCTGCTGGTCTGATCAGAAAGGCTGCCTTCGCTCCCATGGGGCAGCTTTTCTTACAGAGGAAATCTCTGAGCAGGCCAAGTGGGTGGCCGTAAATGAGGGAAGTCACTTCCAGGCTGGGCAGGGGCATTTACTGTTGTTCAGATGCCAGAGGTGGGGAGCACAGTGGCCGCTGCTGTGAAAAGAAAGTGCCAGCACTGCCCCCTGGGCTCCCTCTTTGCTGTCCCCTCCCCACTCCTGCAGAGACCACTGGGGCTATGCTTCCTGTTGACAGAGTGGTGACCTGGGGCTCAGGGTGAGTGTGCAGCTCCTCGGCCAGCCTGGGGGGCAGGGCAGTGTGGGCCCCAGCTAAGGAATTGTGGGGACCTGGGACTATCAGCTGGCGTGGAGAGGTGTCTGCATTTGTCAGGGCCCCCGGCAGCTCCTCTCAGTCCATAACCACTGATGTCCCCAGCTCAATGCTGGGTGGACAGAGGCTTATGAGACCTGCCTCCAGGTGGAGAAATAAAACATCCACAAGTAAACCCAGGGCCCAAGGTAGTTCCTGGGTGAGGGCGGCAGGGGATGACAGTAACTGCTTGAACCTTTGGTGAGGGAGAAGTCATATCCAGGAAACCTTCTCTGAAGAGGAGGCATTGAGCTAACAGACGAAACAGGACTCAAGCGGGTGGTCGTGGGAGGCCCTTCGTCAGGGAGGAGATCACTGCTTGCTCAGGGCCCAAGTGGCAGCAGCAGGTGTGCTGAGCGAAACCCCCCACCCTGCCACCCCAGCAGGGCCACGCTTGCCATCTGTGCTGGTGAGGGTGGGAACTGAGTCAGGACTTGCCCCCGCCCGGGAGAGAGGCAGCCTGCATGGCAGGCAACAGGACCTGGGTTTATCCTGGTTTTCTGGGTAGTGGCTGTGTGGGCCTTGTCAGCTTGTGTCATTCTCTGGGCCCTCCCACGCTACGGTGGGGTGACACGTGTCTGAGGGCTCAGGTCAAGGCAGCTTCTCCCAGAGGAGAGACAGGACAGAGGACGCCACGTGGTGCCCTGACTGGCCCCTTCCCTGGGGCCCAGGCAGGTTGCAGACCAGAGGTGGTCTCCTGCAGCCACAAGCCACCTTTCCTCCCTAACTCCCAGATCCCCGAAAGCACCCGGTGGCTTTGTGGCACTGGGTATCAGCTGCACACGTCAGTGGGAGTGTTCAGAGGTTTGGTTTGCTTAGGTTGACAGAACGTCTGCAGCCCGTCATGTCTACACCCACCTTTCACCAGCAGGAAGACTCAGTCCTGTCTGTGTCGTCCTTTTCCCCACTGGGGTGGTCTCTCCGGAGGGAGACTTCCGGGTGGGTTTCTGAACTCGGCCTCCTCTGTCCCCTTTCAGGCCATCAGCATCAGCAAAGCCATCAACACCCAGGAGGCCCCCGTGAAGGAGAAGCATGCCCGGCGTATCCTTCCCTGCCCCTGGCGGGCCCTTTGTCCCTCTGGGTCCCCGGGGGAGGCCGGGAGGGTGTGGGGAGGACGTGGGCCTGCTGGGCACAGTCTCTGACCATGCGTTTGGTGGGGGGCAGCCTGGTGCTGCAGATGACCCCGGGAGCTCTGTGAGGTCCACCCTCCCCAAGACGGGAGGCCCAGCGAAGCCTGTCCTCTGGTGGCCCTAGGCCAGCCAGGCCTTCACCATCTATTGTCATAGGCTATTGGGCCCAGTTGAGTTTGAGGGCAATGACCTTGTCCTTGGCTGAAAACCAAAGCTCTGGGGGAATTGTGGCAGATGTGGAGGGAGGGCCCACAGAGGCCATGGGGTGAGGGGTCGGCTTTCCTTGTGAGTTCTGCAGTCACTGAGTGCCCCCCGACCTTCCCCATGCTGAAGTCTCTGCTTTCTGCACTTGGCCTTGACCCTGGTAGGCATCATTCTGGGCACTCACCACGAAAAGGGGGCCTTCACCTTCTGGTCCTATGCCATCGGTCTGCCCCTTCCCAGCAGCTCCATCCTCAGCTGGAAGTTCTGCCACGTTCTCCACAAGGTCCTTCGAGATGGGCACCCCAACGTGAGTGGCTGTTGTCTGCTGGTCCTGAGAGGGGCAGGCCTCCGGTCCCAGTCACATTGTGCTTCCCAGAGCAGCAGGAGCCCTGGGGAGCCTGGGTCCTCCATCTGCTGCCGCCCAGGCAGGCTGGCACCCCCGTGGGGAAGAGCAGCGTCCCTTTGAAAGGAGAGACTGTCTGTCCGTCTCCCTTAGCTCCAGGCTGGCCCACCTTGCCTGCCGCCCCTCCCCCTCCCCCTCCCTGCCCTCCAGCTTGCACGGGAGTAACGGTGTTGGAGCCCCTCCTGTCATCTTCCCCCTCCCCGCAGGTGCTGCATGACTGCCAGCGGTATCGGAGCAACATCCGGGAGATTGGCGACCTCTGGGTAGGTGTGGGGAGGAAGCGTGGTGGCCGCTGTCCCTCACAGATAGAACTGTCCAGAGTCCAGCCACTCTGGGCATGCGAGGCCCCCAGCACTCGGGACTGAGCCATGGCAGCTCCCTGCAATGGGCGTTGTTCTCCTTTGTTCTCTCAGCAGAAGTTAGAGGGATGCTATTTGGGGGGGCCTTGGGGGGCGATGAGTGTTATAAATGGAGCTGCAGGCCTTGCTTTATAAAGCCTGGTACAGGAAGTTCCAAACACTTAACTAGAAGGCCCTCCAGCTCCAGAAATCCCAGCCTGTTAGTCCCCGTGAGCTGGGAAATGTGGTGATACCGAAGTCTGGGCGTCTCAGTGGCCATGAGAGCCTGTATGAGGGTGCCGACTGCTGGCTTCCCAGACCGGCTGTGGAATCTTGGGGTTGGAACTGTGTGTTTTCAGCAAGCTCCCCAGAAAATTCTCATCCACGATGACGTCTCAGAGCCCAGGACCTTGTATTCTAGATCCACTCCCACACCCTTAGGAATTAGGGGCGGCCCCTGGGGGGAAAGTGGGCCTCTGGCCTTATTTGTCCTCTGGGAGCCCTGCTGGGGCCTCTGGGAGCTGGGGCGGCACGAGACCCAGAGCTGCTGTGTTGTACGGATGCCCCCGAAATAAGGAAAACAGCACCCAGGATGTCATTTGCAGATTCAGGCCCAGCTGGCATGGCCACAGGGGACGTGGTGTTTGGAGGTGGCAGAGGAGGCAGCTGGGAGGATGTGTACACACGACTGCCGCCAGCATTTTAATAAAGTATCCCAATCCAGAACTGGCCTGTTGCCCTGGACGAAGAGCTCTCTTGTCACAAGAGTTTCTTTGGCTGACAAGGAGTAAGATTAAAGAGAGAGAGAGCGAGAGAGAGAGCTGCAGATTGGTGGAGGCCCTCAGGAAGGAAGAGGCAGCTGCCTCTGGCGGGTTGAGCAATGTTTTTTGAATAAATAAATGATTGGGTAGGTGGGTGAAGGAATGACACTCAGCTTGTGACCTTGTGTCTTCCCACCTCAGCTTCCTGGTCTGCCCTGCAGCAAGCGTGCCAGGTCCTATGGGATTCTCAGGCACGTTCGCAGGGCAGCGGACCCTGACCCCTCCTTCCTCCGCAGGGGCATTTGCACGACCGGTACGGACAACTGGTGAATGTTTACACCAAACTCTTGCTGACCAAGATCTCCTTCCACCTCAAGGTAGATTTCTTGGGAGGGTCGTGGGTTCTGCCCTGCCCGACCTTGACCCCAGGGGAAACACGAACTGCCAGGACGTCCTGAGAGTCAGCGCACCCTGAGGCATTTCCAGCAGATGCCAGAGCTGGTCTTGGCCTTGCCCTCGGCTCCAGGCAGCCTCTCCACCATGGCTGGTTGTCCTGTCCTCCTCGGTCTCCCATCACTCGCAGCGCCCCCTCAGTTGGCACCCAGGGCAGATGGAGGCTCCACAGGCTGGGGGCTTCCCCTCCCGCAAAAGCTAGAACTGGTTTTGGACCAGAGCCAACATGGGCTGCAGTTGAGGGGGAGTGTCCTCTTTGCAGCACCCCCAGTTTCCTGCGGGCCTAGAGGTGACAGACGAGGTGTTGGAGAAGGCAGCTGGGACTGACGTCAACAACATGTGAGTCCCCCAGGACGGTGGAGTGGCCTGGCACCCTCTCCTCCCTTAGTCTCCCTGTTTGCTCCTAAAGGCTTCCACACCTCGCTGGCCATGTGCAGTGGCTTCTGGGGCGCAGGTCATGTGGCCAGGACATGAGGCTCAAGTTAAAGGGGTTGGGTTTGTTTGGAATCAGGCATTTTTGGCGGCAGGACTGTTGTCCCGTGCAAAGATGTGCAGATGAACCATGTTCCCGCCTCTCACCTGGGGGGGGGGGGGCGGCCTCGCAGGGGTGTGCCCACCCCACCCCTGCTCAGCCTTCCCCCTCCCTTCCCGCTGCAGCTTCCAGCTCACCGTGGAGATGTTCGATTATATGGACAGCGAGCTGAAGCTCTCCGAGTCAGGTGAGCCTCCCAGGAGGGGCGCGGGGCCCGGTGAGGGGCCTGCTGCCTCTTCCGCTGGACTAACTAACGTACGTTCTTGAATGTAACTGGCCCGTGGGGTCCACGTCCCAGCATGGACCTCCAGGTACCCCCCAAAGCATGGTGGAGACCATGCCAGGCCCCTGGCGCGTATGGTCTCTGCTGTTCCTTCCACCAAATCACGCCTCCTGTCCCAAAGGCAGGAAAGGCAGGGGGTGGCTGGGCCACCAGGAACGGCCTCTTCAGGTTCTGACCGAGACTCCCACCTGGGAGAGTTAGTTTGGGTCATCTTGCCCGTAAAAGGCCTCTGAATCATGCTGGACTGCCCAGCCTGGCGGCCGGCAGCCATTGGACAGGAAATCCCAGGGCTCCCCCTCCCAGGGCTACAGAGGTGATTATTTTGGGTGATAGCTTCAGAATAACTTACGGGTGACTCACACTTTTCATGGGAGTGAGGAGGAAATGCCTTTTTAAGGGAAAATCAGGAGTTAGAGGTGGTTCTGGGCAGCCTCCTGGCATTCTTGGGTCTGCACTCTGAGGCTGGGCCGCCCACTGGGCAGCTTGGGAAGACCTGCCCAGCACCCAGCCAGGGAGTGGCAGCAGGTGCCCAGGGGCGTGGCTGCCAGCCTGTGTCCTGGCAGAGATGTGCCAGGCGGGAGCCGAGTCTATGGTCCCCTGTGCTGCTCTCAGCCGGGGTGTGGTCCAAGTGTGCACAGGGCAGGGGGCCCCACAAGGGAAGGTGGAGAAAGCCCACCAGTGGGTGCCCCAGCCCTGGCGACACTGATACCTTAATGACGCACAAAGCAGGGGCCCAGTGGCAGTCCCCTGTGCCAGCGTCTCCCTGCCGAGTGGTTGTTCCTCGCCTCTCGGTGTGTAAGAGCCAAACACGGGGAACGTCCTGAGCCCCTCAGTGGAGAAGTGGCTACTGCTTGAAAAGACCCAGACTAGAGCTTCACGTGTGTCTTCCTCTTTTATACGGGAAATGTACTTGACCCGACAGGTAATTCAGAAGTTAAGTTTTAAAAAGGTGAGGGGCAGCCCTGAGCTCTTTCCTCTCCTCGCCTCTCTTCCCTCCCGGGCATTCTCATGTTACCATGGAGATCCCAGGCAAGGTGAGAGGACCCAGAGCTTGGGGCCCGCCATTCTGGGACAGTGTCCTGGCGTCTGTTTCCATGTGGGCGCCCTGGCGGCTCTCCAGTCCTGGTGGACCGCCTGCTCGTCCTCTCTGCCCAGAGGAGGCCGGCGTGGGAGGCAGCCTCCTTTGTCCCTTTCCTTTCTATGTGGTCCATCTGATGAAAGGCTTGTTAGGAGCAGGGAGGGGCGATTGGCCCCGGGTGCAAGTGAGGATTTGGGGTCACTTGGGCCTGCAGAGTTGAGTCCTGACTCTCTGGACCCTGTTGTGCAGCTACCTGTCCCCGGGCCCACCGTGTACAGGTTCTTGGCAAGCCCTGGCCAAGCAGAGCTGGATTTTGTTTGCCAGACCTTGTTGTCACCCTGGTTCCGGAGAGCACTGGGCCTGGGCCAGGGGCAGCCACAGCTCGCGGGGCTCCCGTGCTAGGAGCTTGGAGCGCGATGGTGTCCAGGGACCTGGAGTAGAGCGCCACCGCCTGGCTGGGAGTGGTACAGCAGGCTGCCCAGGCTGTCGCCCCATCTGCCAACGCCCCCTCCCAGGGCTGCTGTGCAATGCTATGCGACTTCGGCCTGCACTAGGCTTCTGTTCACACCGCGCTGCCATTCAGGCTGTCAGCAGAGTCGGCTCTGTGCTTGGAGCCCGTGTCTCTGGCTCCCCATGCTCACATTCCTCCTCCCGTCTCCCTTTGGTGCAGTTTTCCGGCAGCTCAACACAGCCATCGCCGTGTCCCAGATGTCCTCTGGCCAGTGCCGCCTGGCCCCCCTCATCCAGGTCATCCAGGACTGCAGCCACCTCTATCACTACACGGTCAAGCTCATGTTCAAGCTGCACTCCTGTGAGTACCCGGCCGCCCTCCACGGGCCGCCTGAGACCCGTCAAAGCCCCACAGAGCTGTGTTTGTGAGGCTTCTATCGACCAGCGTGTACTGTATCCGAAAGGAAACTCGAGAGATGAACTAAAAGTAGCAATGATAAGCCCACTGTCCATTAACATAAATAACACACTCGTTATGAAAAGTCACTGTTTTCCAGAACAAAAGCTTAGTGAGCAGAGTGGCACAGCTTTCCACGTTTGCCGTCCTTTGAAGGCCTGGCCTTGGGGAAGGGTCCCTTTCTGTCCCTGCATTTGGTCCAGTGCAGTGTCTCACGTCATGCGCGTGGCAGGGACCAGCGTGAAAAGACACATACCGTCCCTGTCGTGTTCAGAAAGGGTCTCGTCCCCAGGCGCCACTTTGAGAACCGCTAGCCTAGGGCATACGAGCTAGTGAATTATGATTAGTCCAGGGCGAACTCGAGTCTAAAGTGACTTCACAGTGTGCCCCAAAGCCGGGCCCCAGTGGGTTTGCCGTGGTCGTGGGACCACCCTTCCCACTCACTGTTCCTTCCCTCACTCAGAACCCCCCACAGTGGGGACCCAGCTGGATGTGTGTGATCTCTCTAGTCTGTGACAGTTTCTAGAATGTGGAGGAACAGGGAGGGGGTGCGGGAGGGCGGGAATGTGAAGTCTTCGTAGCCACAGAGCAGTGAGCAGAGAGGAAGTCTGTTAAACCTGTGCCACCCCCAGGTCTCCCGGCGGACACCCTACAAGGCCACAGGGACCGGTTCCACGAGCAGTTTCACAGGTACTGGCCGGGCAGGGTGGCGGCACGGCCAGTGGGCTGGGGCTGCCCTCCCCTCTGACACCCCCCCTGTCCCCGCAGCCTCAGGAACTTCTTCCGCAGAGCCTCGGACATGCTCTACTTCAAACGGCTTATCCAGATACCCCGACTGCCCGAGGTGCCTGTCTGCTCGCTGGGCCGCAGCCCTGTTGCCCACTCTGGGCTCCGAGCCCTTTGAGGACCCCGGGTGCCTGGCCGGGCCCCATGTGGGCTCTGGGGATGGCAGAGGGGAGGCTCCTGGGGGCGGGGTGCTGAGCAGCTTCCACCCATGGCCCCCTGCAGGGACCTCCCAACTTCCTGCGGGCCTCGGCACTGGCCGAGCACATTAAGCCGGTGGTGGTGATCCCTGACGAGACCCCCGAGGACGAGGAGCCCGAGAACCTCATAGAGATCAGCACAGGACCCCCCGCCCCAGAGCCGGTGGTGAGCGGCGCCCCTTTCTGCATGGGGTTTGGGGGTGGCTGGCCTCCCTCCGTTCTCGGCCTCCCCTTGCCAGGAGGATGGGAGTCACTGTGCTTTGCTGTGACAGGTGGTGGCCGACCTCTTTGAGCAGACATTTGGACCCCCCAATGGCTCCGTGAAGGACGACAGGTAAGGTGTGGGAGTTGGAAACGGCCTTCACGGAGTGCGGTCAGGAAAGGCCACGGGTGGGGGACACAAACTTGAGACACCCAGGTCCTGGGGGGCCGCTGATGAGACTACCAGTTCCTGTGCTGGGTCTTCTGATGTCGCTGTTTGACTGAACTTGAACACCAGGATGGGGTGGGCCTCAGAAAATGCTGCCTGGCCTCTGTCCCCAGGGATCTGCAGATTGAGACCTTAAAGAGAGAGGTGGAGACGCTCCGTGCTGAGCTGGAGAAGATCAAGCTGGAGGTGAGGGGCTGCGGGTGGAGACGCGGGCAGAGGGCGGGCCCGGGGCTGTGCAGCCTCACCCACCCACCCGCACGCAGGCCCGTCTACGTCCACGTCCACGTCCTTTCTGCCATCACAGGCCCAGCGGTACATCGCGCAGCTGAAGGGCCAGGTGAACACGCTGGAGGCCGAGCTGGAGGAGCAGCGGAAGCAGAAGCAGAAGGCGCTTGTGGACAGTGAGCAGCTCCGCTACGAGCTGGCCCAGCTGCGGGCCGCCCAGCAGGAGGGCGAGCGGAACCAGGGCCTGCGTGAGGAGGCTGAGAGTGCGTGGCCGTGGCTGTGGCTGGGCCCACTGGTGGGGGGCCTGGTCCTGGTGGGTGAGTGGGGGGGCTCTGCCGTACTTGGGGTCACAGCCTCCCCTCTCCCGCAGAGAAGGCCACTGCCACAGAGGCGCGCTACACCAAGCTGAAGGAGCAGCACAGCAAGCTCGTGGCCACACATGCCGAGCTGCTCAGGAAGGTAGGGCGCAGCCCTGTGAGGCCGCGCTGGGGGGAGGAGCCTGCCCCCGACGGTGGCAGAGCCTGAGCGTCCCTGCCTGTCTGCAGAACGCAGACACAGCCAAGCAGCTGACGGCAAAGCAGCAGAGCCAGGAGGAGGTGATGCGGGTAAAGGAGCAGCTGGCTTTCCAGATGGAGCAGGTGAAGCGGGAGTCTGAGATGAAGGTGCGTCCCTTGTGTGCACAGCCACAGCTCTGGTCCCCCGAGCCCCTGTCCCCATGACACACTGTCCTTGTGACACGTTCTCCATCCTGTCCCAGCTGGAGGAGCAGAGTGACCAGCTGGAGAAGCTCAGGAGGGAGCTGGAGACCAAGGCCGGAGAGCTGGTGCGCGTGCAGGAGGCCCTGAGCCGCACGGAGCAGGTGTGGGCTGCTGGCCGGGGTGGCCTGGCGTCGGGCGGGACAAGTTAGGGTCCCCTTTCCCAAGCACCGAGCCACGCCTAGATGCTACTGAGTTGGTTCCAAGGGGCCCTCGGTGGTCCTGGGGTGCTGCTCTGACCCAGCACCCAGGGGACACACAGGAAATGGGCAGCTCAGTCTCAGGAGTGGGGGTGATGAAGCTAGGACCCTAAGGAATGGTCTGTAAATTGGGGGGCGAGGGGCGGGCGGGCTCTGGACACCATACTCATGCCCAGGTGTTCACAGAGCGGCTCAGAGCTGCGCTCACAGCTGAACTCCCTGAGTGCAGAGAGGGACGCGCTGAGCAGCACCGTGCGGCAGCGGGAGGCCGACCTGCAGGCCGCCCAGGGCCTGGTGCAGGAGAAGGAGGCGGCGCTGAGCCAGGAGCAGCAGCTCCGCTCCCGGGAGAGAGACGAGCTGCAGGGGCGGCTGGCGGACAAGGT
Source organism: Rhinolophus sinicus (assembly GCF_057876585.1). NCBI lineage: Eukaryota > Metazoa > Chordata > Mammalia > Chiroptera > Rhinolophidae > Rhinolophus > Rhinolophus sinicus. The sequence continues at coordinate 36,130,234 of NC_142509.1, forward strand.
AGTGGCCTCCCCAGCCCTGCGTGGCACCTGGCGCGATACAGCCCACCTGTTCAGAGTGCACAAGCCCGTGGATCTTAGTGTGTCCACAGGGCTGTGCATCCCTCTTGTGTTTCCAGACCATTCACCACTCCAAAGAGAAGCCCCCTGCCCAATAAGCAGTTAATCCGCATCTCCCTCCAGCACCCCAGCCCCTGGCCACCTCTCCTCCTGTCTCTGGCTGTGCCTGTTGTGGACATTGCACAGAAATGGAACTGTAAGGCGTGGCTGGCTGCTTTTTCCCTCAGCACATGTTGTCAGGGCTCATCCGGGTCCCAGGATTCCATGCCTCCTCGTGGCCAGTGACAGTCCTCTGAGTGGACGTGCCACGTAATGCCCATCCCTTCACCAGGTGATGGACATTTGCGTTGGTTCCACTGTGTTATCGATAATGCTGCTGTGAACATTTCCATATACCGTGGACATACTTCCATTTCTCTTGGATATATAATTACGAGTGGGATCTCTGGGTCCTGTGGTAACTCTGTTTAACTTTTTGAGGAGCTGCCACAGTGCTTTCCAAAGCGGCTGCACCGTTTTCCATTCCCACTGAGAATGTCGGCGGGTTCCAGCCTCCCTGTACCCTCCTCCACACTTGTTACTGTCTGTCTGCCGGTTTAGCCCTCCTGCTGGTTGCACTGGTGCCTCATTGTGGTTTCCATGTGCATTTCCCTGATGGCTAAAGATGTTGAGCGACTTTTCATGTGTGTCTTGCCATTTGTGTATATATGGCAAGAAATGTGTGTTCAGATCCTTTGCCTCCTTTTTATTTTAATTGGGTTGTTTCTTTTTCTACTCATCTGTCTGCCTCACTCTTGAGGGGGCTCCAATCACTGGGGGTGGATGGAGCGGGGCCTCTCCTTTGACACCCTCCCCAGGGAAGGTCTCGGCTGGGTCTTGACCAGCTGCCTGAGGGGCTGACCCAGGGCTGGTCTCTAAGCTGCCTCGTCCCCTCCCACCAGGAGTCTCAGGAGCAGGGGCTGCAGCAGAGGCTCCTGGACGAGCAGTTTGCGGTGGTCCGGAGCACTGCTGCCGAGGCTGAGCGCATCCTGCAGGACGCTGTGGGCAAGCTGGATGACCCCCTGCACCTGCGCTGCACCAGCTCTCCAGGTGGGGCTGCCGGCGGGCAGGCGGGCAGGCAGGGATGCTCAGGTCCCTTCCTTTCCTGCCCTGCCTTGCAGGGTGGGACTCACCCCACCCTGAGAACGCCATCTCCACCCCTCCCCCCTCTGTTCCCCTCCCCCACCTCCTACTCTTCTTCCCCCCTCCCCCTCCTCCCCCTCCTCACCCCTCCTCTCTGTGCTTGCAGACTACCTGGTGAGCAGAGCCCAGGCGGCCCTGGACTCTGTGAGTGCCTTGGAGAAGGGCCACGCTCAGTACCTGACTTGCAGGTCAGGTGAGTGCAGGGGGCCAGCACTGAACAGGTAGAGGCCACCGGTGGTTGGGTGCTGGTTCCACTGGCCATGGCTGCCTCCTGCCTTCGGGGAGGTTTCCCACAACAGGTACCTCTTCAGGAAGCTGAGCAGGTGCTCACCCCCTACCCATGCCCACCTGGGAGCCCTGCCCTATAGGCTGGGATCACAGACCTGGGTTTGGTTCCCTCTCTGCTGCTTTCTAGCTTCGTGAACTTGGCCTAGTAACTTCTCCCCTCTTAGCCCTCCTGTCCTCAGCCATGAACTTGGGTGTGGGTGCCTGCCGGGCTTGCTGGGCAGAGGGAAGGGCACCTGCTCTAAGGTACCTGCTGGAAATCGCTCCTAGCGTCAGGGTCTCGTTGCTCTCCTGCCCACAGATGCTTCTGCCCTGGTGGCATCCCTGACCCAGTTCTCCTACCTGGCTGCGGACGCCATCATCAACGGCAGTGCCACCTCTCACCTGGCCCCCACTGACCCTGCTGACCGTAAGTGGGCCCCGGGCTTGTGTCACATGTGTCCCCATGGTGGACCAGGGAAAGGTGGGGGCCTGCAGACAGGCCCTGGCATCAAACCCTGGGCTGGGACCCATGGTGGGGCTTCATCCAGGGTTCTTGGGTTTCGGCTGCCCTCACAGCTCTCTCCCCGCAGGCCTGAACGATGCCTGTCGGGAGTGTGGGGCCCGGGCACTGGAGCTGGTGCGGAAGCTGCAGGACCCAGAGGCCCTGCAGAAGGCCCAGCCTGGCCTGACACGGCCCCCTCTGCAGGACCTGCTGCAGCTGGGCCAGGTGAGGTGGACAGCCGTGGCACTGAGTGGGCCGGGCTCTGTTGGGGGCCAGCTGTGGGCAGTGGGGGGGCAGAGCACCCACCCCCAGTTCCCAGAGCCCTGCTGCCCCAGCCTCTTTGCCAGGTTCCCAGTGGGGTTGTTGGGGGTTGAAGGTGCAGTGTCTGACCCCTGGATGCCCTTCTCCTCCAGGAGCTGAAGCCCAAGAGCCTGGATGTGCGTCAGGAGGAGCTTGGGGCCATGGTGGACAAGGAGATGGCAGCCACGTCTGCAGCCATCGAGGACGCTGTGCGGAGGATCGAGGTGAGGGACAGGCTGGGGTGCGGGGTCCCCTCCAGTGCCCTGGAGGCTGGGCAGGCTGAGTACAGGTGGCACCCACCTCAGCACCGGACTCTGCAAAGGACAGACGACCTGTGCAGATCAGGGCCGGAGGTGGCCCTGGGTCCCCGCCCTGAGCTGAGCCCTCCCTCCCGGCTCAGTGGGTGATCCCTGGGGCTGGGTCCAGCGCCACGTGTCCCCCTCACCCCCCCAGCCTGCTCACAGTTCTGTCATTGGTGCAGGATATGATGAACCAGGCCCGCCACGCCAGCTCTGGTGTGAAACTGGAGGTGAACGAGAGGTGAGTCACGTCTGTCCCAGGGCGAGGTGGGTTCCCCACGGTCTCCCAGATCCAGGGGGTCTGTCCACCTGACTGCTGAGCTCTCCAGAAAGGACGGAGAGCAAGCTGTGCCCGCTACCCTGCGCCCTATGGGCTCACACTGCCGAGCACCTGGTGTCAGGGCCCAAGGTCCATGCGGAGGCCAGAGGTCAGGCCTGCTCCCTGACGCCCCCTGTGGCTTCTAGGCCACACTGCAGACCCTTCTCTTTTCCCCCCACCTCCTTCCATCCACAGGATCCTCAATTCCTGTACAGACCTGATGAAGGTGAGCGGCCAGCTGGGGCCCCAGGGGGGGGCTCTGTAGCTGGGAGGGCCACCCCAAGAGTGACATACATGTGTCTTGGTCTTGGCAGGCCATCCGGCTCCTGGTGACAACGTCCACCAGCCTGCAGAAAGAGATCGTGGAGAGTGGCAGGGTGAGCTAGGCCTCCAGGTGGGGTCCTTCCCTGCCAGGCAGCCCGGCCACACCCTTGAGCCAGCAAGGAACAGTCCTGAAGGGGGCATGACTCCGGGCCCTCTCCCCCTAAACCGCATCACCCTGTGGCTTAAGCTGACCGCAGGCCCCCCTGGAGCTTGAGACACCTGAAGTGCGCAGTGATGACAGGCCCCCAGTTCACCATGTCCCTGGGAGTCACAGCGGAACCCCCCCTCCGCCCCCCCAGGGACCAGGGATGCAGCCTTGTGGCTGGGGGGAGTGGAGAAGGGCCCCCTAGGCATCCATGCCAGCTGTGATGTCATTGACTGGTCCGCTCTGTTCTTCCCTCTTGTCGCCACTAGGGGGCAGCCACGCAGCAGGAATTTTATGCTAAGAACTCACGGTGGACAGAGGGCCTCATCTCCGCCTCCAAAGCCGTGGGCTGGGGAGCCACACAGCTGGTGTATGTCGCCCCAGGTGGGGGGGCAGCAGGGAGTGTGGTGCTCAGGATCTGGGGAGGGAGTGGGGGGGTGACCCAGCTGGCTCTCCGTGGGGTTGGAGACCCAGGCCCTGCCCGGCTGTGCCCCCAGGGAGTCGGCTGACAAAGTGGTGCTTCACATGGGCAAGTATGAAGAGCTCATCGTCTGCTCCCACGAGATCGCGGCCAGCACAGCACAGCTGGTGGCGGCCTCCAAGGTGAGGCCCCGTGGTTGGCTTGGCCTGGCCTCGCCTCAACTCCGTGTGCTGGAGAGAGAGAGACAGAGAGTGTGTGTGTGACGGCAGGGTGGGGCGTGATCCCGGGGGCTCACCCGGACCTGTGCCCACCGTCCCCCAGGTGAAGGCCGACAGGCACAGCCGCCACCTGGGCCGCCTGCAGGAGTGTTCCCGCACCGTCAACGAGATGGCCGCTAACGTGGTGGCCTCCACCAAGTCGGGCCAGGAGCAGATCGAAGACAGAGGTGAGTGCTGGGGCCCCTGGAGGCGGGGGTCAGGGGTCGGGGGCGGCCCAGACACTTACCCCCCTCTGGCCACAGACACCATGGACTTCTCCGGCATGTCCCTCATCAAGCTGAAGAAGCAGGAGATGGAGACCCAGGTAGGTTCCCCCCCAGCCGCCCCCTTCCTAGGTGCCTGGCCCTCTCCTAGGGCTGTGCGCCGAGAGGGCGGAGGGCTCCCTGGGGAGAGGCCATGGCGCCTGCTGAGTGGTGTGCGGGGCTGCAGGTGCGAGTCCTGGAGCTGGAGAAGACCCTGGAGGCGGAGCGCGTGCGGCTGGGGGAGCTGCGGAAGCAGCACTACGTGTTGGCCGGGGTGGTGGGGACGCCCGCCCAGGAGGAGCCCGTCCAGCCCAGCGTGGTCTCCCAGAGCCGGACGTCCAAGAAGCCGCCTCTGGCCCAGAAGCCCAGCGTGGCCCCCAGGCAGGACCAGCAGGTGGGACCCCCAGGTGCCAGGCATCAGCACGAGGACAGGGAGGGGCTCTGGGAGCGCTGTCCCCGCCTCTGCTTCCAGGTCTGGGGGACACAGGGCCTTGGGGAGGTCAGCAAACACTGACGAGCAGGAGCATAAACGATGCCCCAGCAACACAGTGCTTGGCTCGCTCAGAGGGAAGATGCAGGTGGCTGAGGAGGGGGGGCTACAGGGGGCCTGGCCTGTGCCATGCACTCCTGGCCATGTCCACTGAGCCCTTCACCATTCACTCCTGCAGCTGGACAAAAAGGATGGCGTCTGCCCGCCTCAACTCCTGAACTCCTAGGCTCCGGAGGGGTCCAGCGTGTGGCTTGGGGGCAGACCTGGACCTCGTGTGGCTGTGCTGACTTGATGGGGAGGCTTCGAGGGACACAGTCCCCACACCAGGTGCCCAGGCCCCTGCCCCATGGCCTGGATCAGTGTGCCCGAGGCCCGTCCTTGCTAAGCCCACGGGATCTGGGCTGATGGGGACAGTTTTCCTGGACGTGAGTATCTGTGGCAGGAACTTCTGAGAGCACCAGGGGACCCAGCGGAAATACAAGGAGCCACAATTCCGGAAATACAAGGAACATTTGTAATACTCTGAGTTAGAGCTTTTCTTTGTGAGTTTGTATTCGGCACACTGGGAAGCGGGGCCGTGGGTGCTGTTTGGGCAGGTCTCCCCTGTGTTTTGGACTCAGGGTCTGAGGTGAGAGGAACAGGAACTGTGTGCTGGCTGTTGGGGACACGACCCCTGAGGGTGTGGTCTTCTGGGGCAGAGTCCATGGAGACGGAGCTGGCGTGGGCTCAGGCAAAGCCAGATGCTCTCGAGGGTGGGCTAGGGTCTGCCCCTTTCTCCTTGGGCCTCGCTCTAAGGCACCAGTGATGGGAGCACTGAGGACATGGTCCTTGTCTGGGGAGAGGCGGGCCGGGCGCTGCTGCAGAGTGGGGCAGACACTGCAGCCCAGAACCTGTCGCCTGCTGGGCACAGGTGCTGCCTCCGCTCCTGGAGTCTGTTTCCACTGAAATCTGTGGTGACCGCCCGCTTCCTGTTTTTCCTTCCCCTCCCTGTCTGACCGCCCCGGCCCTGTTGCCCCAGTTCTGGTCGCCCGCCGTCACCCACCCCTTCCCTGGGTAATTTCCAGCTCAGCCAGAAAGAGCCCAGAAACTGCCCGATCGAGGGCACCTTGTGCTGCAGAGGGCAGTGGAGGCCTGGCCTGCCCCAGGAGGAGGGTTTGGATCACCCTGCATTCCTGGAGACCCCCGGGGGCTTGGCTGGGTGAACACCTGCCTGTCTGCTACCAGCCATGTCTGGAGGGACCCAGCTCATGTGCTCTGACTGTAGTGTCTCTGTGTTGGAGTCAGACTGGCAATAAAACGCACTTTGACTGTTGTCACCATTTCCCAGCGTGGGGCTGCGCCTGGGCTGCTCATTTCTCTGGGGCCAGGACATTGGTTGGGACCCGCTCAGTTTCTGCAGGTGACAGTACAGTTGGAACCACAGCACACCTGGCTAGTGCTGCGTCTGCTTCTGCCCAGTGTCATCCAGGCTCGTTTCTCTGGGAGGTCTGTGACGAGGCAGGGCTTTTCCTTGTACCCCAAGGCTCCCAGCCCCCACGGTTCTTGCTTCCCTTCCCTGTAGCCCTGTCAGAAAGCCCCTGCTGGCGGAGGGAAAGGTGACCACTGACTAGGGGTTTTGTAGTTGAGAATTTCCAATGTCTGAGCTTGCCGTCGGTGACCCTGGCTCCTGGCTGGTCTGGACTTCACTGCTGTGACCACACACAGCCTTTATATTATAGAGAACCTAATGGCGTCCAGGTTTCTGAGAGCACAGCTGCTCACCTGGTGGCAGGCCTTGGCCAACTGCCCTTAGAAACTGCACCCCTCCCCCCAGGTAGCAGCTCGTGGGCGGAACCAAAGGATTGCGCAGGTCAGAGGAGAAACAGGTCAACTTGGGTGGCACCAGGTTGCCCACGGTGCCTCGATTTCCTAGAGGATGAAGTGGGCTGCCCCCCCCCCAGGTGGTTGGGGGGGCAGCAAGGGTCAGGTGTGACAGTGCTTTGAAAATTCACATCTATAAACGGGAAGGGTGCTGAGAGGGAGCCCTGTCCTTGTTTGTAAGGGGTTAGCTTCAGCAAACAGACTTGGAAGTGTATGGTTCTCCCTGCCAAGTACACACACCCGTGAACTCTGGCGTGAAGGTAACTACACTTGGCCTCACATTAAGTCCTTAGTGAGCGGACCTTTAACTGGAGACCCTCTGGTAAGGGACAGTCCCTCCCTGGAGGTCTCATGAGCAGAGAGAGGGGCAGGGGGTCAGGCAAGGCTGGGTGATGAGCAGCCAGTGCCCTCGTTGGACTGCAGACCTGGCTGGAAGCTTCCACAAACTATCAAATGCTCTTAGAAAAAAAGCACATTGATGTCTCAGGAAAAGCGTCCCCCCTCTCACAGGAAACCTGCAGCAGTGTGTGGCACACGTCCTCACGGAAGTGATGTGTAGGCAATGGCATCGTTTCGGGACAGTGATGGCCGGGCTCGCTCAGGGCTACTCCGTGTTCCCAGCAGCTGAGTCAAGTCCCTTCTGGGGATCACAGCCCTGATGCAAGGCCCGGGGACGGTGGGCACTGTGGGAGCACGGCCCGGGGACGGCAAGTAGTGTGTGGCAGTGCACTGGGGATGGTCAGCAGTGTGGCAGCACAGCCCGGGGACGGTAGGCACTGGGAGCACAGCCCGGGGACAGTGGGCAGTGGCAGCACGGCCCGGGGACGGCTGGCACTGTGGGAGCACAGCCCGGGGACGGTGGGCAGTGGCAGCACGGCCCGGGGACGGCTGGCACTGTGGGAGCACGGCCCGGGGACGGCTGGCACTGTGGGAGCACGGCCTGGGGATGGTGGGCACTGGGGGAGCACAGCCCGGGGATGGTGGGCAGTGGCAGCACGGCCCGGGGACGGCAGGCAGTTCGGTCCTGCCGCGGGGAGCACCGGAGGCGCACCTCTCCTGCGGGAAGCAGCATGTGACAGCCCGGAGGTAGGTCCCACTTGAAATACCTGTGGGTGAGTCTTCAGAACAAAACAGCCACTGAGTCTGTCTGAAACAAGCAGAGAATGTCCTCACGGGTCACCATCAGCTGCAGCACAGAGGTGACCCTATGGCCTCAGGCCGACAGGGAAGCTTCGACCCCCAAGACACGAGGAACGTGCTTCTTTCTGCCTTTACTGAGGTTTATGAGATGCCCTGATTTTTTAAAAAAAGAAAAAAAGGCTAAAAGGCTCTGCTTAGTGCTAGGACCCTGGGCACAGCAGACACCAGCCATCTTGCGTGGCTTGATTTTTAACTCTAATAGACTCCCTATCAGCTTCACTGATATTCTGGAACCAAACACCACAAACACCCCCAGGTAAATAAATGACAGGACTGTTATTAATTCTCTATTTATTAAAAAGGGTCCTACAGCTTTACAACCACAGCTCAGACGTGGCCCTGGAGAGACGGCGAGGCCACCTGGGAGCCCCGTCACCACGTCAGCACTGAGCTCACACGTTCGGCCGCGCCCGTGTGGCTGGCAGAGGTATGGGGTGGGTGGCACCGCTCTCAAGATTCACAGGACATGGCAGGGCCACCTGATTGGCATGGCAGTAAATCGTCCTATACAGCCTTGTTTTCTTTAAAAACAGTTACAACACAGTAAATAAAGTTCAAGTCCAGGAGCAGAACTGTATGGAAAATGTGTACAAAGGTGGGTGGCCTCGCCCACTGCCTGCTGGGACAGACCCCTTTGAGGTCTGCCTGATTAGGTCACCTAGGCAACAGGCCAGGAGTTCCACAATTGAGTTGTGGGCTTTTTGTTAATAGGTGGGTAGTGACCCTCCCCCCCGCCCCCCCCTGCAGAATTGAGCACTCATGGCACCTGTAGAGAACCCAGAGGGCAGGAAGAGCCCTGTAGTGTGTTGGCACCGTCTCTCCAAACCCAGCTGAACGGCTGCTGGAGTCCCTGGCTGGCACCCGTGCCCCGAGGCCCAGGAAGCCGAGAATATTGGCTAAGAGAATCCTGCTTCCAGGCAGGCAGTGGACTCTCCTTCCACCCTCAACGCAACAGAGCACGAACAAGCCCCTGAACGTGGGGCGCTGGGGCAGCAGCAGGAGCTGGTGACGGCCACCCCGTCTGGGGGCCCGCGGGGGCCTTGGCAGCCCCTCACTGGCACCAGGTGAAGCTAAGGCACACACGGCCCTACAGGTCACAGGGGGGCCGTGCACTGTGCATCACTTGCTAGAAAGGGAACTGCGTTCCCGTCATCTGCATTTCAATCTGCTCAAAACAGTATGTGCATTTTTATAAAGTTTCCCTGAATGGTCTTAGGTCAAAAAAAGTTTTCTTCCGCAATATAAAACAGGAAAATTACACATGTAATAATAAAAATATTGGGCTATTTCTTCGTAGAAACCCTCCGGGGCCAGCTGAGGCAGGAGGGAGAAGAGAAACGGGACGTCAGCTGCTGTGCAAAGTCCAGCTTGCAGCTGCCTCCTCAGGCCCCTGGACGTGGCAGTGGGCCAAGTGCAAACCCTGTGTGTGGCTCTGAGGGACCAGGTGTGGGGGAGGAGCAGGGGGCTGTGACGACCCACCTGCCCCCCAGACTCAGTAAGCACCTTCTGGGCTGGCCCACCCGGCCGACCCTTACGAGGGCTGTGCGCGGCAGGCGGCTGGAACACAACTGTCTTTTGAAAATAAAGAAATGATGAACCATGCTTATTAAATAAAGCTGCGACGGGAGGACCGTAATTCTAAATGGGAATGGGCGAGGCTTTCCCCGAAATCATGAGTTCACCAAAACGACAAGACAGCGATCACACGGAGAACGGAGAACGCACATTGGCCGGGGTGCCAGGCCGAGGCCTGGTGCACAGAACCAGGTCCCGACTCGACTCACCACCGGTCCCCAGCTCACATCAGATGCTGCCGAGCCTTGCGGCCTCCCTCCCGCATGCACCCGTGCCGTGCCGGTGGAGCAGTCGCCCGGCTCCGAGCAGGCCCACTCACTGCAGAATGAAGCCTGGCTGGTGAGGCAGCCGGGGCGGGGGTCTCTGGGGTAGAGCTGGCGGGTACGGCGACACAAACTGTGCAGAGAATCCTTGCTGGGGGGAGAGGCCCATGCGGGGCGGCAGGGGGGGACACGGTGGTCCCGGGAATGGAGAGGCCTGTCCTGGGCCCATGGCGGCGGCAAACGGCGTGGCTAAGCGTCCTGCAGGCACCGGGGGCGGGATGCGCCGAGGCATGACGGAGGGGGGCCCGCTGGCGTCCGGGGCGGCGTAGGGCAGGGGGGCGGCGGGCACCGGCTCGGGCACCCTGGGCGGCAGCGGGGCTGGAGCCTGCGGCAGCGTCTGCCCCTTCAGCACCATCTCCTGGAGCTTCTCAATCTTGACCCTTCGCCTGTGGGCCAGTGTCCGCTGGCTCTGATAGACGTCGATGAAGGAGTCCAGTGGGAGCGCTCCCTCGAGAAACTTCTCCGCCATGTTCTGAAAGCAGCAGGAGGAATCCGTCAGAGGGACAGGTCAGCCGTTAGGGAAGGAAGCTCCCTTTACCACCCAGCTTCGCTCCACGTCCATCCCTTCTCTGTCGGCCACAGGCTCCCACGGCAGAACCTGGCTGGCCTCAGCGGGAGCCCCCACCCGCAGTGACTGGGAAGACAGGTGCTCTGGTCCTGGGTGCCCCACCCTCCCAAATGGCAAGCTGATGGGCAGCAGGCCTGGGAGAGCCAGCCTTAGGATGAAGGGGCCCCTCAAGAAGACGGGGGCCCCTGGGTGGCCTGAAGAGGGAAACTGCGCCCAGGTCCGCCCCTCTCCTTACACGAGCTGGAGCCCAGCTTTCCCTCCCGCCCCTGGCTGCATCCTGGCACACGGGGCCAGCAGGGCGCCCCCAGGCCTGACCATTCACTAGGCTGCGTACTCAAACTGGGTCACCCGCGGCCAGCCCCGACCTGCTGCGACTGCCGACCCAGACTGATGTCCTCAGCACCTGGGGGGACTCAGGCCTCGAGTGCTTGGCTGGCCGTGCCCCACGGTCGCTGCTGCACCAGCTGACCCAGAGCAGATGGCAACTCAGCCCCCGGCGCCCAGCCACAGTGCAGCGTGCACCCGACCCGAGGAGCAGGCCCCTGCTGCCAGACCTCGGCTCACGTGCAGAGGCACACCGGAGGTGCCCTTCCTGGTCCGGGGGTGGGGGGCTGGGCCCTGGGGCCCTGGCTGGCCTTACCTCGGTGTCTTCCTCGATCTTGGCTCCTTCTGCCTGAAGAAGGGCGAGCAGGGTCTCCAAGGAGGCGCTGCTGGACTGTTGATCTGGAAGAAGCAGGAGAGCAATGAGGACACGGCCGCCAGCACGGGCCTCAGAAGCCAGCGCCCCAGCCCTTGAAGACGACAAGCTCCCCCACACTGCCCCCATTTCCCTTTCAAGGAAACAGAGCATTTTAACTAGAAAGGAGCAGGACTCACACCTACTGAGAGCTGACTTTCCAGGAAGGCGCAAGTGAAGGCCTTAAAAGCCAGGAGAGGAGCCACCGGCCACGCCGTGCCGGGCGGACTCGGGCTGCAGCTCGCCCAGAGCAGCCAGCGTCCCCAGCCGCCCCCCGGAGGGCCGCTTGCTACTGAACATGTGCCGGTCACCCTGACTCCCTCTGTATCAGGGGGCAGCTTACGGAGCACGCACAGCTGCACGGCAGGCCCTGTTTCCCTGAGTGCAAACCCCAGCTGCCCTGCAGCTCCCCCAGCCCCTGCACTGCCCTCCCTCAGCGCCGTCGCACGGCGCGTGCTCTGTGCTGGCTGCTGTCACGCACCACTGTGGCTCAGGTCGTCGGTGCGGCACGAATCGGCGGTTCACGTCTGTCACCGCTGTGTAGTCCACTGTGTAAACCCCACGACTTACCCGCCACCCCACAGTGGCCATTTAGGTTGTTTGCAAGTTTAGCTGTCACAAGTAAAGCTCCGCCACATGCCGCTGCACGTCTTTGGATGCGCACAAATGCCCCTTTCTGTCGGGGGCAGACCCAGGGAGGTGCCCCACACAGCTTTCCAAGGCGGCTTTGCTGGTTTACACACCACCGGCACTGGGCACTGCCACACTTCTCACTTGCAGTCCCCCTGCTGGGGTGTGTTCTCGTACATTGTCACTAACTTCTGGAGACAACAGGGGGTGACGGGATCAGATAGCCCCGTGAACTGCACTGGAGGGGATGACTTTTAACCTCTGAAGCTAAGTCTCCCTGAAAGCTACGCACAGCACCTAGGACTCCCCAGTATACAATTCCTCCTCTTCATAATGGCTGCAAATTAAAGTGTCACGTTAAAATAAAATGTCCCAGTGATGCATATTTTCAGCCTTAACTCGGAGGGCGTAACTGCACAGGACGAAACATTTGTTGAAAATCACAATTGAGAAATTTGCCTTTTTTTCCTACACTGTTTGGAGAAGGTGGAATTTTATTTAAAAAGTGGTTGGGTCTCTTTTCTAAATTGATGACACAATTCTCTACATGGACCATTTCTTTATGGCACTAATCATTGTCTTACTCTGTAATTTTTCCATAAGAATATTTCTTTCGAGAGACCCAACAGCTTGAAAATGTGTTCTTCCCTCAACTCTTTATTCCTGAAAGACGGCCCTGAAACAGTTACCTAATTTGGTCTTCTTTATCTGATAGGCTTCAAAGAGCACCTGGAGTTCCTGGTATTTTTGGGTCAGACGTGCTTTCAGAGCGTCCAGCTGGGGCTGGTACAGAAGGTTTCCTTCTGCCAGGCTCCGGTTGCTGGCGAGCGTCATTTCTTTGTTGAGCTGAACGTTCTGTGTCTGCAAGGAACACACAGGATGATGAGAGCCCAAGTCTGTGATTCCCAGGCAAGTCCTCAGCGGAGCCCCCGCCCCGGGAGCCGCCCGTCTGCTCCCAGCCGACTCTGGCCCCCGATTTCTCCTTCGGACACTGCTTCCCGTTCTTAAAGAGCAAAGCCACTTCCTCTGCACCCAGTTTGCAGGCGGGCTTTGTCCTGTGACTCGTTCGCTTCAATAGCTGCGCTGTGACTGGAATTCCTTACTGCGGCCACTGCGCTCCCAGGGGCACACACTATAAAGATTCAGGGTGACATTTTTTCAGAGCGAGTTTCTGAAGGGGAAGTTAAAGAATCACTGTATCAGAGGAGGACCAGTTGGCATGATGTCAACTCAGGCTTAACAGTCAGGCTTCAAGATCAAACACAAAAGCCTGGGAGACCGCGGGATTCAATCCATTCACACTGAGCCCGTTCCTGTCTCCCACGCCCACCGCCTCCCAGCTCCTGGCCACCTGGCATCTGGCCATCCGTGGGGCTGACCCTAAGCTGGGGGGACGGGCTTATTTGCCCCACGGGGGTTTCATTCTGTCTTCCCAGGGGTGACAGGTCATTTGGGAGGTAGAGAAGCCCGTCCGCCTGGACCTCAGCGGAGGGGGGGAAATGGAGGGTCTGAGAAAAAGGTAAGGGACACCTAGTAAGACTTGGCCAGAAGTACATTTGAATAAAAAGCAAACACACTGACGCATCTGTGCTCCAGGTCCCTTTTCACTCGCTGCCCACAGCAACCTCGCGTCTGGATTTGAAGTTCAGCAGCACACGACCCCCCCACTATTTGCCCACGTTTCTCTTAGTGTCTCTTCTCCAACCCCGTGCCAGTAATTTCGTGCTCCCCTTCATATTTCCTACCACCCCACCCAGTCAATTTTCACTGCTACTTCCGTCCTCTTGCTAGTCAGAGGATGGATTCCTGGCTGTGCCACACCCCTCCCAGCACACGCGTGCACGAGCACTCACACGCATGCAGGACTCAGTGAAGTAAGAGAACCGAGATGAGGCGCTGGGAGCAGCGCCTGCAGCAGGAGCCCCAACACCAGGCCGGGGGGGTGGAGCGTCTCCTCAGCAGACCTCAGTCTCCCCCACTGACACAGGTGAGCTGGGCCCAGGACCCTAAAGAGGACACTCGGCTTCAACCAGGACTTAGATCAATGAAGCCCCGAGCTGAACACCATGAAATAAGAGCAGTAAAATGTTCTTGTCTCCTGCTGCTACAAGTAAGGAGAATCGGGGGCTGGAGAGGCCTCGTAAACGGGGCTCCTGGCTCTGTAGGGTCTTGGGGGGCCCTCGGAAGGGCACTCTCCCCTCCAGCCCCCATAGCAGCTGGCCCGCCACGCACGCTGAGTCCCCAGGTCCTGTAGAAGAGTCTTTCGTTCAATTGCTAAACTGTTTCAAAGAACAGACAAACAAAAATGAATTCTATACAGCTGCTTTGGAAACACAGCTTGGCCATTTCTTTTAAAATGAAACATGCAACTGCCACATGACCCAGAAACTGTACTGCTGGGCACTTATCCCACAGAAATGAAACGACGTTCACACCAAAAGCCGCCTGCCAACGCTCCGGACGACCTCATGTGTAACAACGGCCCGAAACCCGGTGTCCTTCAGCAGGTGGAGGTGAGTAAAGCGTGCTGCCTCCATTCCGTGGAACATTCCTCATCCATAAAAAGGGACACACCGCTGCCACACGCGGCAACATGGGTGAAGCTCCAGGGAAAAGCCAATGCAAAAGGTCACGCACTCTCTGACCCTGTGTATACAATGTTCTGGAAGTGAGTTACAGAAATGGAGATGGGTTAGCGTGTGGTGGAGGGAGGTGGCCCAAGGGGGCAACAGGCAGGCTGCTCCTGGTGACGGGTGTTCCCTGTCCTGAGCGTGGACTACAATTCTGCAGGACGTTACCCCTGGGGAACGGGGTGAAGGGTGCCCAGTTTCTCTACTCCTTCTCACATGCATGGGAATCAACAACTATCTCAAAATGTCTAGTTTCATTTTAAACAAACATTCCGCCGCTGAGCTGTCTTCCTCCCATCGCTCTCATGTGGACAAGCAGGGGTGGCGACCAAGGCCAGCTGGGCCAGGCCCCTGCTCCTGGGCCCACTGCTCGGACTCAATCAGTCTTTGTTCAACAATCATTGACTGAGCAACTGTTACCCGCCAGGTGCTCACGGAGGCCGAGAATTGAGCGGACAGGAGCACGCTATCCTCAGATGAACTCCGAGTCAGCAGAAACACGTCCTGACCTCAGGCCCAGGTGAGCCGGTGCCCATTCGCCCCATCCCCGGAGGTGCTGCTCACAAACCGAGCTGTTCCCTGCACCAGCCTCTGGCTCCTTCTCATTGTTGGGTCCCAGCTTAATGCCTCGTCCTCCAGGCCTCCCTGACCGTCCCAGCTAAGCTGACAGCCACTCTGTCATGGCCCCCATTTCTTTCCTGCCACTCATCGCAATCGGTGAGTATTCACTTTGTTTTCTGACACACTGTCTCCCCAGCTGGCGTACAAACAATGTATGACTCTCCTGTCATCTCTGGCAGGCCAGCACCCAGCACATGTCAGCCACTCAGGAAGGATCTGCTGAATGCAGGAGACCCTCCCTACCCCCAAAAAGGCCAGGTCTGGCAAATACGGTGGGTACAAAATGTGGAGGAAGGAAAAAGAGCTGTGTATGCCAAACAATTAATGCTCCAAATCCTTTCCCCAACACACGGGTTCCCTTAATAAAGTCCTTTGAGACTGAGTTGGGGGAAGCGGGTGTCTCACTTTGGATCGAAGGGTAAGTCCCAAAGCCAGGTTTCCCCAAAAGTCTTAAGCAAAGGCAGCAGCGTGAGCACAGGTCTCCCCAGGTGACCCCTGGGAAGGCACCGGCACCAATGACAGGCGCAGGGCCAGCCTGCTAAGTGTCACTGTACAGCAGCATCACCTGGTAAATTCCCAGGGCCCAGACCAGCCCCACCTCAGCCAGACGCCAGGAGGGGTCCAGGTTCGGAGGCTTCCCCACGCTGCCCAGGGCCCCATGCAGCTCAGAAGCACCGCTGCAGATTCACCGTAAAATACATCTACAAACGGATCTTGCTCTCACAGGGTCTAAGTCTGGTCAAAATCACTTCTCCTACAGGTTAGAAAGTCCTCGGAGAGGGTAACACAGGAAGCAAAGGCATTTAGCTCGTCCGCGCAGGATGCATCCGGCAGGGTCGACGTCGCCAGCCAGCAAGAGGCCACGGGAGACACCAACCGATGATGGTGAGCTGCTCTAAGTGTTTATATCCTTTGGGTGTTCAGTTGTTTTCACATTCAAAACATCAGCAGATTCTGAGTGGCCACCCAGGGCACACCCAACAGCACTCTCCAGGTGGACAACAGTGGCGGTGGGAACAATGGCAGAGGGGACAAAGGTGGCTGGGGCGGGACAATGGCCAGGGACAATGGCAGAGGGGACCGAGGACACACGGGAGGAGGGGGGCGGAGCTTCTTTTCTTAAGCATCTAATAAAGCGCTTCCAACACCCCACCTGCCCCGGGCACATCTCTGATGCTGCATTAGATGCCAACGAGACTTTCAATATCCTTCGCCTTCAGGCTGAGGAAAATAGGGAGGAAACAGCCAGGCTTGTTCTGTCATTTGCACTGCGAAGGTGAACTGGAGGGACAGGACTGGGGCCTCTCCATGGCGACAGGCACCCCGCACCTGGCCAGGCCCAAGGGGTAGCCACTCTGGGCGACACAGCCCGACTCTCCACCTCCTCTCGGACCAAGTCCAGCTCAACGCCTGCGACAAATCTGTCCAGTGAATCTGAGAGGCCACTGTATTTTAAGAGCCATGGGACAGAGCCAGCAGATACCTGAAATTGAAAATAGAGGCGCTAGGGAAATAAGCTGCCTTTGTTTTAAAAAAGAAAACAAGGTATTTTATATACACTTGTCCAGGCAGACATGTGGGGCTCCCTTGATCTCTCGGGGTGCTCACATCAATATATGACGTTCTCATAGGATGCACGTTCCTCCTCAAAGGCACCTGTTGCTCCTTATTTCCTTATTTGGGTTGGGGGAGTGTGGGAGAAAATAAGTGGGTAAAAAGGAAAACAGGTGTCAACTCCCCTCCGAGCAACACACGCAACGGTTACAAATGAAAGAAGGAGACCTGGGGACCGGACGGGACGCTGCCTGTACGCACCGGCCAGTGCTGGCTCGGAAGCGGGGGTTTTCCAAACCAGACCCTTCTACAACATGCACTTGTGATTCGCGCTGGCTGCTCTGGCACCTTCACCGTAATTAGAACTGCTCCTTCCTAAACACTGGCCGGCAAATCCGCCCACGTTTCCAAGCTAAACTTTTCTATGGAAAAAAGGGCAGTCCCTTACTCCCCCTTCACACTGTAATATAACCCTTATCACAGTAAAGTAAATGACATTATTGAATTGTGTTCATGAATTTCAACAAATAAATGGAAAATCTTGATAGTGCTGGAAATCCTTTAAACGCTCAAAATCCAGTAAGTACGCGGAATGCAGGACGCAGGCCTTAAGCTACAGACCAGGGACACCCTGCCCCCCCCCCCACCTCCCCCGCGGCCCCACACAAAGCTACAGCGGCTCGCCACGTGATGGCTGGCGGCTGTCTTGAGGTGTAACTCACACACCCCACAACCCCCCATTTTACGTGTTCCACGCGATGGGCTGCAGTGTGCGCAGAGCACACCTCTGGTGTTACTCTATTTGGGGTGCAGCCCACTGTGCTGCTCACTGGTTCCAAAAGAGGGTTTTCTGAGGCATCCCACGTGCTGGCTCCGAGCGGAGCAGGCAGTGGAGACAGAAGCGGACAAGAAAGCTGTCTCCGGCCTCGCCTGACAGAAGACAAAGTAAACAGACGCAGCGCAAATTCCTTAGCGCTGTGGCACGGTGGCATTTTAACACGTTGCCTACGGCGGGGTTTAAATCCTTCATACCCCTCTGTTCCGGCAGGTTTTTAAAAGAAACTACTTTAAAATGCACTCTTCTCTTTAAAGCGTAAATGCTTCTACGTCATTTATTATTTTTCTATAAATAATAGATTCTACAAATAAATTATTCTATAAATTATTCTATAAATAATTATTCTACAAATAATTCAATAAAATATGCAAAGTAAAAAGAGTCAACAGTGAAAACGAGAATTCTCGTTATCCGTCCTTAACGCATGGCTCAGAAAAAAAACGAAGATTCTCGTGATCCATACGCAACGTGTTAACTCTCCTGGGAGTGACGGGTGCTCGTAGCAGCAAGAATGGTCCACAGTCTCCTAATTTGGAAAAAGGGTCTTTGCAGATCTAATTAAGTTAAGGGACAGGAGATGAGGAGATCTTCCTCGATTATCTGAATGTCCCTCACCACAGTGACGTGTCCTCATAAGAGACACACAGAAGGCCCTGTGAAGATGGAGGCAGGGAATGGAGGGATGTGGCCACAAGCCCAGGAAGCTGGCAGCCAAGAGAAGCTGCGAGAGGCAGGAACAGTCTCCCCTGGGACCTCCAGAGGGAGCCTGGACCCGTGACTTTGGGCCCCTGCTCTCCAGAAGCATAAGAGAACACACTTCTCTTGTTTTACGCCACCAAGTCTGGTCGCTCGTTATGGCAGGAAGCTAACACAGGCTGGAACCTTCCACCTGTCTCCATCTGTGCCCCAGCAGCCAAGTGGCTGAACCACATCTACCACTTCAACGGGCCACTTGCCTTCTGGTTCTAGCTGGATTCAGCGATGGGACTGAGGGTGGGAAAATGAAATGAGGACGGGGTTCTCTGGGTCCTGCTCCTGTGACGGTCCCTGTAGGTGGCCAGATCCCCCCCATCCAAAGCAGCCCTGGCCCGTCTCTCGGGCCAGAGGTGAGAAGTATACAGCTGCGGCCAGCCCTGCACCAGCCCCGGGGTCTGCACCCACGTGTCCTTGTAAAGAGCACCTTTACCATACGCTTCTCACGTCCGCCAAGCCGAGGGCCCTGTGCTGCCAGAAGCCTGACTGACGTCACTGGAATGGCTTTCCCTCCCAGTGACATAAGATGACGTGTGATCTCCCTAGCGCTTCCTGTGTCTTATTCATCCTCCATGCCCCGAGCCCAGACGTGCCCAGGCCAGCTCGGGCACATCACTGAACACGCGCTCAGCTGAGTCTGTAGGGACAGGGCTCGCTGGGGCCTCAGGCCCCTGCCAGTTGTTATCGGCTTGCTAATCTGTTCTGAAGATGAGCTTTTTAAAATGTTTATCGTAGATTTTTAAACAGTAACATCCAAGTTTAACGCTTCTTGTTACAAACAACCAGCTGTCTGGGAAACACACCCCCTGCCGTGACTCGGCTCCACACAACTGGTTCTAGGCAGGACAGGACGAGCTCAGCCTCTCCCCGTGGAAAGCGCATCAGCATAGGAGAGTGGGGCTACGGCTACAATGGCCTTGAAGCCACTGTCATTCACACGTCTCTTTAAAAACCACCCACTCGGTCAGTACCTGGCTCACAGCTGTAACAGCCACAATATGCTCGGCACAGGGGGTCACCCGTCCGTCCGTCCATCCATCCACTCGCGGAACACTGTCGTTCATTCATTCATGAAATACTTAAGAAGCACCTCTACGTGCCAGGCTCCGCGGGGCCAATGCCCACAAGTCTGTCCTCGGGACCGTCCTGCAGACAGGCCCTGGGAGCTGCACGGCGCCCACCTCCAGGGGGCGCCATTCACGCTGTTCTGCAGGCGGGGCGCCCAAGCGCACACCGCATTTGCTCCTCGCATGAAAGACTCCGGAGAGAAAGGAAAGACAAAGATAAATAAATAACCAAAACGTGAATTGGAAGATTTCGGTAAGAAGTTCCTGGAGGTGATGTGCAGCCTCCACCCTCGCCTGGGCCTCCCCATAAACCCCTTGTCCAGGATTTGCTAACACTTACTGAGCACTCACTGCACACTCGACCCCAAGCCACCTTCTCTCCTGGCACAGGTATCTCCATTTAATCCTCAGTGAGGGTGAGACAAACTTGTCCCCATTTTACTCAGGACAAAGGAAATACAATCTTCGGGAGGTTTAAGGGACTACCAGAGCCGCAAGTGCCCAGAAGGGACCCCAGAGCTACGATACGAAGTGCTGGGGTTTTCTGTCATCAAGTATGTTTTCTACATGACGGACGCCACAAGCTGTGCCGCAAAAGCTACTATAAGCTGCTGTCAACTACACAGGAACTAGTCTACTATCATTTTCCTCTCTTTTCAAGGTCCAACCATCACCTGAATTTCATTTCTATTTGTATCTTTTCATTGAGGATATTTTCAAGCACAAAACAAAAGGAGAGCGAGAAGTAGAACTAGTCCCTGTGTGCCCTTGCCCAAGGTCAACCATCAGTGGCACTTCCCAATCTTGCCTTGGCTACGTTCGCCACTTTTTCTTTTTTTTTTTGAAGTATTTTATAGCAAATCTCAGGCACCATATCACTTCACCCTTCGGAAACTGTAATATGCCTCTTTAATGGGTAAAAACTACAATCCTAACTGCAATGGCATAATTACACTTCCTAAAATTAATAATTAATCCTTTAATCTCATCTTCTGCATGTGTATGTGTGGGCTTGCCTTCTTCTATAATGAGTCTTTGGCCTCAGCTACTTGAGAATCTGAAATAAAATAGTCTATGTAGGAAAAGAATGAAACAAACAGCTTCTGCAGAAAAGTTCAGGTTGCATGAAGACTTTAGATACAGCAGGCTTATGGATTAGGGGATTAAAAGGCTGGCATGCATTTAAGCCAAGTTAATCTCATCTCCGTTCACTGTACTACACTTGACCTAACTCACCAATTACTTTTAGGATAAATTTCACTAAAGTACATGCCATTTGAG
Organism: Rhinolophus sinicus; assembly: GCF_057876585.1. Classification (NCBI taxonomy): domain Eukaryota; kingdom Metazoa; phylum Chordata; class Mammalia; order Chiroptera; family Rhinolophidae; genus Rhinolophus; species Rhinolophus sinicus. Next base: position 36,150,696 of record NC_142509.1, read on the forward strand.
TATGGTCTTTAATATTAAAGGGTAGGGTTATTAGAAAGGCCAAATTCATCTTCCATTCAGCAAAAAGACTTCCTCACTGACGAACTCATGTCACCACAATCGTCCGACTGAATGCAGGCTTTCAGGAAGAGCCTGCTGTAACCCAAGCCTCCAATACCCCCAAGCTGTGCTGCAAATAAACCGAATGGGGCTTAATTCAATCCAAATGTCCCTTGAGTTTTAATGAAAAAAATTAACGGTTGCAGAGATGAACTGTTTAACATGTTAACAAAATTAAAGATCTGAATGTACAAAAATACATAGAAAGCACTGTGAACATTATGAAACTGCTCTAAAATACACGAGTCTTGTGGGCTGTGTGAAACCATCTCCAAGGCTACAGCCTACTCGCGAAGGGAAATTTACCAGCTGCTTATCAAACCTTCCACCAAAACAACCCACTCAGCAAACAGAACATGGGAGTAATAAGAACTGCTGTTTTTGATCGCAGACATCAAAATCCCTCTTGTGGAGATGCACTGGTTGCACTAAGAAAGTAGCAGGCAGTGGGGTGCAGCCTGAACCCCTCCACCATGTGGAGCTGGCTGCATCTTAAATTAGTATGTTATTCACTCTCAGGGCAGCTGGCCACAGAGATACGGAAGGCCAGGCTTGAAAGTAAATGGACTTGTCCCGGAGAAGAATTAAGTGGTCTCGGGGACACACGATTTGAATTGTCTAGTTCTGGCAGGCACAACATACCAGGGTGTCTTGTTCTTTTTCCCCTAGAAGACTTATTTCCTAATATTCAGAGAAAGCAACCCAAGCTCTCCCTCCTTCCTGGACTTATGTGGATAATGCTGTCAATGATAAAGAAATGTAATAGGTCTGTCGGTTCTGATATTAGAATGCCACATTACTTGATAGATGTTACTTGCCTTCTAAGACCTGGGGACTCTGGGTGGAGAGAGGAGGGGTGAGGAGGACAGGGGATGGGACACCTTCACTGATCGCAATGGGAACGGCCTTTGTCCCTCACCTCCTGAAAGCAAGGGGCTCCTCACACGGGGCCCCACCTGAGTCGGCCAGAGCCCCAGGCTCAGCAGGTGAGCAGGGGACGCCCCAGAAGCCCTCACTCATCCTCAGAGCCAGCTGGCTCCTGGTGAAACCAGCAGTTTGGTTAAAGCAGTAAATCACTCAATACCCACAGCACATTAAAGATACACATCGGCCCACGTTTTCATTTAAGGCAAAGGTCTTTTCTTAGAGAAAAGGTCCACCAGTAGCTTGCGTTCCAAAAGTCCTTTTCGCCCAGACCACGTCTTTTTGTGTGGAGAGCTTAAAGACACTGGACACGCAGGATCCTGGAATTCTCCCGTTTCCCCCAGGCTAATTCACCGGCAAGCTTTTTTTCCAGGGAATCACCTTATGTTAACCCTTCCCAAAGCACCCATCTTACACTTTCACTCCTAGTTTATTAGTCGCGATAGTATTTAATGAAATTATTTCATTACTGTAACAAATAAAACCAGAACGAGCAGGTGTGAGAGCAAACACATTTGACTCTGGGTAGAGATGCGACTGCCCAGTGGGGGCAGAAACGCCTCACACCTAACCATGGTGTGGGGGTGGTTGGGAGGGGAATGAGACACATCAACCGTTATGTGCGATGCAGGAATGGCGGCACCAATTCCTGGTCCACTTGAGTTAAATGGAGGGAGGTCAATTAATAGCTTCTACTGTAATTTTAAAATCCGGATCCCTCCCTCCCCCCCCCCAAAAAAAAACAGCCTAATAGAAGACAGACTTTCTAAACTCTGCTCTTCTTAGCAGTTTCTAGCCAGAACCAACCACCAAAGCACTCATTTGTTAATAAGAACTTAGGGTTCTTTCCTCTTCTGTATTGCCTTTTAACCACAATTTACAAGAAATGCCTGTATGAGAATGTGCCGCCTAGTCTTTACACAGGTGCAAATAAGAAAACGCCTACCCAGATGGATCCTGGATTTATCTTTAAGACGAAACATCTCCTGGCAATTTTGCTTTTACAATGAAAAGATATCATAAAACGAACTTTCCAACACCTGACTCCAGAATTCAGTTTTACTAGATAAAATTTACTCTCACATGACTGAAATGATTCATCTTCTATTCAGTATGAGAAAATGCTATTTTAATATTGGGTTTTTTTTTTTGTTTTTTTTTTAAGTCTGTGGCTAAAGAAGGGGATTAATCAAAGGAGAATCAGCTACTCTAAATTATTCTACTTAAATTTCGTAACAAAAAAACAACACAATTTTATCTGATGTAGGGAATTATATGCTCTAACTAAAAGAACTGCCTAGATTCTTAAGTCTTACCCAGTTTCAAAAAACATTAAATATTGATATTTTAACAGATTTATGTTCAAAATGTTAACTGCAATGTAATTTATGATGGCAAAAAAAGCCCCCAAGTATCCAATAATAAGGGAATGGTCACATAAATTATGACAAATCCACACGATGAAATACCATGTGGCCATTAAAAATGTCCTCTAAGAATATTCTCATAAAAAAGTGCCCATACATAGTCTTATAATCTGGTAAGATGCCCAGAGCGTAACAGAAAACTGTATATACAATATGACCTGGCAGAGAAACACACAGAAAGGAAACGTATGAAATGTCTGTTAACAGTCTTTATCTCTGGGTGGTGGTATTACCTGTGATTATAGTTTTGCTTTACAGTTTTCTGTATTTAAATTTTTTTCTATAAGAAACATGTAAAAAATGTTAGTTTTAAAGGTTTGATCAGTTTGGATAAGAAATAAAAAATACTATATACTTCCCTGCTTTCTTAAAGTATGTGAAAAGTAAGACAGCCTTTGAGAGACACAGCTGTCATTATCACTGTGTGATAAACCCACACTCACGGGCTATGGACGCAGATGTATCCGTTTATCCCCAAATCAGCATTTGCCAAAATATGCCCAGGGAACCCAGTCCCAGGAAGTTTGGGAAACACTGCCAGCCGTGCCCCTCGGGAGCTTTCACATACACCCTAGCAGGAAGAACCAAACAGAGCAAAACAAACAAAACCCCTCTTAGTGATCCACTGGTTTCCAAAACTGATGTACTATGCAATCCTTTTAATGGAATCACTGTTCATCTCCACAGAACGAAGGCTCTAAGGCAGGGGTGTCAAAACTGCAGCCCGCGGGCCAACTGCGGTCCGCAATCCATTTTTAATTGGCCCACAGCAAATTCCAAAAATATATTTAGTTTACTTAAATAAACCAGGTGAGGCAATACGTACTTCACCTCGAGGGAGTGGTCCGGCTGTTTGTGTATTTTACCACACATGGCCCTTGGTGAAAAATGTTGAAAAAAGTTTGGCCATCCCTGCTCTAAGGGAAACACGACCCTAAATCCAACGGCCCCAACCACTTTACCGACTGTCCCAGCTTCCATCTGCTGGGCACGTACTGCCACGCACCGTGTTCAACACTTGACAGATATTATCTCATTGAATCCTCGTAACAACCCGTAAGGATGGTATTATGATACTTCTGTTGTAAAGATGAGGAAACTGAGATTTAGGAAGGTTAAGTTGTGTCCAGTTTCCTAGCAACCCAATCCCCAAGTCCTATTTTAACCTCAACGCTTAACAGTTGACCTTATTTTTGGGTGTGTGCAGCTTTATAACTTTTGCCTCCTCTCTATCATTTATTTCTTGATGATACTATTGGTTCTACCAGTTTTCCCTACACCTTTTAAGAATCTGACAAACCACATGACCAAGTGTGTTGTTCTTTGACCTGTGTACAAAGCAACACTGGACAGGCTGTGCAGTGAGCCCAGCATGACCTCCCCGCCGTCGCCCGGCTGCCCAGCGTCCTTTCCTCAGGCGCTGTTTCGCCTTCTGACTGATCCGCCTGCTTTCTGGTCTTCTGCCCCCCACACCCATCCTCCTGCTGGCTGCCTGAATCATCTAAATAAATTCCAAGTGTGGCCGCAGCACTCCCTAGCTCAGAACCCTCCAACGGTTCCCTCTGACTAGAGGGGCCAAAACCAAGCTCCTGCTCTGGCAGGCGCCAGGCCACCTGGTCTCTGCCCGCCTCTCCGGCTTCGTCCCCACCGTGCCCTGCCCGGGCTGTGCACACTCTCCCTGCTGCCTACCCCCTCCGGAAGCCCTTCTCCCTCCTTACCTGGTTAACTCACCCTTTGAATCACAGCTCATGAGTCACCAGGAAACACTCCTTCCCTGTGATCTCCCTCAGCCCACAAAGGCTGGTTGGGTCTCCCTCCCGCGGGGGCGTGCCCGCCTCTGTACTGTTTCACATGTGCCATGTTGTGTATACCTACACAATCCGCCAAGATACAAACTATGCGGCTTAGCGGTTTCGCGTCCCCAAGGTGCTGCATGAAGGCTGAGTAAGTGAACAAGCTGTGTTCACAGTAATGAAAGCTGCTGCCTGCTGGCAAACAGTCCTTCGCCCGGGCTCTGTCCCGCTGCCATCCGAGCACTGGCCACAGACACGGCCATAGCCTCGCGGTGCCATCAGCTAACCTTGGTGGTAACAGAGATTTGATGTGAAGGAAACATGGACTCTACGACACGGCTTGTAACAACATAAACTGGTCAACTACCTGCTGTTCACATACACGCTCTGGCACAGTACTGAACAACAGTTCTCGTGATTCCATGAGAAACGCTTTAAAAGCTGTCCCTTGACAGACTTCCATGTGACCTAATGACAAGCAAGCGGCACCCACCTCTCGATCTTCACTCCTCCCTCTGCAGAAATTCTCCAAAGATCTGTTCTGTCTTTGTCCCACTGGGTAAGAGTCCTGAATGATGATGGCATCTGCCGTGCCCACACAGCCGAGGAGGGAAACCCACCCACCAGGGCTCCGAAGGCAGCACGTCTGAGTGTCGGCATCACAGCCGAGCACAGCGGCGACACACAGGCCGCCGCAGACAGGCCGCACCCGGACCTGCCACAACCCCCACAGCAACGTTCTGCCACGAGGACAGCGATAAAGGCCACGGAAGCGGCAAGGCTGGCCTAGCTCAAGAGCACACCCATTCTGCACGTGACGGCTGAGGTTCCAGTAGTTCGGTGGCTTCTAGGTTCCTCTTTTGACCAGCCTGATACAGCACGCGCACCAGGAACAGGAAGTCAACCTGTCTGTAGCCTAAGGTCATCGGACTCGTTTCTCCCTCTTCCTTGATGGCACCTCTTTCCTCCTCCCAACGGACTAGTTACTCCCACCGGCCGCTCGAACTTTTATACTCGCCTTGATTTCAACAAGCACTTGGAGGGAGTTGGCCCCAAATCTGTATCTCAGCAGCCTGCCGGCCTCAGCTCCAGACACGTGCGTGCAACCGCCCGCGTGGCCCCCACTCAGGATCCGGGTCTCGAGGACCCCTCTCCGCCCCCCTCTCTTACTCACTCCCGCTTGAAGCCCAGTTATCTCCACAAACTGAGCAGCACTACCGGGGCACAGCCTGTGTGCCAGGCATCGTGCTAGGTGCGAGGACACAGAGATGAACATGTCCCAGGCTAGGCAGGGACACGGGGAAGTAAATGACTTACAAAGTGGGTGTCAAGTGCCACAGAAGAGGCATACAAAGAGGCTAAGGGACCGTGTGTCAGTGACCGAGGAGTGGGGAGAGCCCTGGGAGGCCACGCTGACAGGTCCCTCCCGTGGGCAGGGGAGGGGCAGTTCCACAGGGGCACGAAGCGTGGAGGGAGTCCAGCCAGCTGGCCTACGTCCCCTCTCCCAGGCCCCTCGCTCAAATCCTACTTTCTCCTTCCCTGCACTTCTGTTTCCACCTTCAGCCTGGCCTTCCGGAATCTTCCCACGCCAATCCAGCCCTTACACTGCTGCCAAATTCATCTTCCTAAAGTGCCTCTCGGTTCATATTGTTCCTCTGCTCCAAAGTCACGGGAACTCACTGCCACGGAGCTCACACCCTGGCACTCTGCCCCCACCAGCCCCATTTCCCGTCATTTCCCTGCTCATAAGCAAATCTGATCACAGTAGATGGTAACTCACCAGCCATAAAACCTGTCCTGAGCTTTCCTGCTCTGTGCCTGTGCTCAGGCCTTCCCTTCTTCCTGACCCCCCACTTCTGTCTGTGGAAATCCTACTTAGAGAAATGCCTCATCCTGGGAGGTGGGGGATTATGCTCAGGACGAAGCCAAAAGAGGGCTTTTCATTGGGCGCACTTCCTAAGCTGGGTGGCAGGTACACGGATGCTCCTTAGATTAGTCTAGACACCCTTCAGGCACTATTGTATCTGACGACGTCTTTTCTTAAATCTTACCCACCTATCAAGGCCCGTCTCTCGCAGCAGGAACCTAATCTAGCCAGACAGCGTCTCTTCATCTGACCTGCAGCTTCATATACAATTCACATGTGGCCTTTTGCTTATTCTCTCTTTTTAAAAAATTGTAGTAAAACACATAACATAAAATTGACCGTCTTAAGGGTACACGTCTGTGGCACTAAGTACGCTCACGTTGTCGCACCACCATCTACCCCTATAACTTCTTTCATCTTCTCAACAGAAACTGCCACCTCTTGCAGTGTAGATGTTTGTGTACTTGGTTTCTTCCCAAAATATAACATAGGGATTAGGCATGGTTCATGGTGCTTTCTTTGACCATGCCTTGCACACAGTAAGGCTGCGTAGCTGCAGAACTGAAACAGACTCTTGAAATGGCAGCAAAAATAGCATGCCTTTTACTTTTAGCAATAATAGTTAATAGCAATTGCTGAAAGTTCACTCTGTGTCAGGTACCATGTGAAGCACACTTGTCACACGGAATTCACCCAACAACCCTCCGATGTGGGTTTCTGTTATTATCCTCTTTATTTTCAATGCGAAAACTGCCACTGGAAAGACTGAATACTTGCCAAAGGTCTATCTGCTAGTATCAAAGGCCAGCTCTGCGCTCTGCCCCTCCCACAGCGCTTTTAATCAATACACAGAGGTAGAGAGCAATTAAATACGGGATCAGACTTCATCTAAGCCAATCTGACAATTCTGGAAATTTCTCATTAAAGAACGGGAGCCAGCCTCTACTGGAAGCTTCCTCTATGCCTCGTCCCGTCTTTACCTGCTGTTCCATTGAGCCCCACAAGAACCCTAAAAGGCAGGCATGGTTACTATCCTCCTTTGACAGTGGAGGAACTGCAGCACTGAGAGTTTAAATAACTGACATAAGGTCACACAACTCTCTTGATGCCTCCTTTAAAAAAAGACAAAAATTGGATAAAATCGAATTCCAGAAAATATCCCGGGCACAGTTATTTTTCACTCAAGAGTTAAAGTAATAACAGATCCATGGGAGAGAAGATTTAAACATAGAAGTTGAAGCCTCTCTGTACAATGATGATCGCACGGCGGGAACAGGAACAAACTCCAGTAGCACACACTCCAGGAGTTTAAACCTTAGCTTCTAAAAACCAGTCCCGCCAGCGTTCCAGTCCCGGGTTTAACGAGGTCGGTACATTTCAATGAGCCAGTATGATTCATGCAGTAGCCTGGCGGCCTCACACACCTCCCACCAGAACACGCCTTAGGGAAACAGCTCCTTCCAGACCAGACTCTTTACTTTCCACAACACAATCCGTTTCTCAGACCCTCAGCGTTTTTGCCTGTGGGCATTTTCACTTGCCGCAGGAACAAGGACCCTGAATTTGAATCCTTAGTTAGCACTGATTAGTCAGCATTTCCTCAGAAAGCCAAACTGGGAGAAGTGACCCGAGAGAGGGCCGGTCGCTGCCTAATCCCCTAAGCGACAGTTCCTTTTAAGGGAGTGCCCTGCAAGTTCAAGGGGGTTAATGTGGACTGGACGGAGAGAGAATGGCACATTCCACTGCCAAGTAAAAATAACTTTAAATAAAAATAACAATGTGTGCATCTGAAACGTCAGCCCCTGGCAATACGAAAGAGCATAGATCATTAGGAATATACAACATTTAGGGAACTGCCAACTGGATGGGGGGGCGGGGCACGGACAACGCTGTTGCTCCGACAGGATTTTAATGTCTCGAGCGGCACTCAAGCTCACACACCACAACTGAAACAATCTAAGTGAAGCATAATGCAGGCTGTATTTAAACCTAACAGTGAATGCCTTCAAAACGCAGCCACGCTTTCCAGTCGCCACAAAATATCCCCTCAGGCTTGAAGAAGCCTTGCTCTGCAATTTAAAACACTTCCCTTTGCCAGTTTAAAAAAAAGCCTCTGGTTCAGGTTAAGAGATTCTATGCTGTAAAAGGCCTGTTCCATTTACCGTCTCATCCTAGACCTATTGAGACACATAATCATTTTGATCATAAAAAGGTAAAATGTTTCTTAGGCTAATGGCCAGTAACAATTCACTTAAAGTTCTTGAAATAAGACCCCGTTCACTTGGCAGGATGATCTCGTATTAATGACTATCAGTAATCTTTTTAAAAAGAGAGAGCACTACAAATGATTAGTATTTGCACTTATTCTACTGAGCACTGAGTACGTGCTGTGTTAAGGCACCACCATCTCACATAAGCGACACATCAACTCCATGAAATAAATATAATCACATTATCCTTCCCCAGCAGATGCTCAGAGAGGTGAAGTGACTTGCCTGGGATCACACAGCTGGGAGTGGCCAAGTTCAGCCCTGAGCGTAGGATTCCAAAGCCTGAATGTTCCTTTAACACCGCATCCTAAATGTTCCATTTGGTCAAGAGCGGACAGTTCACAAAGTATTTTCTTCTGCTGTGTTTTATAACCACCCCAAGGTAAACCAACACACAACAATAACAGCTGAGTGAAACTATCATAGCCAAAATTTCAGTTGTCGCATTATACTCTTTCCTTCAGAAGCACACTGCGCGTGACCAGGGCAACAGGATTTGGGAGTGTGACCGTGGCTGGGTGAGCTGCCTGGCTAAGGTATTCTGCTCTTCACATTCAGTTTCCTTGTTTTACTTAAAAGCACTACACCCTAAAGAACAAACTACTGCTGAGTTATTAACCTGAACTATGTGGTCTAATCAAGTGGAGTCAGTCAGCCCTCAGTATTTGTATAGAGGACTCTGGTATGAAGGTCACCTTTACTAAAAAAAAAAAAAAAAAAAAAAAAAAAATCCTGCTAGATTAATTTGCTTTGCCCTTTATATAATAACCTCCAGTTTCCTAGATAGAGGAAACAAATGAAGATACCCTCACAGCCTCCATCAGCAGAATTACTTGTCTCTTGCCACAATCTTCCCTCCACTAAAAGGCAATTTCTTTCTATTAATGTTCCACCAACACAACTACAGTACGCTGTTGTTACTGAAACAGGGTAGTCACATACAGTAAAATAACTTGCAGTGTTACACATTAGAAAAATATACCTATCATTTTATTGTTACACCAGAAAGATGCCTGCTGGCAATCAACAAAAGGTTTCCTGGCAACCAAAAAAGCACAGAAACTAAGCAAAGATTTTCTTTCTTTGGAGACACGAAACTCTCATTCAGTCCAGAAAGATGGATTTTGTCACTTATTATTCTCTAAAATAGAAAGTGCCACATGGAGACCATAAATGGGGTAAATTGCATCTCGGAGCCGCGTTATATGTGCCAAGTTACAAGCCAGTGAATACAAGGGGTGTATTAATGGAAAGACTGATACCATCTTACTACAGTGGCCTCTCTGTAGCTCGGGACAATGACCTGTTGAGGGTTTTCCAGTGATTTTGAATGTGCAACCTCCAGACAAGCCCCATTTGAAGGGGGCTGGCTCAGTGCTGAAGAATCCCTCCTCCGAAAGAAAGCCAAAAGCCCCCACACAGGCTTCTGGGTGAGACGCGCAGCCACAGAGGCTCAGCCACAGAGGCGTGGGAAGGCTCAGCCTTCAGAGACAAAGGAGCAGGAGTGGGAGATGGGCCGGAAGGGCTGGGATGAGCCCGGGTCCATCTGCCTGGGGAAGACCCAGACCCAGAGGCTCGGACTTTCAGAGAAAGTTCAGAAGGTTGGCGGAGAGAAAAGGAAACACACCACAAAAGCACACGGATGAAGCTAGTTACCCCGAGAGCAAACCACGCCAAAAGGAAGGGAGGTAACCTGACAGGGGCAGGCACACGTCTTCCAGAAAGGGGGCAGGCCCTTTACTATCAAAGGGGGGGGGGTTGTTGGCTGTCAACCTCCAACCCCCAGTGTATCTTCTCCCAAAAAACAGCTCCAGGAACTCTCCTTGTCCCCCAGGGGTGTGGGACACAGAGGGGCAAAGCCACCGTACTAGAATTCGCACAGTCCCTTCTTCCACGGACGGGCTCCTCTTACGGAGAAAGGGATCCTGGCACCACCCGTAGGCACACCCACAAGACCAGCGAGAGGTGCCCCCTGGAATAACTGTTCAGGTCACTTCCCACTGAAGTCAGACCCGGGAGGGCCCTCTGACACTGGGGATCCCTCAGATACACAGATACTAGTCAAGTCTGCTTCGTGCCTCCCAGCCTCGGAGACCCCTGCCCGGACCGAAAGCACATCCAGAACCACCTCCCAGACTCAGCTACAGACACTCAGCCCCCCGAGCCTGTCTCGGAAGCCCCAAAATCCTCTCCTAAAACTCACATCCAGCTAGTCCACTCAGCCCCTCGAAACCTACTCTCAGACCCCAACAACTGCCTCAGTTCCCCTGTACCCCTCAACCTTCCCACTCAAGCCCCCCAATCTCTGCCCAGACCTAACCCTCGGCCCCCTCCGTTCGCTTTGTCACCTTAATCCTCGACTACAGTCCCCTCTCTACCCCAATCCCAGTCCCCCAATTCCGTCCTCGCCCCACCAGATTCAGCCACAGCTTCCTCCGTCCCCAAATGCCCAGCTCAGGCTCTGTAACCTCCGCTTCATTCTCAGCCTCGGGTCCTCGGCCCCCAAACCTCGTCTCAGGACACAATCACCCCCCCAAGCATCTTCCAAGGACGCTTTCCCCCCGCTCAGACCCAGTCTCGGTCCCCTCATCCCCGACCCCGTCTCCAGCCCTCCCATTTCCCGTCCCAGCCCCCTCAGCCCAACTTGCGGCACCTCCAGCCGGCCGCCGGCCCCCGGCCCCGCGCGCCCCCCTCGAGGCCCCGCCGCCGCCGCGAGCCCCGCTCGGCTCACCTCCTCCATCTTCTGCACCATCTCCGTCAGCTGCCCCTCGTCCTCCAGCAGCTCGTTGAGCTGCACCAGCGACAGCCCGGCGAACCGAGCTTCGCTCCCGGAGCCCGCCATCTCCCCGTCTCCGCCGCCGCCGCCGCTCTGGCCGCCAGGCTCCGCAGACCGGAAGCACCGCCTTCAAGGCCCGCCCCCCTGCGGGGGGGCACGTGACGCCAGCCCTGGTGCGTGACGTCATCACCGCGCGGGCGGGCGGGCGCATGCGGCCTAGTGGGCTGGGCAGTTGGGGTACCCGGGCAGGGAGGTGTCCCAGGGCATACTGGGGGCTTCTAAGGGGAGGGACGTAGGGACAGACTTGTGACGCAGCCATTGGCGGTGATGATGTCACTGCGGCACAGGAAAGTGTGCCATGATGTCATAAGAGCCTTTTCCTCAAAAGAAATGCTGAGATCCGAAGCAAGGAGGCAGAGGGAAGGAAGTTACTGCCGCCCAAGTCCAGCCCGGCCCACAGGACCCCAAAGAAGGGGACTTTATGAGGAAACAACTTTAGGTGGCGGACCTGCCAAGTTATTCACTTAAATATTTATTGAGACCTACTGTGTGGACTGGGCATCGGGTGCAAAGTTCCGAATAAAACAGAACGGAGGCCTGCCTATACGGAGCTGACAGGCGGACGGGGGGAAGCAAGCAACAAGTAAAATGGTGGCAAACTGAGAGAGGTCAGAGGAGGAAATGAAGGCTGAAATAAGAGGGTAATGGGGAAGGCTTTCTTTAAGAGAGCAGTAAAAGATGGACCTCTCAGAGGAGGTGACATCTGAGGAGGGAGGAGCCCGCCACCATTATTGTCTGAAGCCGGGGGCAGCAAGACTAGCATGTGCAAAGGCCCTGAGGCAGGACTAGCTTGGTTCCTTCAAAGCAGGGGCAGAAAGCCGGGTGGCTGGAGCATCATGAGCAAGTGGCCCCTTTGCACCAACTCAGGAAGGCGCCCAGACATCCAGGTAGGCCAAACTCTGCTCTTTCAGAAATGACACAATTTAGGGTGCAGTTGCTCAGTCTCCCCGGCTAGCTAGAAGCCTCTCGAGATTCAGGAGTCTGGGAACATTATCTAGCTTTGGAATCTGCCACAGTTCTAGTTGAAAGAAACCTGAGTCTGAGGTTAACCACTACAGTCCCCCCCGCCCCGCAATTTTACACATAAAGAAACTGAGGCCCTCGGAGGAGGAAGTTTCTGGGTTTTTTCCAAAATCAAGTCATTGGCAGGTCTCCTGGCTCCCAGTCTGGCATCCACCATGCTGGCCTCATACCACACTGAGCTTGTCGCATAACCCAGCGCTGAACAGTTGAGGCATTCAGTAAACGCTTATTGGCTGACTGATGAGCTCTGTGTACCAAGACGATGCTTCTGCTCCCCCATCTGTACAACATAAGGTCTGAGTTGTCTGCCCACACATTAGACTGGGCTCCACTGACCCATTCTCTCTCCTCCTGGCCCCTCGTGACTAAGGGCACACATTTGTCGAAAAAGGAGAAAAGTTAGAGGAAGCATTTCACGTTACCTGTAAACAAAAGGGTTTTTTGAGTTCACGAGGAACACCCGATAGTTTTCTTCATTTGAATTTGTTATATATTTGGTCAAAAAGGTGGTTTTGAGGAAGAAAGACCACAAGAAAAAGAGGAAGTAGAAAGTCAAATTTATGGTCAGGATCTAGCTCAGTTTTTTTCCTTTCTCTCCAGGAAAAAGAATGGAGAATAGTAGCTACATTTCCAGAAAATTCTCACCAAATGGAGAATAGCTGCTATGTTTCCAGGAAATTTCACCTATGAGGCTTAGGATGTCCAGAACGTCTTACAGTCCCCACAGAAGGGGAGAAGAAGGTTAGGAGCTGGAGAGCTCTAGGTTACAGAGGGATGCAGTGCCTCCGCCAAGAACACGCACCGTGGACAAGCCGGGTTCTGAATGGCACAACTGTATACGGTGAGCACTCAAATGCTCGGTGGAAACGAGGTTCACAACTCAGTTTTCCTTTTATGACTCTTCTCAAACCTGTTTTCTGCCACCAACCTATTCAAGCACACACCACTTCCTTTGTCAAACAGGGCAAACCACAGAAATATCTTGTTTTCTGCTGTTCTAAACACTCCTTGTTGCTCTTAAAAGTGAGTGTAAGAAGGAAAGACACATCAGAAAAATCCTTTCATTGGTGTCAAACCCATTGATTTTAATACGTGGGTGGACTTGTACATTTGTTTCTCTTTTTTCTGGTTGATTGGTAACTGTATTTGGGTTTCTCTGTGCACCCACGTCTGCCTGTAACTTTTGCAGGTTTACTAAGGTTTTGCTCTGGCTAATCAAGGGTAATATATTTATGTGCCAGGGCTTCTCTCTCAATGGGAGCATTGTTACCCCAGAAATGAATATCCTGTTACACAACATCAGGAATTGTTTGGAAAGCACACTTCAAAAAAAAAGAAGAAGAAGAAAGAAATACATAACCTTCGCATAGCTGAACCTTAAAATCTTCTAGCCTTGAGATTAGAATTCTTTCTCTCTGATGCAAGTTCGTAGAATTACTCATAAATGTTTTCCAGTTTGAAGAGCTGGGAGAAAACGTGTTGACCTGGTAGCCATAACATATGCTGCGGAGCTATGTGTGGGCAGGGGAGGAATTACTTCCCAAGGTGACAGGTGGAACAGCTACGCCTCTCTCAGGACGCACAGCCTGACGTCACCACCCTTCTCATTGTCATCTACTGATATCTAAACACCCAGCATTACCTAAGCACCCGTCATCAAGAAGAAAAATACCATTTTAGAGGAAGTTTTTGGGTTTTTTCCAAAATCAAGTCATTTAAGTGATTGGCAGTTCTCTCAATCAGTCCCTGCTTTGGAGAGTGAGAGAAGGTGTAAAAATATAGAGCAGTATTTTAAAAATTATAATATTTAAGGTCGATATTATTTTGGTGTCTTATAAAGGTGGAAATGCAGGAAGCTTGATTATTTTGATTTGAGGTTTGGTTCTTTTGGTTTTTGGATTTTTTTTTCTCCCATTTGGGATTTAATAAACTATTTAAAGCATACGAGAGAGACAGAGAGACAGAGAGAGAGAGAGAGAGAGAGAGAATATAACAAATCCTCATGTACTCACCAGTTTAAGGAATAAACATCACAGACATAAGTGAAGCCCCTTGTATCCTTTCTCCTCAATCTCATTTCCTTTCTCCCTCTCCAGAGATTAGCTACTATTCTATTTAATTATTTTACCATGTATATCCATAAACTTAAGAAAAATATTATATATACAGATATTTTTGTGCTACTTGCTTTTTTGGGTCAACATTAAGTTTCTAAAATATATCCTTGCTGATTCATTTAGTTTGAAACATTCTTTTTCTATAACTGTCAAGTGTTCCATTTTATACATATATGACCATTTGAAAAATCCTTTCTTTTGTTGTTGGAGGTCAGGGCATTACATCTCCAACTTTACAGGATGTTGCCAAACTGCTCCCCAAAGTAGTACCAGTGGTTTTTGTTTTTCTCGTTTTATTGTGATAAAATGTACGTAATGTAAAATTTACCATCTTAACCATTTTTAAGTGCACAGATCAGTGCCATTAATTCCATACACGTTGTTGTGCAGCCATCACCACCATCCATCTCCAAAATAGAAACTCTGTACTAACTAAGCAATAACTTCCATTTCCCCCTCCCCCAGCCCCTGGTAACTACCATTCTACTTTCTGTCTATAAATTTGACTATCCTAGGTACCTCACATAAGTGGAATCATGCAGTATTTCTACCTTTGTGACTGGCTTATGTCAAGGTTCATCCACGTCATCGTATATGTCCGAATTTCTTTCTTTTAAAGGGTAAATAATATTCCACTGTACGTACGGACCACATTTTGTTTATTCATCTGCCGGTGGACATTCGGATTGTTTCTTCATTTTGGCTATGGCGAGTAATGCTGCTGTGAACATGGGCGTACAAATATCTGTTTGAGTCCTAGCTTTCAGTTCTTCTGGGTGTATATCCAGAAGTGGAATTGCTGGATTATATGATAACTTTAACTTTTTGAGGAACCACCAAACTATTTTCTGCGCAGCTGCACCGTTTTACATTCCCACCAGCCACGTACAAGGGTTCCAATTCCTCCAGGTCCACATCAAACTTTTTGTTTTCTGTTTTATTTTGTGTGTGTGTGTGTGTTGTTTTTTTTTAATATAACAGCCATCCTGGTTCTTTGTTTCTTTCTTTTTTTTTTAAATTAGTGTTCCTGGTGTCAAAAAAGTGAACTTTGAAAGATGTGCGTTATCATTTTTCACTCAGTACAGGTCAGGTGCAGGATGTCTGAAAAGTTCCAGAAACCAATTATTACCCATAAAGAGTAACTTTTCTTTATCCCTATAATCGAGGAAGTAGGATATAAAGAAAGTTTGGGATGAGTAGAGAAACAAATGTCTCTGCGTATAAAGGATGTGGCTAATTGTTCCTGTAACAAAGGTCTTTGTGGATTAAGAAAGCGAATTTGAAAACAATGAAAGAAATGTGAAACAGATGGCGTGAGAGATCTGAAAGTCCCCGGGGGTCACACCCTCCAGTGGCCTCTTCTGTGGGACCAGGGCTGGTCTGTGTGATCACTAATTAGAACATGGCGGAAGTGATGGCACATTATTTCCAAGAGTAGGCTTCTATTTTGCACGCTCCCTCTCTCACAGGACCAGCTCTGGGGGAAGCCAGCTGTCAGATCATGACAGTCAAGCAGTTTAGGAAGCAGTGTGATTCCAGAACTGAGCCCTGCCAACCCCCAACCCCAGTCGAGCCTCAGATGACTACAAGCCGGAGCCAGAACCTCTCAGCTGAGCTGCTGCTCGATGCCAGACACACCCAAACTATGCAGGATGATGTTTGCGGTTGGTAAGCTAAGTTTGGGTGTGTTTTGCACTCAACAACAGATACCTCATGCAATACCCGCAGAGGGGTCATTGGAGGGGAGAGTGAGTAAATGACCATTATTAGAATTTCAATGACCAACACGAGGGGAATGGTTAAGTAAACTGTGGTAATTTTGATCCGTGGTATATTTTTAACCAATTAAAATAAGCAAAGACTATGAACCAACATGGAAAAACCAATATGAGTTCATATTAAGGTACAAAGGCAAAATACAAGTGCGTGTGTGTGTGTGTGTGTGTGTGTGTGTGTGTGTGTGTTTATACTGAGAGTATAACCATCCACAAGTCATGTCTGTATATAAACAAAAAGTAGAGACACAAAGTTTTTAAGTTGTTGGTGGTCAGGACAGTAGATAAAATTCTTTTATTTCTGTTAAGGTTAAAACTAGGCTTGTGGATTTTCACTAAAATAAAAGGATGAAAACTGATGTAGATTCATTTTAGCAGCTGCTGATCACCTCAGAAAAAAAATTATTGAACATTAGTACTAAGACCAAAATGGTCATCAAAAAAACAAAACCAAAAAACAAAAACAAAAAAAACCCCTCCTTAAACCATAAGTTCATATACTGAACAAACCCACGAAAAGTAAAAATGTGTTGGAGCACATCCCATGAAACAGGAGTACAAGCTTTCACAGCCTGATTTCCTTTAAACTCCCTACTTTCATGTTGCTGAAATTTTACTCTTCTCACTAATTATTTAAAAGAAGAGAGTTTCTTAAATGTTCGCTTTGCTTTTTGTATCTCTCACCAAAAACAGTTCTGTTTTGCACCATTATTTCCAATAAAAACAAGAGGTGATAGAACCATTTTTTCCTCTTTAGCTCATCGACCAACCCCATTTCACAGGAAGTCTCATCTGTAAGATGACTTAACTTTTGCTTCCCTGAAGAGCAATTTCACAGGTCGTCCCTCGAGAGGACCCCAAATGTTTTCAAATCCCAGAACTTTGTTTTCGTCACCAAAATAGCCTTCGGAAAGTGACCCTTCAATATTTTGGCCTGTTTCGTACGGCCACGAACAGTCTGTTCTGTGCTTATATTTGTTGCAGGAAGCCCGACAACTTCAAGAATATTAAGTTCGCGCACCAAGAAATTAACTCAGCACTAAATTTCACTTCCAGGCCTGACAAAGTCTGCAAAAGCTAACATCTGAGCAGTGGTTATGACAGCCGAGTTGACTTACCCGTAGGTAAAACTAGACTAACGTGATTTCCAGGCACTGTGCTTGCAAGCTCTCTAGGGAGAAACTGAGACTTTCTCAAGGTGGTATTTTAAAAAGAACCTTAATAGGGCTTCGGCTTTTCTTTTCTTTCTTTTTTTTTGTTTTGTTATAGAAGTAATTTGCATCTTTCATTTCTCAACTGGGTGACACTATTCTCTATACCTTTTGGCAAAGCTGACGTATTTCAGCTTTGCCAAACCTACAGATTATCATTGAAATACTTAAAAATATTTGTTTGTCCAAATAGTAAAGACGTATGCAAGCTGAAATGTTAAAGCCGAATGCAGTTTATCTGATATCCCAGAGGTAACCACAATGAACGGTTGTTTCTCTTTCTAGAAGTCTTCTAAGTCTAGATAAACATGCACATATGTTACTTTTCATTTAGCAGACCCAGGGTCTTACTGCTCGGTAATTGGCGGTTCAGTACTTTTAGCTCCACTGAATTCCTTTTCACTGCTACGTGGTGCTCTAGGGTGTCTGCCTGGGAAATTTGGTTTCCTGTTGTCCGTACTGTATGATGCAACGAACACTCTTGAGCACACCTCTCTGCGTACCTCTGTGAACATATATGTAGGATAATTTCCTCAAAATGGAATCGAACCACTTCTTCATTTTTTAAACAGATTTTGGGTTTTTCAGATGTTTTAGATTTACCATAAAATAGAGAAGAGATTTCAGAAAGTTCCCAAATAACCTCCCCCTCCCCCCTCGCCACGCCACAGTTCCCGTTATTCACATTTTAGATTAGTATGGTCCACTTGCCCCAATTAATGAACCAATATCAATACATTATTATTCATTAAAGTCTAAGCTTTATTCAGATTTCCTTAGCATTCCCCCCCAGTGCCCCCTTTCTGTCCCAGGGTCCCGTCCAGGACACCACATTACCGTCTGTCGTCATGTCTCCTTCG
Source organism: Rhinolophus sinicus (assembly GCF_057876585.1). Lineage (NCBI taxonomy): Eukaryota > Metazoa > Chordata > Mammalia > Chiroptera > Rhinolophidae > Rhinolophus > Rhinolophus sinicus. The sequence continues at coordinate 36,168,898 of NC_142509.1, forward strand.
GCTCCTCTTGGCTGGGGCGACCCTCAGATGTTCTTGTGTTTGGTGAGCTGGCCAGAGCTGAGACACACTGGTCCGGGACTTTCCGTCGGTGGGAATTTGTCTGGTGTTCTTCTCGCGACCAGACGGGTTGTGGGTTCGGGAAGAAGGCCACGGAGGCAAAATGCCATGGTCATCACTTCCTATCAAGAGGATATGGTACCAAACTTGATTCATCACTGCAGATGTTGGTCTGGAACACCTGTGGAGATATGTCTGCCAGGCATCTCACCAGACAGTCACTCTTTTCTCCTTTCCAGACCCTCATCTTTGGAAGGTCACTAGGCACAGCCCACACCTAGGGAGTGCTCTCCTCAGTTTTTAATTTTTAAAAGTCATAAAATAGTATTAAATCAAATTCAAACAGCAAAGAAAGAGGTAAAACAAAAACCATTGTTAGTAGCTTCTTGTGTTGCCTTCCCAGAATTTTTTTCAATGCGTATTCAAGCAACTGTGTTCATATCCACCCTCCCACCCACTCAAAGCAAGAGGGATCATATTCGACTTACACAGAATGTGTCATTTTGAAATCATGTCGCTAAAGAAGATAAATCAACGTGACTGCTTCAACACGTTATTTCACCCTCAGACCGTTCCAAAAGCCCTGGACACTCCCTCAGTAGACATTGCCTAAGTTAACATTTCCTTGATTCGGACTGAAAATAGTTTGAATTGGGTGTTTTTCTTTTAATTCCATGCAGTTTTTTGTGTGTGGTTTTTTTTTAAAGTAACGATTCTTCTTAGCAGAAGGTGTTAATTCAGGCTCTAAATCTGGAAACTTCTAATCACTGAAATTTTGCCTGTCTCATGTGAGGCAGAAAACGTGTGGAGATGGGAGTGCAGCTTGCTCACACCTCGCCGTCCTTGAGCCGACTGCACGTGCTGATGGCACGACTCCATCTCACATGATGGCGGCTCACCCCCCACCTCCCCACCCTCAGGCTCCCAGCTTGTGTTTCCAGACACCCACCTAGTTCACTCTCTTCTTTCAGGAGGGGCTGCCTTATCTGATCGACCCCCAAGTCTGCTCCCTCCTCCCAAGGCTCTCCCCTTTTATTTATACTATTTTTGTCACGTTGAATCGCACTATTTAATTACAATAAGAATATATAAATAATTGCACCAGGAACGCATGAATCCATCTGTATTATTTTCCTACGGCTACTTTAACAAACCATCACCAGCTCAAACAAGCTGATTTATTCTCTTACCGTTCTGGACGTCCGGAATCGGGGTCCTCATGTGAGTCCTGGTAGCACTGGTTCCTTTTGGAGGCTGCGAGGGCCAGAACCTGCTTCCTTGCCTTTCTGGCAGCTTCTAGACGCCATGGCAGTCCTTAGCTGGGGGCTCCCTCCCATTTTCAAAGCACTTCACTGGGAGCCCTGCTTCCATCACCACATATTCTCTCTAACTCCAACCTTCCTGCCCCCCCTTATAAGGACCCTTGTGAGTCCACTGGGCCCACCTGGCTAACCCAGGTGACTCCCATCTCGGGACCCTTAACCGGGTCACACCTGCCAAGCCTCTTCTGCCACGTGAGGCAACACCAAATGGTGCTGGGGATTTGAGTGTGGATTTTCTTGGGGTTCTTATTTGGCCTCCCCCTTTAAAACGAAATAAATCACAACCTAAGATCCCCTTTGACCATCGAACTCCATCCATCCTTTCTCCCAGAAGTGACCACTTGTAGCTCCACTTGGGGTGTATTTTTCCAGGTCATTTTTATTTGTTAACCTACGTACATATGAATACATAGCATATTCAGGTTTTTGGGATTTTTTTTTTTTTTTTTTGGTGGATTATTTTTGTAGAAAGAAAAATCCCAAACCCAAATGGCAGCATATTATGCAACATCCTTCCTTCTCTGCGTTGAGATCCATCTCTATTAATAGAGAACTAGTTCAGCCACCACTTTTAAAAAATACTTGTGTATCGTAGGAAAATATACATCCCATAAAATTTACCATTTTAACCACTTTTAAATCTGCATTAAGTACATTCCCATGATTGTGCAGCCATCACCACCATCTGTCTGCACAACATTTCATCACCCCACGCTGAAACTTGGTCCCCATTACACAACTCCCCCGTTTCCCCAACCCCCCAGCCCCTGGCAGCCTCTATTCTACTTTCTGTCTCTCTGAATGTGCCTGTTCTGTGTAGTTCCCATCAGTGGAATCACACAATATGTGTGCTTTTGTGACTGGCTTCTCTCACTTCACGTAATGTTTTCATGGTTCATCCACATGGTAATGTGTTATCAGGCCAGGCAGACCTCAGGGATATGGCGGGTTCGGTTCCACCTCAACAAAGCCAGTGGTAATCTTTTGGCCGGTGGAGGGCCTTGCCTTCAATGTGTAGAAACGCAGCATCTGTGGAGCACAGTAAAGCAAGGGGGCCCATGCTTCACCTGGCAGCCCACCGCTCCATTCGCTCTCCGCCAACCTGGAGCTGTTCACGTTCTCTCTTGTAAGCCACCTGAAACCTTTCCCACCTGGGTTTATCTGTCCTTGCCAATTAACTGCAAACTCCTAGGATCAGGAAAACCAGACAACTCTCCCCTGCGGAGTCTGTTGGCACATTTTGTACCCAACAGGAACTTGATTCCAGGAGGCGGGCGATGACGTGTGGTTTCAGTGAAAAGAAACTGCCTGGTCTGGATCACCAGAGAACCTGGGTCCTGCCAATCAAGTCAGGGAGCAAATTACTTTGCTTCTTGGACCTCTATTTTCCTATCTGGAAAATGGGGCTAATTCCTGTCTCAGCTCCTTCACTATAGACATAAGGCATTACATTTCTAGAAAAACACGCATGGTGTGGATCGTGCCACCTTGACAAACCAGCCCCTGGCAGCCTGGTCTGGGTGGTGTATGGTCCCCTGACGCTGCCTGTGGGGCACCAGGAGAGAATGACAACAGGAACCTTTTCTAACCCTGTTTCCTCCTTCCCTCTCAGACGGAAGGGTCCTTGGGTGCTTTTCTGCGTTTGAAATGTTTCCTTTTGTTCCAGGAGAGAAAGACTGCTAAGCAGGTTTAGCCATTCCTCTTCCCTGAGGGGAAAGTTCTGGAGACTGGGGTTGCAGGCTGGGCTTGTCGCAGCCCAGTAGCTGGGCAGCAGCCTGTCTATTTTAAACCTCGCTGATAACTAGGGAGACAGGGCATGACAACAAAGGCTGAACAGTGGGTGAAGGACATCTGGCACAAGAGTTGGCAGCAGCTGACGGACTTGCAGCTACAAGCATTGGCTCCCACTGTGCACAAAGCCTGGGAGAGAAGGCGGGGGCTTCCCACCCTCTGCTGTGGCCCACATTTGAGGGGGAGGGAAGGGACAGGTCACACTTATCACAGAATCTTTCATTTACTTACTCATTCAGCAAATATTTGGCCTCTTCAAATCTGTAGGTTGACATCTCTTCATCAGTTCTGGATAATTCCCAGCCAATTATCTCATAACATGGTTCTTCCGCCCCATTCTCTCCGGCTCTCTGTCTGAAACTCCAAATGTATAATAAAACTTCTCATGCAATCTTCACGTTTTCATTTTCTCTCCTAGGTATTGTCTTTTTTTTTGTTTTGTTTTGTTTTGTTTTTTGTCTTGTCTCTCTGTGTTGCATTCTGGATAATTTCTTCTGATATCTCACTAATTGTTCTGCTGTGTTCAATCTTCTGCCAAATGCACAAGTGAGGGTTTTTTTGTTGTTGTTCTTTTTAATTCTAGAAGTTCCTTTTTGTTCTTTGTCAAATCTGCTATGTTGCTTTTTATAGCTTTCTATTCCTCGTAAGCATTTTCAAGCTTGATGATGATTTTTTAAAACAGGAAAATCGTAGCTGTTTTCGACTCCTGCATTGGATAATTCCAGTGTCTCAGCTCGATGTTTCTGCTGGTTCTTGCTCATGGTGCCGTTTCCTTGTGGGCCAGGTTTTCTTCAAATGCATGTTGGTCATTGTCCTTGGAAAATTATTTGGGAGGATTCTGTGAGGCCTAGCATGAATGACCATCCTTTGAAGATTTGTGTTTGCTTCTGCCAGGCTTTTCAGGCTCCACCAGCCGGGGCCACCTCAGAGCTAGTGCCCAGTGTCAGTTCCCTGCACCCAGTCAAAGTGTGGCCACGGGTGGGTGGGCCTGTGACCACAGCTTCTCAGGAATCGTCTCTTCCTGTTCCTTTTCTTCTCCAGCTTGCTCAGCGCCAACACAGACTTCTCTGCCATCCCCTGGGGTTGGGGTTGGTGAGTCCCTCAGTGGCATCCTGGTAAATGTTTGGCAATTGGCTGCCAGGGAGAAAAGGCCCTGATTCGAAGCACCACTTCCTGTCATGTAGACACTCCCACCACGGTGGATTTCAATCTGCCAGTGTGAAGTCACGAGCGTGCAGTTTGGAGGCACGATGACCCCTCGCGAGCCTCCGTGGGCTCCAGCACATCACGTTTGGTTCTGGTTTGTCTTGGCTGCTGTCTTTATACGGTACCTACACTCACTGCAAGCTGAGGATGTGGGGTGGCAAATGCCCTCGGGGACAAAACAGGCTTTGGTGAACCCTTCTGGGGTTCAGGGTTTCTTCCAGGATTTGTCCTGGATTCCCCAAGGGAAGTGTCATTTGAGCAGAGAGAGAAGAAGCCAGCCAGGACAGGACTGAGGGGAAGGGAGTGCAGAGGGGAGAGACTTGCACAGGCCCGGAGGTGGGGACAAAGTTGGCATGTTTGGGAGAAAGACAGAGGCCAGTGTGGCTGGAGAGTGGTGAGTGAGGGGGAGGGCAGAGAGGAGGTCAGCTTTATTCCAAGGACAGAAGTCGTCACAGGGTCTGAGCCAGAGGAGTGAGAGGACCTGACTTATAGTTTTAATGATCTCCATGGCTCGCCACTCCCCGGATGGGGGCTGTACACAGAGGCTTCCTCCCAGAGAGGACAGTATGGAAAGTGGGGGAAAGAGTGCCTTCACAGGGGACAAACACTGCAGCGATCAAGGTCATCAGCAATGGTGGTGAATCATGTTGACAGTATGTACCTTTGACATGATGTGATGACCATGGCATTTTGTCTCCGGCCTTCCTCCTCAAATCCCACAACCCCAGTCAGGTCACGACAAGAACACCAGACAAATTCCCACCGACGGCAACCTGGAAAGTCCCGGACCAGTGTGTCTCAGCTCCGCCCAGCTCACCGAACACAAGAACATCTGAGGGTCGCCCCAGCCAAGAGGAGCCGAAGGAGACGTGATGACAGATGGTAAAGTGGTGTCCTGAACGGGACACTGGGACAGAAAGGGGGCACTGGGGGGACGCTAAGGAAATCTGAATAAAGCTTAGACTTTAATGAATAATAATGTATTGATATTGGTTCATTAATTGGGGCAAGTGGACCATACTAATCTAAAATGTGAATAACGGGAACTGTGGCGGGGGTGGGGCTGTACCATCTTTGTCGTTACTCTGGAAATCTAACACTGTTCTGAAAAAGACAGTCGTTAAACAAGAAAGATCTCGTGGGATGCTGTGTGGAGAATGGATTAGAAGGGTGGGGCAAGATGGGAGCTGGGAGAAGATTTTTGACGCAGCGGTGAGATGTGGGTCTCGGTGGGGCAAAGATGAAGAAATAGAAGCTGGCTCAGCACGTCGAGCTGAGAGTCCCACCGGTCTCGCCAAGAGATAAATTGTAGGGGCTACAGAAAGGAAAGAGCCAGGTATGCGCTCAGAACAGGGACTTGAGCAACCGGCAGACGGTGTCATTAACTCAGACGGACTTGACTGTGAGAAAAACAGGTTTGGGAGGAAAATCTCCAGAGGCTGCACTTCCGCCACAATGAGTCTGAGGTGACTTTGGGACATCAGAAGGGAGATATCAGGTAGGCGGGGAGATGCATGAATTTGTCTGTGTTAGGGTTACCCTGTTTCCCCGAAAATAAGACCTAGCCGGACCATCAGCTCTAATGCGTCTTTTGGAGCAAAAATTAACATAGACCCAGTATAACATTTATATTATATTATATTATATTACATTATACCCAGTCTTATATTAATTTTTGCTCCAAAAGACACATTAGAGTTAATGGTCTAGCTAGGTCTTATTTTTGGGGAAACGGTACAGCACCTACTATGAGCAAGTGGTACACCTACTATATGGGGACCCCGGTCCTGCCTTTAAGAAGCTTCCAGTGTGTTTGAAGAGCAAGCAACACATATGCCAGAGAAGCAGTGACAGGTCAAGTCAATCAGGATGGAGGAGACCGGCGGGGGTAGTGAGAAATCAGGGATGTCTGCCTGGAGGCGGTGGGGCACAAAGGATGTCCCCCAATCAGCTACCTTCCTGTTCTGGGAAAGCCTGTCCTTGACCAGGGCCACCGGCACATCAATCAGTTCCCGCTTCCAGCCAGGCTCCCATTTGGAAAAAGCCTTCCTTTTCTCGAGGCCATTGTCCTGAAAAACCAGATAATTGAGGGTCAGAGGTCAGGGAACGCACATCTGGCCGCTGACCGCTGACCAGGCCTTATATAACTGCCCTGAGTCAGTTCCTGGGTCATGGAATCTCTAAGTGCCCTGGGCGTGTCCTGTCTGGGTCTGGGGCCAGAGAGGTGAGGGCCTCTGGTGCTTATCTATTGCTGCCCCAAAGCCCTGTGGGACTGGCAGCTTTGCCACAGGTGGAGCATAGAATTCCTTGAAAAGTTTCCCAGAGCACTCTGCGCTCCCTGGGCCCCTTCAGTTACAGGAAGCAGCAGGACCTGAACAAGGGGTTGAGGAAAGGCCTGATGACGACTGCTGCACCCCTCTCGCAGGCTGCATCTCTTCATCCACAGAGTCCTCGGGTGGGGGGTGGACTGTGCCTGCGGCCTCCCTCGGCCCTGTCCAGTCCTGTACGTTCCCACACAGAGCCAGAAGGATGGGTCATGTCACACCCTGAGCAAAACCCTCCAACGCTCTCCAGCCTTCATGGAGTAAGTCAAACACCTTCCTGGAAGCTACAGGCCGGTCCCTGTTCTCTCCCTCCCTCCTTCCCTTCTCCTCCTTCTGTCCCACTGCCTGTCTCCAAGCTTCTGCCTGTGCGTGGTCTATGCACTTGCCACTCCTTTGCACGGATCAAACTTTTCCCTTCCCTTTTTTTTTTTATATGATGTGAAATTCACATAGCATGCAATTAACCACTGTAAATACAAATTCACTGGTGTTCGTCTATTCACAATGTTAAGCAACCACCAAGTCTCTTGAGTTTCGAAACTTTCTCATCAGCCCATAAAACACCTCTTACCCATTAAAGCAGTCCCTCCCCTCCCCACGCCCTGCGACCCTCCAACCTGCTTTCTCTCTGGAGATGTGCCTATTCTGTATGTATCACATAAAAGGAGACCTGTACGATATGGCTTTTTGTGTCTGGTTCCTTTTACTGCCACAGTGTTTTCCAGGTTCATCCACATTGCAGCGTGTCTCAGACGTTTTTCCTTTTTCTGGTGGAATGAACAGTCTCCCGTAGGCATGGACCACACTTGGTTTATCCAGTCGTTCGTTGATGGACATGTGGCCTGTTTCCACCTTTAGGCTCTTGTGCACGGAGCTGCTACAAACATTCGCGTACAAGTTTCTGCGCGGAGATATGTTCTCCTTTTGGGGGTCTACACTTAGGATTGGGGACCGCTGGGTCACATGGCAACTCCACACTCAGGTTCTGGAGGACCCACCCCACCGGCCCTTCCTCCTCACTCAGCCCTCAGCTCAGATGTCACTTCTCAGATCACTGTGGCTCAAAGAGCACCCCTCTCCCAAATCACTGCCTTGCCTTTTCACCATGTGGGGTTCATGGTCTCTTAGAACAGAGGCAACCCATACGTCTTCTTTTCCGTGGTGACCCACAGTGTAGCACAGTGCCTGGTACACTGTGGGCTCTCAGCACGTGAGAATCTCTGCTGAATGCTGGGTCTCAGGTAAGGAGCTGCAACAGCGGGACATCTGAGGTTGCTGTTGGGACTGCCCAGGGGTGACTCAGCTCTTAAGAGGACTACTTCCTCCTGGCCTGAGGGAAGAACAGAAATGGGGAGGGATATTGCTGATGTTCTGTTTCTCAATCCTTCCCTGAGTGACTCAGCACAGCTGTCTGTTCAGCAATCCTCAACTCCTCAGGCTGGAACAAGTAATTCTTGGTGACTTATGGCACAGGAACCACAACAGAGAGGACGACGGTGGAAAAGAATTTGGGTGGGGAATCAGAGGCACACATCAGCTGTAGTCAGCCAAGTGCAGTGGTTAAGGGCTCCAGTGCGGTTCAGGGGTTCGGGCTGCCAGCTTTGTCACTTATCTGTATGACTTCTTGCAGGTTACTCAATCTCGTTTTTCTTTTTTAGAAAAATAGGGTTAATAGTAGTAGCTGCCTCATTAGCTTGTGAGGATCCAAACAGTTAATACATAAAGTGGTTAGATCAGGGCTTGGAGCACTGAAAATGTGTTTTTTTCCAGAAAAATTATCCATCTCGGTGCTAGTACCTGCAGGCTGGTTACTCAGCCCAGTAAGGAGATAATAAATGTGCTTTTCAAAAGTTAAAGGAAAATTGTGAATGAATTTAATGCCCCTGGGTGGTACAATTCAAAATGATTAAAAGTCTCAATTTTACGTTATGTGTATTTTACCACAATAAAAAAAAAAGCAAACATGAAACAATTAAACAATCTCTTTCTGAGCCCCCTGCAAAAAAACAGAAAAACAAACCAAAAAAACCCCCTAAAACTGAAGAATTTTTCGGCATTATTATTTGAAATTATAATGGCTCTCCTACCTGGGGCCAGAAATAACTTAGCTCAGCAATAACGGCTGTGTGGGTGCTGGATTCTAGAGTCCCTGCTCTGTGGTATTTTCTAGAATTTCAGGCCCTGGAGGAAGGCAAGATTAGTTAGAGAGGAGGTTCTCCGGGAGGGAGGAGGATGAGCTGCCCCCAGAGACCACTCAGGTCCCAGAGAGCTCCTTGGCAGAGGCTGTTTTCAGTAACTTCTGTTTTCAGTAAACAGGAGTCAGACAGCTAGCCGCTTTCCATCTTGCCCCAGGATGTCTTCCCAGGACCCATCAGTGCTCAGCCGGGGAAGGTTGGTTTCATGGGTATTGAGTGTTTCATTCCCCCACCCCCTGGGGGAAATTTTAATGTCCATGAATGTGCACAAAATAATGTAACAAACGCACAGATGCTCACCGCTCGGAATCCACCATTGTCAACGTTTCCTTCTATTGGCTCTGAATCTACTTGTTTCCTAACGAAAGAGTAAAGCATTGCACAAGTGTGTCTGCCCCTCTGTCTCCAATCATGAGTGACAAACTCCAACAAGAATGGAGTCTGTAGCCTCTCAGCCTATTTTTAAACTTTATACACGTATTTATATATCCAAGAAATATATTTGATACTGTTTTCTTGGTATTCATAAATTAACTGTATCATAATATGCTATCATCTTGCAGTGTGCTTTGCTTCTTGTTTTTGTGTTTGAGATCTTTGCATGTTCGTACATGTATAGATCCAATTTATGCCTTTTCCGCCCACATAATATTCCACCATATGTCCTGTACCAAACGTTTAAACACCAAATTACAGACATATTTGCAAGTGTAGTCCAGTTCTGCTACAAACATCCAGAGTAATTGCGCCACAGCACTGTTTTTCAACCTGCCTGAGGCATTCATGGGTCATAAAATCATTTTTTTTCCTTAGAAAATGTAGGACGTTTTAAAGTTAAATACTTTAATATTCTTTGAGAAGCTTTTGGGGTGTGTGTGTGTGTGTGTGTGTGTGTGCGCGTGTGTGCACATGCTAGGGAGGTAATGTTTTTCTTACTAAGGACTCCAGTGAAAACAAGGAGGTTTTTAAAAAAATATTTTATTGGGGGAGGGGTACAAGACTTTATTGGAGAACAGTGTGTACTTCCAGGACTTTTTCTTTTTCCCAAGTCAAGTTGTTGTCCTTTCAATCTGAGTTGTGGACGGTGCTGTTCAGCTTCAAGTTGTTGTCCTTTCAGTCTTAGTTGTGGAGGGCACAGCTCAGCTCCAGGTCCAGTTGCCGTTGCTAGTTGCAGGGGACGCTGCCCACATCCCTTGCAGGAGTCGAGGAATTGAACTGGCAACCTTGTGGTTCAGAGGACACGCTCCAGCCAACTGAGCCATCCGGGAGCTCAGCAGCAGCTCAGCTCAAGGTGCCGTGTTCAATCTTAGTTGCAGGGGGCGCTGCCCACCATCCCTTGCAGGACTCGAGGAGTTGAACCAGCAACCTTGTGGTTGAGAGCCCACTGGCCCATGTGGGAATCAAACCAGCAGCCTTCGGAGTTAGGAGCATGGAACTCTAGCCGCCTGAGCCACCGGGCTGGCCTGAAAACAAGGTTTTACAAAACGCTCCTTTCCTGGCAATTCTAACCAAGAGAATTAGACAGCCCCACAAAAACTTGTACACAAACTATCATAGACGCTCTAGTCACAACAGCCAAAAGGTGGAAGCAACCAAAATGCCCAAAAACAGATGAATGGATGAACACACTGGGCTCTGTCTACACAACAGAATATTATTCCACCATAATAAAGGAGCCTGACACAGGTTCCAACGTGGTTGAACCTTGAAAACATCATGCTAAGGGAAAGAAGCCAGACACAAAAGGCTACATGCTATATGATAATATTTCTATGAAATGTCCAGAACAGGCAGCTCCATAGAGACAGAAAACAGATGACTGATTGCCAGGGACTGAGGTAAAGAGAAATGGGGAGTGATCGTAATGGGTACGATTTCCTTTTGGGGTGGTAAGAATGTTCTCAAACTAGGTGTGATGATAGTCTCACAACACTGTGAATGTACTAAAAGCCACTGGATGTACATATAAGCCATTCTATGCTTTAAAATGGGTTGAATGGTGAATTTCATGTTCTGTGAATTTTACCTCAATTAAAAAAAAAAAAGAACAACTCCTCTCAGGTATCTGAAGAGCAGAAATGGGGGTCGTAGAGTTTGCTCATCTCAACGTTTTTACCTGATGTGGCAAACTGCTCTCCAAAGTGGTTGTGCAATCTGCATTCTCCCAGAATCTCCCCGCGGCCACACCAACACTTCGTACCCAAGAGAAAAATAACTGAGAGAATAATGCAGAGCTGAACCGTGGGTATAAACCAGGGGTTCACATCCCAGAGGCCCAAGGAGTTGTTTTGTTTGGCCTGTTTATATTTTTCTAAGTTTAAATTAGAGCCTACAGTTAAAATGGGGAGATTACAAAATGTGGTTTGCCAACTTCCTTTGAAAAATTGGGAAACAAACAAACACAAAAATTGGGAAACCGGGCCCCATTTAGTCATATTTCCTTGTGGTGACAGCTGGCTGGGCTGAGCAGCAGGTACCCCCTTTAAAGGAAGAACGAGGTCTCCCCGTCACTGCAGCCCCCACCGCTCCCTGACTTCTTACAGCTGGTCCCACTTACGCACTTAGGTCCCCCTCGGGCCTGAGCGCACCCACCCGTGTACAGCGCTGAGCTCTGGGCTGTGAATGGGTGAACCTCCCGGTACACAACTGTACCAAGCAGCCCCGAAGAAGAGGAGGAAGACAGATGGATTTCCGAGCCCATTAGTATGGATGCTTCCTGACGTAGGGAGGGTCTTAGCCAGATTTGGGGAGAAAAGCAGATTTCAGGGCTTGAGGGGAAGGTGGGGTCAGAGCCCTGGCACAGCCACCCTGCAATGGGCTGGGAACACGCCGTGGGGGGACCATCATTCCTGCCACTCAGGTGAGGACGCTGGGCCTCAAAGGGCCCGCCTTCAGCGTCCTCTTCAGCTCTGCAGCGGAGGAGCAGCACCTGGAGGTCCTGGGTTTCTGTCCCCGGAGCTGTCAGCTCTGTGACCCCAAATCAGATTAGCAGACACCCTCTGGGTCAGAGTCTGCCGAGACCAGCCACTTCCCATCTGCTGCTGCCTAACGCACTAATTCAGCTTCAGGGACCAGGCTGGAAGAGGGAGGGGGCAGCGGGAGGGGACGGGTTGCCTGAGTGGTGAGAAACGCCCAGGGTGAGGGTCTGGGGTGGGCATGAGCGTGCTGGTTACGGAATTCTCTGGGCCCCTCCCCCAGGTGCCAAAGATGCAGCTCTAGGGACAGGCTTCCCCAGGCCCCTGCCTCCAGCCGGCACCGCTACCCAGGACCAGCTCCGTGATACGCAGGGCCTGGTGCACAGTGAAAATGCCAGGCCCCTTGTTCAAAACTAAGAACTTCAAGAAGGTGGCCGCAGAGCATAAACCGAGCGTGGGGACCTTCTGAGCGCGGGGCCCAGTGGGATGGTGTGGGTGGCACGCCCGTGACGCGGGTTCTGCCTGTGTCCTCTCCCTGCTCCTGGACCCTCACGCCAGGACAGACCCTCCTCTGGGTCCCCGCAGCCCCCAGGCTCGTCTCCATCCTGTCTCGTGTTGTTTCCCTGTCTGTCCCCTCAGCCGACCATGCATCAGGACCGAGAAGGCAGACATATTTGCTGAATCAATGGCAACGGAGAAAACGGCAGCTTTACAAAATTCATGGCTGTCCACTTCACACCCACTAAGTTGCCTATAATTTGAAAAAAATAAATAAAAACAGAAAATAGCAAGTGTCGGTGAGGATGTGGAGAAACTGAAACCCTAATGCTTTGCTGGTGGGAGTGCAAGTGGTGCAGCTACCATGGAAAACAGCTTGGTGGGTCCTCAAAACATGAAACACGGAGTTACCATCTGACCCAAGCAATTCGTCTCCTAGGGGTACACCCAAAAGAATTAAAAACACATGTCCGTAGAAAAACTTGAATGTCCATAGCAGCACTCTGCCTAATAACCAAAGGGTGGAGACAACCCAAGTGCCCATCAATGGATGAAGGATAAACAGAATGTGGGTTGTCCCGGAGGTGGAATATTACTCAACCACGAAAAGGAACAAAGCGCTGACACACACTATAATGTGGATAAACCCTGACAACATGACGCTGAGTGTAAAAAGCCAGACACAAAGGATATGCAGTATATGATCATATTGATATGAAGTGTCCGGAACAGGCAAATGATAGAGATAGAAAGCAGATGGGTGGCTGCCTGGGGCTGTGGGGGCGGGGACTGGACGGTGACTGTCCATGGCGGTGGCGTTTGGGGGGATGATGGAAATATCCTGCAAGTACATAATGGTGGGAGTCGCACCACAATGTGAAAGAACTAAATGTCACAAACGGTAAATTTCACGTTATGTGTATTTTACCACAATAAAAACAATTTTAAAAACAAACGAGCGTGGTGCCCTTAGTTGGATCCTGGAACCGAAAAAGGACATTCGTGTAAAGCTTGGAGTTTCCCTGCCAGCTCTGGCTTCTTAATTGTGACAAATGTGCCACGGTCACGTGAGATGCTAATATAAGGGGAAACTGGGCGAGGGTTATAGAGAGGTACTTTTCTGTAAATCTAAAATGATTCCAAAATAAAAAATGTATTTTGAAAAACCGTATCTGCCTTCTAGCATGGTCTTTGGAACCACGCTGGGTTTGCACACTGGGGACGTGGAGCTGACTCTGATGAGAGAGATAAAGAAGCAGCCAGGACCCCCAGCCTGGGAGGGGAGGGATGAGGTGGAGAGATGAGCAGATGGAAGGGGGGAAAGAGGAGGCTGGGCTAGAATGGGTTGGGTTGGGGGCTCCCTGAACAGGAATGTCCAATGTACAGGTTACCTGGTGACCCACAGGCTGAACTCTGCCTGGAGATGTGTTTTATTGGCCCTCCGTGTTGTAAGAATAATTTGAGCCAGTCTATAGAAAGCAGTTGGCCCCACATTAACATTAGAATTTCCAACTTCTCTGGAAACATCTGAAGATCTGCTAACCCACCTTCCAGCCTGGCCCCAAGGGGCAGGAGCCAAGGCCCAGCCCAGCTTTAAACTGAGCTCTCCCGTTGGCCACAGTCCCCACCAATTACTATTGTCACCAATTACTGGCACTGAGCCTTGGTTGCCATTTAGCCTCAGATTTGCACCATATTCTATTTTTAATGGGACAGAAAGATCTCAAAAGTGGAAAAGCAAAAGAGAAACCCAGAGCTTTGTCTGGTTTTTCTAACACCTGGCCGGATGCACTCACAATGCCTGCCTGGTTCCTGCAGGCACTTATGTTTGAGAACTCATCTAATATTTGATCTGTAGCCTTTGTTGCAATGTCAACATACCCTCCCCAACCCATGCCCTTCAATCCTCACTCTCACAGGTGTTCTGTGGTCGGGGTCATACATACACGTGCCTTTTGGGTGTGAACGCTGGTCATATCCTTTACTAACTGGGTGGTCTTGGTCAAGTCACTTAACTTCTCTGTGACTGAGTTTCCTCATCTGCAAAGCGGGCATAACATTGTATGTAATCTTTTAAGAGTTTTATGAGGATTAAGTTGACATAGTTCATGCAAAGCATATAGACCTGTGCCTGGAACAGAGCAAACAAGGCAGAGAAAATTTCAGGGGGGTGACAAGTGCTGTGATGATGACAGATCAAGGTGACTGGGGGAATCTCAACATTCATGACTTGTCGAGGAGGAGGGACACGTGAACTGAGAGGAATGAGGAGGAACCAGTTGGAAACCAAGTGGAAGGAACAGTGTGTCAGGCAGAAGGAACAGCCAATGTAAAGGTTCAGAGGCAAGAATGAGCTTCACTTGCTGAAGGACCAGAAGGAAGAAGGCCAGTGTGGCTGGAGCAGAGCAACTGAGGCTCAAAATGTGAGGGTGAAAGGTAGGCAGGGGCCCTGTGGCCAGGGGGAGGTGTTTGGATTTGATGCACTGAGATGCTGTGGGAGGGGTTTCTGCAGCCAAAGGAAGAATCTGATTGACAAAGGAACAAATGTACGTGGCAGCAGGCCAGTCCAGCCCAAAGTCTCTACTTTGTTTCATAATCCCTTTCACAACCAAGCTGGACACCCCTGGCCCTCGAAGCGTTTAATCCCTCACCCCTACAACCAAGCAGGAAGTCTTGAGGTGGCCCTGAGCCAAGGCAGGTCGCAGAGAAGGGAGAGAGCAAGGGATGCAAAGCCACATGGATGAAGGCTGCAAGTGACTCCCCAAAAGAGACCCACGTCAATCCCGGAAACTGTGAATGGGGCCTTATTTGGGAAAAGGCTCTTTGTAAATGTGATTCAGGATCTCATGATGAGATCATCCTGGATTATCCACATGGGTCCTAAATCCAGGGACAAATGTCCTCATACGAGAAAGGCAGAGGGAGACTAGAGAGACAGAGTCACAGAGAAAGCCATGGACACGGAGGCTGACACTGGAGTGATGTGGCCACAAGCTGAGGGCCACCAGAAGCCACCAGAAGCTGGAAGAGACAAGGCAGGACCCTCTTCCAGAGCCTTCAGAGGAGCCCGGCCCTGCCGACACCTTGCTGTCAGACTTCTGGCTCCAGAACTCTGAGACAATAAGTGCCTGTTTTAAGCTTCCCAGTTTGTGGTCATTTGTTATGGCAGCCCAGGAAACAAATCCCCCCTCCTCCCAAGGGCCCCCAGCTCCCCAGACAGCAGGTCCAATTTCTCTTTCCATCCTTGCAGCACATCCCCTTTCCCAGGTGAAGAGACAGAGGCCCAGAGAAGGGAAATTCAGTGGGGAAACCACGTACAGCTGGCTTTTTTCCTCCTGGCTGAGTCTAGCTAACCTGTGTATTTTGTCAAGTTTGTCAGCATTTAAAAAATATATTATGAAATGTATATTATGGAATGGTGCAAGCATAGCAAAAGAGTCTAGATAACATAATACCCCACAACTTTCTAGTCCCTATTTTTGTGGGTTCAGCCTGTGGGGTCTTGGCTGTGTGGCAGAGGATAAAGCAATTAACCTCTCTGAGTTTTGGATTCCTCAATTTTAAAAAGGGGAGAAAGCGGCTGTTGTGAGGATTAAACGAAAACGGACACTGAGTCCCTGATGCCTCCAGATTCCACCTGGAAGGCTAACCTGGGCCTGAGCACACTCTTGCTGTGGGACCCAGCTCTAAGGCTCATACTGACTTCTTCCGGGAGGGAGCCAGAGGATCCTGCATAGATAAGATGCTCAAGGCAGATCCAAGCCCCAGACAGGATGCAGGAGACCCAGCGGGCCACAGGCTGGGTCTTGGGCCTCAGTTTGCTTGGTAGGGAAATGGGCACATGGCTGACATTGAGCTGGCATATGCATGTAACTGGAACAGTAGTTAAAACACTGAAACACTTCCCTACCAGTTGGTAAAAAGCCACTGCCCCAGCCCTCTCCCCGGGACCCCCGACTTCCGCACAACGCAGTGAGTACAAAGAATCAGGATAGAGGTCTTCCCGTGCCCAGTCCTAAGCTTCTCCTCTGATCGAGCTGTTCTCCTGGGTACTAGTTCTCAGCTCCATGGGCGGGAGTAGGTGTGCAGTGCCTTGTCCCTGATGGAAAAGAACAGGTGGCATTTGCTGGGTCTCGGCTTTCCTGGGAGGCATAGACATCTTAGAGGAGACAGGCCTCTATTGCCCAGCTCAAGGCCGGTGCAGACAGACAGCAGATGCGAACGTCTGTGCCAGAGATCCTGGGGACATGAAGCGCACCGATGGGGGCTCCCAGACACTGGGGGTAGGGCCGAGACCACCCAAAGTCTCCCCCACTGCCCCAGGAAAAACCTAACAGGTGATGGGGCAGATGGACGAGGAAGAGGTCAGAGGTCAAGGGTCAGAGGTAGTACACTTTATTGACCGGGTTCTCCCAACATCTCACAACCTCCTGCAAAGCCAGCCCCTGGGCTTTGCCACCATCCCATGCACCGATTAGGGAGGAGAATGTATCTCCCAAACATCCAAAGGGCCTCAGAACAGCAGAGGGGCAGGGGTGGGGGTGGAGAAGGGGGTTGCCAGCCGGGAGGGTGTGGGGGGAGGAGCTAAAGCTGGGTGCTGGGCGGGGGGCACCCCGAGGCTCCACCAGGCCTCGCCAGCCCCTCACTCCCCCAGTTAAGGTTCGTAGTGGTTCACAGTGAGACTGGCTTAGATTTGGCAGGGCAGCAGGGCCTCCCCCTCTCCCTGCCCACCCTGGGCCGGACTCACGAAGCTGGGAAGAGGGAGAGACAGAAAGTCCCCTTCCTATATCCTCCCTTGGGGACAGGGAAGCCCCTTCTCTCGAGGGGCAAAGGGCAGTTCTCCCCTGACCTCCCCAGGCTGTTAGGAAGGGCCATTCACTCCTGGCCCAGAAGTTTCCAGATCATCTCAGGGTCCTTGCTCACAATTATTCCCAATTAAAAAAATGTTTTTGAAATCTAGGAGTTGACTAGAGCCCATCAAACCAAGCAGTAAAAAACCTGGTAAGATCTTGGTTTAAAAAGGTAGTCTACCTTCCCTTAGAAGACTTCAGAGACCAGATGGAGAGACCAGGGCTGTCTCCACTGCCCAGACTGGAGGGAGAGGCTCACGGCGGCAGGGGGCTGGTGGTGGCCCTGGGAACGGGGTAGGAACCAGGGGCAAGATGCAGGAAGCAGTGACATGTGGTTACATGGCAGGTCGCCCTCCAGAGCTGTGGGCCTGGGCTCGCAAGGCAGCCGTTGGGGGCTGCTCCCCATGGGTACATGTGCCAGGTGGGCGCCATGGCCTGTGTCCCACCGGGAGAGGCAGGGCCGACATTCAGGCCTTGTGACAGCCGCTGGCCGACGGCTCGTTGTGGCCGGCCGTGCAGTCCGAGGAGGGCTCGAGCCCCAGCATCTGCCGCTGCACCAGCCTGGCGTAGAGGCCGCCCTGGGCCAGCAGCTGCTGGTGTGTGCCCTGCTGCACCACGCGGCCCTTGTCCAGCACCACGATGAGGTGTGCCCGCTCCACCGTGCTCAGCCGGTGCGCAATGATGAGCACCGTGTGCTTCTGCAGGCTGCCGTGGATGGCCTGCTGGATCTGGGGAGACAGGGGCCGGCTCACAGGCGCTGCCTCGGACACGCGGACACACACACACGCATGCGCACACGCACACACACACGCACACGCACGCACGTACGCCCCATCCCTGCTGGGTGCCCAGCTCCCCCACCTCCTAGGGGAAGCACCTGGCAAGTGACAGACGGGCCCTAGCCTGGTTGTCTCTGGTCTTCCCGCTCCGTCCTCTAACCTTGGCCTTGGTTGACGGTTGCACCATCAGCCCCAAAGCTCACACCAGAACAAAACCATGCCCCTCAACTCATCTTTCCCTTAGGACTTGACTCGACTCTGGAAAACTCTGGAGGCTGCGTGTCCCCAGTTTCTCTCACTCTGTCCCGTCTCTCCACCCGATCACCATTACTTCTCACCTGGACGCTGCGACCTGCCTGCCCTGCTCCCTGTTCTCTTCCCCACGCAGATGTAAACATTTGCAATCAGTTCTCCACGAACTCCTGCTCCAAGCCCTCCAATCACTTCTTGTCCTACTTTAGATAAAATCCAAACCGCTGGGGGAGTTTTAGGGCCGTGCAACGAATGTGTGTCTGTGACGGTGGGTGCACGGCATGCTGCATTTGTCAAAAGCCGTAAAACGCACGACACAATCAGTGACCTCCCATGTCAACCATCGACTCTAGCCAGTAAGTAATAAGGCGTTCTCATTGGTTCATCAGTTGAAACGAATGCACTACACCAATGCAAGACGCTAACCACAGGGGAGACTGTGGGAATGGAGGGGATAGATGGGAACTCTGCACTTTCTGTTCAATGACCTAAAACTTCTCTGAAAAATTAAATGTATTAATTACAAAGAAAAAGTCCAAAGCCCTGACTAGGGCCTGAGGAGCTGGCGTCTCCCTCTGACTCTGCCCTCGCTTCCCACTGTCCTTCGGGCTTGGCTGTGAACCTGCTCTGGGCCTCGTCACCCACTGCGCCTCTTCCTGGGGTACCCGTACCCCAGAACTCCCCACGGCTGTCTTGTTTTCCTTCGGGTCTCAGATCAAATGATCCCTGGTGACTGTGGCTCTACTGGTGAGGACCGCAAGCTCTGGGCGCACATGACTCCATCCAAACCCGGCACTAAGGCAGCCATACTCCAGCCGGGTATCTACAGCACATGGCCTTGTCCCTAGGATCACCCAGCCCCCCTAAATGCTCAGGAGAATCGACTGTTTGTTCTAGCCAACACCTGACAGCAGGCCCCTGACCCCCCTCTCTTGGAGCATTTACTTAAAAAGGCTTATAGTTGTAAATCCTTCCTCCGTCCCTTTGAGGTATATGTATGAATCTCCTAAAATTCAGGGGGGTTTTTCTCAAGGACCTGGAAGCCATTCCTTTGCAATGTCATCATCAGGAAGGAGGGGCCTTGGCATCCGGGTCTCTGTGGGAGGACAGAATTCTAACTTCAACAGCTGCCAGCAGCAGCCCCAGCTGGATCAATCCATTCACACTGACCAAGCCTTTGTAAGTTTTCCCCCGAGTCCACTCTCCCCCTCCTTACGCCCTCATTCTCCCTTTAAAGACACCCATCCCCGCTGCATGGAGTGCAGCAGAGCTCAGCTCTTTCCCTCCTGTCAGTGGTTACTGACTAAAATCTGTTTTTCCAGCTTTAACTAATGTCCGGCTGTGTTTCTCTGTGACGACGGTCACACCTCTCAATCTCCCTGTCACATGAGTGTTTCATTTTCTACGGGGCAGAGGCCACGGGTTGAACTCATGCTGGGGTCCGTTTGTTGTCTGTCTTCCCCCTGGAATGAAGCACCATGGGGGCAGAGGTCAGCCCGCCATGGTAACCCCAGCGCCTGGAACAGTGCCGGGCACCGGGGAGGAGCACAGTAAACACCGGCATCATAAATGAATCAATCCATGGAGAGACTGATGTGCAAATACGTGACCGGACCCTCTTTACCGGTGAAAATGAAACTCCGAGAGGGGAAGGGACTGGCTCAAGTTATGTGCTGCAGGACAGAGCTTCTCCTCCACGTCTCCTGACTCTAACCCTGTATCGTGTAATCTCAGCTCTGCTGAGAGCCAGGAAGCCGGGCCCAGAACGCCGTGCCCGGGCCGCTTCTCTCCTAGCTCCCCGTCCTGAATACTGGCACACTGCAGTCTAAGAAGCTGAAGTCTGGGAGAGCCCCTGTGCCATTCCCAAGTCCTTCCCAGGCCTGTCCGCTGGGCGGAGGGGCTCTGGGCCCCCCGGAGATGCTCCCTGCTCCAGCATCACCCGCCACCCACAACTCACCAGGTACTCGCTCTCTGCATCCAGAGCACTGGTGGCTTCGTCCAGGATGAGGACAGGTGGGTTCCGTACCAGAGCCCGGGCCATGGCCACCCGCTGCTTCTGGCCGCCTGACAGCTGGGCACCCTTCTCCCCCGTCTCTGCGTGGCAGAGGCATAGGGGCATGTGAGCAGGAGATGCAACCGGGGCAGCCCTCGGGGTGAGCAAGAAGCCCCCTTCCTCTGCCTGTCCCTGCTGCCATGGGAGCTGTGCTCTCGTGAAAGTGTGGCTAAAGGGGCCATCAGTGGAGACAACCAACAGTTCGAAAACTCACGAAAGGGTGCTCTCCACTCCTGTTCAGAAGAGGCGTGCATATTATGACTAATGCAATGGGTTCCAAGGTACCAATTTTTACCCATTGAGTTGGCAAAAATCCAAATGTTTGATGATGCACTGTAGTGGTGTGGCTGTGGGGAAAGCTTCCTGGGGTACACAAAGTTGGGGCGATCCCGAAGGCCCCCAGTCACGGGCTGCAGTACCTCCACCTCTGTGTCTGTTGGCTTGGACTAGGCAAGCCTATGGATCCCAATTACAAATGCACAACCCTTGTGCCAGGAAATCCACCTCTGTCAATTTTCCCTGCGGGTCATTTCCCATCCTCAGTGACGCAGACACTATTGGTGGTGCGTGACTCACAGCAGTGTTATTGCAAAAAATAACAAAGATGAAAAACCTAGTCAAATGTCCACAATAGGAAAGTGAATAAATATATTATTTATTAAGGAAGCTAATCTAAAGCCTATGCACGGAAATACTGTGCAGTGGTTAAAAAAGAACACAAAACCCAAAGTAAGTATAAAGAAGGAAATAATAAAAATCAAGGAACTATAAAGATCAGGGTGGAAATAAACAAAATAGAGACTAAAACAGCAATAGAAAAGATCAATGACACTAAGAGCTGGTTCTTTGAAAAAATAAACAAAATTGATATACCTTTAGCCAGAGTCATAAAGAAAAAAAGAGAGAACCCAAATAAATAAAGTCAGAAATGCAAGAGAAGCTACAAGTGACATCACAGTAACACAAAGGACAATTCAAGAATACAATTACTGTGACAAAAACGGAAACAACCCAGAAGAAATGGATCAATTTCTAGAAGTATACAACCTCCCAAGACTGAAACAGGAAGAAACTGAAAATCTGAACAGATTACTAGCCACAAAATTGAAGCAGAAATCAAAAAAATTCCCAACAAACTAAAGCCCAGGACCAGAGAGCTTCACAGGTGAATTCCACCAAACATTTCAAGAAAAATGTATACCTGTCCTTCTCAAACAATTCCAAACAATTGAAGAGGAGGGAATGCTTTCAAACTCATTCTACGAGGCCAGCATTACCCTGATACCAAATCCAGACAAAGACACCACAAAAAAAGAAAATTACAGGCCAATATCCCTGATGAATAGATGCAAAAATTCTCAACAAAATATTGGCAAACTGGATTCAACAGTACATGACAAGGGTTATATACCAGGACCAAGTGGGATTTATCCCAGGGATGCAAGGATGGTTCAATATCCACAGATCAGTCAACGTGACAAACTACAACAAAATCCAAGATAAAAATCATACAATCATCTCGACAGATACAGGAAAAGCATTTGACCAAAAAAAAACAAGGAAGTTCTCTGGGCACCAACGTAAAGATCACTAAGATACTGTGTTAAGTTTAAAAAGTTAGGTGCAGAATATAAGGTGTTGTTTCTTTTCTGTAAAAGGGTGGGAGGAAATAAAAACATATGTTTATATTTGCATAAAGAATCTCCAAAAGGACATGTAAGAAACGAAGAAAAGAAGTTTTAGTGGAGGCAGGAGGAAACTGGGGGTGGAAGAAAGGGATGGCATAAAACTTCACTGTATATCATTTTATGTAGTTTTCCATTTTAAACCATGTGAATAGCCCCTTTTCAAGAGCTGACATTTTAACGTATATTAAATATAATAAAACATATAAATTACTGTGTTGTTAAATTTATCAAATGAAAATATTAATTTGTTAATCTAAAATTAAGTAAAGTGTAATTAATACAATACGTATATATTCTTTTTAAATCATAATGTTTTGGAACTAATAGAGGTGGTGGCTGTACTCATACAGGATCGTGAACGTACTCAATGCCACTGAATTGTTCACTTGAAAATGGTTATGTTTACGTAATGTGAATTTCACCTGAAATAATGAAGGGCAGCTGACAGAGGGCAACGTATAACTCAGAGGGTCGCATCCCTGAGGGTGCAGCGCTGGGCACGGTGGAGGTGACGTGCCTGGGCTCGGTACCTGTATTGTAGCCGTTCTGAAGCTCCATGATGAAGCCGTGGGCATTTGCCTTCTGAGCAGCTTCCACCACCATCTCGAAGGGCACGGTGGGCAGGCCGTAGGAGATGTTGTCTGTGACGGACCGGGCAAACAGCACTGGCTCCTGGCTCACCAGGGAGATCTGCGGAAGAGGAGGAATGGGGCATGAGCGGCCAGGAACGCGTCCAGCCAGCTGCCACCAGGAATCTCGCCAGCCCCAGGCCCAGCTGACGCCAGGGGTCTCGGGTCTGAAATCTGATCAGGGCCTGCGCCTGGCGGCTGCATTCAGCTGTCTGTCTTCCTTGCAAACAAGGGAGTCCACTTTCTGCACAAGCCCTTGGCCTCCCTGGACCAACAGACTAGGGCCTGCTAAGCTCGCCGCCCTGGGCTAAGCCAAGTTCCCTGACCTCCAAGAGAGCTCGCTGTCTGCCCTGTCCTGGAAAAAAGAAGAGAGTGTGAAAGAGAAGGTAGCGTGCAGCTCTGTGGGTGAGTCTGTCGGTGCCGGCAAGCAAGAGGCCGCAGCAGGCCCCAGACTACAAAGAGAACAATTTAAAGGAGCTGCTGTCCGATGGCCCCAGTAATAGGAATTTGGCCTGCAAAAATATTATGGAGGAATAGCATTACAACATAGCAAATAGCAAAAAAAAAGAAAAAAGAAAAAAAAAAAAAAAAAAAAATTAAAAGAAAGAAAATAAAAGCAATAATTTAGTTGCCCATAAATTGGGGATTGGTTAAATAATTACAGCACATCCATAAAATCAAATTCACACACACACACACACACGATTCTATTTTTGTTTAAAAAAACTATATATGTGCCTTTATATAGCAATATATTTATAGAAAGAAACAAGTTGGAAGAGATATTTACTAAACTGCTAACACTGGTAACCTTCATGGGGGTGGAATTCAAAAGGTGAGGTGGAGGGGAACTCTCTGTCCTAGTTATAAAGTTTTCTGAATATATGGGAACATGGTTACACTGTTGCATTTTACTGTTTTGAAAATTAAAATTTTCAAAACCTGGGGGTCACACACCTGAAACAAGTTCTCAGCCATCTACCCCTGGTTATACCCACATGGGGAGGCAGATTTTACAACCTATGGCCTTCTGCCAACCATCTAGAATTTGCCTGAGAGTTCTAGAATCTCTGTGCCAACCCTCAGGCTCTCACATAATTTACTATATGTTGATGATGTAAATGGTGCAGCCCTAATAGTTGGTGTTTCTTGTGCAGTGTACAACCTGAACCACCATCCAAGGTATCTCTGTTCTTAATGCCAGCACAGGATCTGGTGTTGAAGGCTCCTTTTCTGAAAGGATTACACAGAACTGTATGGTCCCGTAAGTACTGGAGGTGACTTAGCTGTGGATCCACTGGAACTCTCATCCACTGATAGTGGAATGTAAAGTGGTACGACCATCCTCGGGGCAGAAACTGTTGTGGCAGAAACCACTAAAGTTGGGGCTCTGCTTCCATTCTGGGAGAACATACCTGTGTGCACCAGGAAACATGGACAAAATTGTCCACGTCAGTATTGCTGGTAACAATAAAAACCAGGAAATAACCCAAATATCCATTAAGGGCAGAATGCGGAAATAGATGGTGACATGTTTACACAGTGGATTATGATCTAGCAACGAAAGCGAATGAACGACAACCAGGCTCCACTTGGATGACTCGCAAACCGTGCTGAGTGGAAGAAGCAAGACCCAGAAGGATACCCGCGATATGACGCCAGCCAGAAGTTCAAAACTAGGCAAAACACAGCTGTGCCCCGTGGGGAAGTACAGAGAGACGGTGAGATGAAAGAAAAGCAAGAAAATGATGAGCATACAAGTTGGGCGACATGTTGCTTCTGGGGGGATGTCTGGAGCACTGGAACGTTCTGCTTCTTGACACGTGATAATTCTTGGAACCGTACATGTATTTTAGGCTCTTCCCTGCAACTGTGCTACAGCTCACAAGGGAAAAGCTTAGACAAAGGGAGAGCGGAGGAGGGTAGCAAAGGCCCACCACATACCACTCGGTGCAGGAACTTGTGGTCATAGGCACTGATGGGCTTCCCGTCCAGCAGCACACGGCCCTCCTCCAGGGGGTAGAAGTTCTCCAGGATGTTGACACAGGAGCTCTTCCCACTACCTGAAGGGCCTACGAGCGCAGTCACTTTTCCTGGGGACAGGCTGAAGGACACGTTCTGCAAGGGACACGCACACATGGATGGTGTGAAGCCACTGGCCAGATGCTTTGTCCACAGACATAGGTGGGCACCCTCCCCAGCCCACCCTGTGCCCCTTTGCCATGGTTGAGCACTGCCGGCTCCCTGAATGCTCTCCTTTCTAGGATCTGGCAGTTGTTTTATACTTGTTTCCTTTGCCTGGAGTGTTCTTTCTGCAGACAGCCACCTAATTGGCTCTTGCTTCTTGTTCAGGTCTCAGCTCAAATGTCACCTCCTCTGAGAAGGCCTCCTTGACTCCACCCCATCACTACAGCCCTCTGCTACTGGTGTTTCCCCGAAAATAAGACCGAACCGGACCATCAGCTCTAATGCATCTTTTGGAGCAAAAATTAATAAAAGACCCACTATGTTATATTATGTTATATTATATTATTATTATATTATATTATATTATACCTGGTCTTACAGTAAAATAAGACCCGGTCTTATATTAATTTTTGCTCCAAAAGATGCATTAGAGCTGATAGTCGGCTAGGTCTTATTTTTGGGGAAACACGGTAGTAATCTGTCTTCCCCAACCGGAACCCAGACTCCCTGAGAACAGGGATTCTGCCTTATGTGTCCCTGGTGTTCATGGCCTGGCGTGTAGGTGTGAAAGCCGGCATGAGGGAAAGGGTGGCCTGGGCAGGCTCGAGCCCCCACCTCACCTGCAGGACCTTGGTGTGGGGCCGTGTGCGGTAGGTGAAGGTCACATTCTCAAAGTCCACGCGGCCCTCCAGGTGGTCAGGGGCCAAGTTCCCATCATGCACCATGGTTGGCTGCCGGTCAATGAACTCAAACACCTTCTCAGCCGCTCCCACTCCTTGCATCAGGCCGCTATAGACAGAGCCCACGGACTGCGGGGGGAGGAGACACACATTGCCATCCCACTGACACACCACTCCTGGGACTCACCCTCCCCAGTGCCTGGGGCCAGGAGATGAAGGGAGTGTGGAGAGAGCAAGGACACAGCAACAGTTCTGGGCGTGGGGGTGTGGAAGGCTGCTGGGGCCCCCCCTGCTAGTACAGCAGTTAATGACAGTAATGAAAAAATGGGGACAGCAGCAATAAATACTGATAACACTGGCAGCCAGTACCTCACCGTCATCATGGTTAAACCTCAGAGCCACCCAGCAGAGAATGTGTTATCACCCTCCAGATGAGGAAACGAGGAAACGGAAGCACAGAGAAGTTAAATGAACCAGCCAGAATGTGGCAGAACAGGAATGGAACCTTCCTCTCGTAGCTGCCACAGCATTTCTTAAACTTCAGTTTAAAAAAAAAAAGGGTCTTAATTTACACTATGCTTTTCCTTGGGTAGAAATTATATGCAATACAAATGAGACTAATGCTGACGACTCATTTTATTGAGCACTTCACTTCGTGTATGTTACAAGGTGGGTTCTATCATTATCTCCTTTTTCACTGATGAGGAAACTGAGGCCCAGAGGGCTCGAGTAACTTCCCCCAGGCCACACAGCAGGGAAGTGGCATTGCCAGGACTTGAACTCGAGTTTCCCAGTTCAGCCCCCTAGGTGCTGTGACTGAGCCCTGGTGGGTGAAATGGGGGTAATATTAGAACCGGCGTCGTGGTTCTGTAAAGACAGTGCTCGGCACAAAGTAAGCCCTGGACACAGCACAGCGCGACAGTTACTGTGACATTATTGTTAGGAAGACACCAGTGCTGTGTAGAAGTTGCCCTGCATGTTCCCTCATCCCGGAGGCGACCACGGTTCCCCGTGTCCTGTATCTCCACCCGTGCTTTTTCTGTCTGTTTACAAACACACGCACGTATATAATTACTTTTGAGATTTAAAAACTACAAATGGGCTCAGACGATCCCTACTGCTTGGGGATTTGCTTCTTCCCACTGAACAGCATCTTAAGGTTCTTTCCCTGCCAGGGCTCACGGAACTGCATTTCTGTAGCTGCTGCCTGGTCTGTACGGGACAGACGGACTGTCCCTGGAATACAGGTATTTATCCAGTCCCTGGCCCGTGGACATGTGGGGTGGTTATAACCTTTCACTGTCATAAACAATGTCGTCCTGACTGTCCTGGGACACACATTTCTGCCCGCTGGTGGGAGAATTTCTGAAGCATGAACTCCTGGAAGCAAGCTGCTGAGTCAAATGACACTGCAGGTGTGACTGTGGCCAATGCAAAGTGCCATCTGTGGCAGATGTTAACATCCCACACACACACCCCCCCCCCGCCACATTCTTGAGCTTTTCCACTATAGAGCACAGAGGCCCAACCTCAATGTCTGAGGGCCTTGGGGATGGGACGCAGAGCGTTACACCCCTACTCCAAGCATTCTCACGCAATGACTGATGGCAGCTTGGGCAGAGACGCCCCAGCTCCCTCTCTCAGGATCTGCTGGTGGGGGAACCCAAATATAGACATAATCTAAAACAACCCTGGTGTTTTTCCGTGGTACTACGCTTTAAAGTGGGTTAAAATAAAGTTGGACTCACCTGCCTTAGAACCCACGTCCCCCACAAATGTGGAGGGGGAGTTGCGTAACCTCCCTGAGCCTCAGTTTCCTCTGCTGAGAAATGGGAACGGGCACAGCACTGAGACCTCTCACGCAGCTCTTACGTGCATTTCCCGAACTAGTCTTTGTCGCTGCCACTTGGCTCCATAAACAGAGTTGCTGCCACTTGCTAGTGTTGTTATCATTATTGGTGCTATGATCTCTCCCTCCCTGCTTGAGAAAGACCCCTCAGCCCTGAGCACCCTGTGTGGGCCCCCCCTCCCGCTCCCCCCAAGCCAGCCCCTCACCTCCATGCAGTCTCCCAGGACAAACTCGTAGATAATGAAGGAGATGAGGTTGCCGCTGGTCATCTGCCCGGAGATGACGAGGTGGCCCCCGTAGTAGAGGATACTGACCTGGACCACCAGCAGCGTGAGCTGGGGACAGAGCGGAGGGGGCATTTGGGTCACAGGAGCCTTGGCTCAGACTCACCCCCCCCCAGGGGCAGGTGAGAGCGGCTCCACAGCCACAGACTGAAACTCAGCCAGCGGCAGTGCTGCCCTGTCACCCGTGCCCTGCTCCCCCCACCGTGGCGTTTCCCCTGCCAAGGCCCCCAGCTGGGCGGGCCGTGGGCCTGGCTGAGAACAAGGCTTCCTTTGTGAGGCCCTGGCACACACATGGGCCCACAAGCCCTCAGCGAGGCCCCGTGGAAGCTATCGGTCCCGTCTATACCGGGAAGAGCACGGCTCCGAGAGCGTGAGCCCACCGGCTGACGTCACACCGTGAGCCAGGCCGAGCAGGGCGGGGGACTCTGGGTTTTCGTAGCCCACCAGGCTCCATCAAGGAGGGGCTGTGTCCAGGCGCCCTGGTCTCCCCCCCACTCCAGTGCCTGGGGCAGTGTTGGGGGGAGGAGTGGAACGTGGGTACCCCTGACCACCGGTTCAGGGTCCCCATCTGTCCTTCCCCACACCGAGCCCCAAAGGCACAGCTGCTGGTGGACACGTTGCAGAGAGGCTGGGCCAACTGAGCTGGATTTTGGGTGCCTTCTCCTCCCTGGCTGGGCACTTTTGAGGGGTGGCCTGCCCTGGGGGC
Organism: Rhinolophus sinicus; assembly: GCF_057876585.1. Lineage (NCBI taxonomy): Eukaryota > Metazoa > Chordata > Mammalia > Chiroptera > Rhinolophidae > Rhinolophus > Rhinolophus sinicus. The sequence continues at coordinate 36,197,163 of NC_142509.1, forward strand.
ACCCACATAGTTCCTGTCCCCTGGTTACCCTTAGACCACCAGCTCCTTTCCCCCCCTAAACTCCTAACCCTCATCTTTCCTGGCCCAGCTACTCCCCGACGAGCTCACCTCCCAGGTGCGGCCAAATGCTCCCCGTTCTCCAGGGAGGGGCTGTGACTCAACCCCCACCCCCGGGAGTGAGCCGGACACTAACGTGTGTGTGTGTGTGTGTGTGTGTGGTGGTGACACAGGACCTGCCAGAACATGGCCCAGGCTGGGTCCCCGCTGGCCTCGGGGTGACTCCTCACCTTGGCAGGATGAGCGCTCCCCCCTGGGGAAAGGGGAGGCCCCTCCCTATGAGGACATTCACCGGAGGCTTCTCCGTGGACCAGCAGAAAGCTGGCACAGAGCAGGGTCAGGTGCACCCAGCCTGCCGCCCACACACAGGGACCTGCCGCCCATGGCCGGACCCCGGGGCTGAGGGCACGTACCCCGCTGCCCCAGACGTAGTACATGTAGGCGGCCGCCTCCTTCCTGTTCAGCTTGTACACTTGCTGCAGCTTCCGCGAGTACACCTCCGCCTCCTCCTCCTCGTTGGCGAAGCTCCGCACGGTCTTCATGGCGCTGATGGTCTCCTCAGCCGTGTTGCTGGCCCTGGCCAGGGCATTCTGGACCTCTTTGGAGAGTCTCTATGGGCAGGAGGGGGTACAAGAAGGAGACCCCAAAACAGGCCTACCTGAGCCCCAGGCCTCTCTGGGCTTGTCTGCCCTTGTTTGGTGCCAGCTCTACGCAGGGAGCTCCAGGGACGGAAGGAGAAGACCTAGCTCCCCGTCCTCCCCCACCTCCCTTTAGCTTGATTTGATGGACTCAGAGAACAGACTCCAGCTGGGATCTTGGGGTGAGCTCCCAAGGTTCCACCTCCTGAGGGATGGGGGGCTGATCATGAAGTCATGTCCAGTAGACAGAGGAGGTTGCTGATGACCATATAGTTTTTGATCCTTTCAGGAAAGGAGCATCCACACCAGATCTTGTGCTGGCATAAGAACAGGGATGCCCTGGATGGTGGTTCAGGTTGTACACTGCACAAGAAACACCAACTATTTAGGGGGCACCATTTACATCATCAACATACATTATGTGAGAGTCTGAGGGTTGGCACAGAGATTCCAGAACTCCTGGCCAAATTCTCAGTGGTGGCAGAGGGTACAGGCTATTAAATCTGCCCATGTCACGTGCATATAATTGGGGATAGATAGATGGCTGAGAAGTGATTCCAAGCCTGTGACCCCCAGGCTGCTGCCCACCAGAGCTCTGGAAGCAGTCCCTGGGCAGCGCTGTTCAGGCTTTGCAATAGTCACCATTCTCAGAATCTCAAACCAGCCAGGAAGACCAGGCCAGGATCACACACGGGCACGTGTCATGACCGGTGAGTCACGCCCAGCTGTCGGAAGCATGCAGTATATGCAGGCACCCGGGGCAGCCAGGCTGTACCCTGAGTCGTGTGGAGCCGTGGGCGGTGTGTGTGGCTTGTGACAGTGACTCAGTGGCTGTATGCAACACATGCAGGTATGGGGAGCAGCCTAAACAGAGCTTCCTCAGGGCTGCCTGACTGCACTTGAGGCTGGGCCTGAGGTGTGCAGAGGCGGGGCTGGTGGGGGAGGCCCAGGTTTCCTGCCCAGTCCCAGGGGCTGGCAGGAAGGCAGGAAGGGTGGGGTGGGGAGCACAGGAAGAGAACTGGCTCCAATTCCAACTCATGTATTTACTTTTTTAACTCTGGGAGGAAAACAGTGAGGCCTGTGACCCAGAGCTGCGGGGCAGAGGGCCCTCCTGGGTGGTGGGCACTGCCAACAGGCGACACATGGGTTGTGGGGAATGGATGCGTTTTGGGACTGGCCTCAGGTCACCTGCACCGAGGGTTCCTACTGAGCTGGGGACGCTGAGCTGATGGCGTATCAAAGCCCCCCCCGCTCAGGAGTACCCTGTCCGTCGCCTCCCACTCCCACTCCCCCGTGAGGTCAGGATCCCCGGGGAAGGGGCCATCTGCAGCTGTCTGAACCCAGCCTTGGTCCCTTAGGGATCGGGGGCACCCACCAAAGTGGGAAGCAGGAGGAGGGTGAGGCAGGGGCCTAGTTGACAGGCCCACCTTCCCGGCAGAGGCAGCGCCTAGGGGCAGCCTGCCCATAACCGCTCACGGGGCCAGAGCCACGGCTGCGTCAACAGCGTGCTACAGAAAGAGAGCGAACTTCGCACTCAGAGTGAAAACCAAAGTCCTCACAAAGGCCTACAGTGCCTGGCCCCTGTCACCTCTCTGCCCGCATTTCCTTTCCTCTCCCCTCACTCATTGCTCCAGCCTCACTGGCTTCCCTGACACTCCTCCAACATACCAGGCACATTCCCACCCCAGGGCCTTTGCACAGGCGGCGCCCTCTGCTTGGGGCGTGCCTCCCCAAGATGTCCAACTCTTTACTCAAATGCCACCTTCTCAGAAAGACCTATTTAAAATTCCAACCACCCTCAATCTCTCTCTTCCTCACTTCATTTTTCTCCTAAGCACTTACCATCTTTTACCACCTTATAGATTATAACTGCTACCGTCTGTCTCCCCTACGAGAGCATAAACTCCCTGAGGGAGGAGGCCTTATCTGCTTCACTGATGTATCTTGGTGCCTGGGACATCATAAGTGCTCAATAAATACGGACTGACTGAGCGAATGAACACATGAATGCATGCAAGCAAACACAGCCTCACAACGAGGCCCTCGCCAGCCGCCAGTGGCCGCTGAGTCCCTTCCAAGGGGTCACTCGGGAGCTGTCTGTACTCGCAGGGCCCAGCAGGGACGGGCGGGCCTACCTTGTAGTACTTGCCGTAGATGTCAGACACCGTCATGATGATGGGGAAGCCCATGAAGGTGAGCAGGGAGAGCTGCCACGACAGGCTGAACATGAAGACCACCACACCCGTGACCTTGACCGCGTTTCGCAAGAAGATGTTGATATTCTGGGAGACCAGGTCGCTGACCATGGTGGTGTCCGAGGTGAGGCGGGAGATGAGGTCCCCTGGAACACAGGCAGCTCAGCTCCCACTGCGGCCGCGGGGCCACGGCGGGTGGGGGCAGCGCACACTGAGGGGCAGCAGGAGCTCAGAACTCCCCCACCTTCTATGGGAGGTGGCGAGGGGAGACCAGATCTCCCGTGAGGGCTGCTCGGAGCCCAGCCCTCATCACCAGCCTCTTGTGACATTCCACCCATAGCCCAGACGAGGCGGCTGGGACTCAGAAAGGGGAAGAAGATGTGCGCTCAGCACCCCCAGCTTGTCCATGACGGAGCCGGAACCAAACCCGGCAGCGGGGGTAACTCCCCCCTTCCCTCCTTCCCTACGGAAATAACAGTGTGGGCTGGGGGAGGAGGAAGGAGCCGAGCCCCTTTCCTCACTGGCTGGATACTGGGCCGGCGCTTCATAGCCCCCTGGGGTGGCCACTACTGTCGTCCCGTTTTAGAATGAGAAAACAGGCTCCACGAGCTGAAGTGAGTGGGCAGTGGGACCAGGGCGTGGACCTGGCAGGTTTGTCTCAGAGCCTGGGATCTTGGCTGGATATTACTGGTACGGCCTTCCCAGCTCTGCCCTGCACCCCACCCTGCTCCCCCCGTAGGAGCTGGGCCCCTCAGACCACAGGCTTGGGTAGTTCTGGCCTTTGTGGTTCTAGAGGGCAGTGGGAAGCGAGGCCTTGGCTCCTGCAGCGACCTTGGGTGGCCTGGCGAGGGTCCTACAGTGGCCACAGCTCACACCAAAACCTCAGCCAGCAGGCCAGCTCCCCAGGGCTCAGGCCAGCCCCGAGGCCCAAGCCAGCCTCCTGGGGTAATTGCAGCCAGCGGGGCTGAGACCATGGATGTGCCCAATTATTTCCTCAACTCGAGGCAAACCCACCCTGGCTGGGCCGAGCCCCAGGCACCCAAGGCCCCAAGAGGACCAACCTGTGCGATTCTCATCAAAGAAGCTCGTCTCCTGAGATACCAGTGAGCGGAAGAGACGGTTTCGAAGGCGGATGTTCAGTCTGGCAAATATGAGGGTAAAAATGCCGCCCCGAATACCTGCGGCAAACGAGCTAATTGCAGATAAGAGATGTTATATATAGCACGACGTCCTTCCGACAACCAACAACCTCACCCGGCTGCCCCCTCCCACTGCTGGCAGACGTGCACCATTCGCAGGGCGGAGACAGGGCAGGACCCCAGCCTCGAGCCCACTGTCCAGGGCTCGTTCCCCAGCTGGAACCCCCAAGGGGACAACAAAGAGGGGGCTGTGTTTCCTGGGGCTGAGAGCCCCAATTCTGCCAGCCAGACCCCTCTCCCTTCCGGAACAGCACAGACAAGGCTGGTCCTTGTTCCCCACTTGGAAAATAACCAGGGAGGGTGAGAGGGGGACCCTGGAGGACAGAAGCCACTTTTAGGGACAAGAGGGAATGGCTCTAGGCTTGGCTCAACCAAATGGACATCGGTCCCGAGCCCTTCGGGTGCTGGTGACCACGGTGACAGCTGAGGGACTGGCCCACCAGGGGCATTTCTTGGGTATCCCTGGCCCATTTTCCCCTTAGGAGCTGGCCCCGGCCTCCCTCCCTTGCTGCAGGCTTGGGGGGCAGGGTTTGGGGTCGAGAGCCGGCTACCTGCCAATGGCCAGCAGACACATGACAATGACGGCCGTGGTGAACTGCTCCATGCTCTTCTGGATGACAATGCCATCGATGGCCCGGCCAGTATAGTAGGGGAGGAAGGTCTCTCCTGCCGGGAGATGGGGTGTGCTCAGGGGGCATTTGCAGCCAGGGGCGCCCGTTCCCTTCCTGCAGGGCCCCAGGAAGCCCACGGCCACACTGCCTGCTCTGCTCACCCCATCGGAGGGTAGGGAGTTCTTTGTTGGCAAATTCCTCTTCTCACCATGTCGGGAGGGGGGGTAGGGGCCCTGTACTGCTTAATGCCGCCCACTTTTCAGAGAAGAGGGGCAAGGTGTCTACAATCTGTGTAGGCTGGCTCAGTACAAATAAGGCTACTAGACATCGATCAGCCCAGGGGGTATCTCATTCCCTCCGCGCACTCGGAAGCGGGTCCTGTCATCACCCCATTTTACAGATAACAAAGTGAAGCGGAAAGATGAGATGACAGCACTAGCCCAGGCTGACTCACACCGAAGTTTACATTCTTCCCATTGGTAGAGGGTTCAGAATTCACATTCTGGAACCTCAGAAGTTGTTGATAACTTGGTTCCGAGAAATGCCAGAAATTGCCACCCCGCCCCTCTTGGTGGGGCATGTTACAGTTTGCTGGATTATATCCTACCCATTTGTCTTATTGTATCTTCACAACAATCCTGGACAGGGGTGAGGAGAGGGGACCCTCACCCCCATTTCACAGGGGTGGAATGGGAGGCTCAGAGAGGCTGAGCAACTTGCAAGGGGTCACACAGCAATTAAGATGAAGGGCCAGGACTCAAATCTGAACCGGCTTCCACTTTGGGGGCTCTTTCCTTGTCCCTTCCCTCCCGATAATCTGGAATGCCCACTCTCATCTTATGGCCATGACGGACATAGAATGGAGTGTGGTCAGACCAGACTGTGTCCCATTTTCACTGCAGCTCTTTCCACAGGCCACAGCCTGGCTTGGGGTTGGGCATACAGTAGGCGCTGAATAAAGGCCCCTGAATGAACCTGGGCTTCTCTACAGGATGGCTCAGGTAGAACAGTGAGGCCTTCCGTGGGGTTCTGGCGCCCTCTGCTGGCCTTGGCACAGAGACCACAATGTCTAGAGGGCCTGGGTCCCCACGGTTCATGGCCAGACGGAGTCTCCAACTACCACTGTGGAGTTCCATCGGAGAGGCAGCTCTGCCTCAGTTTACCCACAAGGGAGAGAAGGGCATCAGAGAGCTCCAGCAGCATTTTGACCCCAGCAAGCACCAATGATAGTAACCACAAGAGACATTTACTGAGCCCTTCCTGGGTGCTAAGCACGTATGCACCCCTCGTCGAATCTATACGAGAACCACATGAAACTCTCCAATGCATCAGCAAATCCTGCGGCTCCGCCTTTGCGGATTCTGCAAAAAAATATTTGCAGAATCCAACCACAGTCACTGCCTCTGCTGCCCCACCCAGGTCCAAGCTGTGGATCTTACATGCACGACCTCAAGTCACAACTCCTGGTTCTGCTCCCACCCTTGTCCACCCATCAGCCTCTTCACTCAGTCAACAGTGGGAGCCTGTGAAACTGAAAACATATCTTCTTGTCCCTCGGCTCTAAACAGTCCAATGGCTCCCATCTCGTTCAGGGTAACAGTCGACATCCTTACAGTGGCCAGAGGCGCCCTGCACGGTCGGGCCGCTGTGACTGACCTGTCTTCATCTTCCACTCCCCCCCACACACACTCTGCTCCAGCTGTGCTGGCCTCTGCTTTTCCTTTAACAACCAGGCAACTTCCTGCCTCAGGACCTTTGCACGGGCTGTTCTCTCTGCCTGGAATACTGTCAGCCCAGATACCTGTTCCCTTATCTCTAACGCCTCTCAATAACCCTACAGGTAAGGTATTATTATTTCCATTTACAGATGAGGAAACTGAGGCTCAGAGAGGTTAAGTCACTTGCCCAAGTTTAGGCAGTTGGGTCGCCATGAAATCCATATTATAGATCTCGGAGGAAGGTCCAAGATGGCGGAATAGGTAAACGCTATGCCTGCCACCTCCCATAATCAAATTAAAATTACAACTAAATTACAGAACAATCAACCTTGAGAATCATCTGAAGATGAGCTGAAGAGAGCCCCCCTATAAGTAAGGATTTAAAGAAGAGGCCACGTTGAAACTCCCCTTTAAAAAAAAAGAAAAAGAATCCCCATTTCATAGGAAATACTCAACATTAACACTAACCTTTTTTCCCAATGGGTGGTTTTTCTTTTAGACTATGAGCTGTCAGAAAAAGCTGGGTCCTCCTGGATGTTTGTTGATTGAAAAATGATTATGAATAATCACAGCCACTAACATATAAAGTACTCAGTCTTGCCAGGCACCCTGTTGCATTGTATCGAATTCTCACAATAACCTGATGACACCCCCATTTCAGGATGAGAAACTGGAGCTTGGCAGGTACACTCACCTGGAGTTACCCGTCAAGTCGGGGACCTGACCTCAGGTTAGAGTCGCCCTCTCCTCAGTCTTGCAGGTGGTAAAATCTGCTCAGTTGTATTTTAGGACACCTGCTGACAACGGCCTGGCAGGCGGAAGAAATGAGGTCGTAGGGTGACATCTGCCCACACAGGCAGGCTGGTCATTTGTTCGTTCATTCAGTGGGCTTCCTCTGTGCCAGGGATCAGGGGACCCAGGGTGAGTCAGACCTGGCCCTGTCCCCCGAGGGGCTCAGAGCCTGGTAGGGGAGGCGAGAGAGTGAATGCATGATTTCCATGTCACCAAGCTATAACTGAGGTGCAGACAAAGGGCCACAGTCAGTAAAATCTGTGAGGGCTTCCCCAAGGAGGGGACATTTGGGCCTTGAGGCCTGAGTAGGCGACAGATCTGGAAAAACGGAAAGGGTCGTCCCAGGACCCACAGCTGCTAAGATCCATCGGGAGCTTTTTAATGTACCAGGAGCTGTCCAAGGTGTCTCTCACATTAACTCACTGACCCGCACAACTCCCAATGTGACGGGTACTGTTACTGTCCCATTTTCCAGGCGAGGAGTCTGAGACAGAGAGGTTAAGGAACTGGTCTAAAAATCACACAGCAGTTAAGGGGCCGGGACCGAGAGGGGGCCAAAGAGAGGAAAGGGGTGCAGCATCAAGGCCAGATCTGGGGTGGGTGCGTCTTCGTTGAGACCACTCCAGCTGTGTGGCCACTCCCAGACTCTGTCCCTATGAGATAAATGTGTAACAACTCCTAACGGCCGACATTTCTGAGCACTTACCATGCTGTGCCAAGTTCTGGGCTTAGCCTTCTCCTGTTTTTATTCAAGCTTTTTACAACATCGTGATATAAGGACACTGACAATCCCCGCTGCATAGAGGAAGGAAGTGCGGCTCTGAAATGCTCGAGAACTTGCCCACGATCACACAGCTAGAACTGGGTCTGTACCCAGGCCTCGTCGCCCCCAGAACCCATTGAGTTTCCACCCTGCACTGTCGCCTTCCCACCCACGTTGAGGGAGTGGTGCTTTCGAACTGTGTAGAACCAGACCCACAGTAACCGATACATTTTACATCACCAAGGGGGACACATACACACATAACTAAAATAAAAGATTCATGGAACAATACTTAATCTTACCACAGACCCCATACTACTCTGAGGTCTCTTTTCTATTCTCTTCATTACAAAAAAATGCTTTGACTCAGAGATCCCACTTCCAGGAATTTATCCTACAGATATACCCACGTTTATAAGAAATGTGTATGAATAAGGTTATTTATCATAAGAGAAAAAGACTCAAAACAACCCAAGAGTCTAACATCTAAATAATTGAGGGTATAACCACACCATGGGATATTATGCAGCCAAATAAAACATTCCAGAATATATTGTTAAGTAAAAAAAAAAGCAAGACACAAAATAGAACATAAGCGATGGGGCAAGTGGCGTGTTCTTATTTGCTTGCAGCTGCATAAGGAAACACTGGAAGCATATAGAAGAAACGAATAAAAGTGGTTTCGCCCACTTGGAAGTTTCCGGAACCTTTTCCTATAGTTAGCCCTGGGAGATCAGGGTCGTCAGGGGCAGAGCTAGGAGGGAAACTCTCAGGGAAGACCATGCAGTAAAAGTAACACTTTTCGTACCAACTGAATGTATGAACCATGTAAGTAAATGTTAAAATGTGAGAGGAAAGAAGAGGTGGCTATGCCCCCTACGTTGATTTCCGGGGTGCCTGCTGGGCTCCGTGGGTGCTCACTTACCCAGAGCTGCCACGATGAGGAAGAAGGAGGCTGCCACGAGGAAGACGATGTCAGGCTTGGTGTAGGACAGCAGCTTCTGCAGTGTGGCCCCGGACGCCTGCTCTGGCGGGTGCTGGTCCACCCCAGCGAAGCCCTCGGCCTCGGCCTCGGCACCTGCCCCCGGCTCCAGGGCCTTGGCATTCGGCCGCACTGTGGACAGCAACCACCAGAGCAGGAAGGAGGCAGTGAGGGAGATGTAGGTCCACACGAAGAGGGCCCAGAACCACGGGTCCCGGACCGGCTTGCGGACCTCGGAGAAGAGCAGCAGCTTCACCATGGTGTAGATGCCCGCGAAGAGGCAGACGAGGGCGATGACCGTCCGCGAGGCCCGCAGCCGCCGGGGCCCCAAGGCGCTGTTCTTGGCCACACCGATGGTGGCCCCCAGCAGCAGGCAGCTGCGGTACAGGCAGGCTGCCCAGAGGTCCAGCACCGAGTCAAAGATGTTGAAATGGCGGATGTCCTCCAGCAGGCTGCGGTCCAGGTGGCTGAAGACGTAGATGGTGGTGGTCATGCCGACGTCCACGCTCATGAAGGCCAGGGTCACCACCACTGCCTTCCACAGCTGCATCCTGGCGGCTGGCGGTGGGCAGGTGCCGAGGGGCAGGCTCTAGCTCACGGGGACAAGGCCATTCATTGTCTGCAGGGTGAGGCCAGACCTGTCAAGGCAACAGGGTGAGGGATTAGGTTTGCCACCTGTTGGCTGTGTCATGAATTTGGGAGCAGTGCTTCTCCAGGGCAGAAGTGGGGCTGGGCTGCGCTGTGCCCGAGTGCTGCCTCTTGAGTTGAGTCTGTCCCTTTCTCTCCTGGGGTCTTTATTGCCCCATCTGCAAAATGGGCAAAGCTCCGGAGTCCCCAAGTGGAGCGGTGAGGCATGGACAAACAGGAGGGGTGACTCCGAGTAGTGACTGGGAAGGGGGGCCAGCCCAAGACACCCTGTCTCCCATAACTCTGGTGCCCACACCAAGGCAACAGACCTCATGTTTGGGAGTGACAGAAACCCCACACAACTCCATGAGGCCGGTGTTTCCATATTCCCATTTACAGCGGGGAAACTGAGACACAGAGAGACAAAAGCATGTGCCCCATATCACTCTGCCAACAAAGGCCCAAGCCAAGACTTGAGCCAGTATGTGAAGGCTCCCAGAACCTGACTCACCTCCTGTACCGCCTGCACACAGCAGGTACCAGTAACTACAAGCAAGCAGTCGTGTGACACAGCCCTTCCTATGAGCCCAGCCCTTTACATACACCATGTACTTTGCCTGTGTTCACTTAATCCTCCCAACAACTTCGCGAGATTCACACTATCATTATCCCCATTTAGCAGATGGAGAAACTGAGGCCCAGAGAAATTAATAACTTGCCCAAGATCACCCAGCTGGTGAGTAGCAGAGCTGGGATTTGAACCCAAAACTGTCTGGCTCCAGAATCTGGGCTCTAAACTGCTAAACTAAAATTCTTGTCAATATAACAAGTGCTAACAGAGAGTGTTCATCTAAGGAAAATAGAGTCTATACCAGAGGACACTTATTGAAGTGAACGTGTGCCTGGCACTATTCTAAGTGATTTACAGGCATTAATCCTCACAAGAATTCTATCAGGTAGGTTCTATTATTAGCCCCATTTACAGTGGAGAAAATCGAGGCACAGAGACAGAAACCCCACAGAGAGGTTAAGTGACTTGCTCTAGGTCACACAGCTAAGAAGGGGCACAGTTGGATGTGAACCCAGGCCGTAGAGTTCCAAAGTCTGTGCTCTCAACTCCAAAGCCCTAATCCTTCAAACAGCCTATCCATGGGGTTGGCAAGACCCCTTATGATGCTCAGGAGGGGTCTGAGATGCGGAAAGGAAGGACCCAGGGGCATGATGGTCCCCAAGCCTTGGCCCTGCCTTCACCCCAGCACTTCCAGGCAGATTCAAGTCTGTCCCAGAGAAGAAGGTTGCCTTGTCAGCATTTCCCCTCCAAGAGAAGCCAGGGTTGAGTGGACCAAGGGCAGGGGAGGGACCGGGGGTGGGGATGGGGGCAGGAGACAGACACCCCCTGCCCAGGCCCCTTGCTCCACCCCCGCCCCGCTGGGCTGCCAGTGCCGGCTCCTGCCTGCTGCAATGCAGAGGCCTTGGGGAGCCAGTGAGTGGGTGAGCGTGAGTCGGAGCCCAGAGAAGGATGCTCTTGGCCAGGTGCCCCACCACGCCTCCTGGGCAGGCCAATGCCAGCTGCCCAAGCCCTGCCAGTCACTTCCGCTGCTGTGCCCCTCTCGGTGGGCACAGGGAATCCCTCAGCCCCCAGAAAGGAGCTGGAGTTCAGAAGTAGGACAGGAGGCCGATCTGCCAGCAACCAGCCCAGAAGCTTGGCTGGCTCTCCCTGCACCTACTCCGAGTCACTGGCGGAGGAACGGGGGTCCTTCCTGACACCCTTCCACTTTGGGTAATGTCAAGCCCACTGGACAGCCACCCGCTTGGGAGCCCCAGTTGTTTATCTTCACTGGAATAAACAAAATTTTGCACTCTAGCATCAGACTACCTGAACCACGTTTTACAGGCGGGGAAACTGAGGCCCAGAGAGAGAAGCGATGCCGCTTGTCTAGGGTCACCCAGCAACTGGAGGCAGAGAAACAGCACCAGGGTGCCCAGCTCCCAAGAGCTGAGTCTTCTACTCCAGGCTCTGATGGAGCAGAACCAACTCAGGTCGGGTTACAGCTCTAGGTGGGGACAGGCTACTCTCTTATTGTTAAAGTTACTGAGCAGGAGGGTGAAGGGGACAAGCCCATCGGGCTCCTCGGAGGCATGTCCCTGCTTTCCTTCTGCCTGACATGGAGGACATCGCTGGGATCAGCGAGGTGAAGGTGGAGGGCAAATTGTGGGCACGCGGATGACGTGTGTGGCCTGAGGGACAAGGTGGCAGCCAGAGGCCAGCATAGGCAGTGCCAGGCCTGACACACAGCCCGGGGAGACAGGGGCAACTTGCCCGACCCCACATGATAAGGCATGGTACAGGGTTAGCAAGTGGCCCCATCCCCACGGAGGTCTCGTCAAAGGCTTTTCTTCGCAGAAGAAATGGTGGTTGGGGCATCGCCAGCTGTCAGGTGCACAGAACATAATAAATAATTATTATTACAACAACAACAGCTACCATTTATGGAGTGTTACTAAGTGCTAGACAAGGTGCTAAGAACCCGGCACCACCCTGGGTGGGTGGAGGTCCAAGCAGCTCAGTTCACCCCTAACATGGTGAACTTTTCAACCCAGAGTGGCCATTCATTGCCAGTGGTGGAAAGGCCCATACACTACTTAGCAAACACTGCTGACTGAGGACAGTTCTGTGACATAGTGTCATCGCGGGTCTCCAAAGGCAGGACCAGGGTTGGGTTGGACCCACGTTGTTCCATCCTGACTCCCACCCTTGCGTTCCATCCTGACTCCCACCCTTGCGGAGCCCACCACATCCCATGCTGGGACTTAGGAAAGTTTTTTCAGGTAACTCGTGGCTTTAGGTGAGGTAAACTGGGGAGCTACCCCAGCCTCCCTACAAACTGGGGAGTTACCCCAGCCTTCCTACAAGCCTCCTCTGATCACCTTGCACCTGCCCCATCTGAAGCAGGGGAATGGGCGCCAGCCTTTCTCCAGGGGGTGGGACAGCAGGCAGAGGGCAGGAATCCTGTAAGACCAGCTTAAAGCTGTCTTAACATCAAGCCTGGGCAAGTGGCACCAGGGTGGATGCAAGAGAAGCATCTGTCTGTCCACCAGCTGGGGAGACTGAGGGAAGGGATTTGCCAAGGTGGACAGGCCCAGGAGGCCCCCAGGAATGACCTCTTCAAACAGCCAGGCGCTCAGGTTATGTGGGCAGGCCCCGCTGTGTGGCATGCGGAGCCAGTCTGAGCCTGGGGGGAAGGGCAGCCATTCAGGATCCTTCTCCAAAGGCACCCCTAACCCTTGTCCAAGAGGCAGCGGCGCCTGAGGGGTTAAAAAAAAATGCAACATTTGCCCTGCGGGCGTGGAAAGGATTCTGCAGGGATGGGGGCGGGTGGAGGCTGCGGGCGTGGGGGTACAGGGATGGGGCCAGAAAGGCTCCCAGGAGGCTCCCACCTTCACTGGAGATGCCTACTCCATCCCGGGGACAGGGGGAACAAGAAGCCCTCCAGCGTGCGCCCCGCTTGGCACCCAAGCCTGGGAAGGAACCGGGTCGGGAGTGGAGGGGGCCGCGCTTTTACCTCTTACCTTACCTGACATCAGGTGAGCCGTAGGGAGGGGGCGCAGCGGGCTCGGGTCTTCAGGGCCGCAGGCTCCGTGCCGCTCACTGGAGACACCCGGGCGCTGAGCTAGCTCGGCTCCTGCAGCCGCTTCTCCCCGCCTTCCGCCTCGGCTGCGCTTTGACAAGGTCGGAGCGGCGCTGGCTCCCAAGCCAGCTGACTGGCGGGGCGGGGCCTCTGACGGGGGCGGGGCCTCTCGACTGGGGCGGGGCCTCCTGGGGGCGTGACCAGACCTAGCCGCTACCCACCTGCAACCAGCCCCGTCCCTATCTGCCCAGCCAGGCCCTCCGCGCACAGAAATGGCCTCACCTGCTGGGTCTGCTCTTTAACGGCTGTTTTTCTTTGAAGGATGGGGGCTATGATCCTCATTCATTCACTCAACAAATATTTATCCAGCACCTACTATGTGGCGTGCACCATTCTAGGCGTTTGAGATATGACAGTGAACAAAACAAGGTACCAGGCCTTCTGGAACTGACATTTTAGTGAGGGAGTCAGGCAATACACATAACAAATAAGTAAACTGTATGTGTTGTGAGGGAATACATTTTATGGAGAAACACAGGCAGCAATATGTACTGAGTGATTGCTAGGTGCTAGGTGCTGGGTGTTCAGAATACAGCCACGTGTGCAAAAAAACCCAGAAAACTCCCATCTTTTTGAAGTGGGGGAGACAGAAAATCAACGAGTAAATACATAGGATAATATCTGGGAGAGGTAAGCGTTGTAAAGGAAATAAAACTGGGTGAGGCAGTGTAAAGTGCCCTGGGGCTACTTAACTGGGAAGGGCTCTCTGAGAAAGGTGAAGGGTGCAAGGTGAGGAGGAATAAGCCACAGGGCGGTCTGTGGGAAGAGCATTCGAGGCAAAGGGAACTGCAAGTTGAAAGGCTCTGAAGTGTGAACTCGCCTGGCCGTTGGAGGAACAAGACGGGATCAGTGTGGCCTGAACCAAGAGCTGGGGAGAGTGGGTCACAGCCCAGAGGGGCAGCAGAGTGGGGCCCGAGATGTCCACATCCTTCTGTCCTTCAGTCAGAGGTTTCAAACACCCTCTGATTTTAAAACAGCCTTCTTCAAGGGGAATTTGGCAAAATTCAGAATTTAAAATGTACTTTTTTTTTTGATCCAGTAAGATTTTCTTCTATAGCTAGACAGGTAGAGGGGAGCAAAGATACTAGTTTGCAGATAGTTACTGTAGTTGCAAAAGTCTGGAAATCACCAAATACCCTTCCATAAGGAACTGACCAAATAATTACAGAGCATCGCTCAACAGAATTCCCTGTAGCAGGGGAAAAGAGATTTATGTACCTATCTATACACAAAGTTACGTAAAGGTATGGAATGACCTCTTCAAACATATTGAGTAAAAACAAGGGACAGAATAAAGTATGTTACTGTTTGTGCAAAAACAAAAGCCAATGCATGGTTGTACCTGAAGAGCATATTGTCGTGTCCAGCACAACACGGGCAGTGAGGGTGCGAGACGGGGCGGCTTTGGGATAAGTTTTAAGAAAGAAACATACAGAGACTTAATGCAGTTAAATCTCAGAAGGCCAGGGGGCTCACAGTTCTGAAAGACTGGAGCCCCGAATAAAGCCGACTGGAGGTTTTTATTGATAAGTATACAAAAGAGTAGCAGTGTTTTTGGCATGGTCTGTGAGACTCACTTATCACGTTATAGAAACAACCCAAACCAATTATGTTGATCTTCAAACAGCCGAAGCAGAAAGTCCTTGAGGTGAGGTATGCAACTTTTTAAGGGACATATATCACATGTTGAAATTATTTCACAGAGCTGAGCAGAGAGAGCTTAATTTTATCACTCTCAAGACTTTTCTCCCAATTAGGTGAGAGGGAAAAGTCAGAGCCAGCAGCGGTTTTTCCCAGGCAGGGGGAAGGAGAGACAAGGCCCCTTCCCAAATCTTTTTAAGGCAGCTCATCGGGGGTCTCCATGTGGTTCTGCCTGGCTTGAGTTGTCCCCCACCCGTGGGGAATCTTACTCGTCATTGGCTGCAAACCCTCTTTTAGAGACTAAATAGAGAGAAATATACAGTCCCAGAGATGCACAGTCTCACAGACTATTCTTTCCTTAAGGAAAGACACGGTGGGGGGGGGGGCAGTCTGCTAGGCTGTTGTGTGACAACAGCATATCTTGGATCGATTATCCAAAAGTTAGAGTGACTCAGAGCTGGGTTCAAATCCAGCCTCTGTCATTTTTTTCTGTGTGAGAATAGCTAACACAATAGTGAAGGAGAGAAACAAAGTCAGAGGACTGACACTGCCTGACTTCAAGATTTACTGTAAAACTACAGTGTGATGCTGACCAAAGAAGAGACAGATCAATGGAACAGAATAGAGAGCCCAGAAATAGATCCATATAAATATAGTCAACTGATCTTTACAAAGGAGCAAAGACAGTCTTTTCATCAAATGGTGCTGGAAAAACAACATCCACATGCAAAAAGAAGAAGAAGGAGGAAAAGGAGAAGAAAAAGCAGCAGCTACACACAGACCTTACACCTTTCCCAAAAATTAACTCAAAATGGATCATAGAGTTAAAAGTAAAACGCAAACTATAAAACTCCTAGAAAATAACATCGGGGAAAAAAAATCTAGATTTTCTTGAGTATGTTGATGAGTTTTCAGATACAACACCAAAGGCATGATCCATAAAAGAAACAATTGATAAGCAGGACTTCATCAAAATTGAAAACTTTCTGCTCTGTGAAAGATACTGCCAAGAGAATGAGAAAACAAGCCACAAACTGGGAAAAAAATATTTGCAAAAGATATATCTGAAAAAGGACTGTTAATCCAAAATATACATGGAACTCTTAAAACTCAACAAGAAAACAAATAACTTGATTTAAAGAGGCAAAAGACCTGGACTTCCACCTCAACAAAGAAAATCTACAAATGGCAAATAAACATATGAAAAGATGCTCAATGTCTTATGCCATTAGGGAATTGCGAATTAAAATGACAAGATACCAGTACATACCTAACAGAACGGCCAAATCCAAAACACCAACACAGCCAAATGCTGGCGACCACGTGGAGCAACAGGAACTCTCATTCATCGCTGGGGGATGCAAAATGATAGTTACTTTGGAATACAGTTTGGTGGCATCTGAATGAAACTAAACATCCTCTTACCATATAATCCAGCAATCACGCTCTTTGGTATTTACCTAAATGAGTTGAAAACTTATGTCCACAGAAAATGCAATATTATTCAGTGTTGAAAGGAAACGAGTATCAAGCCATGAAAAGAAACGAGTATCAAGCCATGAAAAGACATGGAGGAACCTAAAATGCTTTTAACCAAGTGCAAGAAGCCAGCCTGAAATGGCTACATACTATGGAGACATAGGCATAAAAAGATCAGTGGTTACAAGGGGTTAGGGAGGAGGGGGGAAGAATAGACAGATCACAGAGGATTTTTAGGGAGTGAAACTATTCTGTATGCTACTGCAGTGGTGGTTACATGTCATTGTACATTGTCAAAGACCCCAGGATGGACAGCACCAAAAGTGAACCCTAAACTATGGTGAACTATAGACTTTGGGTGATAACAAAGTGTCCATGTGATTTCACTGATTGTTACAAATGTCTCACTCTGATACTGGGATGTTGTCAGTGGGGGAGGCTCTGTGTGTGTGGGGGGGGGCAGGGAGTGTATGGGACATCTCTGCACTTTCAGCTCAATTTTCCTGTGAACATAAAACTGCTCTAAGAAATGAGGTATACTAAAAATTGGTTAAAATGGTAAATTTTATATTACGTATATTTTACTGCTATAAAAAATAAGAGAGCAGAATGCTCATAGCAGCTTCATTCATGACATCTCCAAACCGGAAACAATGCAAACGCCATCAACTGCGGAATGGCTGGAATGGTCCCCCAGTGGAAGACTATGCAGCCAGGAAAAAGAACCACCTGCTGCTACACACACCACAGATAAATCTCAACAACATAGTGTTCACTGCTGCGTGAAAGAGATACAAAGTAGTACACAAAGTAGTAATACTATGTGATTTTATTTGTATCAAAGTCAAGAACAGGCAAGAGGGGTCTTTGCTTTTAGGACCCTTGGGAGATGCGTAGTGACCGAGAGGCTGGAATGCTCTGTTTTGGATCTGGGTGCTGGTTACATGGGTGTCTAGTTTGTGAAAATTCACCAAGCTGTACACTTATGATTTGTACCCTTTTGGTATGGGTGTTCCACGTTAATTCAAAGGAATGTGATATATACACATACATGAGTATACACATACATACACACACACACACACACACACACACACACAGACACACACACACACACACTCGGTTCTCTGGAACCAGACAGAAGAATGGGTGCTTTAATTCTCACTAGGTTTATGACCCTGGACAGGCCCCTGAACTTTACGGGAGCCTCAGTTTCCTCATCTGTAAAATAGAGATAATGGAAATACCTCATGAAACCAACAAAAATACGTCACTTCTGGCTGGCAGTCACATTGATTTGTGCTTACTATTAATATTCTTCTCGCTGCTGTTCTCTTTGGTGACTGAGCCCAAGCTGGGCAGGGTGGCAGCGGGGACACTGTCTCCAAGGAGGCGGGGGGGGGCATGGGGAAGGCCAGTCTAGGTTGACAAGCAGAACATGCTCATCTTGCAAACTGCTGTAACGGGAGAAACCTGAGCGGGTGAGCTGGGCAGAGGCTACACGAGCGATGCCTGCACAGTGGCAGGCTGGGGAGCCGGCCGGCCCTGGGCCTCCTGGGGGAGATTGGCAGTTAACGGGGTACTGAACATCGAGCTGGGGAAATAGATCTTTTCCTGGATAGCAGGGCCCTTCACTATCGCTGGGCAATCAAGAGGCCCATGAAACTTGAAACACCTTCTCAGGCCACACAGCTCTGGGCCAGTCTTCTCCTTAAGGAAGCCTGGTAGCTTTTATAAGGCTGGGCCCAGGGTCCCCATGTCCTAGTGACCTTGATTTCATGCCTGAGTCAGGAGGGGGCACCCATGGAGATCTGCCTGTAACTTTATGAACAAGCAAGCAGAGGCAGATTTGGGTTCCACTCCAGACTCCATCGTTTACAAGCTGTGCAACCTTAGGTGGATCATTCAACCTCTCTGACCCTCATTTGTAACATCAGGATAGTTCTTACATCATAGAGTTTGTTGTGAGGACTAAACAGCTTCCCTGGGCACAGAGGGTAGAATCCAAAATGTTAACTGTGGCCTCCCATGCCCAGTGATTTGGCTCTAATACCACCAGGCCCCGTTCCCTATGGCTCACCCTCTCATCTGTGTTGCCCATCGCAGAGCCTCTGCACTTTCAGTTTCCTTGCCTACAACTCTTTCCTGCCAGATCTTGCTGCAGCAGTTAGGGCTCAGCTGAAATGTCACTCTTTGGAGGAACTCCCTGTCATGTCGAAAGAGGACACCTCCAGGCACCTGCCATCCCATCATCCACTTTATCTCATAGCACCTTCAACTGAATAAAAATGACTTGATCATGTAATTGTTTCTTTCCTTGCTCCTGTCTCTCCGCCACTTGACTGAAAGCTTCAGAATGGTAGGTACCTTGTCTGTCACTCAAAACACACTTTCACATGCACACATCACACACTCATAGACACACTCACACACTCATAGACATACACGCTCAGGAGGTCTGACAGCCCTGCCCAGTCAGTGTGAAAAGCAATCAGGCTGTTGGTGTAGGCTTCGCCCAGAGAGCAGGGGCCCACTCCCGGACCCCCAAGGCACTGGGGAGAGGTGGCGAGACTTTGATAGCCGGAGCCGTGGACCCCCATAAATGTGCTGCTGGAGACAGCTGGGGAGGACGTCCTGGCACGGTACCGTGGAATGTGAAGGTCTCTCATCTCCCTTCTGGGCCGTGGGGCCCATTGTGTGGGCCTCCCAGCTCAAGTTGCCATGGAGAAGAAAGGAACAGGGCTGTGCTGCTTACGTGAGTGTGAACAGGTGTGACCATGTGTGGGATGTGACGGTGGGTGAGTACGTGTGTGAGGGTGTGCATGAGTGTGAGTGATACTGGGTGTGCAAATATCTGTGCAACCGTGACTTTATGTGCATGACTGAGGGTGTGTATGTGGAGATGTGTTGATGGCATGTGTGGTTGTATGTAAATGTTAGCATCTAAGTATGTGCTGGAGTACACGTGTGTGCACGAGTGTTGGTGTGTGTCTGTGTAGGACGACTTGCATACATGTAACAAGTACAAACAGAAAAGTCAAATTCCCTCATAGTCTCACCCTCACCACTGAACCCCTGTTGTGAACTGGGAACTCAGAGGTCTGACTACTGGGTTCAAACCCTGTATTTGTCCCTTACTGGAGAGTGACGGGGCGGGGGCAGTTTACTGCACTTCTGAACCTGCTTCCTCTCTATAACATGGTGATGTAACAGTACGTAGCTTAAAGCTGTGCTGTAGGGACGTAAGGAGATAAGGAGGCCAGGTGACAGATGCACAGGTCCAGTAGAGAGGAGGCTTGGTCAACAGCTGTCATTTGTAGTCAGGCACCTGTTTATGTGGAGTAAGGGCTGGAGTCTTGAGACCCCAGAGTCTTCCTCGCATGCTGAGCTATGGAGAGAACTCTAGGGCAGGGGGCAGGTCTAGGGGACACGACTTCCTCCCCTGCTCCACGCCTTACTTTTCCCATCTCAGTAATACGGTTGCCTTCTATGCTTCTGCACCGAGCTCTACAGACCTGGGCCTGCGGGGTGCATGGCGGACCGTGATGAGGTCCCAGAGGCAGGGTTTGTGATAGCTCCCCCAGAGGTTGCGACGCACGCTCTACAAGAGATTCTCATCTCACACTGCGGCTGGCAGAACCCGAACCAACGCATGGAGGTGTGGCCACGGAAGACCACGCCCATTCCCCGCCCACACTCGAATGCATCGGGAGCACCACCGGAAGTCACGTCGGACGGAGAGTTTTCGCGGAGACACTCACGGGGCAATCAGCAAATCCTGAGACCGCGGCGGTGGCAACCGGCGAGTGGAGCAGGGACCTGGGAAAAATGCTATATGCAAGCTCAGGCGCACAGAACTGGATGGTGCATAGCAGTTGGAGGAAACGAGATAGGATCGCAGAGCGCCTTTAACTGTCCTCGTGGGGCTGCCTGGTTCTTCAAAAACTGAGCAGAAAAGGGAGGCGGGGAAAAGTCTTGGGGTTCCGAGCCCCTGACTCTTCATGTCCCGTGAAGGTGTGACTGTCAGTTCACCTATCTATAAAGTGGGGCGATTAATTTCCGCCTCGTGGGTGGGGACACTGCGCGGCGGAACGAGAAGGCCCCACCCCGGCCCCGGAGCGTTTTTCTGGACCGCAGACCGTTTACTGGGGCGGAGTCTCCGTTCTTTTCTGCGCTTGGAAATTGAGAGCGGCCCCTTGGCCGCAGGTTTGTTTTTGTTTGTTCGTTCCTCCCCACACCGCCACAATCCGTTAGAGAGGGGCGTACCCGGAAGTGCTCCTACGGAATCCGCCGGGCCGCGCGCGCCTCTTCACCATGGCGACGGCCCCGCGGCGCTTTTTCCGCTGCGCTTGTTTCTGCTCCGAAAACTTGTACGTGGCGCGCTACGGGCTGCACGTGCGCTTCCGGGGAGAGCAGCAGCTGCGCCAGGACTATGGCCCGGTGAGTGGCCTCGGCGGCTCTGCGGGGCAGTGAGCGGAGCAGTGGTGGGGGAGGGACTTTTGTCCCGGGGTCATTTGCTTTGCCCGTGGCGCGCCCCGCGTGCTTCCATCTGGCAACAAGAATGACTTCACGTCTCGGTGCCTCGGTTTTCTCACCTTAAACGGGGATAACTATCTCCTTAGTGGGGTTGTCGTGAGAAATGAATGAACTAACATATGTAAAGTGCTTAGGACAGGGCCTGGCTCTGCTTAACGCGCTTATCGCATTTCATCCTCAACGATCCTGTGAGGTCGGGGCTCTCATCTCCATTTTAGGAGGGGAAACTGAGGCTGAGATGTTAAGTGACTTGCCCAGGATCACACAGTCGTGCTCACTGATCTGTTTACTCCCAGGTCCTGCGCAGCCGAGGCTGCGTCAGCCCCAAGGACTTTGAGCAGCTGTTAGAAGAGGTAACACTTCCTACCCTCCACTACCCCCTTCACACCCAGCTTAGACCTTCCGTTTCAGATTGGTGTCAGCAGTTTGAGGGCTCTCCCAGCCTCAGACCTGCCAGTCCCCGATCCCTGCGGCGCTCCTTAAATCTTCCTTTGTCCCTTCCTGTCCCCACTCACCGCAGCACCTGGGTCCTGACACCAGAAAAAGAGAAAGAGGAACATGCCAAGTTGTCCACTTCATGCCCTTCTGAGACGAGAAACTTGGGCTCAAAGAGGGGAGTCACTTGCCCAGGGTTTCACAGCAGCTGGGACTGAGGTCCCTCCCAGGGCTGCCAAGCTCCTGGCTATCCCAACCCCGACTGGCACCAGGTTAGGCTGGCACCAGGGCTGCCGGGCTCCCCTTCGTCCCTCACCTGGGGGTGAGTGGTGGGAAGCTTCCCAGGAGAGCCCTCTATAGCCTCTGGAACACAAGATTTGGCTGGGACTCTGTTCCCCTCGCTGAGTGTGCCCAGCTGGCTGAGGTGCATCTAAGTGCTCTCCTCCCAGCCACGCTCAGGCAGGTGCAACCCAGAGTGGGATGGACCCCCTTCTGGAAGGAGTTCCCTTCAGCTCACAGCTTGGCACCTGCAGTCGACCCTGCCCGAGTCAGGACTCTAGGGAGACTTGGCTCCCAGTCTGGGCCTTGCTCTGGCCTTCCTGACCTGTTTCCTCATCTGTACAATGGCTTTGGGGATTTGGGGAGAGGCCCTGTCCTGGTAAGTGGGCCCTGTGCCACCCCAGCTTGAGCAGGAGGTGGAGCGGCGGCAACGGCTGGGGCCGGAGTCAGCTGCCCGGAAGGCCCTCATCGCTAACTCTTACCGCCCGGCGAGGCTGGAAATCTACAACCCGCTGCAGGTACCCGGCAGGGGCAGGTTACTGGGAGGAGGAGGCATCCAGGTGGGGGGCCTGCCTGTCCCACAGCTTGTGTGTTCTGACCCTAGGATGTGGCTCTGGCCCCCGAGTTTCTGGCTGCGGCCGAGTACAGCACATTGCCGGGCGCAGACCTCGAGGGCCTGCTCCAGCGGCTGGAGACAGTGTCAGGTGAGGTCTGGGCTCCGTCACCTGACAGGACTAGAGGGTGGGAGACTGGGGTTCCTCTGCCCATCCTGTCTGCCTCCAAAAGCAAACCATCAGGAGTTATAGAGTACAGGAGCAGGGCATCTGCATTCATTCACTCACTCGCCCAACAGGTAGTTATTTAGTGCCTTGTACCACGCATGAGCCAGCTAGGGGTGACTGAATTGCTTAACGAGGACAACTGAGGCAGGTATAGGCTGGTTAAGGGATCAGCAAGGGATGGTGAACGGCCCCCCAGGCTGGCAATAGTGGGGAGCAGCTCCCGTCCCTAGACCTGAAGGATTGGGCAAGAGTGAAGTTTCTTGAAGCTGCTACGACCTAAAGCTGTGGGAGAGGGGCTGCCAGACAGCTGCCATGGCCCTGAGCAGAGGCACACAGCCACACCCCACTCCAGAATGCTCTTCACCTGCCCTGATGTCCTGCCTGGGTCTCCTGCTGGCTAAACCCTGTTTCCTCATCTGTGAAATGGGAGTGATGATACCACCCATCTTGAAAGTTGTGATGGTCAAGTGAGAGGCAATGCCCCGGGAGGGCTGGGGGCATAGTAAGTGTTTTCTAGTCTTACAATTACTGTTATTCCCGGTCTGGGGCATACTGTGGGGAGACAGATATAAAAGCTGCTCCCCATAGGGAACCTGCACCCTGTTGGGAGCAAAGGGTGGAATGTGGAACGAAACCCCGCTCCTAGCTTCAGGGGAGCCCCGCATTGCCTTCCATTCCCCAACAGTTGAGCTTGTACAGAGGCTGGGTGGGGGCTGGGCCTTGGCTATGAGTTGGCCAAAGGTGCGTGTGGGGGCACGAGCCCTGCACCCTGGGGGCAATGGTGCATCTGCCAAGAAATGTCCCCGTTTCCATTCTGAGCCTGACCTTGCCCCACCAGGTCCCTGCAAGAAAGAGCAGCCTCTCAGCATTCCTGTGTGGAAAACAGAGGCTCCAAGAGATATCTGAGTTGGGGTGCAGACTTTGGTGGCTCGGGGGGGTGGGGAGGGTACAGAGAGAGGCCGAGGCTGGCTCTGTGGTGCTGGCTTGGCTCCATAGCTGGTCTGCTGGGTGTCCTTGAGCTAACCCCTTCCCACCTCTGGGCCTCAGTAGGACTCATGTCTGAGTCTGGAGGCTAGGCCTGTGGGCACCCGTGAGAGGCCCCAGGGATAATGTGGGGGGGTCCGAGAATAGCCCTCCCCTGCTGCACACATGGTACATCATTAGATCCTCACCAACAGCCCCAAGAAGGGAGTGCCTGCATTACCCCCATTGTACAGGTGAGGAAACTGAGACTGGGGGAAAGGAAAAGACATGCCCAAGCTCACACAACTCATGAGGAGACTGAAACCCACACCAGAGCTCCCGGCCGACAAGACTGTCTGTTCCCTGCAGAGGAGCAGCGGATCTATCGACTGCCGGTGTTTACGCCGCCGTTCTGCCAGGCCCTGCTGGAGGAGCTGGAACACTTCGAGCAGTCGGACATGCCCAAGGGGAGACCCAACACCATGAACAACTATGGGGTGCGTGAGGCTCCGCCTGGTGAACCCAGGAGGCAGGGGACCTTGGGTCTGGGGAGACTTACCTGCAGTGCTCCACCGAGCTGTGTGGCCTCTCCGTCTGCAAAATGAGATCACGGAAGGATTGTTAGAAAGTTCAACATGTCCCAGGGTGAGGCCCTATCAGTGTCCCTGCCGACCCCCGGCGGTCCCCCTCCCAGGTGCTGCTACATGAGCTGGGTCTGGATGAGCCGCTGGTGACACCGCTGCGGGAGCGCTTCCTGCAGCCGCTGATGGCCCTGCTGTACCCAGACTGTGGCGGTGGCGGGCTCGACAGCCACCGTGCCTTCGTGGTCAAGTATGCACCAGGCCAGGACCGCGAGCTGGGCTGCCACTTCGACAATGCTGAGCTGACCATCAACGTGGCCCTGGGCAAGACCTTCACAGGGGGCGCCCTATACTTTGGGGGCCTCTTCCAGGTTAGTGTGTGTGAGCCATGGGGCAGGGCCTGGTGCAGCCGGGAGTGCCCAGGCCTGAGTCCAACTGTCTGCAGGCACCTTCAGCCCTGGCCAAGCCCCTGGAGGTGGAGCATGTGGTGGGCCAGGGCATCCTGCACCGGGGTGGCCAGCTGCATGGGGCCCGGCCCCTGGGCACTGGCGAGCGCTGGAATCTCGTCGTCTGGCTCCGGGCCTCTGCTGTGCGCAACCACCTCTGCCCCATGTGCGGCCGCAAGCCTGACCTGGTGGACGATGAGGGCTTTGGCGACGGCTTCACCCGAGAGGAGCCACCCACAGTGGATGTGTGTGTGCTGACTTGAGCCTGCTTGGGACCTGTGTGGGGGCTGGCACGACAGCAGAGGGCTCTGCCACCTTAGGTCGGGTGGGGCAGAAATAAACTCCCTGCAGCCCTTGACACTTCTTGTTTCAAAAGGACAAGCAGGCTTCTGGGTCATTCTTTCAGTAATCTGGCTGGCTTAGGTCAGGTTTATTAGAATCAGAACCTGATGGGGAGTCCTGTGCAAGGGGTTTATCGAGTAATACCCTCAGCAGAAGGGAGTCAGGGAAGCAGGACAGGGCAGGAAAGAGCTGGACCAAGATGTGGGTTTAGATGGCGTTTCAACTCAGGCCAGTCCCACGGGAACTCTGGAGCATGAATCTACCAGTTTGCCTCCAGCATCAGGTATTGGCTTCAGGGTGTGTGTGGGGGTGGGAGTACGAATAACTTCCCAGACAGCATCTCCAGGACAAGTGGCTACCAGTGGCCAAGGGAATCTTCCAGAGAAACGTCCAGGTGTGAGCTGTCAGCAGTGGACATCACAGCCAGGGATGCATGCCTCTGTCTATAAAGGGGACTTGGGTGGGTGACCAGTAGCACCTTGTAGATGGTGTTGAGGGGTTACTGCAGAGGGGTTAGGAGCAGGTACTCGGGAGCAGACTGCCTGGGTTCAATTCTGATTCTGCCACTTCCAGCTCCGTGACTGTGGCTAAGCCACTTGACCCCTTTATGCCTCAGTTTCCTCATCTGGAAAGTACCTGTGTCCTAGAGCTGCTGTGAGACTGAAGTGATACATAAAGTGCTTTATAACAGCCCTCTGAGTTTGCTGCTATTATTACTGAAGAGTTTGCAACTTGGTCCCAAACTTGGGTGAGGAGTGCAGCTGTGCACACTGGGTTGGTTACACATTGGAAAACCTGGGATTTCCATATTGAAATCACGAGTTCTGGCTTCCCTGGGAGGTGGAAATGTCTGGAAACTTAGCAGGCGCCATCCCCACATTGCAGGAATCAGCTGGAGCAGTCTCAGCGGCCCAGTCTAAACAGACCTGTGGTGCAGTCCCTCATGGGACTTCCTCCCTCATTCATTGCCATGATATCTCTGGCCCCTTATGGACTGCTGAGTTTGAGACCTCCGTATTACTGGGTGGGGACGTTGGAAAGACCACGGCTTCTTAGCCCTGGGCCTCAGGGCCTTATGGGCTGGACAGGTCTGCAGACCGCCCAGGGTGGAAAACGGCGCGCAACAGGGTCGCCTTTCCTGGGACGTGAAGGACGCTGCGCGCGCTGGAAGAGCAATCTTGGGAGAGGGCACAACTGGGGCAAAGGGCCTGCGAGCTCTGGGACTGGCACCAGGCTGGAGAGCACGTCCCGGCCAGGAGCTGCGGGCGCAGGCACGGCCTCGCACCGGACTGGAGGCAGAACCTGTATCCCCAGCTTGCCTCTTCCGGAGGTGGGCGCGCCAGGCTGTTTCTTGGGTTGCCCCAGAGACGGAACCAGGGGCTTCAGAACTCAGGGCAGCAGCGCCCCACTTCGCAGCCGGACAGCCTTCCCAAGCCCCGCCCCGCGCCGGAAGTCACCTCGCAGCCGCTTCCTCACGTGAAGGACTAGTGCGGGGCGGGTGCACTGGCCCTGTGGGCGGTTGAGGAGAGAACGGAGTAGCCCGGCGGGACCTTCCTTAAGGCAGCGAGGCCGCAGAGGGCGCGGGGGTAGAGGGTAGGAGCGCACGGGAAGGGATCCAGAACGTACCTGGCAGCTGGGGATCGCGGTGGGTCCTAGGGAGCCGGAGCCGCGTGCGCAGGCGTGGAGCGCCCCAGCGGGGGCGGGTTCTTAAAGGGGCCGCAGCGCACGAGCGGGGAATCGGCGGAAACCCGGGGTCCCCAGGAGTGGGAGTGGGTGAGAATCGTGAGGTTGCGGCGGAGTCCCTCATACCCCTGCCCCGGGGTGGGGATAGGTACTGGGACCCCGAGGACCTTGGACCGCAGCCTGAGGGCCCACCCCGAGAGCCTCAGTGTTAGCGCCTCCCCGTCCCCAGCCCACAACACTATGGCTCACGTCGG
The DNA here is from genome assembly GCF_057876585.1 of Rhinolophus sinicus. Lineage (NCBI taxonomy): Eukaryota > Metazoa > Chordata > Mammalia > Chiroptera > Rhinolophidae > Rhinolophus > Rhinolophus sinicus. The sequence continues at coordinate 36,223,855 of NC_142509.1, forward strand.
CTCTCGCAAGCACTCGAGGAGTCGCAGCCGGTCCCGGGGGCGAGAGTCGGAAAAGAAAAGGAGGAAGAGCAGTAAGGATGCTCCGAGGAGCTGCTCCGCTTCTAGATCCCATGGCCGCAAGGCCAGCGCCACGTCCTCTGGGGCAGAGGGTGAGGACCGGAAAGAATGGGAAAGGGGTGCGGGAACTTGATGGAAGGAACAAACTGCAGGCAGCCGGGCGGGCTTCCTGGGGCCGGCCGGGGGGAATCGCAGTGCGCAGTAGCAGAGCGGTGCAGAGCGCAGGACGTGGGTGTCTGGATGGAAGAACCCAGAATCCAGGGCCGGCCGGCCCACGGAGTGTGGGTCGCTTAATGGGAGCATTTCATGATGCTCTCTGTGCATCTGGGCCTGGGCTGTGGGGTCTGGCCGCCATGCTGCAGGTCAGACAGTAACTACGCGGAGCCCAAAAAGTGCCTCTCCATAGAGTGCTGATCCGTGCCAGGAAGCCTCACCCCTCTGTCGTAGGCTTGAGCTTACACAGGCCAGAGCAGGGGAAGGAAGGTGTCCTTCCCCTCCTGGCCTTCCAGCCGCACCTTCTCCCTGCATCACAGAGAGAAGCAAACACAAGGCCCGGAGGAGACCACGGTCCAGCCCCTCCTCCTCTTCTTCCAGTTCTTCTAGCTCCTCTTCCTCCTCCTCGTCCTCCTCTTCCTCCAGTGATGGCCGGAAGAAGCGGGGGAAGCACAAGGACAAGAAGAGGAAGAAGAAGAAGAAAAGGAAGAGGAAGCTGAAGAAGAAAAGCAAGGACAAGACGAAGGTGCAGCCACCTGAGGCTCTGCCAGGACCCTCGCTGGACCAGTGGCACAGATCAGCTGAGGAGGAAGAGGACGGCCCAGGTAGTGTGCTGCTGGGTGTGCAGGCCCGGGAGGGTCCCCTCGCTGAGGCCTGCCCACCCCCTCCCTGCCATCTCTCCTTCCAGTCCTGACGGACGAGCAGAAGTCCCGCATCCAGGCCATGAAGCCCATGACCAAGGAGGAGTGGGATGCTCGGCAGAGCGTCATCCGCAAGGTGGTGGACCCAGAGACAGGACGGACCAGGTGGGCAGTGCTTGCTGAAGCCCGGCCCCAGCCTTGCACTCAGGAGGGGCGGTGGCTGCTGCTCCAGGAGGGCCAGGGCTGGCGAGAAAAGTAGTCACTTGTCGATGGGACTTCTCAGGTAGTTCCTCCCCATTGCCTAGAGCAAGCAGCTGCAGGGGTGGGAGGGCCACGAGGGTCCTCCAAGAGCCGCTGTTGGCTGACGTGATGGCCGAACCCACCTGGCCACCTTTATCCCTGTCCTGAGGCCTGGCACCCCTCTGCTGGGTGGTTGTGGTTCTCTTGCTCCTGCATTAGAGGCTCAGCCTGTCTCCCTCTCCTCCCCCAGGCTCATTAAAGGAGACGGCGAGGTCTTAGAGGAAATCGTAACCAAGGAGCGACACCGGGAGATCAACAAGGTGGGTATCGCCCCTTTGCCCAGGGCCCACCCTCAGCTCTGTTTCTGATGTGTCCCCTCCTGTATGCTTCTTACCAGCAAGCCACCCGAGGGGATGGCCTGGCCTTCCAGATGCGAGCAGGGCTGCTGCCTTGAGGGCCCCGTTAGCTGAGGTCCGTGGACAGTGTCGGTGGCATGACAGGGTGGGCAGCAGGAAGCCCGATGGGTGCTGCTTGCCTCTTCTGTGTACTGGCCTCTTCTCAGGTGTAGGGGTGGAGGAGGGGTCACTGTCCTAATCAGCTCCCCCATCTCCTGGAAGAACGCACCTTCCCACGTATTAAATGGACTCTGGTTGGAGACTGCCTCTGTTCTGTTGCTTTTTGTGCTGAGGGGAGGGATGGGTGCTCCTGGACCGCCAGGGGACAAACAAGGGGGCAGGAGCTTTGGGGGGGAGCTGGGGGTGCCCTGGTGGTCATGCGCATAGGCCAAATCAGCCACCTTTGTCCCGCTCATCCCCGAATCAGCCCGCCTAGAATGACCCCGACCCCCAGCCCAGCCAAGTCCCAAACCCAGAGACTTGGTTCTTAAACCCGACTCCTTCAGGCTTGGAGGGGGACTGCTGCCCTTCCATGTTTAGTCTGCAGATGACAACAGTGCAGGGTCTTGGTGCTGGGGCCAGGTGGCCCGGGAGAGAATCCTGGCCCGGCTTACTAGCTGTATCCTCTGTAGAGCAGAGACTAGAGCACCCACGTCACTGGGTGCTGTGAGGTTGAGCCAAGCTCACACCCAGGAAGGGGCCAGAAGGGGCCAGCACAGCGTAAGGCCCCTGTGTCTTGGTGCTGCTGTGAGTGCAGCTGCGATGTGTACTGGGAAGGAGCGCCCCTCCTCCCCACAGGCCAGGCCGGGCCTCCACCCCTCCCCACGGCTCTGATTGCTGGTGCAGTAACGAGACCCAGAAGGAAGTCTTCTTGCTTCTTTAATTCGTGACAGACAGTTACACTGTATACAGAGCACACTCAGGCCTGATGGTGCGGGGACAGCAATGGTGGGTGGGGCAAGTCAGGACGTGGCTCACACATGGCCCAGACAGACAGACAGGAGGGGGCCGAGACGTGAAGACGGACGTGGCGGGTGGATGGGCGGCTCAGCCCGGGCTGGGCAGGGGCTAGGGTCTCTGCTGAATCCCTCTTTAGAAATCAAAGAGAAGGCAGGTGGTCGGATCTGGGGGTGGCGGGCAGAGGCTGAGTCCTGGGGCTTGGGGGTGGGAGTTGGACTAAGGCTTCTATTCTAACAGGCCTGGGTGGGGGTGGCAGTCGGCAAGGCCTGCCTCACCCTTTGGTAATGACTGGTCAGGCCTGAGCCATGCAGCTCAGCACCCAACTCTGTAAACATTTTTGGTATTTTTAAAGGACTCTGCCCTCCCTCTCTTAGTTTCCGAAACACTGGTGCTTCCTCAAGAGGAGACTGTTCCAAAGGAATGAAGGGCAGCAGGAAGCAGACCTGGGGGATGTCCACAGGGAGGGTGGGCTGCCCATCTCACCATCGATGGCTAATGGCTCCTGGGAGAGGCCCAGGGCACTATTGCTGTTGTCCTTGGCATGGCTGGCGGCTGGGCAGGAAGGTGGGGAGCGTGGAGCTGTGGGGGCGCCGTGCGCCAGGAGAAGCCGAGCCCACTGCCGCGTGGCTTCCGGGCCAGGAGGCCTCCCAGCCTTTATTGCAGGCAGGCCCGAGACTTCCAGGTGCTTCTCCAGATGGCTAGTCATCCAGGCGGTAGGCAAGATGGGGTGAGATGGGACCAACAGAGAAGGAGGCACTGGCCACAGGGGCCCCTCAGCGGGGCTGTGATTGTCGGCCGAGCGATTTCCCGCTGGGGAGCAGAGGGGGGTCAGATATTGCACTTTTACTGCAACAGTTACATTAAAACTTGGTCCATAAAATAATTGTTGCTTTATACATAACGCCTGAAACAACAAAAAGCTACATCTTAAATAGGAATAAACCCTGAAGGTCCCATCCCTTCAGACGTTTTTCTCTGCACAAAATAAATAGCTTTCGTTCTGTAAAGACCCACTTTGGCAGAACATTTACACGACCCTTCGGCTGTACATATCTACACACGGGAAGAGGTTAACATCCACCAGTGAGCCTGCCCAGCCCAGCCTGTGCGGCCGAGGCCCTATCCAGGTTGGCAGCAGCTTGGACGTGGAGCCTGGTCACTCGACAGCTGTCCGAGGCCAGGCAGGCCCCCGGCCTTGAAGAAGGTGGAGGAGAGGATGAGGGGCTGCCTGGAGCCAAGTGCCACAGCTGAGATCAAGGTCGGTTCTGGGGCGGGAGGGCTGACGCCCAGACCCAGCGTGCAGGACAGCGTGGTCCTTACCAGGTAGGAAGTGAAGCCAGGGCTGCCTGCCTTTAAGCTAACGCCGCGAGTTGTGGCTTCTTAGATTCGGCATCGGAACGGAACTGGCATTTAAAAAACCTAAGTGTGTGCCCTACCCACCCCAGAGTAGAAATTCAGTGGAATTAACGGGTAAGGTGAGGCAGGGAGCCCACACCCCAGTGTGTGGGCAGGGCCAGGGCACCAGGACCCAGAACCAGGCTGGACTCCGTCACAGTGCTGGGTGTTTTCATGTGGAGGGGCTGCACTTAGTACTGAAAGAGTTAAGAAAAGGAAGCAGCCAAGGATTGCTCATTTAGAAAAACCTCATAGAAATCAGATCAGAGTAGAAAGGTGTAGAAACGCAGGATGGCCCGAGGCGTGGGGCCTTGACTGACGGCAGGCGAGGAGGAGGAGGCAACCAGGCCTGGCCAGGCCCCCCAGGCCAAGACAGGGCTTTGTGGGAGCCTGCTCGGGCCTTCACCGGCCTCACCGCCTGGGATGTGCCCACAGCCTCATTGGGCTCCAGGTTGGGCAGATGGGCAGGGGTGCAGGGCTGCCATGGCACTGGTGGGCCAGGTGGAGCTGCAGAAATTAAGCTATGGCCTTTCCTGCTTGCACAAGGATTTGCCACTTTGGAGCCTTCTGCGTGGCAATCGATCCAGCAAAAGTTGACTTTTCATGCATGTCAACGAGTCTGTAGTCACAGGAGATGGTAATGGGTCTCCACTCTCAAAATCAGTGCAAAACCAGTGAGGTTGAAGAGTTGAGTAACTCGAGTTAACAAGAAGCTGCTACCAGGTGGGAGGGAACCTGGGGGAGGGGCGAGCTACTGGCTGGGAGATGGCATGTTGGGCCCAGGCCTGGTGTCGGGATGCTGCAAGCTCAACACGCGGCAATTGTCCAGGAATACCCTCCAGGCCAGGCTATGCGGTCCCCATCCTGGGGCTGGTCATCTGTCAGCTTCCATGACAGGCGGGAACCTCTCAGATCCTAGGACATGATGCAGGGCTGGGAGGGCTGTGTGTGGCACAGCCGGTGTCCTCCACTGGGTCCTGGGACAGCTCGTCTCCAGCCGATGGCGTGTGCCCAGGCCAGGCCCCCTGGCGGGCTGGCCACCTGGCCTAGCACCATGGAGACCACAGCGCCTCACTAAGGGTGCCCTACTTGGGGCCCGGGGCTGCCCCTGACTCGAGCCGGCCAGCCATGGTGCGGCCCCAGCAGCCGGCCGCCATGCTCATGCTGCGTTGGCCCCGCTGCTCGCCGTCAGGCTGGCTCTGCGTCCGCTCGTGCCGGAGGCTGGGCCCGCTGGGCTGGGCCGAGATGGTGCGGAGCAGGTGGTTCCGGGAGCGCAGGAAGTCGCCCTGGCTGGGCAGGCCGAAGCTGCCTTTGCGCAGTGCCATGCGGGTGGCCGTGTTGCGGGCCGGCCGTGCCCGGTGGTTGTACTTGAGCTGGGCCAGGTGCGCCGCGTAGCCGTCTGTGATGAACTGCAGGGGAGGGGCAGTGAGGGGCGCAGCTGTCACAGGGCCCAGCTCACCCCCCACCCGTGCCGCCCACCGCGATCTGCCCACCCACCTGGCACTGCTGCTGCAGCTTCTTGGTGGGCCGGCCCACAATGTAGATCTGCAGGGGGGACAGGCTGATGGCGCTGTATACCGCCACGTCCTTGGTGGAGCCGTAGGCCGCGTGCACACGCAG